>NC_048595.1:275333047-276013047 GCF_003668045.3 Cricetulus griseus | reverse complement strand
TGTACTACTGGAGTCACTAAAGGACAATGTACACAGCCAGGACAGAGCTCAGAAGACCCTGCTTGCTCAAAAATATCTCCCCTTTGAGCCTGCCTCGGAATCATGTTCGAAGCTTTTTTTTAAAAAATACAGAAATTTTCACTCAGTGGGTTTGGAGTGGAGCCAAGACATCTGCATTTGTAAAAATAAAAAAAAAAAAAACAAAAAAAAACAAAAAACAAAACTCCCCAGTTGATTCATTTGAGGAACCAGAAATGAAAAGCAGCAGTTATATAATAATAAGATGGGGGGAGGGATGGCATCCAAAGACATCCAATCCAAAATGTTCACTTAGAAATCATTGGTCTGTCTTAGTCTGGCTGATTTGATCAGATGGGGGGTTGGGGGGGGGGGCTGTGCCTTGAGAAGTTGAAAGGATTTTAAAAAGGAAAGAAGTAACATTCCAGCAATGGCCTCCAAGAGCAACATGGTAGGTAGGCATAAGGTAATGGAGTCCCACACAAGATCTTTCTGCCAGAAACTATTGTATTCACTACTCCATGTGACTCCTTTCTAATTTCAGGAAATAAGGAAAAATGTTCAACTATGCTTGTACATCTTTTTTTAATACATAATTTATTTTTATTGTACATGCATTGGTGTTTTGCCTGTATGTATATATGTGTGAGGATGTGAGATCCCTGGAAGTGGAGCTACAGATAGCTGTGAGTTGGCATGTGGATGCCGGGAATTGAACCCATGTCCTCTGGAAGATAAGCTGTTAACCACTGAGCCATCTCTCCATCCCATTTATACATCTTATTGACATCATAACTGAGCAGCATTAGGCTGCAGGCAACAGTTTCTCCAGTAATGCTACTCCACACACAAGGCAAAAAAAGAAGGCTGAGAAAGTAAAACAGGCCATGCAGAAATGGGATGTCACCTTTAACAGAACAACGGTCCCTGGGCAGAATTAAGTTTCTCACGAGAACAATGCAAAACAAGCTAGAAAGCTCTGTCTTCGGCATAGTCTATACAGAAAGATCCTTGGCAGGAGCTTTCATCACTCACCCGATCTGGACTTAATGATATCGCTGAATTCATTCTGCCCATCATCAGGCCTGGCTTCAAGGTCCCCATACTTGGCCATCGTGATTGAGTTTCAATGTAATCCAAAGGCTTTCCCTAATCTTATTCTGCAGACTGTCAACTCTGAATAGTGGTCCAGCTTGGCATGAATACCTAAAGGGAAAAGAGAAAGGGTTGACTAGAAACACATAAACATATCCCTTATTTTTTTCTTCTGGCATATGTCTGTGTGTTCTGGTGTGAAAGGGATGGAAATGCATGCATGTCTGTGCATGTGGTAGCCAGAGATTGGCATTGGGTGTCTGCTTCATCGGATGCTCTCCACATTTTACATTAAGGTAGGAATTTTGGGGAACCCCAGGGATCTCAAAAATCCGAATGCCACATGCTGGGCACTACAAAAGGTTCACTGCACCTGCTAGGCATTTACATGGGTGCTGGGATCCAGAGACAAGCTTTTTAACCACTGAGCCATCTCCCAGCCCTATGTATTCTAATACAAGTTATATACAGTAACCAGTAAAAATTTACTGGGCATCTACCATGTAAGGCACTGAACCCAGCCATGGAAATTTGACACAGCCTTGTCCACTAGGAACCTACATACACTAAGTCTCACAGGTACTAATAGATTCATTATATAACAAATTACTTCATTACAACCCTGATAGTTGACAACTGTACAAAACGGAAACATAAAGTAATAAAGGCATAACGTGAACAAAGCTGTCCTGCCCAGGGCCACTGAGAAGCCTTCCTTGAAGAAATGACATTTAAACCTAGCCTTAAAGAAGAGGAAGAAGTTAATTAGGCAAAATGGAAAGTAGAAAAAAGAAGAGCTTGGTATGTGAAGTACAAGTACCACCAAGGATTGAGAGGGCTGATGTCAGTGCTTTGGGACAATAAACATACAAGAGGAAGTATATCTGTAGGAAAAAGTGAGGAAGGAAGATGGGAACAAAGATTCCTAGAGAGGCTTTGATAGCTGTCTGAGGACAACGACGAACAAAGAGGTGACATAACCATGTTGACATTGGTGGCTTGTCAGGAGGCCAGAGTAACCAGTGAGGACTACAGCAGTGTGCTCATTTGAGAAGTTAGGTCATGAGTAAGGAGAAGTTGAATGGAAAATTTTCAGCTCTTCTCTGTGTTTGAAATCCTTTCATGCTACCATGTTAAAGGAAAATAATCCCAACCTTGACCAGTGAACAATCAGCGGGGCATCAAGTGCTACAATGGAAATCACAGTGCACCATCTATAGAGTATTTCTACCAAACTATCAAACATGAGTCTTATTGGGAGAGGGTGTCAAAGAAAATGGACTAAGGGAATAGAACATGGTTCCATGGTAAAAAGCTTGCTGTACAAGCAAGAGGAACCAACTTCAATCTCCCATACCCAGATTAAAAACAAAACAACAAAAGCAGGTATGTGGCATGTGCCTGCAATGCCATCACTAGGGGCTGGAAACAGGAAGATCATAGCCAATCAATGAGCCCCAGCTTCAGTGAGAGATCGTGTCTCAAAAAGTAAGGTGGAAACACTGGAAGGAGACTCCACACTAACATGGGGGGGAGGTCAATATCACTCAAACCAAACTACCTCCAGAAAGGGGAACTCCATGGATTAAACAATACTAAAGAGACCTAACCACCAAATACAATCCTGGACTGAATTGCAAAGAAAACGTTATAGAGTTTACTTTAGACATTCTTATTATATCAATGTTAAACTCCAGGACTAATTAGTGTTGTTAGGTAGGAGAATATCTTCCATTGTAGAAGACACACGATTAAATATTTAGCAGTAAAGTATGAGAGTATCTTCAATGTCTATGCATTTATATTATGTACCTTGATATGCATGTGTGTGTATATACAAAGATACACACAGGCAGAGGAAGCAAATATTATAAAGAAAGTAAGAGCAGCTGGGTATCTATTATGCTAATCTTTCTGTTATAACATTACTAATATTACAGGTACTATGTGATTGTGGCCTCAAGAGATTAGATGGGGGGAAAATGAATGGATACACAGGATATTAAATAAAGACATCAATAAGACTTGGGAACAGCCTGGGCATTAGAAATACGTAACACTAAGATGCTGAGTGACTCAGTTGGCACTGGGCAATCCAGAAGTGAATGGACTATCTACTGGGTTGGGAAACACTGAGAGCACTGGATAAAGAGGAAGAAATAATGTCATTTGGATTGGTTGAGTGTAAGTTTCTTCTGAGACATATGATGAAAAAGGACAAAAAGCATTTGGAAATATGGAACAAGTTTCAGGGGTGGTATGTACTGTAGATATGTAGATAGCTGTGTTGACCAATGATACAGACTTGATTCTAGAAGGTTTATCACCCTGACTCTGCTGCACATAGGTAACACTCAGATAAAACAACCTAGTCTTCAGTAACTGTGAGAAACATCTTTCGGATCTAAAGAACTGAAGATCTGCCCTGCAGTAACACCCATTCATCAAGAACGCCAGCAAGTACTGTTCCATGATGCTCCTGAGCTTCCTGGATTACACTGCCCAGAAAGGAGCCAAGCTCAGTTTTAAGTTCAGCATCCATCTCTTTCCTGGACCCTTTACGAGTGCCCCAATACCAATTACATTAGTCATTAGCTAGGAATATGACACTCAAGACATCCACACAGTAATTTGCAGAAAAAGAATACAAATTCACACATTGAAATGAGTATCAGAGACAGGCAAGGAGGTTCATGTCTCCAATCCCCAAGGTAAGAGGATCAGTGTGAGTTCTAGGTCTGCCTGAGCTGCCAAGTAGGACCTAAACACGAACAGATGAAAACCAAATGTCAGAACTAGGGTTTATTTCTACATAGAAATGGACAACTCAATTCATTAGTGGTTTTTCACTTTGTGTACGTGTGAGTGCCTACATGTATGTCTGTGCATGTGGATGTGCCAGATGCCCAAGGAAGACAGAGTGTTCCATTCCCTAGAAATGGAGTTACAGGTGATTGTGAGCCACCCAATGTGGGTGCTAGGAACAAGTGCTCTGAACCAATGAGCCGCTTCAATTGTTTCATCTAAGAAGGAGTTGTACAATACTGTTATTTTAAATTTCATATTTCTATAATAGTATATTGTGTTCTATTATTTAACAAGCAAGCACTATAGCCTTCAGTACTACTTTATTATATAAATATAAACATTATGTAGCATAATAACTTCTCTTTCTACAAGTCAGGAAGCGACTAGAGTCCATTAACGATAGCAAAATGAGAGTTAAAGCAAAGGAACATTGGCAAGTTGTTGAAGCTTTACGAACCACTTCCGCTCAATGTATACATTGATTCATCAGTCTCCCAGACTTTATGGGACAATAAAAAAACTTTTTAAATGTTTATATGATTGTACAATTATTAAGAATTTACAGAGCCCGGGTGTAGTGGCACATGCCTTTAATCTCAGCACTGGGGAGGCAAAGGCAAGTGGATACCTGAGTTAGAAGCCAGTCTGGTCTACAAAGCGAGTTCCAAGACATACAGGGCTACACAGAGAAACCCTGTTTCAAAATATCAAACCAAAAAAAAAAAAAAAGAGTTTATAGATCTGGGTATGGTGACTCACAGCTACCTGTCCAAAAATTTAAAAGAAACTAAAAGGGCTGAGGACGTGATTCAGTGATATAGGACTTACCTATTATGCACACGGCTCTGGGTTTGATCCCCAGAACTACAAAAACAAACAACAACATTGACCTCAAAAGAGACCAGGGAAAAAGGATGGCAGCCTGGCCATTTGCCAAACAGTTTTTTACCTGGAGTGGACCAGTAACCCCAGCAGGAGAATCAGGAATTCATATACACTCCCTGCTATACAGAGAGTTTGAGGCAAGCCTGGGATACATGAGATGGAAAAACAAACAAACAAAAACAAACTTCACCCAAAGAATATCATCATAAAATTTTATATTCCTATCTACAACTACAAAACTGTGAAAGAGTTGCTAAACTTTTATGTGTATCTTAATATTTTTAGAGACCCAGAATCTTGTTCAGAGAATATATAAACATGTTATTATGGAAAATCCCAGTTGTCTAAGGAAAATTCTCTTTCCTGGAATGAAGTTCCTTCAAGAGACAAGTCCAGTGCTCTCCTTTAGAACTAGTTTTATCCAGGGACCTCCACATTAAGGCTTCTCAAAAAGTTTTCCACTCTACTAAAAAGGCACCTGCCACTAAGCCTGATCACCTCTGCATGTGTGCAATGGGACTTGCTCCCTCTTCACACATACAATCAATAAATATTTTAAATGCATTTTTAAAAATGTATGTGTAAATGCTTGCCTTATGAGTGTATGTAGTGTCCAAGGAGGCCAGAAAAGGGCATAAGAAAGTGAACCTGGACTGTCTCTTAACCACTGAGCCATCTTTAAATTTCTTTTAAAGAAAAAAGGTAACCTACACAGAGCTTCCTTTCATTTCCATATGACTAATAACACTTTTTCGTTATAATGTTTCATTCTGCCATTCTCCTTGGGATAAATTTTCCTAAGTCCTCTTCTTGATAATGCAAATGCCTACTACACTTCAAAATCATAGCAGAAAAAGTGATCAAGGAACTAGAAAAGAATGAAGACAGCTGGGCGGTGGTAGCCCACGCCTTTAATCCCAGCACTCGGGAGGCAGAGGCAGGGGATATCCGAGAGTTCGAGGCCAGTCTGGTCTTCAAAGAGAGTTCCAGGACAGTCTCCAAAACCTACAGCGAAACCCTGTCTCAGAAAAACAAACAAACAAAAAAAACAAAAACAACAAAAAGAATGACGAGGAAAGACACTAACAGAAGATCATTTAAACATTTAACAGCCACTAACTCTTGTTGCCATTAATGTCCCAGGAGTTCCAATTTCAGTAAGAAAGTTTAAGAATACTTCCTTCCAAACTACCAAGTGCAAGCCAGCCGTGGTGATACAACACCCATGGCTCAAGCTACTTTGGAGGCTGAAGCAAGCTCAAGGCCAGTCTGGGCCACATAATGAGAGCTGTCTCAAAATACATAAATAAAATGCTACGATAATTAGCTGTGGGAACAGAAACGAAGCTTCCTTAACAGCAATGGGCCCCAAAGAGGCTCGGCTTGCACACCTATGGAATGGAAGGAGCCACACTCCACACATATAAGGGAGAAACTAGAGGTGAATGACCTCGAGGTTGTGCAAGGAACCCTACACAATTGCTGCCAGGTCTCCTCCCTCTAAATGACAGTGGTGAAGTTTAGAGAAAGGTTCTCGCACTGAAACCCACCCACCCACCTACATGCACCAGTTTCTCCTTCAGGGTTGATGCTTCTCTGTTTGTTACACAGACCAGAACGCCAGAAATGGCGGCTTTAGAGGCAAAAGTTCAAGAACATACAACATTCAAAAAGTGTCATTATAAAAGAATATTCAACCATGTGCAGCTGTGACGGAAAGCTGTTAAATCTTGCAAAAACTATTCACTCACTAGTAACGAAAAGCTAGGAATGCTGGAGAGAGTGGTGAGGGAAGCGGAGGAACAAGTTTGCCATTCCACTTGTAAAGGAAACCGCTGAGTGCCAAGAACTGCCATTCACACTAGGAAGCGCTCCAGGGAAGGTTAATACCACTGTGATTAATGCTGTTTACAGGCGCAATAAATTTTGGATAAACACCCAAAGGAGAGTTAAAGCGCTATCTCGAAGGTCTCATAAATGCTGGTGAAAGGGACGGGGGGGGGGGGTGGCTTCAGCGCGAATGGCCCTCGCCCTCACCGCCTGATATCCTCAGGCTGAACGACCCACGAGCTTCGAATTCCTCCAGCTCACGAAGGCCCCAATGCTACCCGTAGGCTGCGTCCCCGGCGCCCACCAGCAGCCAGCCACCGAGAGTCCAGCCTGACTTCAGAGGCCCAGGACAAGTTCAAACCGAATGGATGCTGCTGCTGCCTCGCCATCCAGGAGATGCCTTCTCGTCTGGAATTCGTGCACTCTGGCCAAGGCGCACCCTCCCAAGCAACTCTTGGAGAGCCCACCTCTCTAGATAGTGGTGACCCAGGTGATCTGGAGGCTAGGAGGATAAAGGATGCTCCCTCGGGGACACTCCAGAAAGTGCAGCCCGGAATTACACCCAGGAGCTCTAATTTGAGGGTTCAAAAAGGCCAGGTCCCTGGCTCTCAGGGGTCACACACGTTTTCTCCTCCCCTTGAAAATAACCCTGGAACGCCACACGGTCGGAATCTAGGGACTTGAAAAGTCTCTGAACAATGTGCCTTCTAAAAGTTGCACAGCTCACAATTAGTTCTTTGTTGGTTTTGTAAGTGGCCTTGGGCAAGCAGAGAGCCTCAGACCCAGGCCAAAAGGGGGCATGAATTACCTTGTCAGTTGCAGTTAAGGGATGCCAAGAGTCCGGAAAAGCAGGCGACCGGGACTGTGCACCAATGAGGTATCCCCCTATCCCCGTCAGCCTCTCCAGAGCTGCTTGCAGGGAGCTGGCGATCTCGCCACACTGGGGCCCCACCCTCGGGAATAGCAACCACACAGAGGTCGAGCACGCCCCCAGCCTGGAGGCCGGCAGGGAAGCGCTCCCCAAGCCACTGACCGCACAACCGCCCTCCCCACCCTCTCCTCCGAGACACCGCCCGGGCCCCGCCTTCCCGGAATCTGAGGTGTGTGACAGGCTCTCTTGAAGAGGCCACGTACCCTCTTGTAGACTACTAGCCCTGCTCGCCCGCTCAGGACGATGAACGAACTGAAGACACCCTCTCTCCTCAGGAAGGGACAAGACGGACAGCACTGAACCAGCCCGAGAAATTTGAGACCTTGGCGACAAGTAGATTCCCACCTTCTCATCCCAGCTCCCTCCCGCCCAGGATGGGGGCGCTGAGCTCCCAGGGAAAGTGCAGAAGTTGGCCAGCCTGCTATTTCTGGACCGGGTGGAGGAACCGCAGAAAGGTCCCACCTCCTCTCAGCCCCCGCCCGGTTCCCTCGGGGACTGCGGTCACATTACACAGCCCGGAGCTTCAATAATGCATGGGCTTACCTGCTCGCCAAGTCCCTGAGGCCCAAGGGCTTCTCTGGGCGTGTTCGGGTCTCAGGAAGCCTGGTGTGCGGGAGCCTACGTTGGGCGATGCGAGGATTTTGGTTTTGCTTTTTCTTTTCTTTTTTTTTTTTTTAATGAAACGTGGAAAGTCAGACAAGATCCGAAAAAGGGGGAGGGGGGGAAGAAGAAGAAGAAAAAAAAAGAAAGAAAAGAGCTTGACACCCGATTGGAAACGCCCCCTGACTTGTGCAATCTTCCTGCCCTGTAGTTCCGCCAAAAACAAAACAGTCCAAACGCTAGCCAGGGGCAGGCGCGCGCTGGAGTTTTCCGTTTGCAGGAATGACTCGAAAGAAAAGGGGCACCACTCGCCGAGGTCGCCTGATCGGCTGAGGGAACCCGCGGCTCCTCCTTGGCCCTGGGCGGGAGAAATCCCGCGCCCGGCGCTGCCGGCTCCCCTCCTCCGGGGAAGGGCGACTCCACAACTTTGTGCGCGAGAGCAGCTCGCGGATCCGACTCCTCCTCCCGGTCCTCCCCCGCCGCCGCCGGCCCCTTTGTTGGAGAGCGAGGGTGGGGCGCTGCTTGGTCAGCCCGCCACCCCGGGAAGGGGGCTCGCGTCTCCGGCAGGGTTAGCCCAGCCCAGGAGCCGTGAATCCCGCAGGTCGGAGCCGCCTCCCGCTCCCGCCGCCTTGGCGCTCGTGCGCCCTCGGCACCCCGGCCCTAGCAACTTTGTTCCGGGAGAGATCAGTCCCTCTCGGCTCCCGGATCGGCCCTGCCCCTGCCTAGGAAGCCACCGCCGGCCGGGCTCTCAGAACGTGGCGCCTCGGGTCACCTGACCGCGCGCCCGGTCAATCAGCGTTAGCCCTAAGCGCCCTCCCAGCCCGCAGTAGCTGGCCCGGTGAGGTGCGCGGTGCGGGAATCCGGAACCAGTCGTGCGTGCTAAGAGCCAGAAGCTGGAATAGGCATTTGGGCGCACGCACCGTGCCCCTTATTCAAATTGTGCAAAAATGTGTGTCACGCCCCCCTAGGCACACTCTGTTAAGGTGTCTTTTCTTTCTTTCTTCTTTTCTTTCTTTTTAGGTAAATCTGGACCTGCTTGCCAATTCATCCCATCTCAGTTTACTGACGTTGTTGAGCCTGGGGTTCTAAATTCAAGGATATATTTATTTTATGCAATTGTCTTAGCCTTGTTTAAATGCTGTGAAAATAACTCCAGGTGCACTTATATTTTCATTAATATACACAAATAGTGCTGGTTCTGACATTTACATTTTTTTACTGTGTGTGTTTGTGTGTGTGTGTGTGTGTGTGTGTGTGTGTGTGTGTGTGTGTGTGTTCATGCACTTGGTGCATGGATTGGGGACACGGCACTACAGAAGTCAGAGAACAACTTTGTACAGTTACCTCCTTACACCTTTATGTGGGATACAGGGATCCAACTCATGTCTTCAGGCTTCAGTACTAGACAGGGGCTTTACCAACAGCACCATCTGTCAAACCTTTTTTGTTTTTCTTTCTATTTTTCCAAGCAACCATACATTGTTTACAGAACTTGTTGCAATCTTACCGGGTTAGCCAAAACATATCTAGGAATACATAACTTTGTATTATGTGTGCATTGTTTCTTACTACACATTTCATTCTGATGAGTTCCTGTGACTGTTTTCATGATCACGCTTGGAGGGGAAGGAACAAAAATAGCAGCCAAAGTCCTCGGCTAGTATAAACAAAGAGGAAAGCATGGCTGATGACTGAGTGCTGGCTTATTGCTTCCTTAATACTTAAGGGTTAATTTATGAGCCAGTAAAAATAACTCACTTGCCTTGTGTTAATTACCAGTTGAAAACCTCTGGGGTCTTGAAGTACTGAGGGCTGGGACAGGAGGAAGTCCTGGAAGAGTTTTCCTTGTTAAGTCTCTTATTTAGCAGCTTCACTTTTGAGGATTCCCTTCATATAAGCCAGATAGACTCTAAACACCAACTGGAAATTGATATGGCTTTCTCATTTACCTCCATTCCTTCCTTTATTGAGCATCAGTATGGGGTCTGCCAGGGTGGATGATACACAGAAATCCAACATAGATCTTGCCCTTTTAAGGCAAGAATTCTAAAGGTTCTTTAGAATGTAGAATTCAGTAGGTGAGATAAGACACGGAAGCAAATATATGCAAGACTCATGACATCAGATCAAGTGTGCTATGTAGATTGCTATCACTGTGACAAAATGACTGACTAAACAACTTAAACAGGAGAGATTTGTGTTAGCTCTCAGTTTCAGGGGATTCAGGCTGAGAGTAGCTGGATCCATTGCTTTGGACCTGAGACAAGGCAGAACATAATGGCAGCAGAGCATGTTCCAGAGTCTGCACACTCTGTGGCTGTCACAAAACAGAAACCTAAACAGAGGGGCCCAGAACAAGATCCAGTCCCCAAAGACATGACTCCGGTAACCTACTGCATCCAAGGAGGCCCCACCTCCAATGAATCATGCACCTACCAAGTGACTTAATCCCTCTTCTAGGTCAAAGACCTCAGAATGCAACTGTCCTTCAGTAATTGACTGGATTTACCAATTAAGGACTGAGCCTCCAACACGTGGACCCTTCACACAGACACTTCCTACCCAGATGGTAGCAGTGGTAGAGTTGATAGAAATTTAGAGTTCCTCCTTTTAAAATAAGGAGAAGAGTCTAGAAAGATAACTCAGTGGTTAAAATTGCTTGCTGCTCTTGCTGAGGGTCTGGGTTTGGTTCCCAGAACCCATATCAGATGACTCACAACCTCTAAGGGATACAACCTCCTGGCTTTCACAAGTGCCCTCCCACAAATGCACAGAGACACATTAATAAAAGTGAAATAATTCTGTTTTTTTTTTTTTCAGAAAAGATAATGGAGGGATTGGGAATGTAGCTCAGTTGATAGAATGGTTGCTGGGCGTTCGGGAAGCCCCAGGTTTGATCCACAGCACCACACACTGACCATTGCTGACACTCACCATCCCACCTCCTTGGAGGCAGAAGCAGGAGGATCAGAAGTTCAAGGCCAGCTTCAACAATATGGCAAATTTGAGCCATCGGCTTCAGTGATGACAGAAGATACCTGGTAATTTGAACAAACCTATGTTGTGGGTCAAAAAAGAAAAAAAGGCTTGACACAATGTCCAAGAGTTCTCAAGCTGGTCTTTTTCTTTGGCAAGTGAGAAAACCACATTTGGCAGGAGACTGTGACTACAAAGGGCTATATATCCCTAAGAGCAGTCATTGTGAGCCCTTTACAGCACCCTCATTTTGAGAGATTGTGGACACTGGTCTCTAGGAGGTATGGGTAACCATTCACACACCTGCATCCAGCAAGCTACCTGTAATGCATGCTGGATAGGCAGTGACCTACTACAGGAGTACCCCTCTGCCCACAGTGGCTGCTGGTCAGTCACTATGGGGCATATGGGGATAGTGATAGGAATATGGCTCTAGGCCTACTATTAACCCAAAATCAGAATTACCCTAAGTCACCATTGAACAATAAAAAGGGAAGACATTTATACTGCTGTTACTGTGGTAAGGAGACACTTTTACAGAAGGTATGATGTCATAGTAGATGTACAGATTAACATATAAAAATATATGCATGTGTACATTCCATACATTTACTATATGGGCATGATTCACATAAATACAGGGGACTGTGTATTAATATTAAAGCCCCAAAGCAAATGTAGTTTGCTAACCCTGTGCAATAACATATAAATACAATTGGACATGGTGAAATATGCCGTCATTCTAACTACTTGGAAAACTGAGGCATGAGGATTGCAAGCTTGAGGTCAACCTGAACAACTCTGTGAGAGGCTCTGTGCAAATAAATAGACCAGGGGTGTTGCTCAGCCGTAAAACATTTGCCTAGCATGTGCAAGGCTCTAGGTTGAATCCTCAGTATCAAGAAAAGACAGACAGAGAATAAGTATAGATGCAGGGTTTTTTTTTTTTTAGAATAATAGAAACATGAGGAAAATATGTAATGTATTTTTGTAGATGTATTTGTGTTGATGTTCATATATGTGAGCATGGAGGCTAGAGTACAACGTTGAGTATTATTCTCCAGGCACATTGTCTTTTTTAGTCAGGTAGACCAAAAACTCACTGAGTAGACTAGGTAGCTGACTAGGAAGACTTAGGGATCTGTCTAACATTCCCCTCGCACTAGGTTTCAAGTGCTAGTTGTAGCCTCCAGCTTTACAAAGAAAGAAAAAGAAAAGAAAAAACAAAACAAAACAACAACAATAACAAAACAGTTCTGGGGTTCAAGTCTTTGCAAGGCAAGTGCTTTATCAATTGAGCTATCTCCCAAGCCCTGTGTGTGTGTGTGTGTGTGTGTGTGTGTGTGTGTGGTGTTTTGAGGGAGATTGTGTTTGGCTGTTATTGTTTAGCTGGGTCTCACTCTGTGGACCAGGCAGGTCTTGAACTCACAGAGATCCACTTGTTTCAGCCTCCCAAGTGCTGGGATCAAAGGCCAGCACCAACATGCCTGGCTACAGGATACTTTTTAAAAATCAAGCCATCACTTCATCTTCTTTTAGTGTTAAATATGAATAAACAATATGTAAGAGAAAGGAAAGGCTTAAGGGATTTACCTTTCCTTATCTTTTTCAAAATACATGGTAGAACTGTATAAGTAAAAGGAGTTGGAATATTCATTAATATGTAAGGAGTTCCTCAGTGAAACATCCAATGCTTGTGCAAGTTGAAATTTGAAGTTGAAGATAGCTACAAATAAAACTCTTTGTAATTAAGGTAAGGAAACAAAATAATAACATGAAATTTTTTGAGAATAAATAGCATACATTCCTTCACAATCCAAAGAGCCAGAGCATATGCCCAGTGTGGAGGTCCATAGAAGGGGCTCTGTTCCATCTTGACTTGAAAAAGATTCTTGGAACTATTATTAGCCATCTGTAATGGTTTACATCTTCAATATCAAAACTTGAGAGGCTGAGGCAGGAAAATCACAAGGTCAAGCAAGTATTAATATATATGGATATGAAGATGAAATTTTTTAAGTAACAAAACAAAGATAGGAGAATCTAGGCAGGTAGAGTGGTGCATGCCTATAATGCTAGCACTCAAAAGGCAGAGAGAGGGAAAAGGATCCATGCAAATTCAAGGTCCAACTGGTCTACATGGTGAGCTCCAGGCCAGCTAGGGCTATACAGCAAGACTCTTTCAAATAAAGCAAGAAGCTTGGGAGATTGTTCAGTGGGTAGAGATACTTGTGCAAGCCAGGCAACCTGAGTTCAATCTCTAGAAACCATGCATATTAGTTATTTTCTGTGGCAATGACAAAATAACATGACCCATGACAACTTCTGGGAGAAAGGGTTTATTTGGCTTACTGTTCCATAGGGAGAGTCCATATGGTAGAAGAGGCATGGTCCCAGGGCACAGGAGCAGGAGGCTGGTGTGAGTCAAGAACAATGAACGCAAGTGCTCAAGATAATATGACAAGCAGTGAAGAAGAGATGCTAAAGCAAACGTCCTCACTTACACGAGGAGGAGCCTATCTGGATCCAGAACTGTTCGAAGATTGCAGAAAACATTTAGGAAACGAGACTGCTCCACAAGTAAAGGTACTTGCCACCAAGCCTAATGACCTGAATTTCATACCCAGGATGCCTACGGTAAAGGGAGAAAACTGATTCTCAGGAGATAATCTCTGACTTCTATACATATTGTAGCTCTTAATACACACATACACAAATGCAATTTTTTAAAATTTAAAAAGATAAAATTGGGGCTGGAGACATGGCTCAGTGATTAAGAGCACTGGCTGCTCTTCCAGTGGACCTGAGTTCAATTCCCAGTCTATAACTGCAATTCCAGCCGATCCGGCATCCACACACAGACATGCATGCAGTCAAAACACCAATGCACATAAAATAAAAATAAATTATTACAAAAAAGAATATATCTTTAAAAAAAGATGTAATAAGAGATGTGAATGAACGCACCAATAAGATATAATATCTAAAGATGTAATGGTTACTTGAGGAGGATGTATTTTCTTCTTTCTTTCCTCCATCCATGCTCCTGTAAACAACCCTAATTAAACTCATTGGGTCTCAAAAATAAGTAAATAAACAGAGACATGAAAAATAGAAAAAGGACCAACTAGGACAAGAAAGAGAATGATTGGGAGTGGGAGGGGAACAGGGATGAATATGATGAAAAAAAAACATTATGTGTATGACAATGTTATAATGAAGTCCCCCATTATGTATAGGCAATATATGCTAGTAAATAAGAAAGTGTTTAAGCATGTCATAATGAATATGCATTAATGTGACTAGAAACATAGGTAAGTGAAGAAGGAAGACGGTCCCTTTTTTCCTGTTCTACTTCTTGGTAAGATCTTGTCCAGGCCCTTGAACTTGTGATCCTCCTGACTCAGCCTCCCAAGTGCTGGGATGACAGATATGTGTCACCAAGCCCTGCTAAGCTAAAACTGAAAGTCTTCAAGAGAAGAAAAAGCACCATGGTTCCCTGTGTGATTCAACACCCAATGAGCTTCCAAAGTCAAAACAGTGTTTACTTTTAACTCCAGAAATACTATAACTCTAAGCAAGGACGCTGAGCAGGAAGAAGTACTTGGGACAGTTTGGTACAGGTCAAAGAAAAACTAAACCTAAGTTATCTTTTTGACAGGAAGTCTGTACCTAATGTCTCAACTAGGGGAAGGGAAAGTACATTGTCCTCAAATGAGTTGGAGATAGAGGGTTCAGTAAGTGATAAACAGCCTTACAGGCTGAGGACAGAGCTCAATTAAAGCATTTGCCTAGGGTGCTCAAAGTTCTGGATTTCTTTTCCAGCAATGAAAATAAAACAAAATAATTAACTTAAAAACAGAAAACTTTGGGGAAAGGAAACAGAAAATAGGGATTCGAAGGCTGACAATGGCCTTTGAAGACTTTAGAATTCAAGGATTGTTTAAATGGTGTGTTCATATCACTTTAATAAAAATAAAAACCAAGAATTGCCTGGTAGCACACAACTGTAATCTCTGTACCTAGGAGGCAGAGGTGGGAGGATCACAAGTTCAAGGCCAGCCTGGGCCACACAGTGAGACAGTCTCAAAAACAGAAAACAAATATTGCTGGACAGTGGTAGCACCAGCCTTTAATCCCAGCAGTAGAGAGGTAGAGGCAGGTGGATCTCAGAGTTCAAGGCCAGTTTGGTCTATAGAGAAAATCCCAGGACAGCCAGAGCTACACAGGGAAACCCTGTTTCTAAAAAAACAAAAAAAGGAAGGAAGGAAGGAAGGAAGGAAGGAAGGAAGGAAGGAAGGAAGGAAGGGGAAGGAGAGGAAGGAAAGAAAAAACAAAATCAGGGCTGGGGAGACCACTCAGTAAAGGGCTTGCTGAACATGCGTGGAAACCTGAGTTCAAATCTCTAGCCCTCAGGTACAAAGCATGTACTTTGCAAGACTCCGGCTTATGAGCCAGAGTGAGCTCCAGGTTCAGTGAGAGGCCTCATCTCAAAAGGTAAGGCAGGGAGCAGCTGAGGAAGGCACACAACATCAACCTCTGGGTTTTAACTTCTATTTCTCTATCTCAACATCTGTCTCTGCATATTTCTCTATCTCTGTCTCGGTCTCTCTCTCAAGTGTGTGCACAGATGTGAACAGGCACATATACGAAGCATCCACGCGCATGCACGCACACACACACATAATAATAGTAATAGCAATAAAAAACTTTTTAATTTTACTTATTTTGAAATGTATTTTATAGGAATAACATTTAAAAAGGTTGAACCAAGTGGCTGAATGCAAAACAATCCTAAATTTGGGGGTTATATTTTGAAATTTCCATGAATTATTTTTTTTCAGTTGAATGTAACATTCAAAGAAGCTTAGGCTTCTGATTCTTTTTCCATAATTACAAAGCAACCTTGAAACTAGCTAGGCAGAATGGTGCTCTCCTCAAGAGTCTGAGGTAGGAGGATTGCTTTGAGATGGAGGTACATAAGGAGTTTCAGGTCAGCCTGGGCTACAGTCTGACCATGATGCAGTGTCTTGAAAGAAAGAAAAGAAAGGAAGGAAGGAAGGAAGGAAGGAAGGAAGGAAGGAAGGAAGAAAGAAAGAAAGAAAGAAAGAAAGAAAGAAAGAAAGAAAGAAAGAAAGAAAGAAAGAAAGAAAGAAAGAAAGAAAGAAAGAAAGAAAGAAAGAAAGAAAGAAAGAGTTGGAACCCAGCCCCCATGGGGTCTCTAAGAGTTGTTTTCCAGCATAACCACAGGTACCTCCTGTTTGCCTGACCTCACCCCACTGGGATCAATATCCTGTTGTGAACCCTTTGACCTGGGTTTTTGTTAGTTTGTATATAAGGCTGCTCCACAATAAAGGTGAGAGACATTCTCTCAGAAAAGGACCAGGAGTCTTATTGGTTCAATCCAAATCTCCAGGCTTTCACCCAATACTCGGACTTAGTGGTGGCTTATAGCAGCCACAAGAAAGGAAGGACGAAAAGAGAAAAGTTGTCATTTGCCTTTGGGTTAGGGCTCTTGGACTTCCTCATGAAAAGTCTATCTGACACCATAATCAGCTTAGTCATTGGCATTTCAACTGCCTGAGTTAGTGAGGTGGATGCAGATGAAACTGAAAGCCCTTCTTGAAGGTTGTGAACAGTTCCTTGAGCTAATGCAACTGTACTCATGACTCAGTGCTTTCTACTTGGGTGTCTTTCTATATGTCCATTTCGGGGAATCTGAAAGTGAGTTTCCCTCTAGGGTTAGCTCCCTTTTGTGATCTATCCAAATTATTCAGTTGACATCAAAATTCTTCTCACTCTACCTTACCTTCCTGCCTCTCATCCCTACCACCAGCATCTAATTCTTCAGCAAGGTCCTTTAATCTTACATTGTCAATGTTTCCATGTCCATGTGTCCCATTTCAAACTCCACCCTGTGATAACTAAAACTGATTATCACCATAAAAGGGTTGAGAATCACCTAGGAACCACAGCTTCCTACGAGGTATTGAGTAGATTGGGTTACCCCGAGAGGGATTTGTTCAATTAGATTAAATGGGAAGACTCACCCAAAATGTAGCTTGAACCATTTCATGGGATGTGTACTGGATGAAATAAAACATGAGCTAATCATCATCCGTTCATCTCCCCTGCTTTCTGATTTTGGATGTGCTGTGCATCTTTAAGTGTCTACTGCCATGACTTTCCTTTATGGTAGACTGTTGATTCAAACTGTGAGCACAAATAAGCCTTTCCTTCAAGTTGCTTTTTTTCTGGGCATTTTATCATAGCAACAGAATGTATCTAAGGTACCACCTCTCCTCTGAATCCGAGTGCTGGTAATAGCCTTCCGAACAACTTCATTCTGGCAGCCCCTGCTCCTTCACTCCACCTTGTCCATCACATCATCCTGTTCACATGCAATAATGCTTTCTCCTAATCCAATATGCCTATGGCTTGTCCCCACCAAAATTAATATGGAGGCTGTTGTGGAATAATCCTTCTGTACACTGTGAAAATGTGTTGCTTTCATTGTTTATAAAAGGCTGATTGGCCAATAGCTAGGCGGGATTTTCAGGGCACAGAGAATGCTGGGAAGAAGTTCAGAGTCTCAGGAGTTGTGAGTAGATGCAGAGAGAAACAAGATAAACATGCCATGTTGAAAGAAGGCACCATCAGGTGACGGAAGGTAGATAAAAAAAAAATATGGGTTAATTTAAAATGTAGTAGCTAGCTAGTCACAAGCCTGAGTGATCAGCCGAGCTTACAATTGATGTCTCTGAATGGTTATTTGGGAGCAGCACACAAGACACAGAAAAACTCTGCCTACAGGGGGCTTTATTCTTCAGTGAGGCAGGGGTATCTAGTCACAAGGTCAGAGTTCTCATAAATGGATTCATGGTTATGATGGGAGTTGGGTCATCTTCTCTGCTCCCTTCAAGAGTCTGCTTACCTTACCACTTTCCATCAAATGTGCCAGCTCCATCTCCACTTTCATCCCTTAAGAATCATCAGTCAAATTAAACTATCCTGTCTCCAATATTCGGTTATGGCAACAGAAGAAAAGCCCAGGTGGCTTCCGGTTGTGTATGGAGTAAAACTGAACATTTGAGTCAAGCAGCTACTCACAAGCTTTTCCAGTTACCTCAGAGGGAGGGCAGTGTCATGTATTCTGAGGCAAGATGCCTGACTTCTCACAAATCTGACTTTTTTCTTATTACACTGTTTGAACAACTTGTAGAGAGAGGGGGGGAGAGAAAGGAAAAGAAAAGGAGAGAGAGAATGAGAATACTTTTGCTCTTGCATGCTCATATGTGTGCACAGTGCACATGAGATGAAAGAACAACTTTTCTTCTTTACTCACTAAACTCTAGCCTGACTTTTCTTTTTTTAACTCGGTCACACTGTATAGTCTTGACTAGCCTGGAATTCAATTTGTAGACCAGGCTGAACCCAAACTCATGGAAGCCTGCTTACCTCTTGCCTCCCCAGTGCTGGGATTAATGGTCTGTGCCACCATGTCTGGCTCCTACTCTGACTTTTCTATCCACACTTTTGTTCTTTCTCCCATAGTGTCCCCTGGTGCTGTGGAACAATCATTGTACACTGTAAATATGTATTACTCTCTTTGGTTAATACAGAGCTGACTGACTGGCCTATAGCTGGGCAGGAAGAGATTGGGTTGGAGAGCCAGACTAGGAGAATGCTGGGAAGAAGGAGGAGTCTAAGGAGATGCCATGAGACTTACTGCAAGCAGGATGGGAAGTACACACATGAGGTAAACAAGCCTCCAGGGAGCACATAGATTAATAGACATGAGTAAATTTAATTTATAAGAGCTAGCTAAAAACCAAGCCCAAGCTATCACCTAGGCATTTATAATTAATAAGTCTCTGTGTGGTTATTCGGGGAGTGGCTGGAGGAATACAGAGAAACTTCATCCACACCTTGGTGGCTCTTCCTCCCCTTTTATTAATGTGGATTTTAATTTCTTTTAGACCCACTGTCAAGCATTCCAAGCTAGCCTCAAACTCAAGGTGTAGGTAATGATGAATGATGACCTTGAACTCCTGACCTTCCTGTTCTACCCCAAGTGCTGGGACTACAGGCCTATGAATCGACTTCTGGATTTAGTGGTACTTAGTATTAAATCTAGGGTTTCAGCAATGCTAGGCGAATTCTCTAACAACTGAGCTAAATCATCAGACCTTCTTCGAAACTTTTCTGAGCAACCTGTGCTCTCTGGATTCTGGTTCTTGGTTATTTGTTTAGTCAAGGCTGCCTTTAATCTCTGGATCCTCCTGCATCCACCTCTCAAGGGTGGGATTACAAGTCTGTATACCAAACTCTGACAGCATCACTCATTTAAGGATGTAGCATGTGTGCTGCCTTTTGTGTTAATTCTATTCTACTTATGTATTTTGACTCCAGCACAAATAATAAGGTTCTTCAAGGGTCCTAAAGGTATCTTGTAGTGGACTTTTCAGTCCCACCAGCCACTCCTCAAATTAATCACACAACTTAATATTAATTATAAATTCCCTAAGCTAAGAGAGAGCTTCACCTTGTCTCCAGCCAGCTCTTACAACTTACATTGACCCATTTCTTTTGTCTATGTGCTGCCCCAAGGCTCATTCATCTCATCTATAAACTTCTCATTTTGCTTCTTTCTCGTCTGGTTTTTGACTTCTCAGACTCCATTGCCCTTCTTCTTCCCAGAATTCTCTCTGTCTCCAAAATCCTGCCTAGCTATCATCCAATCAGCTTTTTATTAACAATGAAAGCAGCACATTTTCACAGTGCACAGAAGGGTTATTCCACAGCAAATCTAGACCAAGCAGTATTGGATGCATAGTGTACGGCCATAAAAATTTGTCATACACAGTGGAAGCAGAGAATTGACTCCTGCAAGTTGTCTGTCCTCTGACCTTCACTTTCCTGTTGTGGCACAGGTGTGTAGTAAGTGTGCATATAATAATTAAATAAGCATACTTAAATTAGTAACATATAGGGCTACAAAGTTCAGTTGATAAAGCACTGGCTACACATTCATTAGTATCTGAGTTCAATCCCACATAAAAACTGCATCATGCCTACCATCCTAACCACTGTCCCCAAAATCCTGGGGACACTGGGGAAGTGGAGACAGGGGACTTGCTGGCCACCCAGAATAGCTAAACTGGTGGAAACCTCCATGTTCCCTGAAAGACTCTGTCACAAAAAATAAGGTAGAGAGGGTTTAAGGAAGACACTGGCCATCAACCTCTACCCTACACACACACACACACACACACACACACACTTATTTACCTAAGTTCATGTTTAAACACATTCAAATTATATCCAAAGATATTAATGTACTATCTACTTAGTTTACTAAATATAACTGGGTTGGAAGAAAAACCCTGGATCCAGTCCTAACTTTATCAGAGAACATCGATATGAATATGATGACTTCCTGAGCCTCCCAAGAATCCTCAGCCTGGATGTGGAATGGGTGGATGTATTCCCTGGAGGGTCTCCAAAGGTCTGCTTCTAAGAGTCTAACTTCACAGCCTCTGAAGGCATATGCCGAATCGTGGAGGATGGTTTTCCACAGACTCAATTCTTAATCCAAGATGGAGCCTGAGTGAGCATAATCTGGTCCAGTGCCAGTCCTGCAGCATCTAGATACAGTATGGAAAATCGGCAACACTGTGGATTCTGCCCCACCCGGCTCTGCTTTCTTTGTGGGAATTCCACCTGACTGGTACTCAGCCAGCATGCTGTCCCAGAGGCTCTCCACACACCAGAGATTGGAAGGAAGGCACTCACCCCTCCCTCTGGTGTCCACTTACCAGACCTCCCGCTCAGGCTTTTCTACAGGTTGGGGGAGGGGTGGGAAAGGAGCCTTTGTTCTCTCCAACAAGCAGTATGTTGTGGGGGGGATTGAGGGGGGCACCGGTCTTATTAATTTTGGCTTAGCAAGATTTTTGAGCACATTATTATCTTCAAATTTGAGGAGATGAGGTTTTTGTCTGCTTTGTGGCTACAAAAGCCTATAAAATATATGCACATTTTTAACTTCCTCTCTTTGGGAAAAGGGTGCTGTTTGTCCTTTGAAATTAGTTATAAAGCTGACATTACCCTCTCTACAGGAAGTAGTGGTAGTTTAAGTGTAAGTTTGCAAAATTCTCTGGCTCACATCTTATCTCAGGGTGGCTACTTGAGTTACTGAATCGCTAACTAAAAAGGTAACCAACCACACCAATAGTCTTTTAAGACACCAGCATGTCCTAAAATCCTACAGACTCAACTTCTAAATGCAAAGCAAAAGGGAGGGAGGAGGGGGACTATCATCTTAACTGTGGCTCTCTTGCTAACCAAGCCTGCCAGCAGCAAAGGAGAGAAGGCAAATATTTTAGGCCTGACATCACCACCGTCAACCAATCTTTGTTTAAGATCATTTTTTTTAAAAGAATTACTTTTAAAGACAAGAGAAACAGGAAATATTTTTTACTATGATTCTCTCAGTAAGTAGCTATTGAGTTCTGTGGAGAATTTAAAGTAGTAGGTAAAGATTAAGCAGTGGAACTGGAGAGGTGGCTCAGTGGTTTAGAATGCTTGCTGCTCTTGCAGAGGACCTGAGTTCAATCCCAGCACCCAGATAGCAGCTCACAACCACCTGGAAAGTTCCAGGGAAATCAGACACCATCTTCTGACTTCTGCAGGTACCAAGCATACGTGTAGTACATATAGTGTTAGACCCCCGGAAAACTCAGGTATCCAGGGTCCCAGGCCACGACTGCAGTTACCCCAATCACCAGGCGGATTCGAGAGCTTGCTGCAAACTGCACTAAGCTTTATTGTAATTTAACGAGCTAACCCCATGTTAGCTTGGGTCTTTCACCCACCCGCCATGGCAGATGGCTAGAAAAGACGGCTCCTAGGGGCTCCCAAAAGATCTTATAGGGTGTGTCTAGGGTACCCACAGGCTCATGATTGGTGTGCCTCCAGCCTTGGAGGGCTTGCCCTGTGTTGATTGGTCAACTGGTTGTTATGGCCCATAGGCCTCCCAGAGTGGTTGCTATGCTCTGTGCATCATTGCTGTTCGCTTGTCCGTAAAGCACACCCAGGGTCATAAAGCATAGCGCCACCAGCTAACTTCTGATTGGTTCCTTGTCACAAGGCAGGAATCTGACTTTCTAGTGTCTAGGACAAGGTCACAGAAGCACGTGTTCGGCCGTTATGGCTGCCAAAAGGGAAGCAAGTCCCTTCAATATATACACACTACACACACACAAAATAAATCTTTAAAAATGTTTAACGAGATTAAAACAGAAAGTTCAGTAGATGAGAAAAGTTATTCCAAAGAATAACTATAGAGTACAAAAAGGGAGGAAAAATTGTAGGAGGGAACCTCAATTGAGAAAATGCCTCTGTAAGATCTGGCTAGAGGGCATTTTCTTTGTTAATGATTGGGGGAGGGCTCAACCCTTGTGGGTGGGATTTGGGTTGGAGGTCCTGGGTTCTATAAGAAAGCAGATTGAGCAAGCCAGTTAGCAGTATCCCTCAATAGGCTCTGCATCAGCTACCGCATCTAGGTTCCTGTCCTGACTTCCTGTGATGACGAACAGTGTTGTGGAAGTGTAAGCCAAATAAACCCTTTCCTTCCCTACTTGCTTCAGTCATGGTGTTTCAGCACGGCAATAGTAGCCCTGACTAAGATAGATGTCTGCTTTGTTTGTTTGGATGATTTGTGACTTCTTGGTGGCACCTCCCTGGACTTGACGTGACCTCCACCTTTCTGGTGGTTACCTTAAGAGTCATATAGACTTTCAGTGGCAGCATTCATCTCTGGATATGCTGGGAAAGGGTTCCTGCCAGGCTTTTGATTCTGATGCCCATTTTATAACTCAGTGATCATGTTGTACTTTCTTTAGAAAACTCCAACACCACTTCATGTTTTCTCCAAGAAGTTCATAACCAATATATTTTTAAAATATGGAAACCAAGAAAAAAATTAATATCCTATTTTTTCCTTTAAAAAGAAACTCAAGTACCTGGGGAAATAAATAGCTTAGTCGGTACAGTGCTTTGCAGCTTATGGTACTCCTGAGTTCAATGCCCAGCACACACACAAAAAAACTGCATACAGTGGCGCCCACTCATCAACCAAGAATTGTGTATGCAGAGACAGAAGGGTCCTTGATGCTCACTGGCTGGCCAGCCTAAATAAACAGTGAACTCCAAGTTTCAGTGAGAGACTATATCTCAAAAAAGGAAGGCAGGAAACAAAGCAAGGTGGTGCACACCTTTCACCCCAGCACTTGATAGGCTGAGGCAAGTGGGTCTCTATGAATTCAAGGCCTCTTTGGTCTACATAGCAAGTTCCAGGCCAGCCAAGCTACACAGTGAGTCTCAGTCTCAAAACAAAACCAAACAAACAAAAAACAGAACAAATAAACACAAAACCAAGATGGGGCAGGAGAGATGACTCAGTGGTTAAAAGCACTGGTTGCTCTCACCAAGGACCCTGGGTTGATTCCCAGTACCCACACAACAGTTCACAACCACAAGTAACTCCAGTTCCAGGGGCTCTGATGCCCTCTTCTGGCCTCCCAAGGCTCCAGGTGGGAGGTCCCAGGCATGCACACAATACAGAGACATACATTCAGGTAAAACATACCCATATAAGCAAAATACATATATATATATATATATATATATATATATATATGGTTTATATATATGTGTGTATATATATGGTTTATATATATGTATATATGGTTAATATATTAGTATATATAAGTTTTATATACATATAAGTTTATATATGTATATATATATATATATATACATATATGTGTATGTCGGTATGCATAAGTTTATATGGACAGCTTCTGAGGAATGACACTTGCAGTTGATTCCTGACCTCCACATGCTCAAGCACACACCTGAATGCATACATATATACCATGTACATATACACAAGTATATATTCTTATGCCTGCACAACACATACACACACACACACAAGAAAAGAAAGAAAAGTCAATCCCAGCTTGCTTGTCTGTTTCCTGAAACTAAATTCTCTTTCTTTAAGCAAAACACTCGAGCTAGGGTGGAGGTCAAGAGGTCATAGCAGAATTCTTCCAGAGAGAATGGAAACACTCTTTTGACTAAACAGAGACAAGAAGCCCAGGAGCTGGTGGCAGGTGCCCTACCAAAGAATTCTAGCTGCAAAAGAATGCTGCCCTCGGGCCAGTGCTTTGGAAGCTGCATTTCTCCATTGGCAGTTGGCCTTTGTAATACTGGAGCTGGACAAACATCAAGAATGGAAGATGGGAGGAAGGGGAGATGGAGGAGATTAGGGAAAAATGTTAACACCTTGGCTCTTTTGTTTTTTAATTTTCTGTTATATTTATTTATGTTCTGTTTATGGGTATGGTATATACATGCCACATAGAGAGGGCAGAGGCCAAAGTGCAGGGGGTTGATGTTCTCCTTCCACCACATAGGTCTCAGGGATCCAAGGTAGATGGAATTATACCCTCTGAGTCCCTCATGGATGCCAATTGGACACCTAGGCTCTTTTCCTGGCTCTATCTCCGGATGAGGTCAGATTTTCTCCATTTCACTCTGTAAGGTACAGACAGGGTCTGAGTTTTCTCCGGGAGCTCACCATCAGCATTTCCTGTAACCTCAGAACGCTCATCAAAACACCCATTTAGGTTTATTTCTTGGCACTTTTAAATAATTAATTTCATATATTTTCTAAATAGCAGAAGGCAATGTGTCACTGAAAAGCACATGCTCTGGTCCCCATCTCAGCTCTGCCACTCGCCCTGCATGACTTCGGACTTCTCAGGTTACTTGTGTGTAAAAGAGTGAGAATGGACCTGACCTCCCAAGGGTGAGGATGAAGGATTCCAAGGCTACCATGCTTGAACATGCTCAGCATAGCCCTGAGAACACCAACATGGGATTCAAGAAATAGTTTTCAGTCCTCAGATTTTATACAAAAGTGCCTGGTAATTAACATTGTTTGAATGCTTTCTGTCTTAGGGTTTCTATTGATGCAAGGAAACACCATAACCAAAAAGCAAGTTGAGGAGGAAAGGGTTTATTAGGCTTATACTTTCACATTGCTGTTCATCACTGAAGAAAGTCAGGACAGGAACTCAAACAGGGCAGGATCCTGGTGGCAGGAGCTGATGCAGAGGCCATGAAGAATGCTGCTTACTGGCTTGTTTCACAGGACTTGGCCAGTCTGCTTTCCTTCCTTCCTTCCTTCCTTCCTTCCTTCCTTTTTTTTCCAGACACGGTTTATCTGTGTAACAATGTAACAGTTTTGTAGACCAGGCTGGCCTCAAACTCATATAGATCTGCCTGCCTCTGCCTCCCTAGTGTTGGGATTAAAGGAGTGTGCCACCCGCCTCACAACCCTGGTTCTTATAGAACCCAGGACCACCAGGTCAGAGATGGTACCGCCCACTATAGGCTGGACCCTCCCGCATTGATCACTAATTAAGAAAATGCCTTACAGCTGGATCTCATGGAGGCATTTCCTCAACTGAGGCTCCTTCCTCTCTGATGTTCTAGCTTGTGTCAAGTTGACATACAAAATCAGGCAGTACACTTCCTTTGGGTTTCCTTATGGGCCCAAGCTTATAAACATTTTGTTCTCAAACCTTTTAAAGAATATGATACAAGAAACTGATACCTAGGGTACATATTTGAATGTTTTATCCCCTAGAACTCAGATGGGGAAGCCCTAATCCCCTATGTGATGGCAGGAGATTTGAGGTTTAAATAAGGTTGTGATACTCAAGTTCTTGTGATAGGATAAGTGACTTGCAAAAACAGGGAGATTGATTCTCATGGGGAGTTTTATACCCCCATGCCACCCTGCAATACAGCAAGAAGGCAGCTGTCATAGTTTGAATGTAATTGGCCCCCATAATCTCATAGGGAGTGGCTCTATTAGGAGATGTGACTTTGTTGAAGTGGGTAGGGCCTTGTTGGAGGACATATGTCACTGTGGAGCAGGCTTTGAGTTTCCTATGCTCAGGATACCACCCGGTGTCTCAGTCAACCTCCTATTGCCTGCAAGGTGTAGGACTCTGAGCTACTGTCTGCCTACACACTGTCACACACCCACCATGATGATAATGGACTGACCTCTGAAGCTGTAAGTGAGCCAGCCCCAGTTAAATGTTTTCCTTTATAGGAGTTGCTGTGGTCATGGTGTCTCTTCACAGCAATAGAAACCCCAACTAAGGCAATAGAAACCCTAACTAAGACAGCTGCCATCTGCAAACCAGCTGAGATGCCTCTCAGTACAACCACTTCCATCTTGAACCTTCCAGACTCTGGCACTATGGAAAGTACATGACCATTGTTTCAGCCATCCAACTGATGGTGCTTTGTCACAACAGCCTCAGTTGACAGGTGTTTGGCAAGGATAAGAAGAGTCACCCAAATTCACATAGCTAGTAAGAGGTTGTGCCAGAACTTAAAGAAGTGTTTGATGCCAGAATGTAGATCCTCCCCCACCCCCACTAAATCACACTCCCACCCTATCTGGAAGCAATTTAAATCTCTCCAGGTAAAATCTCCATCTAAGCCAGCCAGAATCCAGCTACTATCTTTTGTTTTCTGTTATTTGTACCTCATTTCTATATCTTTGACTTTTACAAAAACAATATGAAGACATTTTACGTGCCTCCTCCCACCCTGAAGTTCTGGGGATTAAATTTAGCCTTTACACTAGGCAAGCAGTCTATGAAGCTGATATATTATCAGCCCTGGAAGTATGAGGAACTGAGGCAGGAGCTAACTTATTGACACAGGGCTTTTAGGAGCCAAAAACAAGCAAAACAATAACAAAAGCAAAAACAGTGCATAGTTCCTTCCTAGCAATAAAATTTAGTATCATTCCCTTTATGATTATAACCCTGAGGCCAACTCAAATTATTCCTTAAGGGATGAGAATAAAGAACTACTAACAATGCTTTTGGTCCAGGCTTCATGTAGTACAAGGCTAGTGCATTACTTCTGGAATATCCATCAATTTCCTGCAGGCATCTCAGGGATTTTATAGAAGAGCTTGTATGGTTACTTGGCAAAACTTCCAGAAAGTTCATCTCTGCCTCACTCTTTCTTTAACCCCCCCCCCCCACTTCCAATCTTCATGCCAGACCACAATTTATAATGGGCAGATCTGGGCCTCAACTTCTGCTCTTAAAAATGTATTTCAAGTGATTCAAAACTATTTTGCCCTGCATTCTACTACATCCTCCCCGCCCCCCCCCAAGACAGGGTTTCTCTGTAGCTTTGGCGCCTATCTTGGTACTCGCTCTGTAGATCAGTCTGGCCTTGAACTCACAGAGATCTGCCTGTCTCTGCCTCCCGAGTGCAGGGATTAAAGGCATGTGCCACCAATGCCTGGCTCATTCTAGTCCATCTTAAAACTACACAGGAGACCCAGAGAAGTTGAGGGACTTTGCCACAGCTCAGGAAATTAACACTCATTCACATTCATGTCCTGAAGACAAGCATGGTGGTCCATGCCTGTCATACCAGCGCTTGGGAGGTAGAGGCAGGAGGATCAGAAGATAAAGGTCATGCTATAGCGTATTCCAGGTCAGCCTGGGCTTTGTGAGACCATGTCTAAATAAGTAAATTAACCCCAAAGATGACCTGATTACTCTGGCTCCATTGCCAGGGTGATTACCATGTTGGTTTGCTTGTGCTTGTGCTTGTGCTTGTCAGTCAAAAAGATTTTAGACTCTATAGAAATGCTAAATTAATTCAGAGTCCCTCCTTGAACTCCAGGGATACTAAGTAGCTAGAGATGGGGGTAGATGTGGGTGCCAAAGTCCCTGTCCCCTCTTCTGTGAGCTACGGTGACAAATGCAGAAAAAGCAAGTCACATAAATGAACGTGGGATCTGAGCTATGTTTCTTTCTGTGGTGATCTGTCTTCCGTTCATCTCAGTCAACTGAAAGACAAACCTAGCCGGTTCCTTTGGAAAGCCCTTAGCTCTCTCTCTGGTATTTAAAGAAGGTATAATCTTCTTTTTCTGCTGTTTTGATGCTGTTGGCACTTATTGCTGAGGCTGGCTTTCAGAAGATCCCTGAATTGTTCATTTTCTCATTCTCTGACAAGCTAAGCCTTTCCTGGAAATTTCCCAAAATGGTTTTCCTAACAAAAATGTTTCTGTGCTGTTGATGTTAAACAAAGCTTTGAAGTCACTAGTCTTTTCTCTTTCGGCTCCAAACTACTTGGAGAAATGGGAAGACCCCCCCCCCCCCAAATCTTCAAAATATTCACAAAATGAAATTTACAGTTCTAATACCTGTCTTAATGATTAAATAAATTGACTGGGGGGGGGTTGTTTGCATTTTAGTTCTTGTATTTTCATTTTAGTTTTGCTATGTAGTCCAGATTGACTTCAGACCCTTGATCCTCTTGCCTCAGCATTGCATGTGCTGGAATTACAGACAACTTTTTTTTAAATTTTTTTTTAGGACAGTTTCTAAGTATCCCTCCAGGCTAGGGTAGCTTAGAAAATACAGAGGACAACTGTAGCCATTAAGATATTGGTTATAAATACCTGGCCTTACCCAGTCAGTGGCGATTGGAAGCATGCCTAGTGCTAAGAAGGGTGTCTGTAAGCTAGCAAGATGGCTCAAAAGATTCTTGATGCCAAATTCAGCTGGTATAATGCTTGCCCACCATGCCCAAAGCACTGGATTCTATTCCTAACACCATACCAAAGTATATCCTCATTGCTATGTTATGAAAGAGGTGTTTTTTTTTAACCAAATTATCTCCCCCTTCCTTTTTTTAAATGTGTTATATTTTGTTATTGTTGTTTTGTCTTGTTTTTGAGATAAGGTCTTAGTATGTAGCCTGGCTTGAATGGAACTTGCTATGTAGACTAGGCTGATTTTGACTTCACAGAAAATAAATACCCTGTCTCTGCTTCCTGAGTCCTGGGATTAAAGACATGTGCTACCATGACTGGCATTTGCTACTTTTTTTGCTCTTGTTCATTTGTTTTTGTTTTTTTGTGTGATTTTTGAGACACAGTTTCTTTGTGTATCTTTGCAGCCTGTTCTGTAACTTGCTTTGTAGCCCAGGCTGGCCTTGAACTCACAGAGATCCACCTGCCTCTGTGTCCCGAGTGTTGGGATTAAAGGCATGCCTACCACCACCTGCCTGCCTGACACAGGGTCTTGTTCACAGCCCAATGTGGTGGTTTGAATAAAAATGGCCTCTCACAATAGCTGAACTATTAGGAGATGTGGCCTGTTGGAGTAGGTGTGGCTTTAATGGAGGAAGGGCACCACTAGGGGGTGGACTTTGAGATCTCAAGTGCTCAAGCCAGTTCTGGTGTGACATTCACTTTCTGCTGCCTGAGGATCCAGATATAGAACTCTCAGCAACTCTAGCACCATGTCTGCCTGCATGGTACCATGCTTCCCACCATGTTGATAATGGACTAAACGTCAGAAACTGTAATCCAGCCCCAGTGAAGTGTTTTCCCTTATGAGAGTTGCTGTGGTCATGGTGTCTCTTCATAGCAATAGAAATCTTAACCAAGACACCCAATCAGGCCTGAAACTCACTATGTAGCCCAGGCTAGCCTCAACCTCATTGCAATCTTCTTGCTTCAATCTCCTGTATCCTATGATTCCCTGAGAGATCCACTATGCCTGAATCTCCTGGCCCTTACTTGATAATGTAATTTCATTTCCACTTTGCCAGGAAAGTGAAACTTAGCACAATTCATGTTGGATTTTATTGTATTTTAAGTATTAACAAATGTGACCCATGTCTTTATAAACAGGCGAAATTTGGAGATCAGCACACAGGCAGCTGTGAAGATGGTATTTGCACTGCCACAAACTCCTGGAACTTCCAAAAGCTGGAGAGACATGCAGCCAGATACTTCTCCAGCACCTTCAGGGACCATGGCAAGCATCTGCACCTTGTTCCAGATTTTCAGAACTGGGAGATGAGGCCTTTCCATCACAAAGCCACGTTGAAGTTCATCACAGCACAGCAATTGCAATCTAATGCTGGGGGTTTGGGTAGGGGGTGGAGAGTTCTGGATTTTTGATGCTGTGTTACACAAAGGTAATTGAAGTTTTGTTTTTACTTCAGGATACAATGATAAAACCATCATTTGCCTTGTGTTAATATCTGTTGTGAGCAATAAAATGGACTCCCTGGAGGTGATATTTTGAACCTCAGCACTACCTGCTAGATGGGTAACTTTGGGCAGGTTACAGATCACCCCCACATTTCAGTTTCTTTATCAACATCGTAGAGATAATAACATCATTTGCCAGTGTTGCTACCAGATTCGAGGTGCTATTTGCAAATGAATCATCTGTGCTCACAAATGTGATCACTATTATGGCACAGCAGGTCAATTTAAGGCAGGATGTTCTAGACAAAGGGAGAGGTATAGCAGGTATTTTGGAGGTCCATGGAGTGAAAGCCTTTACATTTGGCTGAGGGAATGGAGGTCAAAGTGATGTTGAGGTTGATTTTCTAATAACTGGCAGATGGAGTTGGTTGTTTTGTTTCTGTTGCTGTGGTAAAATACTCTGATAAGGGCAACTTAAGGGCAACTCCCTGCACCAAGTTAAGGTCTAGCATGGTGGTAAAGGCAAAGCATAAGGAGCTGAAACAGGTGATCCCAGAAGTGGACAGTCAGAACAGACAGGTGAAGGCATGGTTGGTGCTCAGCTCTTTCTCCACTGACACAGCCCAGGCCCTGCCTGGAATTAAATGAGTGTTCCCACATCAACTAACTAATAAGACTTCACCATGTCACAAAGCTCATCACTCAGGCAATTCTAGATTCTCTCAAGCTCATGATTGAAGTTAACTACTCAGTACCCATAACAAAAGAAATTGCATGATCATAGGCAATATATTCCCCAACCCAGGGCACAATGAAGAATAGTAGAGCCTGGGCTGGAGGGGGTGGGTGTGAATTGCAACCTTTTTTTTTTTTTTTCCTTAGAAAGCAACCCTGATTACTTTGGCATAAATGATTTCCCATTTCCTTCTTCTCCATTCATAACACTGTATCTGTGGGGTTTTTTTCCTTCCCCATGTATTGAAAACCTTAATTCTCTGGTTTATTTCTTAATTTTCTTATTTGGAGTTGTATACCGGCATCGAGCACTGGCTATGTTCACCGAATATCTGCTAGGAGAGAGGAAAATGAATAAATGGAGTGGAGGGATGTAGTTGGATCAGCTGAAGAAGTATCTAGGAACTGGAGCCTGAGGGGCTCTGGGATTGACAGGTTGTGGTTCTGAGATAGACCTCCAAATGTGGTTGTTAATGGAAAGACCCAGTAGGTATGAATATAGCAGGGAGTCTTGCCTTCTAGGCAGATTTGGAAAATAATCTGGCCCCAGCCCTTCAGTCTCCCCAGTCCTGGAAGAGTGTCACTGATATCATCAGGGACCTGCTGAGTCTGAAAAACGTTGTCCCTGCCTCTGGACATATTGTCTTCAGAGTCTGCCCACCACCATGCTTCTAACAGGTTTGTGTAGAAAATTAAGCTTCCCTGTTTTGAAGATTTATTTTTGGTTTTTCAAGACAGAGTTTTTCTGGATAGCCCTAGCTGTCAGGGAAACTGCTTTGTAGACCAAGCTTGCCTTAAACTCACAGAGATCCACTTGCCTCTGCCTCCCAGCTGCTTGGATTAAAGGTATTCACCACCACCACCACCACACAGTGATTTATTTTCATTAAAAAAAAAAAATTGTATGTGTCCTAGTTAACTTTCTATTGCTGTGACTAAACACCATGACCAAGTCATCTTATAAAAGCAAGTAGTTAGTTTGGAACTTGCAGTTCTAGAGGTCTGGAATCTATAACCCTCAACTCAGGGTGCTTGGCCTCTGAACAGTAGCTGAGAGCTTACATCTGATTCACAGACACAAGCAGAGAGCTAACTGGAATTGCATGGGTTTTGCCTTCAGTGACACACCTCCAACAAGGCTACACCTTCTAATCCTTCTATGGTGGTTTGAATGAAAATGGTCCCATATGCTCATAGGGAGTGGCACTATAGGAGGTGTGGCCTTGCTGGAGGAAGTGAGTCTCTGGGGGTAGGTTTCAGATTTTAAAACCAGGCCCAGTGTCTGACTTGCTCTTCCTGCTGCTGAAGATCTGGATGTAGAACTCTTGGCTGCCTTTCCAGAATCATGTCTGCCTGCTTCCCACCATGAAAATAATGGATTAAACCTCTGAACTATAAGCCAGCCCCAATTAAATGTTTTCTTTATAAGAGTTGCTGTGGGCATGGTTTCTCAGCAACAAAACCCTAACTAAGACACTTTCCGGAACAGCTCCACCGACTGGGGACTAAGCATTCAAATATTTGAGCCTAGGAGGGTCATTCTTATTCAAGCCACCAAACCAAAGTGTGTGTGTGTGTGTGTGTGTGTGTGTGTGTGTGTGTGTGTGTGTGTGTGTGTGTATGCTGCTAGGTTACTGAACTCATGCCCTCTGGAAGAACACCAAGCACTCTTACCTGCTGGGCTGTTTGGGCCCATTGCTACTGACTCTGTTCCATTTTGATTTAGGGTCAAAGAGTTCAAACCTATTCTTGTTCCTCAAGGTTAAACTACAGTATGTTTGACTTAAGGTGTGACTACTGGATGTCTTGACCCTCAAGACCAAATCACAGGATGTTTAACTTAAGGCGTGATTACCAAATGTTTTAGGTATTGGGAAGGTAATTATGTTTGTTTGTTCCTAGTGTCTTGGTAAGGAAGTCTTTTGACCTCCCCTTTTGCTCGGGTATATAAGGACAATGAGTAATAAACTTGGGACATCTGCAGTCAAGCAGGGCCCTGAAAACATCAACACAGAGAGGCTTTTTAACGGTGGTTATTCTGGGACATTCTAATCTGAAGCCAAAACTTATATCCTACCCGAGAAAGGAACTCAAAATTCCCACTGCAGGGGCTTAAGTCTCTATAATTAGAAAAAAAGATGGTGTTGGAAAAGCATACACAAGCTATGAGGAATAATCTGTCCATTCATAAAAAAATACTCAACTGTGCTTGTGGGAAAATTTTTATGATAAAGACAGCAGATGAAGGGGGCAGTGGGAGTAAGCCTAAAGATTTTTAATGTGTCAGGGGCCCATTGGCATCAGACATTCATTAGCCCTGGAGAGACCCTGCAACATCCAGTGTCTTCCAACTGGCCCTGCTCTTCAAGACAATTTTGGTTTAGAATGAACCAATTGTTTTCAGAATGAAAGAGTATTCACACTGGTTATCTTAGAAGGATTATGCCTATGGCTTCAGTATATGTGACATGCACGCAGGTGCACTCAGCACACTTTTTCTGAGTCAGACTTTCCAGTGTATGGGTTGAGAAGAGAGTGAGGGACATTCTGGGTTTCACTTGGCGGTCAGAAAGTCCCCTGTAACATAGCAACACAATCTCAGGGCTGTTTGTTTGTCATATGTGCCAATGCTAAGTACCCCAAAAGAGGTTTTTCCAGAAGTTGCAAATAGTGAAGGTCAGTCTATGAACTCTCAGGACTATCTTTGAAGAGTAACTATCTCAAGATAAATGCTTGGTTTGTAGAAACTTGAAGCAGTTATAGTTAACTCACAGTGAGGCCTCTTAATGGATGTTCATTGTGAGTCTCTAATATTCTGATACATCCACCCTTTGCCTCCTTTGCTGGGGCTGGAAACAGCTCTTCTAGGCTAGTAGGGCCCCTTGGTGAACAAGTACCTTAATTTACCTACACCCTTGTGAGCCATTCTGCATGGGAGTAATTTATGAAAGAGTTAAAAGGTACTGCTGGCGGGGCCTCCCCTATGTGTGAGTAGATGGTTGTAGTTGTGCATATAGGCATGATGTAAAGATTTAAAATTGACTGGATCAGTGAAATGGCTCATCTGATAAAGGTGCTTGCCACCAAGACTGATGACCAGAGTTCGATCCCCATGAACCACACAATGAAAAAGAACCCTGCCCTTCAGCAAGTTTTCTTCTGACATGTACATTTGTGCCATGACACACCTCCTAAACAAATAAGTAAATGTACTTTTTAAATTAAAAACAATATCAACTAAGCATGGTGATGTAGGCCTTTAATCCCAGTGGTCAGTAGGCCTTTAATCCCAGTGGTCAAGAGGCAGAAGCAGACAGATCTCTGTGAGTTCAAGGTCAGCCTAGTTTACATAGCAAGTTCCAGGACAACCAGAGCTACATAGAGAGACCTTGTCTCCATCAACAACATCAGCAACAAAAACAATAAAAAAAAAAAAAGATAATTTTCTCTTTGAGATGAGCGGTGGTGGCGCAAGTCTTTAATCCCAGCATTCAGGAGGCAGAGGCAGACGGATCTCTGTGATTTCGAGGCCACCCTGGTCTACAGAGGGAGTTCCAGGACACATTCCAAAGCAATACAGAGAAACCCTGTCTCAAAAAACCAAAAAAAAAAAAAAAAAAAAAAAAAAAACCAAACAAACAAAAAGACATTCTTCCTGGAGTGCTGCTGGACTGTTGTGGAATATTTAACTATGCAAAGATGTGCTACATTTGTTTAAGCTGTGTAATATTACTTAAAGTATATAAAGGTATGTTATGTTTGTTTCTGTTGCATTTGTTTAATTATGTAAAGAAGTGTTGCATTTGTTTCACCTTGCCTGCCTAAGGCACCTGACTGGTCTAATAAAAAGCTGAATGTCTAATAGCTAGGCAGGAGAGAAATGGGTGGGGTTGACAGGCACAGAGAATAAATGGAAGGAGGAATCTAGGCTCAAGAGAAGACTTAGGAGAAGAAAGAGAAGAGAACAAGGAGAAAGAGGGGACATGCCAGGGTCGAGAAGCCAGGTGCCACCAGCTAGCCATAGAAAAGCAGTGAAGGTAAGATATATAGAAGTAAAGAGATATACAGAAGGAAAGAAAAGTAAAAAGCCCTGAGGCAGAAGGTAGATAGAGAGAAACAGGTAAATTTAAGTTAAAAGAGCTATACAGAAATGAGCCTAGGATGAACATTCAAAACTAATAAAGTTCTGTGACATGATTTGGGAGCTGGTTGGTGGCCCAAAAGAAAAAGCCTGCTACACTGGACTTGCTGTGAACACCATCATATTTAGCTGATGTCAGTTGGGTACCAAATCCAGGGCTTCATACACACCCAGTCAAGCATCCTACCTACTAAGCTCATCAACAGCTCCCAGGAGAAATTGGGGAAGGTGTAAGTTTTGTTTTCTTCATCCTTAAAAAATACATTTATTAATTTCCACCTTGCACATGCTAAGCAAGTGTCCTACCGATGAACTTATTGTTTTGTTTTCTGAGACAGAGTTTCTCTGTGTAGTCCTGGCTGTCCTGGAACTCACTCTGTGGTGCAGGCTGGCTTCAAACTCAGAGATCCACCTGCCTCTGTTTTCCAATTGGTGGGATTAAAGGCATGGCACATACCACCACCCCCACTACTACTTTATACCCAGTGTGTGTTGTGTGTGTGTGTGTGTGTGTGTGTGTGTGTGTGTGTGTGTGTGTGTAGGTTGTCAAGATGGCTTTGAACTCATTCTGAAGCTAATGCAAATTTTGAATTAACAATTCTTCTGTGTCAGCTCCCTCAGCACTTGGAATTACAGATGTGTGCCGCCAAACCCAGTTATTGCTAATTTTAAAATATAGGGGTGGGCTGGAAAGATGGCTCAGAGGTTAAGAGAACTGGCTGCTTTTCCAATACCCTGAATTCAATTCCCTGAAACCACATGGTGGCTCACAACCATCTATAATGAGATCTGGTGCCTTCTTCGGGTGTGTAGGATACATACAGGCAGAACACTGTATACATATTAAATAAATAAATCTTTTTAAAAATGTAGGGGAAGCTCTCTCTGTCTTTCGGCGGGCGCCCGAGCCTCAGAATCCTCATCCAGTGGCTGATGGAAACAGAGGCAGACACCCACAGATATACAATGAACTGAACTCTGGATCAAAGAGGTCGGTACCAGGCTGGTGAAACCCACAGAAACAGCTGTACTGAACAAGGGGGAGCACATGGACCCCAGACTGCTGTCTGGGAGGCCAGTACAGGACTGATCCAGACCCCTGAACATGGATGTCAATTAGGAGGCCTCCGCACTCTAGGGGGCCCCTGGTAGTGGATTAGTATTTTTCCTTGGTTTAAGAAGGGACTTTGAGAGCCCATCCCACATGAAGGGATGCACTCTCGGCCTAGACACATGAGGGAGGGCCTAGGCCCGGCCCAGGATGATGTGGTGGACTTTGGGGAGCCCCCATCGGGGGCCCTAACCTGCCTAGGGAGTGGAGGGTAGATGGAGTGGGGGGGTTGGTCAGGGGTGAGGGGGAGGGGAGGGAGAGGAAGAAGGATTTGACATGTGAAACAAGCTTGTTCCTAATTTGAACTAATAAAAAAAAATTACAAAAAAAAAAAAACCAAAAAAATGTAGGGGAAAAGGTATAAAAATAGTTGATAATTGCACCAGGTAGTTGGATGATAACTGCATTTTCTTTATTTATAAAGTTAGCCTCTAAGTGTGTCCTTCAACTCAGCTGGTAGAACCAAGAACTTTAAGCCAGGCAATGTTTGTCTTGGGATGGCTGTGGGTTGAATATTCCTTAAGAACAGGGTGGGTGAATTTGCAGACTGTACGATCCATCCATTTTAAGCGGCTGTTGCTAAATATACAGAGCTGTGTAAACATGTCCACAATCCAGTATTAGGACATTTCCATCAATACCAATTGATCATTCATGCTTTCTCTTGCCTGTAGCTCCAGGCAAACAATGATCCACTTTCTATCTACACGGACTAGCCTCTTCCAAGCATCACATTTAAATTTAATCAAACAATATTTGGCATTTTGTGACTGGCTTCTTTTACACAGAATGTCTCATGGATGAGGCTCACATATTAGAAATTTCTCTCACCCCCCCTTTTATGGTAGTATACTCTTCTATTATATGGATATATCCTGTGTTGCCCATTCATTTGACATGTAATATAAGACTAGACAGTTACGACTTCTTGATGATTGATTGTGAACAACAATGTAAACAAACATTTGTGTGTGAGTCTTTGTTTGTAAGCAAAGGTTGTAATTTCCTCTCTGTAGATATCTGGAAGTGAAATTGCTTTACTGTAGGGTGGATTTTTGTTTAACTTCTAAAGAAACTATCAGACTCTTTATAGCCAGCTGCATCATTTCACATCTCACCAGCAATGTATAAAAATGGCATTATCTTCACACCATTGCCAGTGTTTAGTATTGTCTGACTTTTAAAAAAATTGTTTTCCAAGCCAGGCAGTGGTGGCATACAACTTGAATCACAGCACTAGGGAGGTAGAGGCAGGTGGATCTCTGTAAGTTTGAGGCTGACCTGGTCTACATAGAGAGTTCCAGAACAGGCTCCAAAGCTACACAGAGAAATCCTGTTTCAAAAAATAAAATTGTTTTACAAAACAAAAACAAAAGTTTTTATTTTATGTGGGGTATTTTGCCTGCATGTGTTTTTCTGCAGTGCCCAAAGAGACCAGAAGAGGGCATTGGGTCCCCAGGAACTGGAGTTACAAACTTGTGAGCTGCTATGTGGTGCTGGGAATCAAACCCTGGTCCTTAGAAAAAGCATCCATTGCTCTTAACCATTGAGTCATCTCTCTCTGGCACCATTGTCTGACATCATCATTAGTGGTAGTAGCATTATAGTCATTTCAGTAGTTACAAAGAAAGGTCACATGATGCTTTTAGTTTTCATTTTCCTATTAAGTGGTGATGTTGCCCATCTTCATATCCTTTTGTCCATTTCTAAAACTGAGTTGTCTTCTACCTTGTCTGAAATTCTCTATCCTCCATAAGCTCTAGTTGTTTGTTAGGTACATGCTTCTCAAATATTTTCCCCCATCCTGTGACTTTAAAAACAATTTCTTATATGGTTGTCTTTTTGAAGTTCTAAAGGTAACTTTTTGTCACTGCTGCTGCTGCTGCTGCTGTTGTTGTTTTGAGACAAATCAAATATGTAGCTGATAACCTTGAACTTCTGATCCTCCTGCCTATACCTCTCTGGTACTGAGATTACAGACATATATTATATGCTAAGGTGGGGATCAAACCCAGAGAATTTTTTTTCTTTTTTGCATTTGAGGCAGGGACTCTACCCACTAAGCTACATACCAAACTTATGACAAGTAATTTTGCTTCTGTCTAAATTATCATTTAATGGGTCATGTTTTATTTCTTCCTTCATTGGTTGTCTTCATTTCTGTGTATGGGACAAGGGGAGGATGTAAAGTCGTATTTTTATATGTGGGTATCTAATTGCTCCAGCAATTGCTACAAAGGCAATTCACATTGAATTACCTTGGCCCCCTTTTCAAAAATCAATTGGCCATAAATACGCTGTTTATTTCTGGACTCTGGATGTTTTGCCATTGATTTATATGGCTTCTCATATCAATTCCACACTGTCTCAATTGCTGTAGTTCTATATTAGGTTTGAAATTGGGGACTTTGTTCATCTTTTTTGACACCTCTGTGCTAAATTTTGAATTATAGTTACACCATTTTTCTTCTGTCCTGCTGCTAGCTGCCATACTGTGCCATGCTTTCTGTCACAGTACCTAATACTAGGACAATGACTCCTCTTCCTCTTCCTCACTATATGCTATGGTCTGGAAGTTGAAGAACAATGTTTTATGTTGGTGTAAATCTCTCTGCCACACATCAGCTGCTAGCAGAGGGACATCTAGGAAGTGACAGATAGTGCAGTTTCAGAATGGAGTGCTCTCCCTCTCTTCCTCCCTCCCTCCCTTCCTCCCTCCCTTCCTCCATCCCTGTCTCCCTTCTTCTCTCCCTCCATTCCATATTCAGTTATGAAGATCATAGCAAAGAAGGTGACTGTACAGCTGTGTCCCAGGCCACAGTTCACCTGAGGTACTAAGATCATGTCTGGACATCACCACATCACCAACCCACTTTCAGTCTGGACACCAGTTCTCCCACACAAGTCTGTGTCCTTTTGGGACTTTACTCTTGGCTCTTGGCCAGTGGGTATGTCACCCTTCTTTGGTGACAGAGACTTTTTCTAGGATTTTGGAAGGATTATCTCTGTTTTCTGCTAGACTGGAGTGTGTGGTATAAGGCTAGAATTCTCCCATTATCTTGCTGTCCTGTGGAAAAAGCCTGCCTGGGATGCAAAACCTTCTTGCAAGAAAATGGATCTGGGGGCTGGAGAGATTGCTCAGAAGTTAAGAGCACTGACTGCTCTTCCAGAGGACCTGGGTTCAATTTCCAGCACCCACAATGCAGTTAACAACTGTCTGTAACTCCAAGATCTGATACCCTCCCTCAGACATATATGCAGGCAAAACAACAATGCAAAGAAAATAAAAATAAATAATTTTTAAAAATTTTTACTTAAAAAAAGAAAAGAAAATGGAACTGGGAATGAGAGAGACAGGGAACCCTGAAGCCTGGGATCTCTGTGATCCCCCAATGTCAAGCCATGTCTTTACTGGGTCTCCTGCTGAAGTTTTTAACTGGGCAGGCTAAGCTTAGCCTGGATTTCAGCTAATTCACATAGTTTATGAGGGGCTCTAAGCAAACAGAAAAGTCTAGAGTGATGAGCATGGGCAGGACTGTAGTGAAGAGGAGCCTTAAAGGGACTCAGCTTGAGGAATAGTCCTGGGAACACTTGTCCCTGGAGATGTAGGATATTAAAGGGACAGGGTCCTCACTGAAGGAGAGAAACTTTGTGTTGTGAGAATGATTACATGTGTTTTTTTGGGTTCCATGGAGATTAACTAGAATCCATGATAGGAAGGTCCTGGAAACAGATTTTAAGACAAGATGTTGACATTTCAACAGTTTAGTCTGTCTGAAAATGTGATGACCTGCATTGATACTGCATTTTTCTTGTCTCAGAAGGGTTTTAAGTGACTCATTAGAATGGATCCAAATGACTCAATTAACAGTGTGTGTGTGTGTGTGTGTGTGTGTGTGTGTGTGTGTGTGTGTGTTTTCTCTTTGCTATGCTATCCTGGAACACAGGCCTCAAGCATGCTCACAAACCTGAGTAATCCCCAGCTCAAATATTGCCACTAATTTCTTCCACTTAAGTTTTTTCTTTCTCAGTGATGGAGAACAAAGGCATGACCTTATCAATGCTGGGAGAGTTCTATTACTGAGTCACGACTGTATTGACTTACAAAGTTATTTGAATAATCTTCATTATTTTTGCTATATGATAAAGATATAAGTTGTATTGTTTTTTCAACATTTTCTTTGCATCAGTTTTCCTTCCTTCCTTTCTTTTTTCTTTCTTTCTCTCTTTCTGAGGGGGATTTCTCTGTAACAGCCCTGACTGGCTGGGCGTTGGTGGCGCACGCCTTTAATCCTAGCACTCGAGAGGCAGAGACAGGGTTTCTCTGTGTAGCTTTGGAGCCTATCCTGGCACTCGCTCTGGAGACCAGGCTGGCCTCGAACTCACAGAGATCCTGTCTCAAGAAAGAGACAGAAAAAAAAAAAAAAAAGCCCTGTCTGTTCTGGAACTCACTTTGTAAACCAGGCTGGACTCAACTCACAGGGATCAGTCTGCCTTTACCTCCTGACTTCTGGGATTAAGGTCAAATGCCACCACAGCCCAGCTAATTTTCCTTATTTCTAAGTAAGCTTACTTTCAAGTGAAACCTTAAGTCACTATTATAAGTAAAAACCACAGATTAATAGCCAAATATAAATATAGACAATAGTATTAGGTGGTAACCAGGTGTTAATGCAACAACATTTCTGTTCATTATCTGAATAGTCTTTATTAAAACAGATCAATAGTTAAAGACACAGGGGCTGGACACAAACTGGAAATGGTGGTGCATACCAGCACTTCGGACTTAGAGGCAGGAGCATCAGAAGTTCAAGGTCACCCTCAATATATAGCAAGTTCAAAGGCAGCCCAGACTACATGAGATAGTGTCTTAAAGAGAAAAAAAAAGATCTCTGAATATAAAGCATAGACCTATGTACATGTCTGTATGAGTGTATGTGCATGTGTGTGTGCCTTATATGTGCATATGGAGGCCAGAAGAGGATGCTGGGTGACCTCTATCATTCTCCCCTATTCCTTTGAGGCAGGGTCCCTCCCTCAATCTTGGGCTTATGTTTTCTAGATCCTCCTGACTCTTCCCTTCTCAGAGTTGCAGTTAAAGGCATGTGAAGAATGCCTGGCTTGTTTTGTGGATGCTTGGACCCAAACTCCGATCCTCATGGTTAAGCAGCAAGCACTTTTAACCAATGAATCATCTCTCCAGCCAAGTGGACTACAATCATGGTGTGTGTGTGTGTGTGTGTGTGTGTGTGTGTGTGTGTGTGTATAAATATATTAGATTTTTTAAAAATTATTTTGTGTTTATAATCATTTTGCCTGCATGTATGTATGTATGGCTGGTTCCTCAAAGGTTAGAAGAGGGCATTGGGGCCCCAGGAACTGGAGTTACATATGGTTGTGAGCCACTATGTGAGTGCTGGACATTGAACAAGTACTATCCATCACTGAGACATCTCTTCAGTCCCAGAATACTACATTTAAATATACACACACTCTGAGGTACTTCAAGAGGTTTACTTAGCTGAATTCTAAAACAGTAGCAAATTGGCCTTTATGTACCTGGAAACTAGAAAAGACAGTGGACTGAGGGAGTTCTGCTGCATCAACTTGGGAGACTACTTGGAAGTCAGCCAGTTGGCTTACTCTTTTGTCGACAACCTAGTGTTGAAAAGCATTTCTCATTCATATTTCACTATCAAGAAATCCAAAGTACCAAAACATACTGCAAATATTGTGAGTCTAGCATATTTTATTTAAGAAGAGGGAGAATTTAAGTTCTTTACCTGTTGTACAAAGTTTCTGGCCTTAGATCTATCCAGAAGTAGCAATGATGATTGGAGTACCAACTGGCTCCATTCCACCGTGGCTAGTCATCAGAAGACTTCCTTCTAGCGATTTGGTGATAACGTTAGCTCTGTACTCAAGCCTTGTTTCTGAGGACTGTGGAGCATATTTATTTAAACATGAGCATTATTGTCCCGTGATATATATCCACTGATCTTTTTTCTTCTTTTTCTCAGAGAGGATTTGAACACCAAACCACAGGCTTCATTTCTATCTGCTCCTCATCTCCTTTCTTAGTTCCCTTGTTCCAGATGAATCCTGAAAAATCCCTGCCCTGACTTTGATGGGACTATTGTTTCTGGCAATGTCCTAGTAAGGGTTATCATGGCTGTGATCAAAGACCAGGACCAAAACAACTTAGGAAGAGAAGGCTTATTTGGCTTACACGTCCACAGCACCATTCATTATCACAAGAAGTCAAGACAGGAACTCAAGCAGGGCAGGGACTTGGAGGCTGGAGCTGATACAGAAGACATGGAGGGGTGTTGCTACTTGGCTTGCTTCCACTGGCTTGCTCAGACTGTTTTCTTGTAGAATCCAGGACCACCTACCCAGGGATGGCACCACCCACAATGGGCTAGGCCCCAGCCCATCCCCATCAATCACTAATTAAGCAAATGCCCTACAAGCTTGCCTACAGCCTGATCATATATTTTGTTTTATGTTTGTTTGTTTGTTTGTTTGTTTTTCCCCAAGACAGGGTTTCTCTGTGTAACAGTCCTGGCTGTCCTGGAACTTTGTAGACCAGGCTGACCTTAAACTCACTGAGATCCACCTACCTCTGCCTCCCAAGTGCTGGGATTAAAGGCGTGTGCCACCACCCCACCCAGCTAAGCTTAGGGTTTAGACAGAAAGAAGGGCTATGTATAACTGAACAGTCTGACTGAGTGGTTGATTGCCCACCAGTGTCTCAGCTCCAAGTCTCTCCTGCAAGGTTACCTGAGAAGTTGCAACTTTCTCCTGGGCACAAGTTCCTCCTCTGGATACCCAGATGCTTCCTCTTCCAGCAGTGTTCCATGAGAAATTCTAATTTCTTCTGGTCCATTCTTTCAATAGCCTGATAGCTAAAGACGGGAGTACAAGTGTCTCTTTAGAATACACTCATTCTGCCAAATAGGCCAACTACACATGGGCTGAAAACTCTGGAATCATGGGCCAAAATAAAAGTTTGCCTTCTTATGCTAATTTTCTCAGCTATTTTCTCAGCAAGTGAAGCTAGTGATCTTAGCTGTAGAGAAAATTCTCTCTCCTTACAAATGTCAGTATATTCACCATCCAGGAAAACCTCCCCAATCTGTGCCTCAAGTGGCAATGTCCAGAGTTTTCATTGGACTTTGATTACATAGACATGGCGTTGCCTTACAACTGAATTCAGTCACCAGCCCCTCCCTCTCCCTGGAAATGGGGTCATTGCATCAGCGTTTCTATAGCTCAAAATACCCAACCCTTTAATCATGTGAGCAGCACACCCAGCATGTACTCAGATGAAGTTCAAAGAAAGACTTCCCTATCTCTGGGGGAAATTGTAAGAATGTAAAGTCATCCTCCCTCGGGAACCTGGGCCAAATGCCAGTCATTTTTTTCTTCTTTCAAGACAAGGTTTTCTGTTCTGAAACTCGATCAGTAAACCAAGCTGGCTTCAGACTCACAGAGATCCACCTGCCTCTGCCTCCTAAATAATGGGATCAAAGACATGTGCCTCCACTGCCTCGCATACATACATACATACATACATACATACATACATACATACTTTTAAATCCTTCAACAGCTGAAAGTCAGAAAGTTTATTTTTTAAAAGCTGAAGTGTGAAAACCCAACTTAATGGCGGTACACATCTGTAATCCCAGCACTCAGGAGAAGGGAAATTTTTTTTTAAAAAAATTAACTAATGCATTTATTTATTGTTTTAAAGATTGATCTTGACCTGTGCAAGCTCCAGCCAGACAAAATCCCAGCACCGAGGAGGGAAGATGGGCATGAAATCTCACCACTAGCTGAGGAGCAGCTGGTATTTTCTTTTAACAAGAAAGTGGCCCCGGGTAGGCTGACCACATGCCTGAGCAGACCCCACCCCCAACAGTAGCTGGGCAACCCAAACTAGACTGGAGGGTGAAAGAAAGAAAAAGAAGAAATCTCAAAGTTACAAGGGAAGGGATGGGAAGGTGATAACAGGAGGAGCTGGGGAGGTGTGTCTGTTGAAAATACATTGTGTGGAAAACTCAAAAAAATTAATGAAAATATTACAAAAATATTTTGTTTGTTATTTTCTATGTATAAATGTTTTGTATGCATGCATGCATGTACTCTGTATACACCTGGTCCAGAAGAGAGCATTGGAGTTATGAATGGTTCTGAGCCACCCTGTGGGTGATGAAAATCAAACATGATGTCCTCTGTAAAAGCAAGAAGTCCTCCCAACCCCTGAGCCATTTCTTCAGACCCAGATTTGCTTTATTTCTTATTTTTTTAAATCACTGTTTATTGAACAAGATTACAATTTGATATATATTTCCTATTTTCGGTGGGGGGGTGGTTTCTGGGTTTGTTGTCTAATTTTTTAAAGATTTTATTTATTTATTATGTATACAACATTCTGCTTCCATGTATTTCTGCACTCCAGAAGAGGGCACCAGATCTCACAATGGATGGTTGTGAGCCACAATGTGGTTGCTGGGAATTGAACTCCGAACCTCTGGAAGAGCAGCCAGTGCTCTTAACCACTGAGCCATCTCTCCAGCCCAACTCACATATTTATTAGCTATTACAGGAATGTTTTCTAGCTCAGTTAAGTTTACATGTTAATTTCCGATTTAAAAACCATCTAAACAAAGGTAGAATTTAGTAAAACTATCTTGTGTATTTTCTAAAGCAATGAATGGAGCCAGATGTTGTCTTGCAAGCCTGTAACCCTCACTAGCATCTGAGAGGTAGAAGTTGGAAGATCAAAAATTCAAGGCAGGCTTCAGCTACATAGGGAGATCCAGGTTAACCTCAGCTAGATGAGATCCTGTTTCAAAAAAAAAAAAAAAGAAAAGAAAAGAAAAAGAAAGAAAGAAACAGAAAAAGGAGAGAAAGAAGAGAAAGAAATGGCAAAATGCTGAAAATTTGAACTTTTTTACAAAAGCAAGTTTAATATTCTTATTAAATATTAGAAAAGTTCAAAAATTCACACAAATTTGATTAATAGGTTTTCAACTCCTGCTCACCATAATAAATTTATCTGATGATGCAGTAAGCCAGATCAAGCTAAACTGAAAAATATAGCAACAGGTATATTGAGCAAAGCAACTCCTGTGTGGGTTTCTGAGGTCCCAGAGATCAAAAACAGAGAAGTTGCACCCCCAAACTGAAGTGGGGAGATTTTATAGGCTGTAGGCGAGTGATGACTTGCCTGCCACAAGACTTGAGGGGCTAGTAACTTTGGGAGAGGAAGCTGAGGGGGTAGGGAGGGAGAAAGAGAAATGGGGCTTTCAGACCGTGCAGGAGAGAGTTGGAGACACCAACTGAACGTGAATGAAGCGAATCATTCTAGAGGTTAGCATTGGAAAACTGCCTATTGGAGAGTCGGAATTTTGAAAATTATTTTCTTGTGCTTTGTTTATAATTAGTTTTGGTCGTCTAAAAACTGATTGCAAGAGAAAAATTGGGCTGGAGAGATGGCTCCGTGGTTAAGATCCTTTGCTGCTCTTCAAAAGACCTGAGTTCAGTTCCCAGCACCCCATCTGACAGCTCACAAGCGCCTGTAAGTGCAGTTGTAAGGTATCTGAGGTACTCTTCTGGCCTCTGCAGGCACCTGCATGCAACACACACACACACACACACACACACACACACACACACCAAAAAAGAAAGTTAGACCCTAGCATTTTCCATCAAAATTTTCTTACACAGAGAGCACATAGTAGGTTGAATTTGGAAAGCAGTCATCATTAAGAGTGCAGCAGTAGGGAAGATTAGCATGAATGATTATGACCAACCAAGACTTTCCCCCCAGGAGCCTGTGAGGTATTCCCCAACAATGGACCAAGAAATTTCTGCCACAGAGAAATAAATGCTACTCAGAAGCATGACTTGGCAACTGTGGCAGAAGGAGGGCTGTGTTCCATCTCACCACCCAGGTTGCCACATTCCCTGAATGAAAATAGAGCTTGGATTTCTGCCCATTGTGTCCACAAAGTCAGCTCACACTCCTTAGGTGACCCATTTTTTTTTTTTTTAAGTCCACCTACCTGGCTGGGGAAAATTCAGAATACTTCTCCCTCTGCCTCATATTGATATAGGCAACATGTTTTAGCACCCTCCCCCGCCTCCGTTTTCTTTTCTATTTCAGTGAGGGGAAGGAAAGGGGATTGGTGCCTATGGCTACAATTAAGGAAATTGTTAAACAGGAAAAATAAAAAGCCTTCTAAAAAGGATATCGCCGGGCATTGGTGGTGCACGTCTTTAATCCCAGCACTCGGGAGGCAGAGGCAGGCGGATCTCTCTGAGTTCGAGGCCAGCCTGGTCTCCAGAGTGAGTGCCAGGATAGGCTCCAAAAAGCTACACAGAGAAACCCTGTCTCAAAAGACCAAAAATAAAACAAAATAAAAAGGATATCAAAGCAATGTACTAAAAACTTGCCAGCCTGATCTCAGAAAGGTCTATATGGCTTCAAACCCTCCAGTTTTCTGTCCCTTTTGCAGAACTTGAAGAATCAACCAGTCCTTAGAACTCATAGTTGAAACTCAATAAGAATCTTTAAAAAAATATATAGCTAGGGGTGGCCTCTCGGAAAAGATAAACAAAAATTTCCCAATGAATTCCAGGAGCCTCAACTATAATTGGGAGAATCTAGAACTATAAAGCCCAAGTGCTCTCAGCACTCATTCTCCAAAGTGTCATTCGAGTGGGCTAGAGGTGCATATTAGTTCGACATGCATACCTCCTGCTCCTTTTCAAGAGAATAAATAATTACAGTGATTTATCTTTGAAATGTGCAGCTTGGTGCCAGGGCTTCAGCCTGAAGTAAATAAAATGGTGAAATATATTTAGCAAGTGATCACCCAGGCACCAGCAAAGAGATAAAAGAAGAAAAGATCTCTTCATGATTAAAGAAATACACAAACACCAAGTTCTAGCAAAAGGGAAATAACCACAGACACTGTAAATCGGAATGAGGGGTGGGGACAGTAAGTCTTCCAAGTTTTAAATGTCCACCTTGATCCTAACCCCACCCCCATCCCACCCCAGGACAGGTCTGTTGTTTTACCTTCCTTACAGTGGCTGCACTTTTACATAGCTGCTCAGTGGCTATGGGGAATTCTGTTCCTCCAGAAATGGCTCTGTTGCTGCCACTAAAGGTAGTTCTAAATCTTTATCTATCTTATAAAACTCCAGATTCAAAGGCTGGGGTGAAAACCTGCACGCTCAGAGAGTTAGAATAGTGTCTGGCTAACTTTCTCTCTTTGCTGGCATCCCAGAAACTACTCCCTTCCACATAGTCCCAACTAACAAAACCATGCTAAGCTCCTCTCTGCTACTTCTTGTCGACCAGTTGCTAACCGGATTCTTTGAGCCCAGGTTAATTTTATTTAACATAAAGCAACGAATACATCTCTACATAGTTAACAAATGCAGCATGAACAAATACAACACATCTTTGCCTAGTTACACAAATATCCCACAACACAGGTCAGTCTCTCAGGTACCTTTGGCCATCCCATTTCCTAGACAATCTCCATGTGGTAAGGGTTCAGCTAAGTGCGGGTTTAGATTGCTATGGCCTCAAGGCCAACATGAGCAGTCAAGCTAGTGGTAGCCATTTGTGGTCCCTTCCTTAGATGGCTGTCAGGGCTCTGGTAAGACTGCCACTTTCCAGCTTTTTCTTTCTTCCCACACAGATTGGGATTCTATTACTTCTTGGTATTTTGACTTTGTTCAAGAGTACAGACTGGGGACCAACTTACAAACCAGTTCCCAGTGCTGGGGATCAAACCTAGAGTTTGCACATGCTAAGCAAGTGCTCGTGAAACTGAGTTACATCTCCAGACTAAATAAATGGCTTGTTTTTGTTCGTTTGTTGTTGTTTTGCCCTCCAACTCTGTGTAGTAAAGGACGACCTTGAGCTTCTGATCCTCCAGTCTACACTTCCCCATCTTGATAAGAGGTGAGCACCACTGCACCCGACTTCAAACAAATGACTTTCAAAAAAGTAGATATTTTGGTGGTGGTGGTGGTGGAGGTGGTGTTGGTGTTGGTGTGTGTGTGTGTTTGACTTAATTCCTGGGAAAATGAGAACAAACATCTAGTCTACTCACTTCCAGCTATGGGACAGACAAAAGACTAAAGTAAGAATACCATCCAATCCAAGTCTAGTTTAATGAACCAATGAATTGATTGGAGTTACTCATCGGAGTATGGGCAAGGGGTTACTTACAGTAACATGGACATAAAGGCACCTGCACCATCCAAAAAGTCAGCCCATCACAAGGGACTATAAAGGAAAACTAGATTTCAGGAGCTTACAGGCACCTGACGCACTAAAGACTCTCTACCTCTCGGCAATTCTTACTGCTTCTATAACCTTGGGAGGGAAGAGCAGAGCACATATGCTCAGTTTCTGGCTCTTCCTGAGGCTAGTGAGGTGTTGACCTCCGGAGTCCAAACAAGCCTCTCTTCAGAACTTCCTGAGTGTTTTACTTCATTTGAGACTGGGTCTCAGTTGTAGCCCTGGCTAGTCTGGAACTTACTATGTATGTAGATCAGGCTGATCTCAAACTCAAGAGATCCTCCTGCTTCTGCCTCCTGACTGCTGGGATTGAAGGTGTGTATGCACCATCACTCTTAGTTCAGAACATCCTGAGTCTTAAAGGAATCTCTCTCCAGAGTGGGATGCTCCAATTCAGAGGAAATCACTATACAACATAATGTCCACAAACCTGTTTCTGTAGGCTACCAGGCATTTATCTGCCTGTCAGTCTATGAGTATTTCATACACACACACACACACACACTGTATGTATACATATGTTCATATACTTAAATACAGCCTGATGCTCCTAGAACCATAAGAAAAAAAAATAAGCTAAATATATGAAGCCACTAGCAGTAGGTCCAAGATCTAACACTAATGCACAAAGTGACTTAGTGGAGCCCATTCTATATGGAGGGATACCTTGCTCAACCTAGACACAGGAGAGTTGGGGGTGGACAGGTGCCTGGGTCCTGCCTCAAGAAAATGATGGCATAGACTTAGTAGACTTCCTAGGGGAGGCCTTACCCTCTCCAAAGAGCAGATGGGAGGTGGAATGGAGTTGGGGGGGAGTGGGTAGGAGACGAAGGAAGGGGAACTGGGATTGGAATGTAAAAAAATTAATAAATTAAAAAAGAATGAGAGAAAATGATGCAGTTGCAAAATTAAGAGAAGCATAATCTGTAACAATGATGAAAAGCAGTGGACAACTAACATATAATGTTATCAGACGCAAATATCAGGTGCTATGACAGTTGATATCCTATGGTTCTGTATGATGAGCAGCTAGTAGGTTAATTTCTATCTAATCTAAATACATTGTGCTACATCATGGCTACAAACACTAGGTGATCGGAGTCTTTTAGGTCCATCACATTCGAATGGGACCACACTCAGATGTTGAGTGAAATATCCTTGTGTATGACTGGCGGTGGTATACACACTAATCCTGGCACTCAGGAAACAGGAGGATCTCAGAGTTCAAGGACAGCTTGGTCTACAGAGAGAGTTCCAGGCCATCCAGGAAACCCTGTTTTTCTTGGGGGGGGGGCGGGGGAGAAATAGCCTCATGTGACACAAACAGCACTTGGAGACCCTCTTCTCATGTTCTTTATTTTTATCTTCTGTGATTGGTGTTGACCTCAAACATACTATGTAACAGAAGATAATCTTGAACTTGGGATCCTCCTGTTTCCGCCTCCTATGTGCTCAGATGGTAGACATGCATTTTAAAAAGTGTGTGTGTGTGTGTGTGTGTGTGTGTGCTAATGATCAAACCCAGGGCTTGGTGCATGCTGTGAAAGTACCGTGCCAACTGAGCTACATCTCCAGCACTTTACATCCTTTTAAATTTCATTGTCACGTGTATGTTCTTGCCTCTTACCCTGTCTCTCTAGCCTCTCGAGCTTGGATATTTAATTTTTGAAGAAACTAGGACCAGATCCTACAGTTTCACAAGCTTTTGTCCCCGAGGTGTTCTAAGAAACAGAAATAAACACACACCCAGGCTCTTTTCTGTTTTGCTGATACCTTAATGCTGGTGCTATTTGCTGCATCTTCAGGCTAATACAATTTTCAAGGTCGATATTCAGGTAGTTGGGTTGAAGGTCTAATCATGCTCTTAAATTGCACGTCAGTATTTCAGAGCAGAATTGGGAGGACCTGTGATAAAAAGAAAAGGCTAAGTAAGGGCTGGATGTAGCTCGGCAGTAGTGTTTGGCATGCACAAAGTTCGGTGTTGGGATCAAATCCTGAGGTGGGGGTGGGGGCATAGAAGAGCTTACAGGTTAGCATGGGGGGGCAAGTAGTGAGTTTTTGGATTGCTCATAGTAATTCTAAAATTCACATTAATTTTCATTTCCATCAGGTGGAGCAACAGTGAGGAATCTCCGAAGCCATTTTTTTGTGTGTGTGTCTGTTTTCATGGGTGCATGGAGGTGAAAGACCCCAACTCAAGCCTAGCCTGATACCCACCAGCTTGTATTTAAAAATCACTCTGGCCACTTACAGCTCTGGGACAAAGAACACATGAAATGGTGGGTCATGATGACTAGTCTCTGGAAATTGTTATTATTACTAGTTTCTATTATCTTCAACAACTGTCTGGTTTCTAAAAATTGTTAAGGGTTACCCTGCTCCAGAGCACCCAAGTTTTGAAAATAAGTATAAGTCACTCTGTTCCCAGAAAAACCACTAGCTGTCCCATGGCTCTGCAGGTGTAAAAACCAAAATAACATTCCAAACCCCTCGTGGGCAAAATTGTAAGTTCAGTTCCCAGCTAATCAGTAAATGACTCATGTATGTTATAGCCAATCAATATGTTGTCATTCTCCTGCCTAGTGATCAAAAAGACACAAAAACTGCCTGCTTTGGAAACTCGGGGCTGCTCTCTTCCCAGGGAACGACCCCAAAGCGGTGGAATAAAATCCTTTTGCTTTTGCATCAAACTTGTATCCTGTGAGTGACTGTGGGGTGCGTCTCCCGGAATTGGACTTTTGGGTCCAACAGAGGCTGACATTGTGTGCTGGTAAAGGCTCAGGAAGGAGCTTTTCCTTGTTCACTTTCCCTGTGCCTTCCATCTTCATGGTGTGATGTGATGTTAACGCACCAGCCATCATATCTGTGTTGTGGGAACAGCCAAAACAGGCAACGAGCACTCTGGAAGGGTCTTTTAAGGACGTTTCTCTGGAAGCTGTCCAGCAATTCTTCTCCTTGGTCACTGACCAGGACTTATTTTCATGGCCTCTGGAAACTAAAAGGAAACTCGGGGCAATGTGGGCTTTTTCCTTGGCTTTGTGTCTAAACACGGTGCTTAGATTTCTATGGAAGAAATGGACAGGCGGAGACAGCCAACAGTCTGGGCAATGTTATTTTCTAAACAACTGGGGGCTAAATAAATAAAATCCAGATCAAAATGTCTATATTTATTTGATGATGACAGAGGATAAAGTTGCTACTTCGGTGCGGGAGGACTGATGTGCTTGTCTGAATTCCGTGAAAGCACAGTCCTCTCAGGCTCATCCTAAGCCACTTTTCCCCAGAGATGGCCGGCTAGGCGGAGCACCCCTACTCCAGGAGCCCAGAGAACCAGTCAGCCGAGGCAGTCACAGTAGGCAGACTCTTCCGAGCAGCTGCCAGCTTGCCATTGTCCCTAACAGACATGTCTCTGTTTCTTTGTTCTGTTGGACTCCAAGTACCCACCCGAGGACTGCCTCCCCTTGTCAAGTTCAGAAGCCTCTATGAGGTTCTCCCTGCTTGTCTGCTCAAATGTCCCTTTGTTTGGAAAGAATCTTCCCCCTTCCTCTGTCCTTGCCCTTTCCTCGCAACCACAGCCTCAAGAATGTGCTCTTTGCACACAACACTATCCAGCAAGAGGGCTTCAAGGGGCAGCTCCTGCACTTGCTTAAGGAGAGGTTTTGTTTGCTGCTGTTCCTGCTGCTCCCCCTGCTCCTCCTCCTCCCCCTGCTCCTCCTCTAACTCCTTACTTCTAGCAAAAATACTTGATCAGGAAGACAGGTTTTTCTCAAGTTGTTAGACCCCCGAAAACTCAAGTATCCGGGGTCCCAGGCCATGTTCTCGGTCACCCCAATCACCAGGCGGATTCGAGAGCTTGCTGCAAACTCCACGAGGCTTCATTGTAATTTAACGAGCTAACCCCATGTTAGCTCGGGTCTTTCACCCACCCACCATGGCGGATGGCTAGGAAAAGACCGCTCCTAGGGGCTCCCGAGAGATCTTATAGGACAGTGTAAGGGGAGTGTCTAGGGGTACGCACAGGCTCAGGATTGGTGTGCCTCCAGGCTTGGAGGGCTTGCCCTGTGTTGATTGGTCAACTGGTTGTTATGGCCCATAGGCCCTCCCAGGGTGGTTGCTATGCTCTCTATGTCATTGCTGTGTGCTTGTCTGTAAAGCACACCCAGGGTCGTAAAGCATAGCGCCACCAGCTAACTTCTGATTGGTTCCTTGTCACAAGGCAGGCATCTGACTTTCTAGTGTCTAGGACAAGGTCATAGAAGCACGTGTTCGGCTGTTATGGCTGCCAAAAGGGAAGCTGGTCCCTTCAAAGTGACTTTCATATCAGGTCTCTAAATGTCAGGGAGCCTAGATTAAAGGTCTTAAAGCTGGGTGTGGTACAACATACTTCTAATCCCAGCACTCAGGAGGCTGGGTGGGACAGGAGGACCATGATTTGGAAGTCAGCCTGAGTGCAGGGCAAGATCTTGTCTCAAAAGGAAAAAACTTCCCCCGACTCCAACCCACCAATCATACAAACAAAGGTATTAAAAAAAGAAAACAACAACAAAAAAATTCTAAACTTCCATTGAACCTAAAATGTTCCCTGAGATCTGTATTTGGGACGGCGATATTCTATTTACAAGTACTTTAATCTCATAACTATGTATTAGACAGAACTTGCTCTAAAAGTGGTGCACATTTTTCTTCCTGGATTAGGTTTTAATTCTACAGCAAGTGACAATTCAATAGGACCTAGGGGCTCAAGACACTGCTAAAAATGGCTGTCTAGTAGTATAGTTGGTCTGTTTGTAAGGCTCCTAGCAGTGAGACCAGAACCTGTCCCTGGTGCTTAGCTGGCTTTTGGGAACCTGTGCCCCATGCTGGATTACCCTGCCCAGCCTTTGGGGGAGAGGGGCTCAGTCCTGCCTCAACTTGATGTACCATGCTATTTTCAAGCCCATGGAAGACCTGTCCCTTTCTGAATGGAGATAGAGGAGGAGGGAGAGGATGTGGAGGGGGGAGGTTAGATGGAAAGCAGAGGCAGGGAGGGGGGGGGGAGGGGAAACTGTGGTCGGTATGTAAAATAAAAGAAAAAACTTTAATTAACAATGGCTGTCCATGGAGGTGAGGCTTTAGTTAAGTTGACAGCATGTTTGTGTAGCAGGCATAAAACCCTGGGTTGGTCCCTAGCACCCCATAAAACAAACATGGTCACATGGGCTGTATCCCTAGTACTTGGCAGGTGTGGACAAGAACATCAGAAGTTGAAGGTCATTTTCAGATGTGTGAGTTTTAGATCACCTAAGATAAATGAGAACTTGTGAGCAGGAGTTGGGGGAAAGATGTTGGCGGGGATGAGGAGGAGGGTAGAGTTGCATATACATCATTAAGGAACTGAGACACTGGTAACTCTTTGTCCCAGCCACATTAAACTGTTTTGCCCTTGAAAATGCCTATGAGACAAGATTCAAACCTGATAATAACCATTGAACTGGCCTAATGTGAAAACAGAAAGGGGCCCTATGGCTCTGAGACTCACTAGAGACAATGTGGAAAGAGCAAGGATTCAGAATTCTACCACATTTTGGGTCTCCTCACTTACCCCCACACACATTAAATCCCACCAGGTCTTCACTTACCAACTGATGTCTCCAGTTTATCTGACCCCTTCTGATCTGAAAAGAAGAGGAAGAAACCAATGTGGACTCATTAATAACTTATTGGATAAAACAAACTTGAAAAATAAGGTCTTTTTCTTTTCTTTCTTTCTTTTTTTTTTTTGAGTCAGGGTTTCCTTGCATAACAGCCCTGGCTATCCTGGAACTCCCTCTGTTGACCAGGCTGTCCTTGAACTCAGAGATCTGCCTGCCTCTGCTTCCTGAGTACTGGGATTAAAGGTGTGAGACACCACCGCCCATCAACAAGATATTTATTTATTTTGATAGTGTGCAATTTCCAGAAAATTTTGTGATCTCAAAAGTCAGTTTGGAGTAGGTTAAAAAAAAAAAAAGAGTGTTTATATTCACAAAGAGTATGGATCGGAGAGTCAATTCAACATGGAAAGAATATCTTTAATCAAAGCATTGTTGTATTTAAGATGATATCAACAGAGCTGGCTGAGGTGGCAATGCTGGTGATCCTAACACCTGGGAGGCTGAAGCAGGAGGGTCATGAGTTTAAGGCCAACCTGGGCTATACAGCAAGATCCTGTTTCACAACAGAAACAAACACAATCACAGACATAAAACCAAAAGGACTGGAGCAGCTGTGTGATGCAGGGGCAGTCGAAGGCTGGACTGACAAGTAGAGAGGAAGGGAACCCCAAGGGGAGGACCTTTGTGTCCAGACCTACGCTTCATTTCTTCTCCAGCCAGAACAGGGACAATCTGTTCTCAGCTTTGGCCTGAGGATTATTTTCTGGAGACTACAAATCCAAATCAAAGACACTGACGAACTGATTCAATCCCAAGGAATATGGGGGTCATTTGAGATCATTTGTCCTCTTCAACATTTACTTGTTATTTCAGGCTAAGAGGGGACAATTTTGCACGCTGTTCTTTGTCCTGCACCAAAAGGACTAACTAACTATGTCATCTAGTCACAGTAGAAGAGCCAACCTCTATAGTAACAGACTTCGGTGGCAGTCACACATAAATTACCTTGCCACACCTGAAAGCAGAATGTTATTGATAATTTTTACGATTATAATATGATAATTTTTACATGACAATATAAAAATAATATGATCATTTTTTACATCTTCTCGGTGATAGAAATTTCTTATTTTTTCTATGTAGAATAAAAATATTAAGTCAGGTTACATTTTAAATGGCTAAGCTGGGTGTGTCAGAATTGCTAGTGTTTAAAAAATGTGAACAACATTCTTAATATAGCTATTTGTGACTAACCAGTGGGTGTGACACCCAGGGGAAAACAATAAACTCACTCACTGTATCTGGAAACTCAAGAGTTTATTTTTCTTTCCTTTTCAAGTTAGATTTCAGGACATTACTTTTTTTAAACAAGACATAATTTAAGGACTTACCCAAAATTCCTCCTTTGAACAAGCTGCTGCTGATGGGAAAACTAGGCATTTGAAGGCTGTTAAATGACACAAGAAGCTCAACAAACAAATCAGAAAAATGCAATCCATGCCTTCCTCTAAAATCCCTGTCTTTGAAATCAAATCTTATTTTATTGACCGGTAATTGTTACGGGAATGCATGATAAAAGTAATGGATTTCACGAGCAACCTTGGCATTGTATAAAAACTGATCTGTCAATTCCATCAGTGCAATGATATCCTAATCTGTTGCACATTCTATATGCCAAGCCCGTGCTAAACATTACAGCAGTGTCAGATTGACTCCTCAGAACAAATTGTTATAAAGATCTTTATAGGTGAGGCCACAAAGAGTTGGAGAACTAAAAAAAAGTCTGGCTAAAAAGCAAGGGGTGGATCTAAGGTTAAAACTTGAACTGAGCAGGGCAAAAACCAGCAGGGCTGGATTCTCAGTGAAGGGCTTTAACAGGCCCAAGCATTGGAAAGCATGGTGACAGCAGGTTTTGTCTTTTACCCTTCTCCACCTTGATAAAAACTGTTAGATTATATTCTAAAGCTAGCCCCCAAGGTCCATTCCCTCATTTGGCCTCTTTCTCCAGCTGAGGCTGACTACCAAGGTCCAGCTATCAAAGTATTGAAGTCCAGCAATCAAAGGCCCCCTTTTGCCTTACCTAATTAACATGCTCAATCAAAACAAACCAACTCATCCTAACACAGGGTTTCTCCCTTTCCCTTTATAAACTACAGTTTGCCTATGGGTCATGTCTGTCTCCTCTCTATGTAGTGTCAGTCTTTTGTTCCCTCTCTGGGGCAAATATCCCTTCCCCCTCTCTCTTTCCCCCTTTCTCCCCTCTCCCTTGTTCCTTTTCCCTTCTCCCTCATCTTCTGTCTCCTGTCTTTGCCTCTTATTCTCTGTTCTCTGTCCCTCTGGGGCAAATAAACCGCCTTTGTGCTGAGAACTTGGTCTTTGTGCATCCTGTGCTGACTCTTGTCCTTTCTGACTCTCAGTACTGGAGAGGAGGAACAGGAATGCCATGAGTTCAAGACCAGCATGGGCTACATAGTGAATTTGAGGCTATCCTTGGCTAAATAGTGAGACCTTATCTAAAAGCAACCAAGCAAGCAACCAAAAACACCCACTTCTTCAGAAAACTCATTTTTAAAAGGAATTTTGTTTTTTAAAAATTTATTAATTTTTATTTTATATGCATTGGTGCTTTACCATGGGTGTCAGGTCCCCTGGAACTGGAATTACAGACTGTTGTAATGAGTTGCCATGTGGGTGCTGGGAATTGAACCCAGGTCCTCTGAAAGAGCAGTCAGCACTCTTAACTACTGAGTCATCTCTCCAGCCGCCCCCCCCCCCAAAAAAACCTCTTATACTATGTAATTAGTAATGCCAGTTCTGTGTTGCCTCATGGGTGCATGTTCTATACTGTGGATTTTACAAGTGTGCTTACTTCTGTGTTGGGGGATATTCGATCACATTGTGACCCCTAAGTTTGCATTTGCATTAATAAAGTAAAATTTACTTTGGGTCAGGAGGCTGCATTAGCAACTAGTTGACAGAAAGTAATCAGAATCTCAAAGGGCATCCAGGAGAGATAGAGAGTCACAGGAAGTAGTAGGGTGGGGGTTGGAGTGGCACGGGTTTTTCTAGCTTGGCAAATTGGAAACACCTGTCTTCATAGACGCCAGCAAGGAGAGAGAGGGTTAGCTAGTTGGTACTCAGTCTCTCTGAGCTTGCAGGTTTTCACCACAGCCTTTGAATCTCCAGTCTTAGTCATAATTAGAATAATAGAGATTTAGGTAAAGCTACCATTAGCAGCAGTGACAGAGCCAGGAGCAGAACTCTCACCAGGCTACTGCTATAGAAGCAGACCAGTCACTATGGAGTTGCAATTGTTGGCTGAGAAGCACTAGATTAAGGTACAGTCACTGTACTGAAGTTAAAAGCAAGACTTCTGTGTGTACTTCTGTAGCGGGGAGATTGCAGAGCTTGAGACAAATATTTTTTAAATTTGTTTTAAATTATGTGTGGGTATGTTTATCTGTATGGGAGTATGTGCACATGAGTTCAGGTAGAAAGGTGTCAGGTGCCCTGGAACTGGAGTTGTGGGCAGTTGTGAGCAACTATGTAAGTGGTTGTGAGCCACCAAGTGAGTTCAAGGAATTGAACCTATGCCCTCTGGAAGAAAAACCAGTGCTCTTAACCATTAAGCCATTTCTTCAGCCCCAACAGGCAAATACTCTTTTCATTATTGTTGTTATTGCCTTCTTTTCTTTGAGATGGGTATGATTTTCTATAGCCTGGCTGGCCTGGAATTCACTGTGTAACTCAGGCCTCTGAGTGATGAGATTTACACACTTTCACCAGGCCTGGTTTATCTTTTTCCTTTTCAAAATTTTATTTTATGTGCATTGATGTTTTGCCTGCGTGTATGTGGGGAGGATGCCAGATCCCCTGGAACTGGAGTTACAGACAGTTGTGAGCTGCCATGTGAGTGTTAAGAATCGAACCCGGGTCCTCTGGAAGAGCAGCCAGTTCTAGTAGGGGAAGCTGTAGCCACACCTACTTAGGGGCTGGCTACAGGTGTGCCTGACCACGCTTGCAAGGGCGTGGTCAGGGTGACGTAGAGTGAGACTTTCAGGGGACTGAGTTTTTCTCTTTCGGTTTCACTTTTGTACTTGTGGTACAGACTGCTGCCACGCCGGCTAGCTAGGTTGCTCTGTAAATAAGGCTTTTCCCTATTAAATACCCTTATATTTCTACCTGACTCCGTATTGGTAATTTCCCACTATAAGTTCTCTTAACCACTGAGCCATCTCTCCAGCCCCTCATCTTTTTTCTTAATAATCCATTTTAAAATATAACTTTAAAAATTACCTTTTCCCAGGCGGTGGAGGCAAACAACTTTAATCCCAGCATTCAGGAGGCAGAGGCAGGTGGATCTCTGTGAGTTTGAGGCCAGCCTGGTCTATTGGGTGAGTTCCAGGACAGCTAGGGCTGTTACACAGAGAAACCCTGTCTCAGAAAAACAAAACAAAAGTTACCTTCTATCAGGTGTGGTGGAGCACACCTTTAGTTCCAGCACTTGAGAGACAGACACAAAGGAATTATTATCTCCATTGAGTTCCAGGCCAACCTGGCCTACAAAGTTAGTTCCAGGTTATCCAGGGAAGTAGTGAGACCCTGTCTGGGGGTAATAGTACCTCTTCAGATAACTGACAATCTCACTACACTATAGATAGCAATGAATGAAATGGCCCAAAGCACAGCCTAACCCCAAAGATAAATTTGAGATTGGAATTGCTCATGCACATGGTAAAACCTTCCAAGATAGAAATGACTCATAAGTGACTTGAAGGTTTTCCCCCCTGGGCTTCTGAATTTTGGCACTAGCTAGTCTAGAAGGGAGAAAGGGGGAAGACAAAAGCAATAGCAGAAAGCCTGACCCATATTGTGTGAAGTCTTTTTTTATTCTTCCTTGTATTGCTGAAGTTCTGGGGCCTGGGGCCTCCCACATAGAGCAGGATGTCCTTCCAGAGTCTGATAATTCTTTTGTTGTTGTTGTTTATCAAGACAGAGTTTCTTTGTGTAACTTTGGAGCCTGTTATGGAACTGGCTCTGTAGACCCGGCTGGACTTGAACTCATAGAGATTGGCCTGCCTCTGCTTCCTGAGTGCTGGGATTAAAGACGTGCTCTACCACTGCCTGACCAGTTTGCTAGTTTTTAGGGGTTCCACACTGCTGGCTTTACCTAAACCAGTCAATACTCAGCCTGCTTCCCTTCTTTCTGTGCAAACCACACCTTCCCTGTACTTCCTCTGCCTGCTGACTGACCTTGAGACTTCTGCAATGGGCCACCTAGGACCAGGCAGGACTCCTGTCACAGGGATCTGTAGTGTGGAATCTTCTTTTACAGCAGTCGTGTGTGTGTGTGTGTGTGTGTGTGTGTGTGTGTGTGTGTGTGTGTGTGTGTACAGTAAACATGGTTAAAATGCATCCAAGGCACGTTTTTACCACATACCCTAAAAGAGAATGCTCAAGGATACAATGTACAGAATCAGGTGTGAATTTTTCCATTGGATTTTGAGGTCATTCACTTATTCAGTGAATGGAAAGTGAGTGCACATAAAATTCTAGAGATGCTCTGTTACTCATGATTCCCATTTCACGCTGGTGAGCACCCAGTGCTGACCCTGGTCAGAGATGACTGATAGGGGACAGTGCTGATCCCAACTGATTCATTTCCTGTGTCCCAGTCACAGACCCTCACTGCCCAGGGCAGTCAGTCTGCTCACACTGGGATGTCACTCCACACATCTCTATGTCGACTTTAGTCTGTGAGCAATATTAATGTCTATCACCTATGATTCTATTTCAGTCTGTCTGTCTGTCTGCCTGTCCTTCTTTCCTTCCTTCCTTCCTTTCTTTCTTTCTTTCTTTCTTTCTTTCTTTCTTTCTTTCTCTTTCACTAGGCTCTCATTATCTAGTCCTGGCTGGCCTAAACTTCACTATGTAGATGAGGCTAGTCTCAAACTCACAGAGGTCTACTAGCCTCTGCCCCCCAAGTGTTGATATTAAACTTTGTGTGTGCCACTATGCCCATTCACTTGTATCATTTTTTTAAATGCTGCAGACAACAATCATTCCCTTCCGGGTACTCTGATAAAAAGTCTAGGAATACTGAAATTTATGTTAATGGAAATTCAGTTTAGCCAGCTTGGTTCACAATGGCCTTGTGTCCAATTATAGAAAATTAATAGATGTATGCTTTCTGCCTCTACAGCTAAACTATCTTGAGATTCCATTTTACCCCAGTCAGAAAGGCTGCCATTAATAAATCACAAACAAACAAACAAACAAAACAAAACAAAACAAAAGCTGGCCATAGTGGCCCATGCCTTTGCTTCCAGCACTCAGGAGGCAAAGACAGGCAGATCACATAGTTCAAGGCTAGCTGGTCTACATAATAAGTTCAGAATAGCCAGGACTGAATAGAAAGACTCTCTCTCTCTCTCTCTCTCTCTCTCTCTCTCTCTCTCTCACACACACACACACACACACACACACACACACCCCAAATCAAACACACTCTGGCCAGAGTGGAGGTGGCAGACCTAGTACACAGCTAGTGGGAATGTAAATTAGTCACAGGTACTATGGAAATAAACAATAGAAGCTACACACACACACCCCTAAAAATAGAGTTATCATATAGTGTACTACTCCTGGGTATTTACCAGAGAAGTCTAGGTCAGCAACCACAAAGACACATTCCAGACGTGTTTACTGCTGTATTTTCCCCCAACAGCTAAGGAGAGGGGCCAGCCTAGGCATTTAACAGTAGATGAGTAGATACTGAAAATTCGGTATACATGCACAATGGAGTTTTATTCAACCATATCTAAACAAAATTATGCCATTTGCAGGAAAAAGATGAAGCTGGGTCCAAAGGTGGAAGGGGCAGTATAAGGGAAGAGGAAGGGAATGGGATACACAATTTTGAAAATGTCGTTATGAAATACATCATTTTGTGCTATGAATATGCTACTAAAAATTTTAGAGCTTGGAGCATTAAAATTTACTTCATATGAATAATTAGCATGTGTATGAGGTGCATAGCCTGCACCTGATTTGTTCATTGACTAATTGAAACTGTGCCTAAAAATGAAAAACAGGCTGTATAGAGCTGAAGAGATGGTTCAGCAACTAAGATCACTTGTTGCTCTTACAGAGGACCTGGGTTTGGTTCCTAGTGCCTATGTGACAGTTTATAAACTGTATTTCCAGTTCTGTGGGATTCATGGCTTCCTCCTGGACTGGCACCAGGCACCCAGGCAGTGTTCTTACATACGTTCAGACAAGCATGAATAGATATAAAACAAATGACTAAAAGTGGAAAACAAAAGAAGCTAATCAAAGTCCCCAAGCTCCAACCTACTACTGAGGAGGATTAAAAAAGCTTCTTGTGTAGGAATCTTGCAAGTGACCATGATAATATCTGTCTCTTAATGCTTGACTATATATAATATATATATATATATATATATATATATAATCAAATATATATGCATATATATGTACCTTTAACTTCATAACCATCTTCAAAGTACGAAAAGAAAATGTTTAATTGAAACAAAGATCAATGAAGCCAGAGAAGGCTTTTATCATAGAATTAGAACAATGCTCCTGAAAAGGTACCTTAGTGATGAGTGAGTCTGTTTAATGGAAGATTATTTATTAAAGATTTAAAGGGGGGAGGTTAACTTTCTGTCTGTTAACATTGGAGGTTAACATTGCCTTAATCTCCTAAATACAGTTATTCAAAAATACCAGGATTATCTAAGCAAATAAATTTACCTTAAATTTACCAGTAGGTGGCACTGTGTAAATATACTGATAACATTTCCACAGAGTTCTGAGCCGGACTGGAAAACGAGATATATCATCTTGAAGCGGAGCTTTCGATGTAAAGAATATTTCTACGACTCTAGATAATTGAGTGGGGCCCAAGGATCAAATGAAAATAAAAGACCAATGTTAATGATCAATGTCTCCTAAGTTTTATGATTGTATTGAGGGATTCAATCACTGTCTTAGTTTCAAGGCTGGGGAGTTCCTTGAGCCGCACTTACAAATTCTGTTTAAGATCTTAAATTGTTTCGATTAAAATACTTTTGAAGAAAATAGGAAAAAAAAACACGAAAATATTTCCAATTCTGTGTCTTCAGAACAATGGTACCTTCTCGGAGTTAACGGAAGGGTTGCATGGTAACAAGTTAAACTTTGGAGACAAAAAAAAAAAAAAAAAGAAAAAAAGAAAAAGAAAAAAAAGAAGGAAGGAAGGAAGGAAGGACGGAAGGAAGGAAAGAGAAAAAAAAGAGAAGAAGGGACTGGAGGGTGGGGACAGAGGAGAAAGAGGTGAACTTGCTTTTCCCTTCTGTGGAAAAGTACTTTTGCAAAAAGTTAGTTGATAACCAGCCCGCCGCGACGGGCCTCCTCCCGCCAGGCAGGGGTAGCAGCTGGCCGAGGTCTGCAGTCCCCTGCCGTGCACAGGTCCCCGGAGACTAGGTGACCTCACTGGTGGAAACTAGGCTTGCAGCTGTAACCAAGGCTGTAACTGCATTTTTTTCCAACTGGAAATCAGAATACTAGTTTTTCAAGGGATCTGGGCCTAAAAAACCTGATACCTTGGGAAAAAGAACAAAATTAGCACTTATACCAGGAGTGGGGTTCGAACCCACGCAGACATACGTCCATTGGATCTTAAGTCCAACGCCTTAACCACTCGGCCATCCTGGTCCCGGCGTGCACTGTTGCTTCTGCTTTTCCTACAAAGCTTACACTACCGTTCTCTTTCCTTGTTTTTAAAAAGGATACTCCAGTGCGAGCCGGCTGGCGCTCTCGGCTTTCCCGGCCCAGCTACCGAAGCTCGATGGCTGCCTCCAGGATTTCGCGTCGCGGCAGCCGCTCGCTGTCGCCCCGAGCTCCTGGCGGCGACGGAGGAACTGCAACTGCAGGAACAGCGCGCGGGGCCGCGCTTGGAGCGGGCGAGCGGGCGGGCGGCCCCGCTGGCTTTGCTTGCACATTGGAGGTGCGCGGGCGCCGCACACAAACCCCACACTTAACTTCTGGGCTCCAGAGCAGACGTGTGACCGAGTCCCTCGGGTGGCGTGTGGACGGGGTCGCAGGGCAAACTTCAGTTTGTTTCTTCCTAATCGAATGAGGTGCTGGGGCCCTGCACCTGTGCGCCGCTTGCCTTTCCCGCCCGTGGGGCAAGACACACCGGAAGGAGCCTCTGGAGAAAGCTGTGTGGGCAAGGCAGTGTGGCCCACTTCCTAATTTTCCTCCCTGGTGGCTGCAGGGACTGACCCCTTTGCTCTGCCTCAAATGCAGAGTCAAGGCCTCCCGGGTTCCTGCCATCCTACCTCTCACCTAGAGGGCTCTGCTCCCTTGATTTTAACTTGTTCAGTGTTCTACTTTCGTTTTTGTTGCCGTGATAAAACACCATCAGCAAAAGGCAATTTAGGGGACAGGGGCTTATTTACATTACATTGGCCGTCACCCAATACCCCAGGACCCAGGCTAGGTGTTCTGCAGAGGCAGACAGGGGGCTGGTGGCTGAGCCTTGCACTGTCCATCCCACATTGTTCCCCCAAGGCCCTGTTCATCATACAGGGACGGTGACTTCTGTCTTTGACTGTGAATTTACATAGATCTGTTTCTGCCTCCTGAGCCACCAGAATGTGGTTTCTACTATGATCTGTACATCCTTCAAAGTTTGGGTCCTGGTACTCTGACTAGGAGAGGAGATAGAATAAAGAAAGGACAGACCAATGGGCACACACACAATGAAACTGGGATCCCGGTGGGGTTCTTTAACTGAACTGAAATGTGTTTATTAGGTACAGCAGAAGAGAAGGGGTTAACTAATCCTGGTAGGTGATGCCTGCAGGTGAGAAGTCCCCTAGTCTTTGCACACACTGGTCAGCTGCCCATTAACACAGTCATGCCTCTGAGAAAAACTTTGCCTTTCTCTTGAGCCTGAGCCACATGGGTAATGGCTTTGCCAAATTGTTCCCTGGGTCAGAGGCCTTGAAGTCCTTGACATGGCCGAATCCATGTCAAAATGCACATTCACTCTGGACTTCAGTCAGGCCTTCCTCTGCCCCCTATAGCTGAGCATATGTGAAGTCAATCAATTCTGTGTCCTGCTCTGGGTCTCCTCTGACAGATGCCGCAAAGAGACATGTGGACTGAAGTTCCCACAGACAAAAGAAAAGCTACATCCATGTTAAAGATTCTATATGGCTAATTGAATGATTATCCTGAGCTATTTTTTAGCCCCTTTACTAGCTGCTCATTGCCCACCTCTGTGTTGGACCTAATGTTCTTGTGACCGTGAGGAAATCCTTTTGAAAGACACTGAGACCACTAGACTCCACCAGCTCAAGAGCTAAGAATATCGTCAGATATCATCTGAAGCAAATAGCAAAGAATCCGGTCTTTGTAGCAACACTCTACCTGCTATTCCCATCAGTGTTTTTGAAAAGCATCTGGTTTATGGTTTTCTTTTGTTCTCTAATTAAAAACAAAACAAAACACTTCACAAAACTCTTACCACATCAGAGCATGATATTCAAAGTAATGCAAGTTTGTGTTCCCGGGCTGTGACCATTCAGATTTGGCTCCAGAGTAAACTCTCCTATTCCCTTTGAAGTGCGTGCTGTGTTTTTGCATCCATACATATAAGGTTACTGGGGCAAGGAACAAGAAGCAGAAAGGATTAAGTTTTGTGGTGTGCATCTATGATCCCAGTGTAGTCATGATCTATACCACAGCATTACCACCTGAATAGCATAAGAAACAATGATCTTGTAAGGTAGAACGGAGCTGATGACATTTCTGATGACCGAGTACAGGGCGGCTGCTGTGGTGCAGCATGGGATTCCTACATTTGTAGTGATGCAGGTGTGAACAGACCCTCTCTGGCTTGGCCAGTTGTACAACTGACTCCTCTAATTACTGCAGCATTAATAAAAATGATAAATGGCTGTGTTACAGCTTTGTGTTTTTATTACTTTTTTGTATGTAAGTACTCAGGGTTTCAGTGTATGGCTTTGACTTTCTTCTTTTTTTTATTGATGTTAAATTAACATACAAAGCAATGAATTTCATCCTGGCATTCTCATAGAGCTCATCCCTCTTCCCAATGGTCCCTCCCTTGTGACACATGAACCTCCACTTTGGGTTCTCATTCTTACCCCAGGTAGTTCCCCCTTCTGTTTCATGTCAGATGTATTTTATGATCCTTTCTTTTTCCGTCTCCCTCCACTAAAATCTCTTCTTCATCTCTCATGGTTCCCTTTCTACTTCTCTCTCTCTTTCATACACACACACACACACACACACACACACACACACACACACACACACACCACAGACACAGGGTGGGGAGAATTTAAATCTAGAGTCTGCACATCACAGAAAGAATGTGTATTTGTCTTTGTAAATCTGGCTTATTTCACTTAACATAATGTTCTCCAGTATGCTAGTTGGCTTTTCTGTTTTTGGTTTTCATTTGTTTGTTTGTTTGTTTGTTTTTGTCATCTTGGACGCAAGCTGAGTCATCTGGGGAGAGAACAAGATTTGAGGAAAATTTCTCCATCAGATTGACCTGTAGACAAGTGTGTGGGGAGTTGTATTGATTAATGATTGATGGGAGAGGGCTTTACCCCACGGTGGGTGGTAACACCCCTGGTCAAGTGGTCCTGGGCTGTACAAAAAAGCAAACTGAAGGAGCAGTGAGAACAAGCCAGTAAGCAATGTTCCTCCATGGTTTCTGTTTCAGTTTTTGTCTCCAGGTTCCTGTCTTGAGTTCCTGCCCTGACTCCTCTTGGCGATGAACTGTGACTTCTAAACCACACAAACCGTTTCTTCACTAAGTAGCTTCTGGCAGGGGTTATTACAGCAATGTGTTAAATCCAAAGCGGGCCCCCGAAATGGCAGTGCTTCTGACAATGTCCTACATGATGGTCTGGGCTCAGTTCAGGGTGGACTCTGACTGGGTAAACAGAAGGACTGGTAACCAATAAACAAAAATCTAAATTCAGCATTCCCCAGAAATCTTGCCATTCGGGTTTGTTTGCCAGTTGCTTCCAGCCAGCAAGATGTTAGGTTCAAAGTGAACCCCCAAAATGGGAGTGCTGTTTTGTTTTGTTTCTTTACTATTGTTTTTGAGAAAGGGCCTCATGTAGCGCAACCTGACTTTAAATTCTCTAATATAGTTAAGGATGAACTTAAAGTTCTGGTCTACCTCTCATGTGTGGGTATTACAGGCCTGTGCCATTTAATGTGCAATTTAATGAGGTATTGGGGATCAACTCAAGCCTTTGCTGTAAGCTAGGAAGCACTCTACCAAGTGAGCTACATCCCTGGTTCTTAAAGTCATCCCCCCCCCAACCCCACACAGATTAAAAGGAGAGCAGTTTGCAATCAGAGGGAAATGGGTGTGGCTTGGGGGCCAGCTGCCTACTTGTGCAGACAACTCAGAAGGCATCTTGTGTGATTCTGGGACGCTGTTCTGGTTTCCTGTTATCCATATTAAGGAGGTGTGAGGTCATCTGTGGTCAGTCTTCTCTCTACCAGGGCTTGGAAACGGTCAGGAAAAAGCAGCCAAGCATGAAATGAACAAAATCACCTACAAAGAGGAACGGATAAAGGACGGTATCCGGGGCCACCATGTACACAGGGAGGCAAACTCATTATAAGGAGGCAAATTCACTCCAGTGTTGTGAAAGACAAGTGAGGTAAGTGTTTTACCAAGAACTAGGGAGTAATAAATGCTCCTTAGTTATTTCCTCAGTTGCTGCTGACTTACCGTAAAAGGTGTGTAAGTGTGTAGCTTAGTCTACAACAAATCCTGCCAGCCAAGCTCACACACTGTGCACTTTGAGAGACCTCTTTCCTTTGGCAGATAAATCAAGAGTTGCTAATATAATTTCAAATGTGTGCGTACCTACTGTTGCTATTTTATTTTGTAAATTTGAAGGAGTAGTTCAGTTACTGCATCACTACATGGCAGACCTCTGATCCACAAGTTTTTCTTTGAGGTATAAAGCACAGTATTTACTTTGTGTTTAAGGCTTTGAGACTTAAAGCTTTGAGAACAATGCATGTTTTTAACATTTTTTCTTCTAAATTAAAAAGTAGGGTAAATACTGACACAATAGACCAAATAGAATTAACACCACTGTTCTCTCTCTCCCTCTTTTATCCATGGTAGAACAGTGCAGTGAGAAGGTGATGGTCACAATGGCTTTGATACTTTCGTGGCTTGCAAAACTGCATGGACCTTACACTTTCTATTGGTTTAATTAATTACTTTATTTGTCAAAAGAAAAAAAATGGAGCGTTTCACCCCCACCCCCCACCCCAGGAATGTTTGTTTCTTTGTTTTATTCTTCAGTTCCCCTCCTCTAGGTTTTGGCTCATCTTCTTGGGGTAAACATAGGAGGATCTAGGGTTCTCTTGTCTGTATAGAAGACCTGTTTTCTTTCATTCTTTTCTCTAAGCACTCTGCTCCTAAGGTGTATCTCCCATATATATGGAATCTATCTATCTATCTATCTATCTATCTATCTATTCCATTTTCTGCTACCTTTCTTTTTCTTCCTTCCATCCCCTTGTAAAAATTTATTTTGAGACTCATTTCCCCCAAGATCCCAGGCTGACCTGGAACTCACTACATAGCTCAGGTTGGCTTTAAATTTATGGTAATCCTCCTGCCTGAGTCTCTCAAGTGTTGGCTTTACAGGCATTGGCCATGATATTCATCCTTTTATTTTTATTTTATTTTAGACGCACATTCATTAATAGCACTGGATTATCTTAAAAGTATTTACTTCAAGGTGTTTCATCTGGTGGCCACAAGAAAAGGAGGGGTCTGTATGAGTTGCAAGTCCTGCACGGTGTGCTGTGGATCCATTTTTAATGTTATACCAATAGAGGAACCTATGAGTGCAGACACTGACTTCCCACTGGAAAGGAGAATAATTACCTCAAACATTGATAATGGCTGGTGCAGGGAATCATTTCCATGAGGTATAGAAGAGGGGATGCTTAAATTTCCTTGATGGTTGACTTCCTTCTCCTAAATGCATGTCCTAACACCGTACCTCAAAGCAACAATTCTTGTTTGACAGGATTTCCCCACCATCATCAACCAAATTGTAAAGTGTGGCTGAAGATTATGAAGAGACTGTGTCACTATGCCCATTTAAGGGTACATTGCACCAGGGCAAACCACAGGGCAAGGCAAAGAATGAACTAGTCAAACATTCCTATGTGCAAGAGAGAGCAAGAAAAATTCCTGGGTTTGTCACATGGAAGCTAAATAACTCCCTTTTATGGGGGGGGGGGCATTCCTTGTACTGCCCTCTGCCTTATGGGGATTCTCTGATGACTGCTTGAGACACACCTGCCACCCAGAGGAAACATCTCTCTGTGCCTTAAAACCCAGCTGAGTGCCTGATTAGCAAGGATAGCTCAGAATCCTCCTGCATCCACTCCTTGCTCTTTAAGTCCTGCAGACTAGGAATGGCCTTGCAGCTATTTAACTCACAGACAGTATGAATTGTAAATGAAAAAAATTGCAATTGTAAATCAAAAATTGTGTGTGTGTTTGTGTGTGTGTGTGTGTTGCATACGTTGAAGGCAGCATGTAGATATCAGAGAACAATTTGTGAGAGTTGGTTCTCTCCTTCCACCATGTGAATTCTGGGAATGAACTTAGGTTTGGGAGCAGATAGCAATTGCGTTTACCCACTAGGCAATCTTGCAGGCTCCTGATAGGCATTTTGGCACTAAAAAGCTTTGTGGGTCTAAGCAGTCTACATAGGATGCTTTGGGCTGAAATACACATAAGAGTGGACTGGTATCTTGGGCAGTTTTAATACCCAACCATATAAAACTCTTTTCAAAAAATTTGGTGGGGAGGGGTTAGAGTACACTAGTAGTGTGTACTTTGCATTCTCAAGACCTTAGATTCCATGCAGGTGTGTGCGCGCATGCATACACACACACACACACACACACACACACACACACACACACACACACACAGACAGAGTTAGAGTTGAGGCAAAAATGTATTGGCTTAGGTTTAACCTGTTCTACTCCTCTCTAATATTTAATCTAGTTAGATAATTTATGCAAAATAACTAACTGCCTGCTCCAGTTGTGAACGCTGTGTTTCAGGTCAATAGCCGAGGCCTTCAGTCCTAAAATAATGTTAATCACTGAAGTTGGGTATGACAACCGCCCAAGATACAAATGAATAACTTAAAATATTACAAATGAAAGCAAACACATGCTCTTCAAGCAGAACTTTCTTCTACAAAAGGGCAACTGATCCTTCCATAACATGCATGGGGAATGGAGACAATACGATGTGGGGATGGCTTGCTCTTGGCTTCTTCACACTTTGTTTCTGACAGCCACTCTGCATCAATTGCAGTGATTTTCAATGCTGTTAACAGCAAGTCCACTTGTGATTCTGATTATAACTGTTTCAAACTGTCATATTAACTACAAACGGGCAGGGTGCACACTGCAGTTGGAAATACTTTGCAAATTTCAATGAAAAAAAAAGAGAGAGAACAGAAAACATTGAGGTGGGGCTTATGTGTAAAGTATTGTTGCCTTATATGATGGTTAATTTTGACTGTCATCTTGACAGGAGCTAGAAGTTTTGAGGAGATGAGCTTCTGGGCATGCCTGGGAGGGGTTATCTAGATGAGGTTGATTGAGATGCAAAGAGCCACCCTAAATGTAGGTGACACCATTTCATTGGCTACTGAAAAAGGAGAAAGGGAGCTGGTTTTTTTTTTTTTTTTTTGCCTTCATCACTCACTGCTTCCTGACTGCAGATGCAATGTGAAGAGCCGCATTACATTCCTGCAATGACTTCCTTGTTATGATGGGCTGTATACCCTAGGACCGTTAAGCTGACATAAATTCTTCCTCCATCAGATTTCTCCTTGTCCGTCATTTGTCACAACCATGAGGAAACCAACAAATACACCCTGTTTTAATTTGAAGGTACACAGTCTTCAGTAGTTTAAAGATATTAACTTTACATGTAGCTTGAAAAATATTTACATGTGACACTTAGCTTTAAAGTATGGGTATTGTCCTTGTTCGTTCCCCCCCTTTTTCTTTTTCTTTACAGAAGATAAAGTTTTCTAGGAAGAGGGAATCTCAACTGAGAAATGACTCATTGGATTGGCACATAGGCAAGTTGGTGGAGGAATTCTCTTGCTTAATGATTGATATAGAAGGGTCCAGCCCACTGTGGTTAATGCCGTCCCTGGGCAGGTGGTCTTGTATGGTATAAGAAAACAGAATGAACAAGCCATGGAGCAAGATTGTAAGCAGCACATCTCCATGGTTTCTGCTTCCTTTCAAGCCTCCAGGCTCCATCCTTGAATTCCTGTCCTGACTTCCCTACATGATGATGGAATGTGACCCCAGAGTTGTGAGCTTTAATAGATTCTTTCTTCCTCAAGTTGCTTTTGGCTGTGGTGTTTTATCACAACAATGGAAACTCTCAGCCAGGTATTTTAGGGGAGTTATTAGGGATTAAACCTAGAGCCTAATAGATAATGTTTTTCAGCAAATGTAAGGACATTAGAAAAAAAAAAAAAAAAAGCACCATGTTCTTTCCAAATTGTTATAATGGAGAGTCAAGTAACTTGTGACTCTAGTTTAAATATTTTGAATGACTGGCCCTGGAGACATTTTACACATATCATCATTTATACAAATGCATCCTGGATAAAGAACTTTCCTGTTTATTTCTGGAGTTTTCACCTATCAATCTGCTGTGTTAGTCTGCTTGGCTATATCCAAAAGTTGTAGCATTTACTACTCAGAAGTAGCCACTATATATGTTACAATAGTTTACCAGTACTCAGGATGCCAAGGCCAGAGGGTCATGAGTGAGAGACTAGTGTGGGCTATAAACTGAGGGCCAGTCAGAAAGAAAGTGACAAAGAAAGAAAGACAGAGATAAATAAAGAAGGAAAGAAAGAGAAAAGAAAGGAAAACAAACAAATGTATGGTTTCAGATGTTCACCTTCTGCTTTAAAAAACACAATTTATGGTGTTTGTGCATGAGAGAGAGAGAGAGAGAGAGAGAGAGAGAGAGAGAGAGAGAGAGAGAATATGCTGACACCCTTTGGGTGTCAGTTCTCTCCTTCTGTCATATGGGCTGTAGTGATGAAACTCCTGTCACCAGACTCTGAGGTAAGCATGTTTACCTGCTGAGAAATCTCACTGGGCCCATTTTCTGCCCTAAAGAATTTCCATTGTGCCCATTTTCTTCTTGTCACGCACAAAATGGCATTAGTGTTTGAAGTTTGTAGTGTCACCACAAGGTCTAGTCCAATGTTGTCTTTCAGAGTCTACCAAGTGAATACTGAGGGGAAGGAACTAACCCCGTGTCATCTCTCTGGGACAAAGGACAAAGCTGGCATTTCACTGTCAGCTCCTGGAGGGGATTGGGGGTGTTATGGAGGATATGGGAGAGTTAACTGATACATTCCCCTGAGGTCTGTGCTCCAGCCTTGATCACTTTCCAGTGATCCTATGGAGCCTATGATTTGTGTGTTGGGAAGAATCCTAGGAGCAAGCCCTGGCCAAACCGTGTTTCTTTCTTTTGTGTGTGTGTGTGTGGAAATGATAGAATAGAATAGTAGAATAGAATAGAAATAAAAAGAATAGAGTAGGAGTGGAGTAGATTAGAATGGAACAGAACCTATCAGAATAGAATAGGATAGGATAGGATAGGATAGGATAGAACAGAACAGAACAGAATAGACCAGCAGGGTTGACTAGAAGCAAACAGAATTTAATAGTTACCACTGTGAAAATGAAAACAGCTTTATCATTAGGATTAATTAGAGAAAAAAGTGTCCTACCCAAGTGCAGTGGCACATGACCTTAATCTCAGCACTCAAGAGCCAGAGGAAGGAGGATATCTCTGAGTTTAAGACCAGCCTAGCCTACATAGTGAGTACCAAGCCAGCTGGGGCTATATAGTGAACTCTGTCTCAGAAAAAAAAAATTATGCAAACACAGAAAATTGTTCACTTTCATAATGGTTAAAAAAAAAGGAAAATTCTTCCGGGGTTCAAATAAGTTAATTTTTGAACTATTCTTTCTTGCTAGTCTTTATAAACAGACTCTTTTCTCTACAATACAAACTTGGGCAATGGGGCTGTGTGGAAACTTCCCCCTCTCCTTTAGTGAAAGGGGAACATCCTAGTAGTTAGCCGATTAAGAAACTGGGCAAGTCTAAGAAGAGCTAGGTGGGGCTCAGTTTGTACTATTTTCATATTGAACTATGAAAGCAAAACTATCCACAGGACTAGTTTTTCCTGCTCATGAATAATCGGTGAGCCCCACAGAGCTCCTATTCCTCTTCTCTTTTAAAACTCTACCTTTGATGGGTGGCGGTGGTGCATACCTTTAATTCCAGCACTCAGGAGGCAGAGACAGGTGATCTCTATGAGTTCAAGACCAGCCTGGTGTACAAAGCAAGTTCCAGGACAGCCAGCACTGTTACACAGAGAAACCCTGTCTTGAAAATAAATAAATAATAAAGAAGCAAACAAATAAATAAATAGACATTGACTTTCTTAAGAACTCAAGATAGATGACTCCCAACTAAAATCACTCACGTTTTAATAATGTGTAGGAATTTAGAAACGATTCAGAAGACACACTAGAGGTGTGACCATGGTCTCGAACATCACCGCAAAGTTTTCAAGTGAAAACAAATCTCTAAAACCTGAAAATGGTAGCTCAGGGCATCCTGACAGAAATTCCTTTGTTGAGAGCTTCATGTACATGTTGTATTTAGAGGGAGGGAAAGTTTAACCATAGCTGAAAAAAAAAACAAAACCCAACTATCTTCAATGGGTCAAGATAGAAATATACAAAAAGATATAGTGTCATGTTTATTAAACTTATTTGAAAAAAAAAAAGATTTCGAGACTGAATTGGTCCCTGAAGACCCAGGGACCCTGACTCTGCTGAGATCGATGGGCTATTCCGGCCCCCACAGAGTGCAGAGGTGAGCTGCTTCCGCCCCTGACTTGGGCCCAACTTCTGCCTGCTCACTCTGGGAACTCCTGCCCAGGGGTCTGCAGGCAGGTCGACTCGACCCCTGAGGACGGAGCAACCCAGAGTCTGCTGACATCTCTGCACCAGTCCTGCTCCTGCCCACCTGGAGAGCCAGTGCCTCACACCCACCTGCACCCACCTTGAGACCCATCAGAGTATGGGAGGCAATTGCACCCACCTGAAGAGAACACCGGACCCATACACACCAGGACAGGAAGTAACAGCACCTGTACCCACTGGAAGAAGAGATGGGAAGATGACAATATAAGAACACATCCAACAACAGGAAAACCAATATGACACCACCAGAATCTAGGGCCTCTACACCAGCAAGACATGAACATCCCAACACAGAAGAAGCAGAAGAGAGCAACCTTAAAAACAACTTCATGCAGATTATAGAGACCCTAAGACAGGAAATCAGAAAATCCTTCAGAGAAATGGAAGAAAAAACAAACCAAAAGATGTAAAAAATCAAGGAAATAAAAAAAAGCCAAGAAAGTACAATTGAACAGCTGAAGGAAACAGTTCAGGACCTGAAAACTGAAATAGAGACAATAAAGAAAACACAAACTGAGGGAATACTGGAAGTCGAAAAGCTGAGTAAACAATCAGGAACCACAGACGCAAGCATAAGCAACAATACAAGAGATGGAAGACAGAATCTCAGACACTGAAGATAAACTAGAGGAAATAAATTCATCAAGCAAAGCAAACCTTAAGTCCAACAAATCCTTAACACAAAATATCTAGGAAATATGAGATACCATGAAAAGACCAAACCTAAGGATAATAGGTATAGAAGAAGGTGAAGAAACCCAATTCAAAGGTGCAGAAAACACATTCAACAAAATCATAGAGGAAATCTTTCCCAACCTAAAAAAGACATGCCAATGAAAGTACAAGAAGCCTACAAATGCCAAATAGAGTGGACCACAAAAGAAAGTCCTTCGTCACGTAATAATTAAAACACCAAACATACAGAATAAAGAAAGAATATTAAGAGCAGCAAAGGAAAAAGGCCAAGTAACATATAAAGGCAAACCTATCAGAATTACACTAGACTTCTCCACGGAAACTCTGAAAGCCAGAAGGACCTGGATAGATATTCTACCAACTCTGAGAGAACATGGATGCCAGCCCAGACTACTATACCCAGCAAAGCTTTCAATCACTATAGAGAAAACAAGATATTCCATGACAAAGCCAGATTTAAACAATATGGAATCACTAATCCAGCCCTACAGAAAGTACTGGAAGGAAAACTCCAACCTAAGGAAATTAACTACACTCACATAAACATAGTCAATAGATAATCCCACTTTACCAAAACCCAAAAGGAAAAACAGGGTAAATCCACATACAATAACACTACCAACAACAAATCAAAAACAAACTAGAATAAACACTCAATGGACCTTAATTTCCCTCAATATTAATGGTCTTAACTCGCCTATAGAAAGACACAGGCTAACAGATTGGCTACGAAGACAGAACCCATCCTTCTGCCGCATACAAGAAACACCTCGAATTCAAAGACAGACATTACCTCAGAGTAAAGGGTTGGGATAAGATATTCCAATCAAATGGACCCAAGAAATGAACTGGGGTAGCTATCCTAGTGTCTAACAAGTTAGACTTCAAACTAAAATCAATCAAAAGAGATGAAGAAGGTCATTTCATATTCATCACAGGAAAAATCCATCAGGAAGAAGTCTCAATTCTAAACATCTATGCCCCAAATACAAAGGCACCAACATACATAAAAGAAACATTATTAAAACTCAAATCACAAATAAGACCTCACACAGTTATAGTGGGAGAATTCAACACCCCACTCTCACCACTGGACCAGACCACCAGACAGAAACTTAACAAAGAGACAAAGGAACGAACAGAAATTATGACCCAATTAGGATTAACAGACATCTATAGAACTTTCCATCCAAACACAAAAGAATATACCTTCTTTTCAGCATCACATGGAACCTTCTCAAAAATCGACCACATACACAGCAACATAGCAAACCTCAAACCTCAACAGCTACAAAAAAAAAAAAAAAACAAAAAACAAAAAACAATTGGAATAATCCACTGTGTCTTATCAGACCACCATGCTTTAAAGTTAGAATTCAAAAACAACACAAATTGGAGAAAACCTACCGACTCATGGAAATTGAACAACATGCAATTGCACCACTCCTGGGTCAAGGAAGAAATAAAGAAATTAAAGACTTTCTAGAATTCAATGAAAATGAAGACACAACATACCCAAACTTACAGGACACTTTGAAAGCAGTACTAAGAGGAAAGTTCATAACTCTAAGTGCTCACATGAAGAAACTAGAGAATAGTCACACCAGAGAGTTGACATCACAGCTGAAAGCTCTAGATAGAACAAATGGAAGCAAATTCACACCAAGGAGTAGAGGCAAGGAAAGAATCAAACTGAGGGTAGAAATCAATAAAGTCAAAACAAAGAAAACGATTCAAAGAATCAATGTAACAAAGAGTTGGTTCTTCGAGAAAACCTACAAGATAGACAAACCTTTATACAAACTAACCAAAAGGCAGAGAGAGAACATGCAAATTAACAAATCAGAAATGAAAAGGGGAACATAACAGAGAATCTTCAGGTCATACTTTGAAAACCTGTACTTGACAAAATTTGAAAATTTAAAGGAAATGGACAGTATTCTGGACAGATATCACTTACCAAAATTGAATCAAGAACAGATAAGCAACTTAAATAGACCTATAACCTCTAAGGAAATAGAAGCAATCATCAAAATCTCCCAACCAAAAAAAAAAAAAAAAAAAAAAGCCTGGGACAAGATGGCTTCAGTGCAGAATTCTACCAGAAATCTGCTAATACCAATACTCCTCAAATTGTTCCACACAATAGAAGCAGAAGGGACATTGCCAAACTCTTTTTACGAGGCGACGATAACCTTGATACCCAAGCCACACAAAGACACAACTAAGAAAGAGAACTACAGACCCATATCCCTCATGAACATTGGTGCAAAAATTCTCAATAAAATACTGGCAAATCGAATCCAAGAACACATCAGAGAAATCATCCACCATGATCAAGTAGGCTTCATCCCAGGGATTCAAGGATGGTTCAACATACGAAAATCCATCAATGTAATCCACCATATAAACAGACTGAGAAAAAAAAACACACATGATCATCTCACTAGATGCCAAAAAAGCCTTTGACAAAATCCAACACCCCTTCATGATAAAGGTCTTGGAGAGAACAGGAATAACAGGAACATATCTAAACATAATTAAAGCAATATACAGCAAGCCAACAGCCAACATCAAATTAAATGGAGAGAAACTCAATGCAATTCCTCTAAAATCGGGGGCAAGACAAGGCTGTCCACTCTCTCCATACCTCTTCAATATTGTCCTTGAAGTTCTAGCTAGAGCAATAAGACAACAAAAGGAGATCAAGGGAATACAAATCGGAAAGGAAGAAGTCAAGGTCTCACTATTTGCAGACGATATGGTAGTCTACGTTAGTGACCCAAAAAAACTCTACCAGGGAACTCCTACAGCTGATAAACACCTTCAGCAAAGTGGCAGGATACAAGATTAACTCAAAAAAAATCTGTAGCCCTACTATATACAGATGACACATTGGTGGAGAAAGAAATCAGAGAAACATCACCCTTTACAGTTGCCACAAACAACATAAAATACCTTGGGGTAATACTAACCAAAAAAGTGAAAAATCTGTACCGTAAGAATTTGGAGTCTCTAAGGAAAGAAATTAAAGAAGATACCAGAAAATGGAAAGATCTCCCATGCTCTTGGATAGGTAGAATCAACATAGTAAAAATGGCAATCTTGCCGAAAGCAATCTACAGATTCAATGCAATCCCCATCAAAATCCCAACACAATTCTTCACAGACCTTGAAAGAACAATTCTCAACTTTATGTGGAGAAACCAAAGACCCAGGATAGCCAAATCATCCCTATAAAATAAAGGAACTTCTGGAGGCACCACCATCCCTGACTTCAAGCTCTATTACAGAGCTATAGTCCTGAAAAAAGCTTGGTATTGGCACAAAAATAGACAGATAGACCAAGGGAATAGAGTTGAAAACCCTGATATTAACCCACACACTTACGAACACCTGATTTTTGACAAACAATCCAAATTTATATGATGGAACAAAGAGAACATCTGCAACAAATGGTGCTGGCATAATTGGTTGCAGACATGTAGAAGACTACAGATAGACCGAAGCCTATCGCCATGCACAAAACTTAAGTCAAAATGGATCAAAGACCTCAACATAAACCCAGCCACATAGAACCTATTAGAAGACAAAGTGGGAAATACCCTTGAATTAATTGGTACAGGAGACCAACTCCAGAACATTACACCAGTAGCACAGACACTGAGATCAACAATTGATAAATGGGACCTCCTGAAACTGAGAAGCTTCTGTAAGGCAAAGGACACAGTTAGCAAGACAAAACAGCAGCCCACAGACTGGGAAAAGATATTCACCAACCCCACATCTGACAGAGGGCTGATCTCCAAAATATACAAAGAACTCAAGAAGCTAGTCTCCAAAACACCAAATAATCCAATTAAAAAGTGGGGTACAGAACTAAATAGACAATTCTCAATAGAGGAATCTAAAATGGCTGAAAGACACATAAGAAAGTTTTCAACATCATTAGCCATCAGGGAAATGCAAATCAAAACAACTCTGAGATACCATCTTACTCCTGTCAGAATGGCCAAAATCAAAACCAATGACAGTTTATGCTGGAGAGGATGTGGAGAAAGGGGAACACTTCTCCACTGCTGGTGGGAGTGCCAACTTGTACAGCCACTTTGGAAATCAGTATGGCGACTACTCAAGAAAATGGGAATCAGTCTACCACAAGATTCAGCAATTCCACTCTTAGGCATATACCCAAAAGAAGCACATTCATATAACAAGGACATCTGTTCAACGATGTTCATAGCAGCACTATTTGTAATAGCCAGAAACTGGAAGCAGCCTAGATGCCCCTCAACCAAAGAATGGATAGAGAAAATGTGGTACATTTACACAATGGGGTACTACTCAGTGGGAAAAAAAAAACAAACAAACAAGGGAATTTGCAGGAAAATGGATGGAACTAGAAGAAACCATTCTGAGCGAGGTAACCCAATCATAAAAAGACAAACATGGTATGTACTCAGTCATATGCAGATTTTAGACATAGAGTAAAGGATTACCAGCCTACAATCCACACTGCCAGAGAAGCTAGTAAACAAGGAGGACCCAAAGAGAGACAGGCAAAAATGGTCCCCCGGAGAAGGGGAAAAGGGTCAAGATCCCCTGAGCAAATTGGGAGCAGGGGAAGAGGGGGGAGGTAGCTAGGAGAATGATAAGGGAGAAGAGGAGGGATGCAAAGGACATGAGGGAGCAGAAAGGATGAGTCAGGTGAAGAATAGAAGATAACAAGAATGGAGATACCATAATAGAGGGAGATATTTTAGGTTTACAGAGAAATCAGGCACTAGGGAGATGTTTGGAGATCTACAAAGATGACATTAGCTAACAATCTAAGCAACAGAGGAGAGGCCACCTTAAATGCCCTCCTCTGATAATGAGATTGATGACTGACTTATATGCTACCCATAGCCCTCATCCAGCAGCTGGTGGAAGTAGAAGCAGACACCTACAACTTATCACTGAACTGAACTGGAATCCAGATGCAGAGAAGGACGAGTGAAGAGCAAAGGGGTCCAGACCAGGCTGGTGAAACCCACAGAAACAGCTGACCTGAACATTGGGGAACTCTTGCTCCCCAGACTGATAGCTGGAATACCAGCATGGGACTGATCCAGACCCCAGAAACATGGGTTTCAGTGAGGAAACCTCGGAAATCTACAGGACTTCCTGTAGTAGTTCAGTACTTATCCCTAGCATAGGTGTGGACTTTGGGAGCCCATTCCACATAGAGGAATACTCCCTGAGCCATGACACACTGGGGTGGGTCTAGGCCCTATCCCAAAGGATACGATAGACTATGATGACACCCTATGGAAGGCCTCACCATCCAGGGGGAGCAGAAAGGATATGTGATAGGTAGGGTTTTACTTGGGAGGGGTGTTAGGGGAGGATGGGAGGGAGAAGGGAACAGGGATTGTCATGTAAAACAATCTTGTTTCCAATTCAAATAAAAAAATCTGAGAAAAAAAAAGATTTCACTTTAAGTCTCTCTGCTTTGTTGTATATAAGGAATGGTTCACAGTAAGATAAATTACGATTTCCAAGACCATCATTTTAGTGGCTCTGATTGTGTTACATGTTTTCCCCACTTATCTTCACTATTAACAGCACACAGTTGTTCAAAATAAAGTTTGACCAGATGTGGACCGCGCAGACAGGAATGAAACCCACTCAGAACAATCAAGGCAACACTGACACTCACAAAACAGCTCTTATTATTTAAATATGGAATTTACAAAAGCAGAGCTAACCCAGTTGGTCATTACGTACACAAGTGAGGGAATGTTAGTTTACATTTATATATATATTCATATGAAATGAAGTACAAAGATAAATTTTAAATAAATGTTTTCTGTGAAAAATATATAAAAGTAAGTGATTTAAAAAAAGTTCAACTGGAGTGCTTGTTCAGTGCTTAAAATATTTGGAAAAAATTACTCGTATATATATAAAACTGGTGGAAGTTATAAAAGGTGAGAGATAAGGAAACCTGTGTCTTCAGTGTAGTTTAATAAGTGGGGGGAGAGAGCCGAGGTAAAGTTTCCACATAGGCAGAGCTCACACAACATAAATAGATAATCAGAAGTGAATGAAATCCAGTTTACCCAAGGTCAATGCTACTCGAAGTTGAAAGAACTAAGAAATATCCAAGTGAATGTCACTCAAAATTGAATAGCACCAAGGAACTCCCAGAGAAGGTAAAGGAAGACAATTTTTGATAATGTGCTTATACTATTAGCATTTGTTCGTTTCATTTCCTCCTTTAGTCTTCAAGACATTGACCTTAGCAACGACTTTTAGTTCCTCCCTGTGATGCTGAATGCCCGGTATCTTATAATGACGTCACACAACTCCAGCGGTGATCTGCCTGCATTAACCAACTATAGGATGCTAACATCCATCCTCCTAGGCAAGTGCCGGGTTCTGAATCTTGCACACCAACCCCATCTTTCTTTCTTTATCTTCTGAATTCTGCAGGCATCCGGACACTCTCTCTCAGCCCAGTGCAGGATGCCTTTGATTGGCATCTTGAGCACTTTGTCTTCATGGCTCAGGTGGTGAAGGCCCAAGCCAGCTGCTAGTTGACGCAGGGGCAGCAGAAGCAGCAGATGGTCCTGCAAGGGTTCTTCTTCTTGTACTGCACTGCCTTGCGCACCTGTGCCTTGGCCTCACCCGTGTAGTCGAGGGTCTTCTGCACATTGAGCTCGATGACGTTCAGCGTGTCCGCCTGCTTCTCCACCAGGACAGCCATCTGCAAGAAGAGCTCGTGCACATCCCGGATGCGACCCTCCAGCCGCAGCAGCTCTCGGTGTCGGCTCTCGATCTCGTTGAGTGCAGCCCGTGCGCCCTTCACGTCGGCCAGCAGGTTCTCGGAGAATACGTCCCACTTACCCTGCTCGAACATGTCCTCGATCTGCTCACCCGACACGTCCTTGCCCATGATCTCCAGCTGCCGTTGGATGCGGATCTTGCAGTTGTCGCGCTGCTTCATCTCGGCTTGGTTGTACTCATACATGGCCTGCTGGAAGGCGCGCGTCAACGCGCTGTATTGTGCATGGGAGATGCGTGCCACCGCGGAGTGCGAGCCGTGCTGGACCTCTGCCTGATCGCTCAGCTCCTTCATGGAGCGCAGCTTCTGGTGGATGCCCTCCCCACGGGTCTTGATGGCTTTGGCGATGGAGTTGGTGTCGCGCTTGATGCTGCTGAGGCGCCGCATGGACGTGAGGAAGCGGACGTTCTGCCTTCCCAGGCGCTTCACGTCAATCATCAGCAACTGATTTTCATCCTGGATGTCCTGGATGACCCGGTACAATGACTCTAGGATGTGGTCGGTCTCGAACACGATATCCTCTTGGGGAGTGTCAAAGTCATCGTCCCCGTCTGGGAATTGCTGGTCATAGCTCCTGGATAACTCCAAAAGCTCTGCAAGCCGGTCCTTCATTTTGCCTACAAGAAGAGACAGAAGTTAGGATCCTCTAGTGACAGTCAGTACTTTGTTTTCAGAGGGACTGAAGCTCTGCTCAGTGCTCCAAATTTTCCTGGGTGCATCAAAGGGGCTAAATGTCCTGTTACATTTTACTTTTAAGAAATGTGATGACTTGCCAGGCAGTGGTGTAAAGGTGTTGAGGAGATGGTTCACAGGACTGAGTTTGAGCCCAGGCCCTAGACAAAAGCTGATGTGGCAGCGCACACCTGTCACACAGTGTATACACAGGGGCCTTCCAGGGTTTGGTGGCCTGTTTAACCAAATCAGGGACCTCTAACTTCAGTGAGATTGTGTCTCAAAAGATAAGGTAGAGAGAGACTGAGAACGACATCCACTATCAACCACTGGTCTCCACATGCTTGCATACACTCATGCACCACACCCTCTCACACAGGTGTGTGTACATGCGCACACACAATATCTCTCTCCCTCTCTCTCTCTCTCTCTCTCTCTCTCTCTCCCTCCCTCTCTCTCTCTCTCTGTCTCTCTCTCACACACACACACACACACACACACACACACACACACACACGAATACACAGGCACACAAGCAAAATTTGGGTATCAGCCAGGTGCAGAGGTGTGCACCTGTGGTTCCAGCTACTAGGGAGGTTGGGGTAGGATGAACACTTGACTCTGTGAGTTCCAGTAGCACAGTCTGAGCAATACAGCCAGACCCCATTGGGAAAAAAAGGTTGAGATTTTTTGGCTCTTTTCCCCATTATAAATTTCTAGTGGTAAGCATTGTTGACATTGTTCCCAGTTAGAAACCCTTTATATAGAAAATTAGAATCATATAGTCTTACAGCAAAACATACACTCACTTATCTATCCATCATGCAACAGAAACTTTTGGCCCCTTTGCAAGGTTGGTACAAATCATTGCTAAGACAAAACAATGTTTTCTATGTGCACACATTTTCAGTGGAGTGAAAACATGAGTTGGGGCTAGTCTTCCCTTATACATGGTACTTTATGCCTAGAAAGAGCCTGTTCCTACTTCATAGACCATGGCAAAGCACAGCTCCCAAGAGCTGCCCAATCACTCAGAGAACTTGGTCTGAAAGACTTCTTTCAGGTTGATATAATTAACGTCATACAGCTGTGCTGGATTGGTGATAACGGAGAATGGTGAGCACTGACTGACCATGGCCTTCCAGCTGCCAAAATCATTATTTATGTAAGCTAAGCAGAAATCTTATTCTGTAATGGTAATTTTTAATATAACACGTTTTCCTGCTTAAAATGTCATTTCTTTCTTTTGTCAAGTAAAGTCAATACCAGCCTTTCTCAATGACAGTGAATGTCATTCTCCTATCAGAATAATTGACTGGTCAGTAAAAAGACCTAACCTGGGGAGAGACTTGAGAAATGATGAGGTAGATAATGGGCTAAGATGTTTATAGTTTGATTATTATTAATTAATTTTAATTGACATATAAAACTGTTCACATTAATGGGGTACTATATAATGTTTCAATACATGTACATACTGCATTAAGTTCAAATCAAGTTAGATACATATTTATCTTCTTAAATATTTACTTATTGCAGACCAAGATACCAGCTCCCAGGATGGACGGAGAGTAGCAAAAAGAATGCCTTCAGAGTAGTTGGGACTTAGAAAATATTCTTCTCTATCTGATGGCTAGACTTTTCTATCTGAGGGTAAATAAGGAAACACACATGCTTTTTTATGGTAACTTAAGGGAAAAAAAGGGGGAAAGGTACATACATCCTTGATAGTGACCTTCTCTTTTACTTCAACTTAGAAAATCCCTTTCTGAAAATCTCTCCATCTCCACACAGCTACATCTCTTTACATACAGCGACATAACACTTCTTTCTCCATCTCTCATACTTTTACTTCTACAGCAAAGTCCCTAGACAGATATGTATACATTTTCACGGTCACACAGCACTTCTTGAGTAAACAATAATAAAGAGAGCCATGCTGATCACAGTTTCTCTCAGGTTAGGGATGCCACGATGACTGGCCAGTGAGTAATGCTTAGCCATGCACATAGCTCTGCGTATGTGATACTGAAACTCAGGACTTAAACAATAAGCAGTTAGGTGGCTGAACCTTGAGGTTAGGAGTATGTGAGGAAAGTCCATTACTCTACCAAAGTTGCTTCATGCCTGATCTTGAATCAGCAATAAACACCTGGAAATTTGTCCTCGTGTATTCAGCTCCAGGGGCAACCAGTTTGCTTTGAATTTGTTCTGAAATCTAAAATTAGCTGTCTTTGTGACTAAGAATACTATTACTTTCCTATGTCAGTCTGAATGATGAAAAATACCCAAGTATGATTTTTATTCATCAGATCTATATAGTACTCATTAGGCAGAAATCGTCTTCCTGATCATCCACAGCTATATGTATTCCCAGTAGATGGAATATTTTCACAATATAAACAAGGAAATATAAAATATACCAGCGAGGCTTTTTTTTTGCTTTTTCTCCTTAAATTCTTTATTAGTTTTAAGTGTGTGTGTGTGTGTGTGTGTCTGTGTGTGTGTGTGTGTGTGTGTAGTATGTGCACTCGAGTACAAGTGTCTGAGGAATCCATAGGTGTCAGATACACTGGAGCTAGAGTTAGAGGCAGTTGTGAGCCACCCAGTGTGGGGTTGGGCATCAAAACCCAGTCCTCCGCAGGAGTTGTACATGGTCTTAATTACTGAGCCAGTCCTCCAGCATTTATTTCTCTGCCTTTTTCTCCCATCAAATTATCAGGAAACATTTAAAAGTGATACAGGATTCTGAGACGTCTAAAGAAGATGCTGGAAAGAGGAAACACTGACAGAACACGGGAGGACAGCTCAGCAATACATACTGGAAGCTTTTTACATATGTATTTAACCTCAAGACACATGGGAGGATGTGCGGAGCCTGGGAGGTGGTCATATTTTCATCACCACGTTATCTTTGCAGATATTCAGAAATAACTTCAGTGTATAAAAGGCTGAGCTATTTACTGGCTCCTTCATAAGTCACAGAGTTTAGAAGGCTATCTAATGAGATGAAAAGCACACATGTTCTCTCAGGTGGAAAAGGTAGCTATGGAGAAAAGAATTGCAGCAGTCTCACACGACTGTCTGAACTACTCTTGAGCAAGATGCATCAAAATGTCAATAGTGATTTTCCTTGAGTCGTGGGATCTGTGTTCATCATTTTTATTTCCTTTTGCTATTCTAGACTTTCCATAATTTTCTGAGATCATATAGATTTATAATTAATTCTATAATCTATGCATAAGGATTAGATTGATGTTCTGTATTTCCAGAGGAAGTACACTAGCTAACTAGCATTGAATGGGAGTCACATCCATCTGCTTAAGTTAGTGTTCATTGCATTCTACTCTCCAAGAAGTGGGTGAACAAAACAGATACATGCTGATGGGCACAGTAAGAAGAGAGCATAGATGTTTTCCTTGAATCTTGGCCAAGCCTTGCACAGCATTACGATGGAAGGTAATTGTTGGCAAATGGAAAGAATGACACATACCAAGTTTCTAGAACTATGTTCATAGATGCATTCTATTCTCTTTACTGTTCCCCTAAAACTATAAAGAACTACAGGAGGAGACCACCTCATTCTCAGTACGAAAAGCAGAATCCGAAGCACCTAGAAGATGGTATCAGAAAATATTCCAAGAGTGAATCTAACCACCTGACATCATAGGTCCCCAATCAGTAAAGATCCAAAGTCATTTGAAGGTACAAGTCTCTAACCTGTAAGGAAACAGGAATGTTCACACCCTTTGGCAGGTGTTAAATAGTCGCCTTCCTGCCCACCCTTCCTGCCCAGCACAGACCAAGATGGGTAAAGTTCTACCCACTTAGAAGTTCTCCAAGATGCCAGGAAGCAAGCATCAGGAAATCTACAATGGGTGTGTGTATATGTGTCAACCAAGAGGTTTCCATTCTGAGAATCTCTTTAAAACATTAGAAATATGCATCTTTGCTGAAGGCACATCAAAACATGGGAGAGGGCACAAAAGAGCATCAAAATGAGCTTTATAGTCAGTAGGTTGATATATACCTTGAAGTCATAAAAGGGAAAACTATAGTAACTGAACAAGAAAACAAATCAGACAATTCAACTGACCCAGAGTTTCACAGTGGCAAACAACAGTATAATAAATATTGGCAAACTTGTTCATAAAGTTGAAAAAGTAACTTCTATTTTAATTCACACTCAAGTGGAAAGTACCAAAGATGGTTTGTAACTATCAGAAATATGCTTATTTCTTCTACTTTCCTTTTATGAACACATGTAATGTGGTCTGAGAGATCTCATTGAAATATGGAAGGAAGGGTAGGAAGGAGGGAAGGAAGGCAGATTGCTTAACCCTTCTTCTGTTAAGCAATAAAGTTTCACATGAAAGCACACAGAGAACTAAAGAGATGATGGTGCCTAAGTGGATTTCCACCTGAAGCAGACAATGAAGTCACCTGGAGAGTTTCTAGTGCTGCAGCTGCCTGAACTGGGGCTTGTGATTTTAGTATACGATTAAGTTTGTAGCCCATTCCACAGATTCTTACTGTGGAAGCTTAGTGATCATGAGAGTTGAGCAGTTCTGGAGTGTCTTAATGGTCTCCAGGTTGAAGATAGACTGAGAGGATCAAGAAAAAGATAGCTCTTGGCCTCTCCCCCTACCAGAAAGAGGGTGTCTTTCATAAGCACTGCCTCTGGCTTCTGAGGATGAAGAAGGTCTCCATATGAAATGAAGATCAACTAAGAACTCACCTTCAGTCTAGTAAGCCATGAAAACAATCCAGGAAGCCCTAACAGTGGGGTAAGCAAGAAAAACAGGGGTTTACTAGAATCTCTTCACTCTCACATGAACAGATAAGGCAGACACTAACAAAAGGGCATTGAAAATGGAGATTGGGCTTCACTCTTTTTTTTTTTTTTTTTTTTTTTTTTTTGGTTTTTCTGAGACAGGATTTCTCTGTGTAGCTTTGGAGCATATCCTGGCACTTACTCTGGAGACCAGGCTGACCTCAAACTCACAGAGATCCTGGGCTTCACTCTATGTGGCACCTTGAAGTTCATTAATAAGTTGTCTAATGGAATTCAAGATAAAGAGTGGCATGACTCTATTACCTAAACACATTGGGACCAGGATCCTACTATTGGATTTGGTCCATAACATCTAGATTTTTCCAGCTATGGTTCTGTTGATAGAGTGTTTGCCACCCAAACATGAGGGCCTGAGTTGAAATTTCCTGGGATCCATGTAAAAATCTGGGTTTGGTGATAACAATCTGTAATCATGGCCCTGGGACAGCAGAGAAAGGTGAATCCATGGAGCTTTAATCCAGTGAGACCTTCACTCAAAAAAAAAAAAAGGCAGAGAGAAATTTTAGAAGCCATCTAATGTTAATTTCTGACCTACACATGCACACATAAACAAATGTGTCAACATCTGTATGCACAGATGAGCACACATGGACACACGAGAACACACCGCACACACCACCACCCTTTCCCCCTCCACACACATATTTTCTGTCCTATCAGGAAGGATGACTCAAGAAGATCAATGAAGGGGGACAGTGATTACATAACTAACACACTGGATGCTACAGAGAACAGCCACGAGAGTCACTGTCCCTGCTTGTCCCTATCATAAACACAATGTGTAGCTATTACTCTACTCATAAAGGATACTTACTCTGCAGCAACAAAAAAAGAAAAAAAATTATTGTTGTAGTCTAAATTATGTCCCTTTGAAATGACACAGGTAATGTCATCTTGCCCCGACTCCATTTTGTATTTGCTTAGACAGTTCTTAGTCCTCGCCCCCATCTCATCAATGGCCATGTCTGTGTTGGCAACACATTTGAGATTTCCATCGCTTTGGCCATGGTTCCGATGTATTAACCAAATAATTAAAGTAAACCAAAATAACTAGACAAGATATAAGTAAAAACAATGATTGGCAGGTAGTGTATAAAATAATTACTATGCTCTGCCAGAAATGAATATTTCAAGGCTATGCATATTTGATATAAATTATGGTCTTCATGGTTTTGACCTCTAAAAACCCTATGTGCCTGGGCTCGGATGCCAAGAGGCTTTTCAGAGTCACAAGCCCATTTTTGGTCTGACCATCAATAAAAAGAATTTAAAACTTCTAATTGTTTTTCTTTTTCCCTGGAGCCGCTGAGTTATGTAGAGGCTCAGGTGTGTTCAAGATTCACCTATAATCCACCACCGTGGTTGAGCAAGGCATTGCTGCTGGAGGTGTAATGGACATCAATACTGCTCTACAAGAGTTGCTGAAGACCCCCTCATCCACAATGGTCTAGCCTGTGGTACACATGAAGCTTCTAAAGCCTTAAACAAGCGCCAAGCCCATCTATGTGCGCTTGCATCCAATTGTGAGGAACCTATGTATGTGAAGTTGATGGAGGCACATTGTGCTGAGCACCAAATCAGCCTGATTAAGGTTGATGACAAGAAGAAACCAGGGGAATGGGTAGTCCTCTGTAAAACTGATTGAGAGGAGAAGCCATGGAAAGTGGTTGGTTGCAGTTGTGGGTGGTTAAGAACTCTGGCAAAGAATCTCAGGCCAAGGATGTCATTGAAGAATACTTCAGATGCAATAAGTGAATAAATAAAAATATTGGCTCATTTAAAACAAAACAAAAAACCTTTTAATTGTCTTAATCAGAGGGGTTGCGAGTAACTATCTCATGTGGATCATTTCACTTTTAGTACTCCTCACCCCAAATTCATATGTGAAAGTGACCCAGCATGTCAGAATGCCTCTGTAGTTGGAGCTGGTAATGAAGAAGTTAAGTTAAAACAAAGCCTTTGGGGATGGATCCTAATCAACACGGCTGATAAGGAATCCAGTGGGAGAAAGTTTGCATACTCATAAGGCTAGGAGAAGACAGTGCTAATCTGTAAGCCAAGGAAACAGACCTCAGCAGAAACAAACCTTGCTGAATTCGTCATTTTTCTTTTGCTGTGACAAAACACCTACACCAAGACAACTTATAGAAGAAAGAGTTTATATAGGCTTACGGTTCCAGAGGATGAGAGTCCATCATGGCAGGGAAGCAGCAGGTATGGCGGCAGGAGCAGAAAGCTGAGGGCTCAGATCTTGAACAGCAAGTACAAAGCAGAGAAAGAAAACTCAAAATAGTGTGAGTCTTCAAACTCTCAAAGCCATACTTCCTCCAGCAAGGCCACACTTCCTAAACCTCCCAAACAGTGTCATCAACTGGGGACACTGTTTGCTCACCTGTCCCAGACATTGGGGGACATCTTGTTCAAACCACCAAACTTGCCAACACCCTGACATTGAGTTTACAGCATCCCTAAACTGTGAGAAACAAGTGCCAGGGGTATCCAGCCTTTTGACACTGTGATATGATGCTGCCGTCTATCGAGTTCATACCAGAGAGCTTCATACTGGATTGAAAAACAAAACAAAACAAAACGAAATGAAACAAAAAACAAACAAACAAACATAATGTTTTAAATAAATTTGTGGTTTTTGCACTGGGTTCCATTCATAGCTGCCCTTGGTTGAATGTGGTCAGCAAACTTGACAGACCTAGCAGCCATCAGAATGTCATACTTCACTATGACAAACCAATTTATACAACAAGGAAATGTTGCCTAATACCAATAAGTACAACCCTTCCTGGTTTCACAGCAATATGCTACAAGTATTTTGACTTGCAGTGAGGAAAATCAGACATGCATGTGCAGACTGCAGGACAGAGGGAGGACCACGGGGAGTTTGCTACAGAGGTGAACTGCAGAAGACAGGAGAGAAGCAAACACTACAGCACGTGGGGGCCTTCCTTCCTATAATTAGGATAAACACGGGTTTCTGTTTTCACATATGTCTTAGTTAGGGTTTCTATTGATGTGAAGAGACACCATGACCATGGCAACTCTTATAATGGAAACATTGAATTGGTTGACTCAAATCCATGAATAATCATTTCACTCAGCTGAGTAGAGTAATCTTTGGTGCTCTGGTCTGTTTCTTGATTTTAAAAAAGTGGCATATCAAAAGGGAAGAAAGTGTACTTTTGGTTTGTTTTTGAGACAATGTTTCTGTGTGTAGCCCTGGCTGTTCTGTAGGAAACACAGAGATCAGCCCACCTCTGCCTCTCAGGTGCTGGGATTAAAGGCAAGTGCCACCACTGCCCAGCAAGAAAGTATTCTTTTTATCTTTTAGAAATTATAAGCTTAAAATATTTTCTTGTTGTTCTCCAGGTAATTTAAAAAAGAAAATGGCTGGGTGTTGGTGGCCCACGCCTTTAATCCCAGCACTCTGGAGGCAGAGGCAGGCAGATCTCTGTGAGTTTGAGGCCAGCCTGGTCTCCAGAACGAGTGCCAAGATAGGCTCCAAAAGCTACACAGAGAAACCCTGTCTCGAAAAAACAAAACAAAACAAAACAATACAAAAAAAAAAAAAGAAAAAAAAAAGAAAATGAAAACCAAATGGGGTTGGTCTTTTAAAGTACATTTGACAAAAACGTATTTAACCTTTTCATAGGGTCCATGCAAAGCACCATAGGAGAGTTTGAAGACTCTTCATCAAAATGGATTGTAACTAAAAAAAGCTAGGGCTAGAAGAAATGATAAAAACATTGGCTGTGAAACTCACTTCAAGATATGGCTGCATAAACAGAACAATGGCAATATCAACCGACATGCTAACATGGAAAGGGGACAGTTTCATGGGGTACCATCCACAAATGAGGAATTATAGGCAACTAACGACCACCAAGAGACGGAAATTAGCCTCTTCCAGGGATGACACCCCCCACCTCCTTACTGGTTATCCAACACAAAGTGGTCAGCCCTGAAACCATACACACAACAAAAAGTGGACCTAGCAGGTTGTATTTATATACTGTGCATGTATAGACATAAGCATACACTTATACACCCATATATATGTAACAATAATAAAGAAAAGAGGCTATAAATTTTGGAGTGGAGGGGACATAGGTGGGAGTTGAGGGAAGGTACTGGGGGGTGACTAGAGGGAGGAAAGTGATGTAATTCTATTCTGGTTTAAAATGTGTAAAAATTAAAAATAAATTAAAAACTTTAAATAAGTGTCCCTTTTAATTCTTAGGCTAGAGGGTAAAATGTTTGCTGTGTATGCCTGACAACCTCCAAATATATGATTTCTGACTGACTCTTTTTTAACATGAGATGAAGAAACATCTGAGTTTTCCAACGACATCGATGCGTGACGTTTGCCAGGTAAGTGATTTTCATAATGACTGAAGTCTCTCTCTCCAACTGCCATAGGAGTGCATTTGTTTTTGTTGGAAACTATCCTCTGAAATGCACTGGCATACTTCATGGCTTCCTTATGTCGGCTACAATTCTGAAATGCACTGGTATACTTATTACTTTCTTGTGTTGGCTGCACGTTGCTGACCACTCTGCTGGTCATCATCCACACCTTTGAACTTTGATGCACTGTTTGATCTGAGAAGCTTCTCATCCAAAAGTTACTCCTTTCAAGCAATGATTGTGAAAGCTAGGCTTTCTCTTCAGTTCCATTGACAACAGGAATTAGACCCGACTAGCTGCTAAACACATTTATAACTCTTCTTCTAGGAGAATCCAAGGCCCTCTTTTGGCCTCCACATGCACCCAGCATGTGACTGGTGCACAGACATACATGCAGGCAAAATACTTAAACACATAAAGAAATATAATAGCACAGTAAAGGTTACTTAAAGATTATATATATATGTATATATATATATATATACATATACATATATATATATATATATATATGTGTGTGTGTGTGTGTGTGTGTGTGTATAATTTCTGGAATATTCCACTTCATTTTTGACAGAAACAGTGGATTACAAGTGACTTAAGCCACAGAAAGCAAAATTGTGGTTAATTAACTACTTGGTCTCATCAAGAAATACTGTTGGTTTCTCTGTCCTTTGAATATAGACTTGCTAATGAATCTTGCTTTTATGAAAGGACAGTAGAACATGTGACAGAAACAGATGCCTGGATAACACAAGCCACTGAACCTTGTCCCCTCTTCCTACTGGGGACATTGTGAGGAAGCTGGAGCCAGCCTTGTGGAGAGGGGCTGAATGACTGATCCTGGACACACCCAAGGGAAGATCCATCCAGAGCTTGCTTATTGTGGAAGGCTTATATAGACCAACTCATCTTATCCTCACAAACATAAGAAATGACTGATAGCAATCTGGGGGAAGCTTTATTATAATGATACTCACTGATACAACTGTCTTTGGGTTGTTCTGTGCCTCCCAAATGTATTTTTCTTTAATCTCAGTTAAGAAAGCCAACAGGAAAATAATAATTTATGGGAAATAAATTCTCATGCATTTAAAGTGGACATTTGTTATAATTTAAAATGAAAATATAAATAATTTTCTTGGTCTCTATGGCTATGGCTAGCTTTGCATTCTGATCTTCCGGCAAGCTTTAGTAGAGTACCACATATCCTGATGATCATGACCTATTTTTTAATTACACGTTCCACTTATGATATCATATTCATATGTTATCTAAAATTTCATATAAAGCATATACATTCATTTTTCAAAAACCATACATTTCTTAACAAATCGGAGGACAGTTCTGTCTTTCCTGTTGAAAACTGTAGTCACAATGAGGAGACAATAAGGCTCTGTGGAGCTGCTTCACACTGCCCATACTGCTCAGGAGCTAGGGGGCTGCTTCACACTGCCCAGGCTGCACAGGAGCCGGGAACTCTGAGATCACAACAACACAGTGATACCTGGTAGTTTTAACCTTGGTCAGGGTTCAGTCTGATAAGAGATCTGGAGAACTTGAAGAGCCAGTTTTGGAATTGAAGTGGCTAGTCTTGAGTGTACCTCAATCCCACTGTTCAGCTCACCCAAATAAAGAGCAGCTGGCAGGTACAGTGCAACCTTCCAAATGGCTCGCGTCTAAAATATAGTGTCAGCAAAACCCTCCAGAGGAATTTCTTGCCACAAAACTAAAAAGAACCAAAATTAGTGGGAGTTCAACTAAGTCTCTAAAAACTGTCAGGAGTTGATGTGACCAGATTCATCCTTACAAAATATTAAGGTGACAGGAAAATTATCCTCAGAGCCAGGAGTCTATTTAGAGTCCCACATCTACACATCGAAGCATGAATGGCCTAAGGTTTAGCCTCGACTGTTATGTGAAGTCAGGTTCTGATTCCACCTGTGCCACTGTTATCCCTCGCCTGGGATTTTGAATGCTTCCAGAGTCCCAGTGGGAAGACAGGGTGATTCCCAAGAAAGGGATGCAATTCCTAAGAGACTGGTGCTGTCCAAGCCTGCCTCAGTCTCCTTTCCTTGCTGCCTTCTCCCATGTATAATGTGACTTCACTGACTGGGAGAGGACTCATTGGGATGGTCCATGAGGAGCTTTTACACAAGGAAGAATGAACACTCTGTCGTTGCTGTCTGTTTTTTATTTTTTATCAGTTTATGAGATTCATGGGACCTTAATCCACTCAAATAAATAATGCAGATCTGGTAACCACATGTGCAAACAGTGCTATTAATAGCTAATGTGCTATTAACAACTTATTTCCCATTTCATCTATGGCCATAAGTGACCTTCACACCTATGGGCTACTATATTATTAGAGTTTAATATTTTTAAATGGAAGGGGGTGGAGGAGATATGTGGGGGCATGTGTGTGCTATAGTGTACATGGCTATATCTGGAGGTCAGAGAGTCTTGCAACAGTTCTTTCCTTCCACATTTAAATCAGTTCCAGGGGTTGAACTTGGGTCACCAGACTTTAAAGTCCTTTACTGATGGAGCCATCCTGTCAGCCCTATTTGAGGTTTTAAGTGACTTCTTTCCCAAATATAAAAAAATCTCTCTTTCTCTCTTTCCCTGTTTAGCTCTTTGGAAGAATACAAAAACTCACAGAATTATTTGATATAAAAATATTTTCACTGGGCAGTAGAGGCACACATCTTTAATCCCAGGACTCGGGAGGCAGAGGCAGGTGGATCTCTGTGAGTTTTAGGTGAGCCTGGTCTACAAATCGAGTTCCAGGCCAGGCTCCAAAGCTGCACAGAGAAACCCTGCCTCCAAAAAACAAAAATGGACAAACAAATATTTTTGGGACTGGAGAGATGGCTCAGCAGTTGAGAGCACTGGATACTCTTCCAGAGGACCTTGGTTCAATTCCCAGCACCCACATGGCAGCTCACAATTGTTTGTACCTCCTGTTCCAGGAGAACCAGCATCCTCACATATACTTACATGCAGGCAAAACACCAATGCATAGAAAATGAAAATAAATATATTATTTTTAAGAATAAAGATTTTCCATCAAATATTAAATACATGTCATGACTATAAAATAACCCACGATAAAAACTAAGACAACCGCTTCCAGATTCCTTTTATCCAAGCAAGTCACGAACATTCAGGAAGCACATTCAGAAGCGCTAACCCTGGAGCTATGAAGTAGGGCACATTTCTCTGGTGAAGCAGAAGTTCTATGAGGGACATCCCATAGGGTCATCAAGAAAACTTCCACCAACAAAAAGTTTGCATAGGTGAAACCAAATAAAATGAAGAATGAAGGCAACCTGGAAAAGTTAAGGAAATTCTAGAAATGAAGAGAATGTTCATATGTGCTTTTATGATCAAGACTCTCAAGGTGGTTTTTCAGTTCCACACATTTCGGAGTCTGTGAAGGAATCATGAAGTATTTGAGCCAGCCTGAGGCCTGATTGTCTCATGTTTATAAAGCCCTTGGCTTAGCTTTCAATTTTCTTATTTATTGCAATTTTGTGTGTATGGGGATGCACATTTATGTGCATGTTTGTATACAAATGCATATGCCCATGTGCCCATGTGTGGAAATCAAATCATTTTCCATCTTATTTTTTGAGTCAGGGTCTCTCACCGAACCTGCAGTGATTCAGCCAGACTGCCTGGCCAGAAAGCCCCTAGGATTTTCCTGTCTCTGCCTGTCTGGTATAGGAATTACTGACCTCAGCTGCCATACCTGGCTCTCCATGTAGGTGCTAGGGATCTGAAGTTAGGCCTTCATGCTTTTACATAAGAACACTACTGAATGGGATGACAGAAGAAAGGTCTAAAATGGCAGCTGGGCACTTGACTGAAAAACTATCTGTCTTCTAGATGAGGAAGGGGGCTATGAGCTTGTGCAGGAAAATGAAGATAACAGAATTCTGGGTGGATCATAATTTGAGAGAGATTTAGACAATTTGGAGTTGTATAAATGGAAAGAAAGCCATGCTAATGAGAACAGAACAAGAATAATGGCCTTTCAAATAATGTGGTGATGTATTATTTATGATTTATTAAAGCTTACCTTTAATAAATTCAGAAAGCAAAGTCAGCCTCAAGCTATAGAGATCAGGCAGTGGTGGCACACACCTTTAATCCCAGGACTCTGGAGACTGAGACAGACAGATCTCTTTGAGCTCAAGGCCACCCAGGGCTACACAAGATTGAAATCAGTCTAAAAGAATAACAGAGCTCACATCTTTAATCTCAGCACTAGAGAGGTATAAAAGATAGGAGCACAGTCTTCAGTAGTCAGTCTCAGGAGTCTCCAGCCAAGTTGAGGAAAACATAGCAGCCTGAGTGAATCTGAGGAGCAGTGAAGTCTGAGGAACACCCCTTTGGTTTGAGCTGAGGTAGAAATTAAGAGCTGGTGACTGGCTGCTTTGATTTTCTGATCTTCAACTTGAAGCTTGAACTTCAATATCTGTCTCTGGGTCTTTTAAATATCATGCTACAGAATAATACAACAGTTTGAAGAAATACCAGAGAAAAAGAAAACCAAGATTAAGGACATGAACCCAGAAATCGCCACATGGTAGAAAAAGAATAACAAGATTCTAGTTAGCAACTTAACCCAAAATGAGAGCAATAAAAGGAATACAAGCTTTGTCTGTACTTTCATTACTAAAGCTAAACTGAAGTAATGAAAATGGAAAATATTCGTTGTGTTTATGCTGAGGATAATGGTGGTGTACTCTAGATAGGTAATTGTTAGTGAGCCAGATACAAAATGCCCATAAGCACTCAAAGTTCAATTAAGAGTAATTAATAACTTAAGAAATTGTCCAGTTGATATCAACAAAGACGTGCTGACTAAATTGGACATTCTCATTGTCAGCTGTTAACCTTTGAAGACAAGTTGATGTGCCTATAATTTGATTCCTTAAGGAAAAAATTTTATCACCTAAAAAGAATTTCATTTTGGAAGGAAAAATAAAATATATTATATTTACATATGAAACTGTCTAACAATAAAAAATAAAATTTAAAAATTAAGGTAGAGAATAAACAGCAGAAGACACATGATGTCTGTCTCTGGCCTTTACACACTCATTTTGTGTGTGTGTGTGTGCGCGTGCGCATAAATGGATGCATATAGCATATGCAAATAAATGAATAAAGTAAATAAAAAAGAATTAAGTTTAAAATTTATGTCTACACTTTATGTCATATAGGTAAGCAAACAAAATGCTGACATATTAGTTAGCTTGATTTAATCAGGCACATTGTACATGTATATCAAATGTCATCAGGTACCACACAAATGCAATTTATCAATCAAAACAATACTAAGAATGAATGTGAGGTGGTTTGAGTGAGGAATGTCCCCCATAGTCTTGGGTGTGTGAACACTTGATCCCCAGTTGGTGGCACTGTTCAGGGAGGCTTAGTTGATGTAGCCTTGCTGGGGGAAGTCACTGGGGGAAGTCACTGGGGGAAGTCACTGGGGAAGTCACTGGGGTTGGCCTTTGAGAGTAAAAAGCCCCGCCTCCTACTAATTTACACTCTCTGTTATATCCTCAATATTCAAGATATGAACTCTCAGCTTCCTGTTCAGCTACCATACCTGCTGCTTGCTGCCAAGCTTCCCTACCATCCTGGACTCTAACCCTCCGGAACTCTAAGCCAGAATAAATTGTCTCTTCCTCAAGTTTCCTTTGATGCCATCGTTTTATTACAGCCATGGAAAAGTAAGTAATACACAATGATTAGCAATTTAGACATTAAATCTTCATAGTTAAAAAAAAAGAATTCATCATTCTTGCCCTCAGATAAGCTTGTAACATACTAGGAAAACTAAAATAGCAGGATAATAAGAAAAGATCAAGACTGGCCAGAAGAGAAGAAAAAGGAAGGACCCAGTATGTGTGGCAAAGCTGGGAGGAGGTTATCAATTGCAACACAGGTATTGCAACCTCTCTCCCCTGAATGGAAGCCAAGTTCACAGATGAGAAATCAGAAATAGACGTAGATCTGAGCACTTGTGCTTCATCCCTTGGGCCATTTAGGACAAAAACTTGAGGTTGACACTCCTAGCACAATAATCTCTTAGCTGATAACAGTGCCCCCCAAAATTATTTTAAAAGCTATTTCTATTACATTTCTTTGTTTAAAGATTTGTTTATTTTTATTTTATGTGCATGAGTGTTTGCCTGCATGTATGTATATGCATGCCGGTGCCTGAGGAGTACAGAAGAGGGGGTCAGATCCCCTGGGACTGGAATTACAAATGGCTGTGCTGTGAGAAGCCATGTGGATGCTGGAAATCAAACCTAGGTCCTCTGCAAGAGCAGCAATTGCTTTTAACTGTGGAACTGCCTCTCCAGGCCCACATTTATGTACTCGTCTTGTGTGTAAGTGTGCATACTGTGGGTCCTGGGTTTCAAACTCAGGCTTTTACTCACTGAGCCATCTTGCCAGCCCTGTGTCCTTAAAAGTGGTTTTTAAAAATCTACCTTACAAATTCATGAATTTCTAAGCTTTAAATTTGCTTGTTTGATTTTGATTTTTGTCACCATATATTACACATTGGGATATTAAGACCAACTTCCAACCATAGCGGATTGTATGAAACACCCAGAAACTTCCTTCTCTGTTCCTTCCTATCTTTTTCACTCTTCAAATGAAGAAACCACTTTCTTCGCTCTTGAGTAGCATCACCCTCCCAACATGTGCCCACTTGCGCTCACACACTCCTGCACACAAGCAAACATACATACATACATACATACATACATACATACATACATATAGTCAGGAACACATGCACAGGTACAAATGTGTGTGCACTTGCATGCCCACATACACACGTGAAGGAATCTCAATTTTGATCTAGATACAACAGAAGATACCCCTTTGTTGAAAAGGGGCCCCTTGTAATGAAAGCCACCCTCCCTGCTTTGATTATTTTGGTGTGAATTGGGCTTCTTGAGAATGTGACCTTTTCTGTGACCTCAGACTGGGTCTATAAACTAACACTCCCCATGCTTCCTCTTTCCTAATAGCACGTTCCCCTGCTGATCAGTTTACAACACAGTCTCTTGCTGTCCAGGTTCTACTTGCCCACAACCTCTATGAGGTCCAGGGCTGTGCCTGAGTCTGTGCCTGCTGTATTTGTAATGTTCTCTGCAGCATCTAATAAATGGATACCCTTGATAAATAATTTTCAAATAAACAAGGTCACTAGAATTTTCCTTTCAATCACTTTCATGAGTTACGGGTGGAAGAGACAGTCCTTGCTCTCACAGCGGTAATAAACTTGACAATAGTGAGATGAGCACCAGGCAGTGCCCAGAGGAGAATGTCAGACTCTAAGAATGGGAAGTCTTCTTAGAGAACATAGGGCCTGGGGTAACTCCCAGTGTCTTACTAGATGTTATCTTGATAGGGGAAAGGAGAGGAAACTGAGGCAGAGATAACTTGAGCAGGGGTCTGAAGCATGCATGGAGGGAGGGCACAGGAATGACAATGGCCAGACGTCTCAGGAATGAAGAAAACAGCCAAGTGGCCCTCATTTACCAGGTTATTCTGCACATGACTAATGTTTCCTGCAAAGATCTGATTCAAAATCAATATGTTCTCAAGTGCTTTCCCTTTCCAAGAAGAATTATTACCCATTTCTGTGAGACAAATGATGTGTTTCCCTGCATCTATGAATGTTTAATCTTCCTTCCCATGCTATCTCTTTCATGCTGTTAGATGGTCATTAAGGCTTAAAGCCAGTACCTCAGCACTTGCTCTGCATATGACTTCCTGGAACTTCCTGTCCTGGAAGAGTTACTGATTCCTATTAGGGGATCTTCCTTCCAGCAGAGCTTGTCAAGGAATTTGACATCTCTCCATCTGATATGGAAGAAGGCCAGGGCAGAACCTTTCTCTCTCCCTCCTTCCCTTTCTCTCTCTTTCTCCTTCCTATCCTTCATGCATTCCTCCTCCTTTTTCTTATGCCGCTTCCTTTTTGTTCTACCCCCTTGGTTTTATTTTGAAATATCCTAGGCAATTCTGATATTTTTAACCTACAGGTTACACACTGAGGTTCGTTGGACTGTTTGAGGCCTTTTAATGGTTTTAGATAGGTGTTGGGAGAGGGAGTCGATGATAGCAGCAATAATACAACTTACCATTTCTGTCCTTCCAGGCTGCTATGCCATATGAAAGGACTCCATAAATAATGAAGAGCCATGAAATATGGACAAGACATTGTTTCATGTAGTTTGGTGTAGTAAATAAAGGGAGCACAGGGTTGGCAGTATAGGGATACTATGGAATTCATCTCATGAACTGTCCTACTTTATCCAAAATCAGATTGTGGGCCAATAGCCCAGTGGATGGGAGTATAAAGTGGAATAAAGCTGGGAGGAGAGGCAGGCTTGCTGCCACTCAGAGCTGATGAAGCCTGAGCAAGTCCTAAAAGCTGGACTCCACATCATTAACAAACAAGTTCTGCAAAGAGTTTTGCTTTGCATCTTTAAGCAGAGGGAGTTATAGAACAGTCCAGTACACAAAAAGAAATACTTCATTGGGAAATATGAATCCATAGTATCTTAGTACCCACTGCAAAGGAAAACACCTTCAGTGAACTAAAGACATTTCATAAGTTCCAACCCACCAAACCAATTCACACTACAAGTTACCAGCTAATAAGCCTTACAAAGAACTTGAGTGACACACATGTGTTCAAGACCCATAGGCTCAGAGAGTGGACCACAAATGCTTACTCTGACAGATGGCTTTGTTATCAGCAAAAGTCACAGAATGGATAGAATGGGGGCAGGGGCAGGGGCAGGGACCAGAGTGGGGTGGGTTTGGAGATGGGGGAGGCTCAGAAGGAACATGCCAACGCCACCCATAGCAGTTCCCCTCTCTCAGGGAACTCCCAGCAGAATTGAGGAAGTAAGGCAAACCCACATGAGATAGTAATGCAAATCTTTCACTTTCTATTGAGAGGATTTAATGAACCACAGGCAGCTATAGGAATTTAAACAAAGAGACGGGTGGGTTGTATTGCCTGAGAAGACTCCATGCTGCCCTCCATGCAACAGATGACTATAAATTTCCTGATAAATCTGAAGAAGTATCAAAACATTTAATTCACACAGGAAGAAACTTCAAAAGGTACCAAGTTTCATATGTCTGGACATTTTAGAGCTTTAAACTTGGTTCGTTTGGTTAAGTTTGCACACAGCAGTAATTCAATGCTTTTATCTTTAAAGGGTCCAAAGTCAAGATGTTCGATACTGTGTTGAACAAAAACACAAGTTTTAACCCAAGTCAGAGCAGATCAGATCATCAAACAATGAGAGTGGTGTAGAACTGGGGCTGGACTTGGTCAGGGATGGCTTGTTGGAGAGAATACCTTTGTTAGGACCAATGGAATCTACTCAAATGCACCAAATACAATACAGGATCTCAGCAGAAAATAACTGAATCATTTGCCAAACTAATGCCAAGAGGATAAGGGTGCAGCAGGATTTGTACACTGTGTGAGATTCTTTGAGTTAGAGGCAGGAGAGTACCTGTTTTAGAGTCCATCCAAGAAGAAATAGGCATCAGCAGGCAGATCATAAGCCAGGAATGTAAGATTTGGACTTTTTATGCCCCCGACTGCATTTGTTAGTGATTCTTACACCATGTGACCCACAACCTGTTGATTAGTACCCGGGGCCCTAGCCAGTCTTTCTAGTGACCAAACACATCAGAGAAGCAGGAAATGCAGAAAGCAGAGCATTTAGTACTTAAGAAGCAGGGTGTTGGTGGCGCACGCCTTTAATCCCAGCACTCGGGTGGCAGAGACAGGCAGATCTCTGTGAGTTCGAGGCCAGCCTGGTCTCCAGAGCGAGTGCCAGGATAGGCTCCAAAGCTATACAGAGAAACCCTGTCTCAAAAACCAAAAAAAAAAAAAAAAAAAGCAGCTCTGTAGTCCAGACCTCTGAGAATCTTCAGGTGCCCTGAGTCTCCATAAAGATAGTTAGTCCATCATCACCATGGTGAGGAACATGGCAGTAGGCAGACAGGCATGTGCTGGAACAGTAGCTGAGAACTCACATTTGATCTACAACCATGAGGCAGAGAGAGAGAGCAAGAGAGAGAGAGCCAGAGCTCTAACTGGGAATGGCATAGGCCTTTGAAGCCTTAAATCTCACCCCCAGTGACATGCCTCCTCCAATAAAGCCACACCTTCTAATCCTTTCCAAATAGATCCACCAACTGTGGACCAAGGATTCAAATACATGGGCCTATGGAAGCCATTCTCATTCAAACCACCACACTGGAGCAATTTATGATAACCCCTGTTATATTCCTAGATGGATCACTTGTTTCTTGGGAGGAAAGCAGGAGAAAGATGCTACACAGCAAACTAGGGGCCATGAAGTGTTCATATTATGACTGGAGCTATTCTTGCTCAAGGAAGAATTGTTATGATTAAAAAAGAAGAAGAAGAAACAATGGCGACTTGAGTTTAGCACAAAGTCTAAAACATTATTTATTTATTTATTTCTTCAGAAAAGAGCATTGGCGTGTAGAATAGTTCAATAATGACAACCATGGAGCCAGGTGCTTGGGATAAATTTCCATTTATCCTTCATTGTCAACCATTAACCTTCCTTAAAGTAGTAAGAGAACTTATCACAGGATTCCAGTGAGGAATAAAAGACTTAATCTAGTTATTGAGTCTGGAATATTTCCTGGTCCACATAAGTACTCAGTACATTGTCCCAAGTTTGGTTTCTGTTGCTATGCTAAAACACTGACCAAGACCAATCTAACAGAAGAAAGACTGTGTTTGGCTTACATGTCCTAGGTCATAACCTGTCACTGATGGATGGGTCAGGAGCTTGAGGCAGGAACCTGGAAACAGGAACTGAAGTAGAGACCATGAAGAAATCTTCCTTACTAGCTGGCTCTCCATTCCTTGCTCAGCTTGCTTTTAAAATACAACCCAAGACTACCTCCTCAGGGGAGGTGCTGCCCATAGTGGACTGGGCCCTTCCTTATCAATTGTTAATCAATAAGATGTCCCGCAGATATGCTCACTGGTCAACCTGATGGAGGGAACTCCTTAACTGAGGCTCCCTTTTCCCAGGTGACTCTAGGTTGTGTCAAGTTCACAAAAACTAACTGGTCAAAATGTTACCAAGGCATGTAAAACTTTACATGCCAAGTAGTGTGTGAGCTCTTCATCATCCTTTAGCTTCCACCAACTCTTCCATTGGGTGGGATGCACCTCTTCCAGCCATTAACCAGAATTACAGGCATCATCATCATCTTAACTCTTCTCCCCCCTTCCTCATGGCCCACTTCTCAAGAGGCAGCTGGGTTCTGTGTGTTATACAATGTGAGTTCTATCAGCGCCCTCCTTCATTTCCATGCCTCACCACCACTTGACTGCAGCTTTGTTCATGTTCCCATCTCAATATTACAGCATTCTCCCTAGGACCACACAGTTCTCAGCCAATCTGTTCTTGGGGTGTGTGTTTGTGTTTATTTGTGTGTCTGTGTGCACATCTTCATGTATGGGGGGGCACACATGTGTTGGCATGCCTGTGGAGGTCAGAGGTTGACATGAGTATCTAAGTTCTCTCACTGGATAGGTAGACCGGAAGGTGAGGAAGTCTTAGGACCTTCTGTCTCCATTTATCCAGTGCTTAGATTACAGGTGACAGCTGTTGGGCCACCTTTTACACGTGTGCAGGAGATCAAACTCAAATCTTCAAGTTTGTGTGGGAAGCACTTTACTGACTGAGCCATTTTCTTAGTACCTGCTCCTTTTAAACATATATCGGATGCTGTCTGTTTTCTCAGAGACCCCACAGAATAACGTCCTGGAGCCTATGTGGCACTTGGGCCTTTGGGATCCTGTTCTGTCTTTCCACCCTCATCTTTCTGCCCTCCCCTCAGCTCTCCCCCAAGCCCAGGGAACAAGTTGGAGTTTCCTGACCACAGAATACTGTTTTAGTCCTCGGTACTGCTGTTCCTTCTACTGTGTCACCTACCCCTTCCAGTTCCTGGGCAACCCTCATCTATAGTCAGGTTCATTGTTTAAAAAAAAACCTCTTTATACCATCATAAGTCAAACCCGTGCCAAAGCTCAGGAACACAATGCTTAACACACTTTATCTTTTATTTCTTATAGAAGACATGACTCTGCAGCTGCAGAGGGAGAGATGAAATGTAGAGATTAAAGCTGTTTTAAGTTGAGCAGTTGTCCTTTACTACTTAGCTACCTCAGAGGACTGGAATGTTTGGTCCTCCTTAATCCTTAGGGATCCTGCACAAGAGATGCTGATGAATACTTGACTCCTACTTATCTTGCTCCCTGTACACATATATTTAAGATAAGGTTTAAATTCATAAATGATTCACAGTAAGAGATAAATGAGAATTAATAGGAGAACAATTAACAATATAGCATCATTAATTCGGTATGAATGCACCCCCTCTCTTGAAGTATCTTACTGGCAGGTGCGGTGGCACACACTTTTACTATCAACACTCAGGAGGTAGAAGCAGGCAGCTATTCATGAATTCTATGTTAGTCTGGTCTACATAGTGAATTCCAGGCACAGGATAAACAGTGAGATCATGTCTCAAAATAAATCAAAGTGTATTACTATCCCTGGAATTTTCTACTTAATGTATCAGAACTTAGGTAACTAAAGTCATGAAAGTCAAGTCAACCCCTCAGATGAGGAGCAACAATTGTATGCACCCATGAGCAGAAGGTTGCTTCGATCTAGTGGTCTACAGTTAGGAACCACCCATTAATAGTCTTTTTAAAAGGACACATAACTAAGAGTGGCCACAACCGCCTAGGAGTGATAACAGACTGCATTTACCATTCATTACACAGCTACTAAGTAACATGAAACATGGTTAATTCAAACACTTAAAAGCCATGTTCACTAATGTGCCTTTAAACTACATATTGAATGAAAACCAGGCTGCCCACAAAGACAAGTAGGTGGGTGGAACTCAAGCCTTCTCTTGTTGTCCCAGCAATGTTCCAGGACACTCTGAAACTCAAGGCTTCAACTCACCCCCTGCCGGGGCACCTCCTTTGTGTATAGATTTCTCATAGCACACATCTCATGATGTTGGATTTCCCCAAGTCTGCTCAGCTATGGTCCTAGCTGCCAGGATAGCATTGTGTCCATGGTCGTATACATGGAACTTGGTGAAGAGGCTGGAGCAGACCAGAGCCTTGTAACTGCTGTCTAGGGCTGATATCAGCTCAGTTAGGGTACAGTTATTCCTGTCTCTAGATAGGTACAGTTATTCGTGTCCCTTCCTTCTGGATAGGGAAGTCCATTTCTGAGAGCCACTATTCAGACACATGAGACTCAACATCTTAATGTCTGGCTCCAGCAACCATTGAACTTCTTCAAAAGCTTCTAAATGTTTCTTAGAGCACTAATGTGGTAAAAGTAAACTATCTGAAATATTTTTAGTTTCAGAATGACTTACAATCACTCCATAAAATGTCCCATTCCTACCAAGCAGTGAAAAGAACAACCAAATGGTTATTGGATAATGAAATTAATTTTCTGTTGAGCTTCTGCGGCAAAGCACGTGATTCTAAGGGCTATCTCAGATCAGCCTAGTGACCCTGGCTGGCATGTTGTCCCATCAGACGCTTTAGGAAACTGAAAACTTGAATAGTTACTTCCTAGGCCGCCTGCCCCAGTTTGACAGCACCGGTCTCATTTGCTGGTCTTACTCTAAGCACAGGGATCCAACATCACTTTTCAAAGGCTTATTAACAAAGTCTCGCAATTAGAGCAGCCTTGTGACTCATTTTTGGATACCCGTGTAGAAACAACAGCTCCTCCCTCTGCTGAGAAATGGCTCGAACAAGTGTGAGAGGGCCACAGGAAGTAAAGCACAGGTCTCAGCTGGTGTTCGTGGAGCCCAGAAGCTGACAGAATTCCGTAGCGTGTTTCTCTAAGCAAAGTTATCAGGTCTCTCTCCTAAAAACAACTCCTCAGTGTCTTCTGTGGGAGCTGTTACGAGGAGGTATCGATGTTCCTGTATTTCCTGGCTCCTGAGTCATACTGTCAAGTTCAAGTCAAGAAGTGCCGGTTCTGATGTGTTTGAGAAAGTGGCAACCAAACCATTCAATAAGACAGAATAAAACAAAACTCAACCTCTCGATTGAAAACAAAAGTTGTCTCGGGTACCTTTATAAAGTCAGTCTACAGTCGTCATTTCTGAAGCACTTCTGATGAAGCATTATACTCTCGAACATTTAAAAAGCTTTCGGCTCTACATGAGAAACCCAAAGCCTCATCTAGAGGCGCAGAGAGAACCACACCCCAAAACCACCTGCTGCTGTTCAGCATCCCATCCTGGGTCAGCGCGATCCCTCCAACCCAGCCAACCCCCTGCCCACGTCCTCGATGCCGAAAAAGTTAGAGAGCCTAGTGGACTCGTGCGACAAAACGAACCGTGATCCGGTGGGGCGCTGATCCAGCGACGGGACGCCCGGAGGAAACCGGGTGCGCGTGTCCCGGCGGCCCTGCTCCCTGCGCTTCTTGCCGGCTGTGCTTCTCAGGCGCGGAGTGAGATCTGCGCCACCCCGACCGCATCTGGACGCCACTGTCCCCGCCCCCGGCGCTCTGAGGCCGCACAGCTGGGGACCAGGCCCCGCCCCGGAGACGTCCTCCGCTAGGCGCGCGGCTTCCTTACCCTACTGCAGTCGTCACGCTGCAGGTTGCCGGGAGCCTAGGCACGAGCCACCTTCCCTGCCTAAGCTCCGCCAGATGCTGCGGGGTCAGGGGTGGGGGTGGGGAGCGTGGACCACCCGGGAACTTTCTCTGTCTTCCCTCCCGCTCTGGGATGGAGAGATGGACAGGGCGGGATCCGTCGGACTTCCCCCGGGGAAACCCCACCAACGCAGATGACATTTGCAGTCCAGAACATTTCCGAGGCTAGGATGCTAGAAACCGTTTCTGGGCGTGGGTGTGGCTGCGCAAACCAGGACACTAGCGAAGGCTTAACCGGAGGCTAGAGCTCACGGAGACACTGAGCCCCGCCTTCTACCAGCCCTTTCCCACCTGCTGTCAGTGGGGCGCCCATAGGAATATTCCTGGCACCCTACTGGAGACTCAGAAACAGAAAGGGGGGTGCTCGGTGAGGGGGTGGAAAACAGATTGACAAACGAAGTGAAAACTAACCATCAAAAGGGGCGCATTGGTGCCAGGAAGCCACCAAAAGAGCTCGGAGTGCTCAAAGCCGGAAGGATTTCAGGGACAAGATAGTACGAGAAAGTAACTGAAGTTATCCATCTAATGTGAATAGATGGCTGACAGTCTCTCAGAAGTTATCCATCTAATGTGAATAGATGGCTAACAATCTCTCAGGCAGAGCAATTTCAGGTAACTGAGGCAGAAACTCCATTCTCATGGAAACGACGCGTGTCTCTGCACTCTGGGAAGGGACTGCCCCCAACAAAGGATAGTAGGAAGGGGTGGGGGCTAGTTTTTACCACACAGAGCTGGCATGCACTTCACCCAGTGCTCAAGGCCAGAAAGAACACTGGGGATGTGTGCTCTGAAAATGCTGATGGGAGCCGGCCAGAGGTGGTGCTTGCCTTTGATCCCAGCACTCCGGGAGGCAGAGGCAGGATGGCCTCTGTGAGTCTACAAAGCTACACAGAGAAACCTTGTCTCGAAAATAAATAAATAAATAAATAAATAAATAAATATAAATATGTTGGTGGAGATGGAACTTTACTCCTGAGGCTCTTCTCCTCCACACCCCAGTCTTATCATGAAGGGCATACCAAATGAAGTCCAGAAACCCTTTAAGTCTCCCTAGCTACCGGCCTGGGAGGTGGCTCCGGGGTAAAGTGATTGCCCTTTAGCTTGAGGATCTAAGTTAGATTCCCTAGAACCCCCAGAAAAATATTGTGCCTGCTGATCCATGCCAAACTTTGGTAAGGTGAGGATAGGCACACACCTGGGGCTGCCTGGCCAGCCAGGCTTGAATCATTGGTGAGCTCCCCACCAGTAGGAGACCTGGTTTCAAAGGAGGTGAATGATATCCTGACCGTGAGTCTTAGGTTGCCTCTGGCCTCCACAAGCACAAATTCAGGCATTTGCAACCCTCCGTCAAATGCCTGACCAATATTACCCATACCTGTCAAAAGGTCATAAACAAACAAAGGGAAAAGTTAAACTGCCACAGAAGAAGGCAACCGGGAAACTAAAAATGGTCTCTTGGGGCGTGGGAAGTGGGAGATGGAGCTAAACAAAAACAAAGAGTCTAACAGTTGATGCTCTTGCACCAACATGGTAGCTCACAACCATCCGTAACTCCAGCTCCAGGGGATCCAATGCCTCTCCTAGCCTCTGTGGGTGCCAGGCACACAGGGCACGAGGACAAAACATTCTTACAAATAAAATAAAAAGAAATAAATCTTTGAAAACAAAACAAAACAAAAAACCACTGGGGTAATGTAGTTATCGATGAAGTGGGGAGGCTGGCTTATCAGCCAGGATCAATCTGTTAATGGAAAGATTGTGATAGACGGGGAACTTAGAGAAGAATATATGGGGCAACATCAGTTGTGTGTATGTAGATCTAAAACTGTTCTAAAAATAGTCCTTAAACTTGTGCTGGTGTGCAAACAGAGGGCCTTCAGTATGGTAGGCAAGTGTCTTATCACTGACCCACAACCCCTAGCACTGATTATTTGAAAAAAAGAACTAGAATAAGGATAATGGGCACTGTATGTTCTGAGGGATGAAACAGTACTGTGTGTACTTTGATGAGGACCTTTGGGATCTAGGAAGGTGCAGACTTCAAGACCCTGTAGCTGGACCATACTTGCCTTCCAGAGAACCATCAATGCAGAAGGGATGCAAAAGATAGAGTAACAGAGGGTGGGATAAAGATTGGGAGGCGACATGTGGGTCTTCATGGCCTCAATTCGGCTTCCACTGAGATGTAATATGCTGAAGAATTTCTAGCAGAAGGATGGCATGCCATGGCTTCTTCACCCTCCATGCTTCTGCTGAGGATAGATTAAAAGACAGATAAGTGCATGGATATATTATGGTGAATAGTGTCTCCCTACATGGATACATTATGAAACAGTGGCAGTTAATTTAAGTCTCAACTTGACTGGGTCACAGAGTACCCAGACATTATTCTAGGTATGACGATGAAGGTGATTTTTAGTAAAGCAAATTGCTCTCCCAATGCAACTGAACCTTATTCCAGCTCCTGAAGGCCTGAATTAGACAAAAAGGCAAAGGGTCAATTCCTTTGTCTGCTTGTCTTTGAAATGAGACCTTAGAATCTTCTTGTTTTGGGGCTTAGGCACAGATTGGAACTCTCCTATTGGCTCCCCTGCTCCTCCGGCCTTCAGGATCAGCTTAGAACTGCATGATTACATCTTCTGGGTCTCCAGTCTCTTGAGTGAAGCTCTTGAGACTTACATAAATGCCTGGGTCAATTCCTTACAATGCAAAAGGCATATGTATAGGACAGCTCCCTGTATCTGCTTTATTGATTCAGCTTCTCTGGAAAACCCTGACTTAGAGGAAACCATGGTGGTAGAGCAAGTGGTCATGTTCACAAGAAGAGGACTCACTAGTAAAAGGATGTAGGGCATGAGCAGTGGGATCAAAAATGAGTCAAAATTTTGCTCAGGGCAACTAGTAGAAACAGGGCTCTTATACAGAGTTGGGAAGACAACCCCAAAACTTGTAAGAATGTAGGGATAAAGGATGCTGAATTGTAAAAAGTCTATTTAGGGCTCTCTCTCTCTCTCTCTCTCTCTCTCTCTCTCTCTCTCTCTCTGTGTGTGTGTGTGTGTGTGTGAATAGTAGTAGTAGTAGTAGTAGTAGTAGTAGTAGTAGTAGTAGTAGTGGCAGACCTCAAAGATGGATTAGGTTCAGTCAATAAAATATCTTCCATGAATGCATAAGGACCTGCATTTGTATTCACAGCACACATGTAAGAAGGTTGGCACCATGACTTGCTTCTCCATCCAGCATAGGATGGAGGAGTTGGGGTGGGGGTGGGAGGTGGAAACAGGTAGATCCCTGGAGTTCACCAGCCATCCTAGCCAATTGATGAGCTTTGTGTTCAGCAAGAGACTAAGGTAGAAATTAATGGAGGAAGATACCCATTGTCTTCATGCATGCACACCCACATTCACACAGCCATACAAAACCATACAAAATTTGCCCCCAACAGACAACCACCCCTGAAACACACACACTTTTGGAGAAAGAGTCCCATGTAGCACACACTGACCTTAAACTTACTGTGTAGCAAGAATGACACTGAAATTCTGATCTTTCTGGACAATTTTCTGGAGTACTGGGATTACAGACATGTACCATCATGCCTGGTTTTATGTGGGGAATCAAACCCAGAGCTTCATGCATGTAACAGGATCCCAGACCTTGGTAGGTCCCCAGACTTCTGACTACATGATGGAAGTGTCACTCAGGCTTTAAAACTAAGCATATAGACAGCATCACCGTCAAAACTAAAACAAAAGCCTAATCCATCAAAGTTCATAGTTCTGGGAAAGTCCCTGAGTACACTAACATTGCTTTTTGGCTTCTGTAGTTCTGCTTCTGCCTAACTGTTCTTGTTAACTGAAGTATACCAACCCAGAGCATGGCTCTTGTGTTGAAAAGCTCATCCTGAGAAATGCTCAGTGCTACACTGGGATCCCCAACACCTAATGTAGTCAGCAGCTGGCTGATAAAGACTTTCTATTGGCTTAAACCCTTATCTGAGGCATCTCTGGTGAATTCCCCACAGCAATGCATGCTAGGCACCTTCCCCCCCCACCCCGTACCAACTGAGCTACATCCTCAGCCTAAGGATTTCATTTATGACACCTTCATGTTGTCAAGTAGTCAAGTATGCAGTTGATCAGACAAATGAGACACTGCTGGTGTGTCTGATGGGCTCATAGACCCACTGATGCATAAGGATGGAAGGTTCAGCCATCTAAACTGCACAGGGCACCTCTATAGCCTTCGGCTAAGTGACAACTCTATCTCTATACCATGTAGTTACCATGAACTTTCATTCTCTTCCATGCTGGTTTTAGAACTCCTTGAAGACAATGTTTTTTTTTTGTTTTTTTTTTTTAACTGTGATAAAATATGTACAAAATAAACTTTATACTTCAACCATTTGAAGATGTACAGTTGAGTGGCATCAAGTACATTCACACTGTTTTGGAAGCCCCAATGATTGTGCATCTCTAGACTAAAACTCTGTACCCAACTAACCCGAGCTCCCCGGCTTCAGCAACCACCATCTTCTTTTATTGCTATGGATGTCTCCTTTTGTGACTGGCTTACTCCACTTAGCATAATGCCTTTAATGTTCATTCATCTAGCAGCATACATCCAAATCCCATTCCTATCTAAATAGCAGTCCATTGCAAACTGACATCTGATTTCCCTTATGGTTTCATACCTCGGATTGCTGCTACCCTTTAGCTATCGTGAATTATGTTGCTAAGGCCAGGGAGTACAGATCAGTGGAAGAGCACTTGCCTAGAGTTTGAGGCCTTGGATCCAAGCCCTGGAGAGTGATGAGGAAGAGTAAGAAAGGAAGGAGGAGGGGGATGTTAACAACACTGTTGCACACACATATTTTCAGTCCCTGCTTTCACTTCTTTTGAAGCTACACTCTGATGTAGACTCCCTGGTCAAACAGTAATACTTTTAGTAGCCTGTCTTTGATTTCTCCTTGAATAACTGTTGAAAAGGGAAATAAGGCTAACGGAAGCAGAGTGTGTTCAGGGAATCCCAATCTATCTTGTTCTAGATCTGCTGTCTTACCATAGCCATATGCAGCCACTTTAGTTAGCAGCATTCAAGAACTCCTTAGTCACCAGCATGAGTATCCACAGTGCTGGGAAGTGCAGACTGGAGTTTTCTTTTATTGCAGAAAGTTCTTTGGCTACTAGGTAAGATAGATCTCTATCTTATCTAGTAGCCATATTCACCCTTGTCTTATGGCAATATTAGGACACATTTTCCACACTTAGCCACCTTAAATTGTACATGAAAGACCTTTCTTTGGGGGGGAAGAAAATGGGCTGCAAAAGAAATACGGTTCTTAAGCTGGTCCTGGGATTCATTCATTCTTTCTTGCTTACATTTTATTTCTTTCTTTTGTTATGTGGCTAGACCTTTTATTATAGAACTGTTTTAGTCTCAATATTTGTTTTGGATCTGTTTAATTAAATCTTCTTTATTTAATTTTGGTAGGTTATGTCTTAGGCATTTATTCATTTCTACCAGATTTCCTGAGACTATGTTTTCGAAGTCTATGGATTTCACTGTGTTATTTTGGTTAAATTTCACCCTTGCCAGTTCTGGAAATGATATATTTTTATTTTAACAAATATTTCAATAAATGAAAATTTCTCTTAGTGTATTTGCATATTGTAAAATATCTGAAGTTTAACGTGTTCTGGTTGCTCCAGTAGACAACCAGAACAAAATTCTCACAGAAAAAGAATGTTGTTTTGTTTTAAAAATTCTCACCTAGACACATCATGGCATATCTGCTCTTAGTAAAAACGGATTTTTCCACAGATGTGACTCTGCCTAAGCTGCTGAAGTGTTTCATAAGACTGTTGATCAGTGCTCATATCTGGAAACTTTTTTTGCAACACTGCCATCCTCTTCAGAACTTATCAAATCAAAACAGGTGGAGGGATATGGTCAAAATATGTTATATGCATGCATGGAAATGTCATAATGAAACCCATTGCCATGTACAATTAATATGTGCTTTAAAACTTGAACAGAAAAATATAGACACACTGTAGTGAATAAGCCAGGCCTTCAGGGTCAGTACAAAGTCCGTGTATTTATAGACTGATAAAGGATCCAATAATACAGCTGGCAAAGAGAAGTCACATCTTTCTTAAGCAGATTTTGAATGGGAGTAATTTATTCTCAGTCAGTGTCATTTTTACAAACAGGAAAAACATATTTACATTCATATCCTTTTTTATTTAGGTGAAGCCCTGCCTTGAGTTTAGAAAACATGCACTTCCATGCTAGAAAGACTTACTTTGAGTTTGAACACTGGTTTCTTCTCTTTCTTTTCCCCATCATCCATTCCATCCTGCTGTTGTGGTTACGTGAGTTTAGTTATCTTACTTTTTCCTTTCACACACCCCACAGAAAGAAAGATCCCTTTTCTTCTGAGGGCTTATAGCTCCTGTGAATTTGTGGACCACAGCTTACAGGCATCTTCCCACAATTTTAAAGAAAATGCAAAAGCAGACTGTTGGCACCACAAATGAGGAACTGATTTAAAGTGGTTTGGTGAAAACAGCGGAGGCTGGGGATATGGAACAGTTGAATGTAGCTTGGAATGCTTGCCTAGCATCTGTACCCAGCACTCCAGGAAACTGGGTGTGATTGCATAATCCTGTTAATCCTGGCTCTTAGAAGCTAGTGGCAGAAGGATCAGGAATTTAAGGTTATTCTTGACAATACCATCACTTCAAGGCCAAACTAGGCTGTAGGAGACCCCGACTTAAAAAAAAAAAAAACAAGCCAGGCAGTGGTAGTGCATGCCTTTATTCCCAGCACTCGGGAGGCAGAGGCAGGAGGATCTCTGTGAGTTCGAGGCCAGTCTGGTCTTCAAAGAGAGTGCCAGGCCAGTCTCCAAAAACTACAGAGAAACCCTGTCTTGAAAAACCTAACCTAACCAAACCAAACCAAACCAAACAAAAACAAACAAACAAAAAAACCACAAATGTATACACAAAGGAAACAGATTGAAATCTATGCAGTGAACTCACAGATGAAAGGATGTTTCTTCTTGTGAGGATGTGACCTTGGAAATAACACTTTTGCCCAGGGGAAGCTGGCAGCTACTCTCCTGGGTCTGTGGATTCTTCCCTTACTCAGTGTGGGATGCTGTGGTAGGAGACCCTTGGCCTTTCACCACCAGCACTGTGTGTTGAAAGTGGGCGACTGCGAGGAATTACTTCAAACCCTGTGACCTACAAGTTGGCAATGGACAAAGATGAATTAAGAAACAGGACATTGCCCCACAACTCTCCATCCAAACTCACAAAGAAGCATTTACAAAATAGATGCCCTGCACAAATCAGAGGCCACAACTAACAACACCGAGGGGAGTCGGTGCTGGCCCTGAACATGTGTTATTACTTCCATGGTTCTAGTATGACATCTCTTAAACTTGATGAGTGAGTGGGGCCTTCTCCAAGGAAAGAAAACACACAGCTCCCAGTGTAGATAATTTGTCTCTACTGTAAAGTTATTTAAAGATAAACTCACTTGAACATGAACATGACCTAAACACCTTATGACTACAGACTGTTCAACAACTGTCAGATCCAAACCAACCCACACATTGAAACTACAAAGTTAAAAGTATCCCCCAAACAGGATCTCATTTAATGTCATTTTGATAAAACCACAAAGCTTTACTCTAAGGGTTGAAAGGGTGTTCTGGGAGTTTGGTCTTTCACCTTCTCTCTCCATGAGTGTCTTTACTGTGAGGACAGCGGACACTCATATGAGTGACAACTCACTCAGAGACTCTGTTTTGTTATTAGGACACTTCTTAAGCAATATTCATCTCAAGTCATATATCTATGATTCACTGATGAGTCAATCTAAAACTCTCTTGAAAATAAAATTTTAAAAAGGAGTTTAGTCTAATGAAATAGTAAAGTGAAAATTCAGTTTTGTAGGTCATTTAGACCCCCCTGAAACCATCAACACTAGTGAGAAATGCTGGCCTGTGCTACATGGAAAAGTCTGGCCTGGAGGAAGAAAGATTAGTCCTGTGTCTGTTTCCAGCCTGGCACTGAAGGTCCACCAGGGTCAGCTCCCGATGCTTCCTTTGGGAAGAAAAGGCCACCAGCACTTAGAAGTATGAGTCTGGGGGCTTGCATGACTGCTGCCCTCCTGAACTCTCAGCAGCTGTGGTTACCTACACAAGGCTTGCACAATGTTGAATGAGCCTGTCGCTAATCCATCATAGAAGGTAGAGGGACTCATAAGGTTCTATCCCAACTGGATAGTTAGAAACAGTCCATGGCTACTGGTGGAGGGAGCAGCAGTTCCTCAATGATGCAGCCACTTCTATATCATCCATATTTCTGGAAGTAACCCTGGTGAACTTTTCTAGGTTGAGACAAGGGTTGGATAGGATGAGGGACTGGTAGGAATATGGAGGGGATTAGCAGGAGGCAGAAGAGGACAAGAGAGGGTGATGGGGTGAATGCAATCAAAATACATTAGATACATGTTCCACAATGCCATAATGAAACCCATTATTCTGTTCATATACTTTATACTTTAAAAAACTTAACAAACTACATACACACAAAAGTGTGAGCTCTACAACCAGACTACTTGAGCTGAATCATGCATCCAGTGTTTTTTAAACAGGCATTGTGTTACACTTGTGTTTCCCCACCCTCAGGAGATAACTTGCTGCTTGACCACTAGAGATGCATCACCTGGCAGTTCCTGCTGTCCACGAGCACCAGGTCTGACTCAGCCACAGAGAGCCACTTCACCTGCAAGGACCCCATCTCCAGGCAGCCGGTGTCCTGTGCCACTACAGCTCTTAAAAGGGCTCTGTTGAGCACTGTTTGCTTCAGCATCCCTTGCCAGATTGACTGAGGTTCTAGAATGTCTGTACCACAGCTTGTCTTCTTCCTCTGCCCAATCCTGCTTCTGATATTTGTTTATGAGTGATGGTCCCTAGTAAGCAGCTGTCATTTAGGCTCTCTCAGGTCATACTTATGGGGAACCCAGTCTTTGGTACCAACTATACCACAACATAATGTTTATGGGGAACCCAGTCTTTGGTACCAAATACACCACAATGTGAAGTTTGTGGGGAACCAAGTCTTCAGTACCAACCACACCACCACATGTTGCTTTTGGTAACTTGGCCAAGGTAACTAATCTCTGTGTGTTTCAATTCCCTAATCTGTAAAATGGGATTATTAATATGTTTTATGTAACTGTATACATCTTTCATTGCAAGATATTTCTCTACTTCATATGATATTAAGAAAATAAATCTACATGAAAGGGCTCTGACAGAGACTTCTCTACACAGAGGATAAAAGAGTACAGGAAAAATAAGATCCATCACACAGGAAAGAATAGTGAGGAGACTTATCTGTCTCAATCATTTTTAAGTTTGAAAATACATTTTATTACTATTATATTACTATATAAAATACTAGTGAATAGACCACTTTGCATGTTTTAAATACTAATGAAGCAAATGATAGCATTTCTCTTTGATTCCCAGAATCTCAGTGTTGTGTCTTTGGAGGACTCCATTTCTGATGACTCTTTGATACTACCACCCCTGGAGCTTGGTGGTAGGTGCTCAGTTTGTATGTCATGGGTCTCTTACTGAAGGACCTCATATATTTTTATAACCTGACTTTCAGTTCCCAGACATGAGTGTCTTCCTAATTGTGCACAGGGTTTGTTTGCAGGACAGATTTTGAGTACATAGGGAATGTCCTCAGAAGGTGGTAGCATCATATCACACTACCCTCAGACAGAAATGCAAGCTCTACTTTAGGTTTGTAGTCATCAGGAAAGCAAGCACACACTTGTGACAAGCAAATATAAATCTGTGTTTTGGGTTGGAAACAAATGTTACAAGACAGCTCTGGTTGCTATCCCACATTTGGGTGTTGCTACTGCTGTAATGGATCAACATGTTTACCAGTTGGTGGGGGGTGCATGTTGAGGTGGCATTCTTCCTCAAATCTGCTTCTGGGCATGCCTAGTTTTGTCTGTTGACATCTTCTCATTGGGAACACCATATGGTCCCATTCCCAGCCCTGTGTGATGATTAATCTTGGCTGTCAACTTGGTCAACTCTAGAGACAGCTCACAGACTAGAAAAGCAACCTCCAGGTGAGTCTCTGGGAATGCATGCAGAGAGGGTTAGATCATGAGAAATAAGACTGAACCATGGAGATAAGGCCTGGTTTGGAGTAAGTGGGCCATGGTAGGGGGAAGGGGAGCCTTCCCCTTACTCTGATCCACTCCTGTCTCTCTCTGTACTTTGTTACTGCCCAAGAAGTGAGTGGTCTCCTCTGCCTCATGCTCCCACCACCCTGAAACTCTGTCACATCAAACCCAAGCAACCATGGACTGAATCCCCTAAAATCATGAGAAAAAGAAAAGTTTCCTTCTTTAGGTTGTTTATCTCGGTTATTTTTGTCACAGTGATGAAAATCCTGACAAACACACCCTACTTGTATCTCAACATTAACTCTAAGAGGAAAACCTTCCCCTCAGAGGTTGAGGAAGGTTGGTAGTCATGGAACCGTCAAGTTTCAATTCACTTGAGCCATGCAGGACAAAGAGCTTCAGTATATAACTTGATTTAAAGTGGGCTTAGGCTATATGTCTCGTTGTCTGCCTGAAATAAATACATACCCTGTGAGGCGGGTGATATGGCTCAGCCGGTAAAGAACAGCCCTTTCCTCAAAAGCCTGGCAACCTGAGTTGCCATAAAAGTGGAAGGCAAGAACCAACTCAACAAAATTATCTGTTCATTTCTATACTCATCATAGGCAGGCATACCCATTCATATATATGTATATGCATATTTAAAAGCACATTTCCTGAAAACATTAGAAGTTGATGCAGATTGACACCTGAACTATGCTGGCAGTGGAGAGATGCATCCTAATTTCAGAAATGTCAAAATGTGCTGAAAGTCTGCACTGTGGGTGTATTGGTTATTTTTATCATCACTTTGACCAAATCCTTGACAGAAACAACTAAAGAGTGGGAGGACTCACTTTAGCTCATGGTTTGAGGGGATTCAGTCCATTATGGTGTGTGGCCATTGCTTGCCCACATCTGAATAGACCAGAAAGCAGAAAGGGCTCAGGCCAGGAAATAACTCTCAAAGCCCACCTATCGATGATCCGATTCCTTTAGCTAGGCTCCACCTCTCAAAGAAGGTTCAAGCCTAAAAAAAAGAAAGGAAGGAAAAAGAAAAAAAAATGGCACCACCAGTGGAATCAAATGTTTAACACATGATTCTCTCTCTTATGGGAGCGAATTTATATTCAGACCATAACAATAAGGTACAGCATATGTAGGAACTATGAGAATACAACATGATAACTAATGCAGACAGACTGCTTAGGACAGAGCCTAGAAGGTAAGTAAGCCATTATCATTGTTTTGGTTGTTTTTCATAAGCAAAAACTTTCACTATAAAACAAGAGTTAACTTGCTTTTTCCCAAACAATCATTATTTCCTTGATTCTTGTGTTTTGTGCAAGGTGAAATGGGAAAGAATTTTGCTGAGTGTAGTAGCAATCATTAATTCTATGAACATCATTATTGTCACACTGTCATAGTCACAAGCACACATTTTCTCTTAACAGGGTTTCCTTCCTATGAAGCAAAGAATCAGATGGTATGGGAAAACATCAAAAATACAAACTTCTCCAGAAAAATCCCCAAGCTCAAATACTTCTTGCTGGTACATCCCCTCATACCTGCCCATTCTCTTCCCACACATCACATCATTTTGGATCTCCTCAACTCTTTCATGTGCCGAGAACTCTAAAATTTTTATAATAAACCAAGAAACTGAAGGGTCCCTTCTCAAGTCTTGTCTAACAGTCATTCTTGTCTCCTATGCAGGGTCAAGTTGTAACTGAATACAGTGGGTTTTATCACTTGGTGAGGGCAAAGCCAGTGAGCACAACCATGAGATAAAAAAGTGAGGAAACCTTCCTGGAGTTTTTCTGGAAGCAGGCCCTTTTCGAACATAGGAAGCAGGGGATTAGATTCAGGGAGCCTACACACACTCTAAGGGAAGCACTTTGGAGAATGGCACATCCCCAGGCTTGCATTGCTGAGCATGCTCAGTTGAAGGTCAAAGTTCAAAAAAGTCCCTGGGCTTGCTTAGCTCTGCTGATATAAACACTTGTGTACAGGCAGGAAGGAGACCAAACACATTCTAAATAACCAGATGTATGCTTGACATTTTAAATCATACTGAAAGGCTACAGTGTACTTGGGGAGGGGTTTGTTATGGCCTGGGTTCTCTGAGTTGAAATCCACTGGCTTTTTGAATAAAGGGCATTGAGTATGTTGAGCTGGGTGTCTCCCTGTGCTATTACTTGAATAACAAATTAACATTATCTGATTTCCCCTCTGGAACAGCTGAATTGCATTTTCAGTAGCAGGCCCTGAGTTCGGTGAGTCAGAACACTTTCACAGGTTGACTAACACACAGAAAATGATGAGTAGCCGAGTGAGAATGTGACAGATTTCTCTATGCCACTTCTATTGAAAGTTGAGCCTTTTTGCTAGGAACCATTTCTATGGCAGTGCTCCTTTTGAGAAAGAAAAAAGGAAATCAATAGTAGCTGTCACATGAGTGAAGTATATGCATTGATGCAAACGCAAAGAACAGATTTCAAGAAAACATATAAACCCAGATTAATTTTCAACATAGTGACTTTAGGCTCTTTGGGCAAAACAAGAATGTTGCTGAACTACACATTAACCTTGGCACTAGCTTAGAAGTTCTCTGTTCTCCCAGATCTATTCTTAGCCATTCTGCCTGCTGCTCTGAGCCTTAGCAGGTGTTAGCAGAACATTAAGGGGCAAAATGAGGTGAAGTCAAGGATCGCTCTACTTCCTCCAGATAACACCAGGCTTCTGACACTAGCTGTGGCATCCCTGGCCACAACAGCTTCTATTGGCAACAGCCTTCATGAGGAACACTTCCTGCTATGACTGTTGAGAGCATCAATTTCCTTCCTGTTTGCTTAACTTCATCATTGTATATTTAATAGACTTTCACTAAAGTCTTGCCTACACACACATAGTAAATTGGAATGTTATTTTAATGTTGAAGGGGTGAATAACTGTAGCTTAATTAATAATAACTTACCAAAGTCAACTTCCTGTTTTTTGTTTTTGGTTTTGGTTTTGGTTTTTGGGTTGTTTTTGTTTTTGTTTTTTGTTTGTTTTTTCGAGACAGGGTTTCTCTGTGTAGCTTTGGAGCCTATCCTGGCACTTGCTCTGGAGACCAGGCTGGCCTCGAACTCACAGAGATCCACCTGCCTCTGCCTCCCTCGTGCTGGGATTAAAGGCTTATGCCACCAACGCCCGGCCATTTTCCTGTTTTGATATTGTATAGTTATATAGGATGGCATCATTGGGGAGAAGGATACATTGGAGTTTAGATTATTTGCACAACTTTGGGTGAGTCTGTAGTTATTTTTCTAAGTCAAAAGGAAAGCACAATTGCAAAGTCATATCCTCAGGAGTAATTGCTGAATTTAAACTTACAACAGCTAAATAAATACACATATGCATATAAGTTATTTATAATACATAACCATTGTCACCGCTGTTTTTGCCCACCAGAACTAGATGGTAAGACCCTATGCTGAAGACACTACAACATCTAGTCGCAGGACACAGAGAAAACAGTATAGCTACACAGGAAGCTTTGTCTGGGCCGGATAGTCCTCAAAGTGCCAGAAGACACTGTGCAGGAGAAGAATTGCCATTGCAGAAGAATTGCCATTGGCAGTGTTATGCAGCTGTGGACTCTGCATACTACACTGCTGACTGGCTAGACAAAGTGAGCACAATGATACAATAGTGGCAAATGCGTTATGGGGATAACTAACCACTTTTTGATTGGATTTGAGGTCTACTCTATAGGAGGGAATTCATGCCAGGTACTGTGCACTGGATCAAAAGCTCATGGCTGGGGGCGCTGTAGGCCCTCATGGGGAGCTACAGCTATTGTTTTGCTAAGTGGACAGGATTTGCTCATCAAGTTGCATTCTGACTGAGTGTGCTTATGCCCGTTGACTAGTGTTGTGGTCAGTTTGGATTGGAGAAGCTTTATTTTGTAGTGGGCTAAGTAATAATTACAAGGACTCATACTTGGTCAAAAGCCTAAGAATCAGTAACTGTTGAATGCACAGTTCTAAATGGAAAGAGAGAGAGACACAGAGAGAGACACACACACAAACAGACACACAGAGAGACACAGAGAGAGATCCTTCATACACACAAGAATAACAAATAAAATTAAATTATGGGTTGGAAGGATGGTTCGGTGGTTAAGAACACTTGTTGCTCTTGGAGATTACCTGGGTTTAGTTGTTAGCACAGGCATCAGGTGACTGACAACTAAACAACAGTTCCAGTGGGTCTGATGTCCGCTTCTGACCTTCATGGGCACCTGAACATATGTGATGCACATGCACAGACATATCCAATGAAATTTTTTCATATTTAATTGAATTTTTGAAAAGAAAAGGAGCTGGGCGGCGGTGGTGCACACCTTTAATCCCAGCACTTGAGAGGCAGAAGTAGGCAGATCTCTGAGTTCAAGGCCAGTCTGGTCTACAGAGCAAGTTCCAGGACAGCCAGGGCTACACAGAGAAACCCTGTCTCGAAATTTAAAAAAGAGAGAGAGAGAGAGAGAGAGAGAGAGAGAGAGAGAGAGAGAGAGAGAGAGAGCGCAAGGGAGGGAGGGAGGAAAAGGAAGGGAAGGGAAAGGAAGGGAAGGGAAAGGAAGGGAAGGGAAGGGAAGAGGAGGGGAGGAACTGTGCATGGTAGTGCACACCTTTAATCCACATACTCAGGAGGCACAGCTAGAGACATCTCTGAGTTAGAGCCCAGCATGGTCTACAGAGCTAGCTACACAGAAAAAAAAAATTAAAATTAAAGAAAAAGAAAGTGCATGCTCAGAGAGATAGAGTCAAAAGTGTTTTGATGTGTGATATATTCCTTTATTTGCATGTTTCTGTGTGTGTGCTTATGTGTGGATGCACATGTAAACATATTGCCTATATGTGGATGCACATATTCATGTAGAAGCCCGAAGCTATTGTCAGGTGTCTTCCTCAGTTGCTCCCCGCCCCTTATTTTTTGAGACAGGGTTTCTCGTTGAACCCAAAACTCACTGACCGGGGAGACAAGCTCCCGTGTCCACCTCTGCCAGCATGCTTGCAGTGGTTTGGTGAGTTGCACTGAAACAGTTTGGTAAGTTGAGAAACAGAAGCCAAACGCTTAGTGGTGAGGGGCCTTTTTTATGTCCCCTTTATCTTCACGTCTTTATCCTATCTATGTTCATCATAGTTTGTGGATGGGTGGCATGTAAATTGAGGAATGACAGACATCCCAATGGCAGTAGCTTAAGCAGCACAGGCAGGCATCTATTTCTCTCTAAAGACATTCCTAAGGGGAACAGCTAAGGTCTGGTATGAGGAGCCAAATGGCAGAGTCAGAGTCCTGCTACCTGGTTGTCTTTCCATGTTTCGCTACCTCCTGAAGTGAGAAACCTTGGCTAACCCTACATTAGGCCATTTCATAAACAACTTTTCTTTTAATCAAATATATTAAAAACAAATCTACCCTTCTCTGATTACACCAGGTTATATTCATAACCACAATCACATTATACTTTACGCAGTGCTTATCACACCTGCATTCATCTGTCTAGCCTGAGAACTGTCTGATCCCTGAATTTTTAGCTGAAAGTTGTTCCATACATATTTACTAAGAGGACTTAGTATGGAAGCCTTGAATTTAGAACCAAGCCAGGTCTTTATGTAGACAGCATTCATTGAAAGGAGATTAAATATGTTATCAACAAGCCTACCTCATTCATCACCCAGTCCTAAAGCTACAAGCATTCATATGGAATGTTTGCATGTTTGTGCTAGCAGCACAAAGGGTGACACACATTTGCATCAGAAAGAACAACTTGTAAGCAATGACTATTTTCAGCTCTAACACGGAAGTGACAGTTTTTCAATTTTAAGCAGAAGTGTTAAAACTTATCTCTGTCAAACACTTGCTGGGATGTTTACTGCATCATTTATGCTACTTAACATTCTATTTTAACCTCTCAGCTCTTCATGGAAACCAAAAGGGGGAAAAAAAGATTGTTTTAATTGCTGCTAATTTTCTTGTGATAGCAAGGAGAAATGAAAATAGCTTGAACATGGAATTGCCTGTGTGTTGAAACATGACCAGAATCCTTTTTTTTTTTTTTTTTTAATATTCATCTTTTGTACATATTGGCCAGTTTCATAGCTCTTCATTAAGTTCAGACAGGAAAATATAACTACAGTGTCTGAAATAAATAGTAAACTCCCAATTAAGAACTTATTGGCAGTTTGAGCTAGACAGATGGCTCAGTGGTTAAGAGCACTAGATGCTCTTCTGGAGGACTTGGGTTTGATTCCTCCAGAATCATGGAGTTTCTACGATTCCAGTTTCCATGGGTCATTTCTAACTCTAGTTCCAGGGGATTCAACACCCTCTTCTAATCTCCATCAGAGTCAGCACTAGGAGTTTCAAGTGGTACCCAGACACACATGCAGGCAAATACACATACACATAAAAATGTTAAAAGAGAAATCATGTAGTTTAGTAATTAGTCAACTATTATATTCGAACTTAGGTATGTTTACAAAGTCAAACAGATTTTTTTTTGTGTGTGTGTGTGTGTGTGTTTTGTGTTTGTGTAGTGTATGTTTGTAGTACATGTGTGTGGTATGTGTGTTTGGTGTGTGTGTGTGTAGTGAATGTGTGTGGAGTATGTGTTTGGTGTGTGTGTAGTGTATGTTTCTAGTGTATGTGTGTGGTGTGAGTTTTTGGTGTGTGTAGGGTAGTTTATGTTTGTGGCGTATGTGTGCGGTGTGTTTGTTTGGTGATTATGTAGTGTATGTGTGCAGTGTATGTGTGTGGTGTGTGTGTTTGGTGTATGTAGTTTAGTTTATATGTGGGGTGTGTGTGTGTGCGGTGTGTGTAGTGTAGTGTATGTATGTGGTGTGTGGGTGCTGTGTTTGTGTTTGTATTGTGTGTGTGCGGTATATGTGTTTGTAGTGTATGTGTATGGTGTGTGTGTATGGTGTGTTTGAGTGTACTGTATGTGTGTCGTGTGTGTGTGTGTGTGTGTGTGTGTGTGTGTAGTGTATGTTTCTAGTGTATGTGTGTGGTGTGTTTGTTTGGTGTGTGTGTAGTGTATGTGTAGTGTATGTGTGTGGTGTGTGTAGCGTAGTTTATGTTTGTGGCGTATGTACAAAGTCAAACAGATATTTTAGAAAGACCAGGTCATCTTCAAACACTTCAGAGATCTACAGAATATGGCATTTAACATGTTTTAATAACATAGTTATTTTTATGACAATGAGACATTTCTGCTCCTGGCAGCACCAATCTGCATCGGAGAAGATGATAGGCATCAAGGAAACTCCACATGGAGTTTACTTTCTTTGTGGCAAAAGTACCCTTGCCTCAACTGCTGATGGTATACTGTCCAAATTGGAAAACAGGACACCAAAAAAGAGTGACTTTAAGCCTTGCCAAGACAAGGCAGTCCAGTCCTTCAGATTATCCTGGTTCACAGAAATGTCTGGCAGAAATGCTAGACCTTTAGGACAAAGATGGATGCCCCAACATTGCAAAGCAATCTTGGGTGACTGCCCAGGAAGCCAGCTGTTTCTGTCATGTCTCATATTTTCTTGAAGCCACTTCCTTACACTTCCTGTTTACTCAGTTAATATTATTTCCTTCTGGGGTCTCTGAGGGAGTTGAAGACTAGATAGTATAGTTATAGTTTTCCTTCCTTGTTTACCAGACTCAGTAAAGAAACTCACTAAAGCTGTGTAAAGTGTGATAGGTTTGAAAGACATTAAAAGATAATTTGATAACGCAAATTAGAATAGAAAGTAAATTTAGTAGAAGACTTTGGACTCATCAAGAAAGAATAGATAATGGAGTATTTTCTCTGAATTTGTTTAATGCTAACAGACTAGACATTGTTAATGTACTTACTGACTGTATGTATTGTATATACTTATTGTATATAGTTTTTCTTATATTAGTTATAGCATTTTTTTATAAAATTTTAGATAAGAAAGAGGGACATATGGTAATATCTTGCTTATAGGAATAAAGCCTGTCTGGGGGTCAGAGAATGGAGCTAGCCACTAGATAACCACAGAGGTCTGTACAGACAGACAAGAAGTGAGGTAAGGGGGCAGAAACAGGATATAAGCAGGGAGAAACAGGAACTCTTGTCTGCTGAGATGCTAAGGAGGTAAGGTGTGCTGTGGCTTGCTCCTTCTCTCTGATTTCTCTGCATTTTCCTCTGTATCTGACTCCAGCTTTTATGTAGACCAATTAAGAACTAAACGGGGCTATTTGTCCACCCTTTCGTAAACTTATGTCCCTTGTCTCTTAGGCAGTCTTCCTGTCATTCCTTCACTGACCTCTGCATCCACAATTGTTTCTTCTCAGCTGATCACACAATAATCTTCTGCATGTTGTGTTTGTTAGCAAGAATTGAAACACGGACCTGAGTTCAGAAGCACATCATTCCAGCTGAATACTAAAATAGGAAAGTGAAGGGACTAGCCACCCCCTGTCCCCTCTCCCACCCCCGTTTTGGCAGCCATGACAGGCTAACAAATGCTCGCCTGACCTTGCTGGGTCTGTCCTGGTCACTAGGAGATCAGATGCCTGCCTCGTGGCAAGGAACCAATCAGAAGTTAGCTGGCAGGGCTGTGTTTTATGGCTCTGGGTATGTTTTACAATAAGTGCACAGCAGTGACATGCAGAGCATAGCAACCGCCCTCGGAGGGCCTATGGTCCATAACAACCAGTTGACCAATCAACACAAGACAGGTCATCCAAGCCTGGAGGTGCACCATTCCTGAGACTGCATATCCCTAGAAATCCCCTTTATGCTGCCCTATAAGATCCTTGTCTCGTGGTTTCTTGGGGTCTTTCTCCAACCATCCGCTGCAGTGGATGAGCTAAAGGGGTTAGCTAGTTAAACTACAATAAAGGACTCCATTTGTTCACTTGCTGCAGCTCAAATCCTTGAGTCATAAAAGAAACCTTTGTCCTTGCATTTGGTGAGTTGTCTCCTTGGTGGCCGGTTCTTTTGGGGATCTGAAATCTGGGCACAACAAGAGAGATTTGTGAACTAGGTATGTTGAGTGTTATGATAAACTGAGTGGGGGACCTTGGGGGAGTCCATGTCGGGTGAAGGACAAAAATGTCAGGCAGACAGAGCTTAAGTGAGAAGTATATTAGAAAGGGGAGGGAAAGGGGAAGGAAAGAAAAAAGAGGTAAAGAGACAGACACAGAGACAGAAAGAGGACAGAAGAGAAGAGGGAGACAGGAAAAGTCCTGTCTGCCCCAGGGAACATAAGTGGGAGGGGGGTTTCTTTGCACCTTTGTGCAGACCACTTAGTCACGGAAGCCTGGGCTGACCATGGTACTGCCTGAGTGCATTCTGCCAGGTGACCGGGGCAGGCTGAATGGTCCAGCCCCCCATTTTGGCAGCCATGACAGTAACACGTGCTTGCTGTGACCTTGCCTTGGTCACTAAGAGGTTAGGTGCCTGCCTCGTGGCAAGGAACCAATCAGAAGTTAGCTGGTGGCGCTATGCTTTATGGCTCTGGGTGTCCTTTACAGATAAGTGCACAGTAATGACGAGCAGAGCATAGCAACCACCCTGGGAGGGCCTATGGGCCATAACAACCAATTGGCCAGTCAACACAAGCCTGGAGGCACACCAATCCTGAGCCTGGGTGTACCCCTAGACACTCCCCTTATGCTGCCCTACAAGATCGCTCCTCCGCAGCCGGTTCGAGGTGTCTTTTCTAGCCATCCGCCATGGCTGGTGGGTGAAAGACCCGAGCTAACATGGGGTTAGCTCGTTAAAAAACAATAAAGCCTCATGCAGTTTGCATCAAGCTCTCGAATCTGCCTGGTGATTGGGGTGACCAAGGTTGTGGCCTGGGACCCCCAGATACCTGAGTTTTTCTGGGGATCTAACAAGGCCAACATAATGCCTGAATCCTTCCAGTGAGAGACAGCAGCAATCCCAGCTCCTTGGACTCCAGAGTCAGGAAGAGATTAAACTGAAGGCTGGGTATGTTTGTGAAGCTGTATCCAAAACAAAAACAAAACAGAAAGCCAAAAGGATTGGGTAAAAACATCTCAGTGAGTAAAGTGCTTCCTACTAAGTGTGAGGGCCTGAGTTCAAATGGCCAGGACCCACGTAAAAGGTGTGATGGTGTGATAGGGTTTTCCTGTGCCTACAGGGAGATGAGAAGTAGTGACAGTTGAATCTGTAAACTTGTGGGCCAGCTGGACGGGTGTACATGTTATGCCCAGATGGAGGAGTCACCCCAAAACCAACAAGGAGACCAAATCCCATATGTAAAAGCAAAGAGCCTTTATTCAAATTCGAACTTATGTGTCTAACACATTGGCACGGTCAGAGAGACTCAAGCTCTCTGGGGTTTTTATCGTAGCAGAGGCTGGGTTGAGGGATTTCTAAGGTTCAGGACCCCTGATTGGTTGACATTTGTCTAGGGGTGTCTTGAAGAAAGCAGATGGGTGTGACTGGGCTAAGGGGACATCTGGTAATTCTATCTACAATGGTAAGAATGTCAGGTATTTTCCCCTTGGGTGGTCTGTTCCTGAGTGGTACCTGGGATGTCTCAGTTCGTGCTCTTTCCAGAAACCAGGTATTACCTCAGGCCTTTTTGACTGGCTAGTCTCTATTGAGCCTGTCGTGGCTGGACCCTACACACCCAGCAGAAAAACAGCAAAGAGACCCTGTCTCAAACAAGGTAGAAGGCGAGGACTAAAGGTGACTCTATGAAGGTCCTCTGACTTTTACATGTGTATTGTGGCACACACTTGCTTTTCTGTCAACTTATTAGTGCACCTGAATCAATTGATATTTTAACTGCTGTCTGTGCCCCATGGCCTGCAGTCTGAACCTGGCTGCTCAGACCTCTGCCTGGTGGGATTTCTTGTACTGCCAGCAACAGTTTGGCCGCAGCCACCACATGGAGGTTTTAACCAAGTCTCAATCATTCTATTTACCAATAAAAACATAGGAGTCAGATGTTGGGGTGAAAACCTGCTAGATCAGAGAAGCTGACATTACTTTTTGGCTGGAGACTCAGCAAAAGAACCCTCTCTCCATTCGTCCCAAACCAAAAAGACTGCAAATTTCTTAAGTTCCTCCCTACACCTACCTATGTGTCTGTCTATATTCCTGGCTCCTCAGTCCTCTCTATAGCTAATTCCTGTCAACCAGTCACTGGCGCCACACTCTGATCCAAGGTTAATTTTAACACAGACTCAGCGTTTCACAGTGCGATCAAACATCCTACAACACACACTCCTTCCTTTGCACACATAAACAGGAGCTCACACGGTTTACACACATGCAAACTCAAAAAGCCTGGAGAAATAGTTCAGTCCACCAGTGTTACCTAATATAAGGAAAGCCCAGAACTGAAACAAATGAAAACAGATAATCTGTTATTTAGGCCAGACTTGATGTTGTATCACCTGCAGTCCCAGAACTTAGAGGACTCGGGCAGGAGGTGAGACCTGAACTTGTGATGATGGCTCTGCTTTTATGGTCTAACCCCTTCCCTAAGACTGCCTCTTAGGAGAATCACTTTGGGGAGCAGCTTCCCACAGAGGCATCTGGGAGGGGTGGAAAGGTTCAGGACATAATAAGCCCAAAGGTATTTGCACAAATACTTGTCCAAATCAACTACTGAGTCAATGAGTAGATCTCGATGGTCAAAACTTATTTCCCAGAAGCCCCATGACCTGATGGAAATCAGACTTCAGACAGCTTTGACAGTCCATTTCCTGACATCCTGGGTTGTCCCGAGAGGTCTGTATTTCTCGCCAGCAAGAAATCATACACGCAGGACACTCGGATCCTTCTGCAGACAAGCTTTAATGCATCTTGAGAGTGAAAGAGCATAAGCTTCCCAGAGCGGAGACCCCGAGCCAAGAATCCCGTCCCCTAATAAAGGCTGGCAACCGCCGCCTCGGACGTGTCACCCCATGATTGGCTGCAGCTCATCTGGCCATATGACGCCACGGAATAGGCAGAGATCAAGGAATGGAAAATTACCCAGCGCCTGCGCAATAATCTTGTTTACATTCGGTGCCTGCCAGATGCAGGCGCCATCTTGTAATGGAGAATGCAGGGACGGCTCCCTACATCTCCCCCTTTTTTATTAATTAATGATAAGGCTTTATATTTTTACAAGCAAATAGGTCACCCAAATGTTGAGGGATAGAGGCAGAGGTTGTACCTTCCCAATCAAATATTAAGACTGTGTACAAGAGTCGCCATCAGGCTGTTAGCTTGACCCGAAGCGCTCTCGACCTGTCCTCTGCCGTTTTTCTGGGAAAGGGAGACTAGGGCAGGCAACCCTTATGCAGGACAACATGCCTCCCAGAGAAGCCTGCATATTGGGCAACTCTCTGTGCGATGCCTTGCTCGACATCCCTCATGGGCTGCTCAAGCCAGGCACTCTACCCTGTGCAATGAGCCTAGGCTCCGGGTGTGCAAGAGCTGTCTGGCCAGCGGCCTATTGCTTAAGCATAGTTAGCCAAATATCAGTGGAAGCCCCTTGTTCCAAAGCTACAAGCGCTTGGGCGATAACCACCTTGTCTCTCTTAGTTTGAGCCCTGAGCCTACAGACCAGCCAGAGAAGCAACATCAATCCGCAGCAAACGGCTGCACCAAACAATCCCACCTCCACCCATTCCTTAAAATAGGAGACAGCTGAAGCAATCCATGATGACAGTCCCTCCGTCAAGGACAGGAGTTAATCTGGATAATAGCGGCTCTCAACTCCCGGGGAGAGGGTGGAGTTCCGACTTTTGAGGGTCCAAAGGGGCTCTTCGGGTGAGTCTTTCCGGGATCCACAGGGGATTCTCTTCATCCTGTGGAAAAACACATATCGCTCCCCTGGATCTTATGAGAATAGGATCCGGGCCTCTCCAAAGACCAGTTAAGATATCTTTCCATTTTACCATTTCCTTTGGCCTTTCAGGTTCTGAGATGTGGCACTTGGCCGCAGTATGGCCCTGAGCATCAATGTTTAGAAAATTAAGGGTAAAGAGTGCCATGGATATTGCAACTCTTGGCACCGAGGGTAAGGATGCTCCCATTCCCTCCTTTTGTTTGATTAAATAAGACTTAAGTGTGCGATGGGCACGTTCCACAATGCCTTGTCCTTGAGGGTTATAAGGTAAGCCAGTCAGATCTGTCTACAGAAGTGCTGGAACTTTTGAGAGGTATAAGCCGGCCCATTATCTGTTTTTAAGAAGCACACAGGTGGCTAGGTAAAGTCTTATTTCTGTAATACAGCTGAACTTCCTTAAACAGTAGCTTAACTTCTTTCTGAGGCAGGGTTTTTCTGTGACTTTGGAGCCTGTCCTGGAATTTGATCTGCCGGACCAGGATCTTATAAAGATCCATCTGCCTCTTACTCCCGAGTGTTGGGATTAAAGGCGTATGCCGCCAACGCCCTCAACTTAAAGGCGTGTGTCACCAACATAATAGATTAGCATCTTTTACAAAACAAGAACTTTACATTGTCAGGCTTTGCTTAAAAATAATTCTAAATTGAAGCTCTTTAAGTAAAAACATTAATAAAATCAAACATTTGAAAACTGGTTTTAAAAAGAAATTTAAATTCCCTTAAGGTCTTTCTGTAATATATAGAAGCATTAACATTTTAAATCTTAACTGAAAAACTTGTTTCTAAGATGGTACCTCTAATTTCCATGCGGTCACCTTTAGTTAAGATGGCGGTCTAAGTATCCTTTTTTTAACTTTAGCAAAATGGCTACCGTCAGTCATGTGACCAGCTACAAAATGGCCGTACCAGGAAATAGAACATTTTAAAACAAGCATACATAAATTACTTGAGCGAATAACATGCGCGGCCTTTTCCCCTGTCAAAGACTGGGAAAGCCATCTGCAATTTTCTCCGCTCCTCTAATGGTAAAAAGGAGTCGGTACCAAATTTTTGTTGTAACTCATATAATGGGGGTGCTGATGGAAGTACACCCGCTGGATTAACAGGTCTCTTAAATTTACCGGGGTGTGACCGGTTATTCCCTATTTTCTCTCCCTCCTTCTCTGTCTCTCCCTCATCCAGCTGAGCTGTTCCTTCCAAAACCCCATCTCTTGAGCTTTTAGAGTCATTAGAGCTATCAAGATTTAAAGCTTTAAACTTATTTACAGAATCATCTAACAAATTATTCACTCCCTTGTCAGTAGACATCCCAGGAGGTCCTTTTTTCTTATTTATTGCTGTTTCTCTTAACAAATTATTCACTCCCTTGTCACTAGACATCCCGGGAGGTCCTTTTTTCTTATATTTTATTGTTAGGTGCGCCCCATCTCTCACCACATTCGGTTTCTGATATATAATTCTGGACTTCTTTAAGATTGCTACAACAGTGAGAAAAGTCAAAATAGCTCCTAGTAAAAGCATAGAAGCCTCTATATTAACCTCCCACAATAGCAACATTCCCAAGCCAAAGTCCAGAAAAAACATACCTCTCCGAATTTACCACCCTGCAGTTCTGAATCCGCTTTGTAGCCAAGGGGTCTCCGCGATGCCTGAGATGTTCACATGTTCCCGGGTTTCGGCACCATATGTCCCGCGCGGTCTGTATTTCTCGCCAGCAAGAAATCATACACGCAGGACACTCGGATCCTTCTGCAGACAAGCTTTAATGCATCTTGAGAGTGAAAGAGCATAAGCTTCCCAGAGCGGAGACCCCGAGCCAAGAATCCCGTCCCCTAATAAAGGCTGGCAACCGCCGCCTCGGACGTGTCACCCCATGATTGGCTGCAGCTCATCCGGCCATATGACGCCACGGAATAGGCAGAGATCAAGGAATGGAAAATTACCCAGCGCCTGCGCAATAATCTTGTTTACATTCGGTGCCTGCCGGATGCAGGCGCCATCTTGTAATGGAGAATGCAGGGACGGCTCCCTACACTGGGTTATCTGGATTCCATTTCTATTCAAACTGTCAGTCATCCAACTTGATTTGCCTTGCAAATGAGTCTGTGAACCAGGCATTCATATCAACTGTGTAGAAGGAGGGCTCTAATTCCCAGCAATTGTCAGGGTTGCTTCTTCCCACTAAGCAGCCCAGTGTCTCACTCCTCCGATAGTGCTTTTAAAAGCCCAAGTTGTAACAAACCAATCTCTACTTGCCCCCAGTTGTCCCCAATTGAAGAGGTGCCACCATGCCCCAAATTCAAATCCCACTGGAATATGGGCAACGACTAATGAGAAGACAACATTTCCACAAGTTAAAGTGAATCTCCTGCTAAGTCTACCTCCTTGCTAAGTAAGTTCTAAGTCAATGGTTCTCAATTCTGTGGGTCGAAGCACCCTCCACAAACCTCTGTCTCCAAAAAATATTTACTCTATAATTCATAACAGTAGCAAAATTACAGTTATGAAGTAGTAACTGAAATAATTTTATCGTTGGGGGGGTGCCACCACAACATGAGGAATTGTATTCAAGGATCACATCATTGGCAACAGATGCTTCCAGAATGGGGGTTTTGAAGTCTGTTCATTCGAAGGTCAGACTGCAGTGAGGACCTGGTCACTGGTGGTTAGGGTGATGGTGCTGGCAGTCCCTCCATGCTGTTGGGATGGGGCTGCTAAGAGTTTTGTCTGTGGTGAATTTGATGGTTTAAAGACAGAGATATACCAGCCAGTGCATAGCCTCACACACAGTTGGAGAATTATGGGGGAGACATGGACCACTGTAGCAGGAGATGCTGGTCACGCCCACTTGGGCGTGGTCAGAGTGACATAGCAAGACTTTATATATGATGATCGCACGCATGTGGCTCTCTCTGTTCCCTGACCCGCCTGGTTGTACAGGACTGACTCTGTCACACCTTCAATCCATCGCAAAGTGCTACCACCACAGTTTCCGCCGCCTGCAGCAGCCAGCATCAGCTGTGTATCCTTTGCAGGGACCACTCACCGCCGAGGGCTATCAGACTCGGCCCATGTCCAGCCTGCACTGCCGTAGCCTGCCGAAGCCACCCGCCCAGCAGTTCACCCGTGTCCAGCCCCAAAGCCACACTGGATCACTGAGCCCAAGTGCAGCTTCTGCCCAGTACTTTTCACAGGTAGTCTTGAGACAGACTTCACCTCCAGTTCCCACAGCTGAACTTTGCCACCTGCTCATGCCTGGCTCCTGAGCACCTCCAGCTACACTGAGCCACCACCACCCAGTCACTGCACCATCACAACTGTCTACGTGTGCCACCTGACAGTATGCATACATATACAAGCAAACATTTCTCTGCTAACATTTATGTTTGAGTCTCACACAGCCAATGAAGAACTGCCTGACAGCAATCCCTGGATGCTCTGAAAAGAAAATGGGCTACATGTCCTCGAGTACACTGGATCCAACTTCTTTGTTTCAACTGACACTACAGCCAGAACTTCGAGTACTGACTTCAATCAACACAAGAACTTTAATTAAGATAAGGACTTCAATCTGGACCTTCAATCAAGCATCTTCCGCCAGACATAGACTGGATATAACCCATTCAAGACTTTCACTACACTAACATTTTTCCCCCCACAGGACCCCACAAGGCTGTTGTTCACTTCATCAGGAAGTAGCTAGGAGAATACCATGCCCCCTTTCCCCACTGTTAGGGCTAGTTTCCTATTGTTTAAGGTTCGGTTAGGAAGGAGGTGTTCAAGCTTGGACATCTCTTTCAGATGAGTTGGAATAAATATAGTTTAGATGTGACATTAGTATATTATAACTTCTTGTAATTGACCCTTATGATTGTTAATGATAGATAATTTACACTGTTAACTTTTTTTAAAGATTTTATTTATTTATTATGTATACAACATTCTGCTTCCATGTATATCTGAACACCAGAAGAGGGCACCAGATCTCATAACGGATGGTTGTGAGCCACCATGTGGTTGCTGGGAATTGAACTCAGGACCTCTGGGAGAGCAGTCAGTGCTCTTAACCTCTGAGCCATTTCTCCAGCACTACATTGTTAACTTTTAATCCTCTTTTAGACTAAAAGGGGAATTGTAGGGGGAAATGCTGGCCATGCCCACTTGGGTGTGGTCAGAGTGGCATAGCAAGACTTTATATATGAAGGTCGCACACATGTGGCTCTCTCTGTTCCCTGACCTGCCTGGCTGTACAGGACTGACTCCATCACATGAGTACTTTCCTAATAAACCATCTGCTCATCAAACTAGCTCTGACTCCATTGCGATCTTCATTAATTGCGTTTCATGTTAGACCACGGACTCCATAGGATTGGGGGTCTGTTGCTAAGTGCCACCGATAACTGAGGAGAGAAAATTCAAGATTCTAATACACTAATCTGCTAATTAAAGCCAAGACTGAGAGTCAGGGCCTGGAGAGATGGCTCAGAAGTTAAGAGCACTGGCTGCTCTTCCAGAGTATAATTCCAGCACCCACATTGTGGTTCACAACCATCTATAATGAGCATACATGCAGGCAGAATACTGGAGACTATTATATTCTATAAATAAATAAATCTTGAAAAAAAAAAAAGCTGGGCAGTGTTGGCCTACAGTTTTAATCCCAGAATTTGTGAGGCAGAGGCAGGTGGATTTCTGAGTTAGAGGCCAGCCTGGTCTACAGAGTGAGCTCTAGGACAGTTACACACAGAAACCCTGTCTCAAAAAGACCTAAAAAAGAAAAGACAGAAATAATTTTGTATACCCCTGCTATGGTTTTAGTATTAAATGTCTCCCACAGTTATGTTTTGCATGCTTGGCTCCACTTGCTATCACTATTTTGGGAGGCTCTGGAAAATTTAGGAGGTATCACCTAGCTGGAGGGATTAGGTCACTGGGAATGGGGGTGGTCAAATAGTTTTTATTATTAACCAAAGAGAGGAATATATTGTCACAGTGTACAGAAAAAATCATCCCACAGCATTTCCCCTTTTCTGTGCAAGCAAAAAGGAAGGTTTTAACTTTAACTTAGTGAAATTACATACAACAAACCAGTTGTCCAATAAGAATTATAGTTACAGTACTTAGTCCATTTGTATTTGGCAAAATTAGAGAAAATACTCTATCATCAATCTTATCTTTGGCCTACAGTTCAGGCTTATTACTGACTAGCTCTTGCATTTAAATTAACCCATTTCTATTCATCTATGTATTGTCATGTGATGGTGGCTTTTACTAGTCTGATGTCATGTTGTTTCTTTGGTGGCTGCTCCAGTCGCTCTCGATCCCACCCCTTTTCATGTGAGTCCTCAGTTTGATTGTTCCACCTAAGCTTATCCTGCCTAGCTATTGGTCAAACAGCTTTTATTGTTAACCAATGAGAGGAATACATAGTCACAGCGTTCAGAAAGATCATCCCACAGTAGTAAATGCTGGTGAGGGTGTGGAGAAAAGGGAGACCCAATACTTTGATAGTGGGAATGTAAACTGGTACAGTCTCTAAGAAGTCAGTGTGAGGGTTCTCAAAAATTAAAAGGAGAACTTCCTCCGGGGCATAAACCCACATGTCTCTCTACACCTTACTGTGGAGATATTTGCACATCTGTGTTTATTGTTGTACTATTCCCAGCAGCTAAGGAATGGAAGCAGCCTAGATAGGCATCAGCAGAGGATTGGATGAAGAGAAGGCGTTACAGATACACACCGAGATTCTCATTTTTCTGAAAAGAAAACTGAAACTAACATTGACAGAGGTCACTAAGGTGATTGTGGTAAGTGAAACTGTTAGTGTTCAGGCATCTGCACTGGTCTGTCTTTGGAGTTCTGACAGGATACGCCCTCAGCTGCAGCCACTAAGAGCACCACCTGTGCACATTCACTACTTTCCCTTTTAAAAGGGCCCTGCCCACCTTCTATTCTCTCTTTATCTCTCTCTGTCTGTCTGACCCCTCCCCCCTCTCCTGTCTCTCTCCCTCTTTTCTTTCTCTCCTCTCTCCTGCTGCTTCTGTTCCCAGAGGGCAGTCTCCCTCCTTTCCTTCCCCCTTTTTATGATCCCTTTTCCTAATAAAACCCCCTCTGCTCTAACTCTGTGACATGGGTCTTTCTCTCATGTGATGCTTTTCTTAAATTACAACAGAAATTCTGATAAATGCAACATGGAAATGAGGTGTGTGTGTGTGTGTGTGTGTGTGTGTGTGTGTGTGTGTGTGTGTGTGTGTGTGTCCATGAAACTTAAAGGGGTCCATAGAGGAAAGGAAGAGATTTCATGGGAGGACAGTGGGGAAAGAAGGGTTGGTAACAGAATCCATGTGATATGAAAGCAGAAAGGAGAGGTCTTTAGGAGGAGGAAGTGGAACAACAGGAGGACCATAGCCAGAAAGGAGTACAGGGGGAGGGATGAGTAATGTCAAATGGCAATGGATAAAACTGTCATAGTGAGGGCTGGAGAGGTAGCTGACAGGTCCTGAGTTCAATTCCCAGCAACCACGTGGTGGCTCACAATCATCTATAGTGAGATCTAGTGCCCTCTTCTGGCAGGTAGGCATACATGCTGGCAGAATACTGTATACATAATAAATGAATCTTTTTTAAAAAATGCCACAGTGAAACCCATCATTTTGTACGCCAAAGTCAAAATTAGCACAATTTGTTAAAAGTCATTTGTTGACAAGCAGGATCCTGCTTCCACAAACTTAAATTTTGCAATTGAATTCACCCTTTTGCTTTTACAACTAGATCTTCGAATGTCTCCTTTAAGAAATCCTCCAGTCTAGGGTCACAGGGAAATATTCTCCTACATGAATCATCAGCTAGCTTCATAATTTGCAGTGTGGTCGATCTCATCTCCACCTGGAATTGACTTTTGTGTAGAGTGAATTAAAAGCCCAGCCTCACCTTTTTTTTTTTTTCTTCACACAATTGTTCCAGCATTGCTTATTATGAAGATTGCTTTTCTGTCTCACCATGCTGTGCCTTTCTTACAAATTAAATATACAATTATGTGTGGCCTGTTTCATGGTCTCAGTCCTGAAATATAGAAACACTATTACTTTCTTATATTGATTTTTATCTCCAGTCTTAAATATTTTAAACTACATTAATGGCTCTAATATATTTAATTTATTTTTAGCATTTTAAATGGTTGACCAAGCAAGCACAGAATCCTAATAAGAAAAGCCTTCCAGAGGAGCATCTCAAAGGCTCTTATAAATCTAAATCTAACTTAGGAATTTATTGAACCCATTTCTCTTCAATATGAGAATGTCATACAAATCCTTGTTCACATTCTCACGGCTTTAAACTTGAAATTATAAGTCAATTACATCTTTTAAAGAGATTGAATCCCAAGACATCTGCCAAATAGTCTGCTATCCTTGTCTTTTAACTATTTCAAACATCTTCAGCAACATGAATGGATTATTCCCAAACTTGATGTAAAAGTGTTAATCCTGGTAGTGTCATTTCATCTGCTCTCTTTGTATGTCTTCCCTTATGTATGAAACACTTGTGACAGAGTAGCTGCTCTAGCCTTGCAGGGAGTCCCAGGTCTCATTTCAGGGAAACAGAGATGACACCATGGAGCAGGTCCTGGTTGCTGAGTACACAATTTCTGGCCCACTAAGAAAGGCAGTATTTCCACTACAAGACAAAGTGGGTGGGGCTATCTTTTCTGAGGTTGACTGACACCTGAATCTTTAGAAATCAACCCTATCAGGGAGATCTCTTGTTTCTCCACTTGCCTGTCAGTCCAGCCCTGGGGAGGATGGGAAGTTCACAATTACCATATAGTCAAGGCAACATGAGACCTTGTCTCTAAAAATGTTTTTTAATGAAAATAAAAAAAAATGCAGTGTTTGAAGACCCCAAAGATGGGGCTCTGTCTGAAAATATTTTTACATCTCTGGCAATGAATCAGTTCCTCAACCTACTAAGCAGTTAACTCATTGAAATTGAGGCTAAGAGTCCGCAACCCCCCCCCACACACACCACACACACACACACCACCACCACCACCACCACAGCCTAGGGGCCAGAATTTCTTTATAAGTCACCCTTGAAGCAGACATTGATCCAGAAGTAGAAGAGACTTGAAATTGCTTTGCATAGAGATTTATGTAAACTGATGAAAAATGTCCAGTGAATGGGTGGGGACGGGCACCACAGACGTTGAGCCACAGCTGTGTATGTCCATTCCACCTGAAATCCCTTTCTGACTTAAAGCCCCAACCAACAGCACTGAAAATATTTAGTACTTAGGACAGTTGAAAGGGCTATGGCCTGAGTTCTGCACCAAGCACAGAAATCCTTGTCCTACTGGGCTGTATAGTCTAATTAGAGACACAAACAATGAGCCATCTTACACTCCTGTTAAACATGTTTGCTAATAGTAAGTGCTAAAGAGGAAAAGGCACATTTAGGAGAAAGGGGACAGGATTGCAGTTTTACATCCTTGAGCCTGAAATGGTCTCTGTTGCCATCTCTAAACTTCTTCTGGGGCATTCTGTCACCATGCTCCAGATATCTCAGAGCCCAGAAGGACACTTTGGGATTCCATCAACTCCAGAGCTTTTGTTCTATGCCTGGAATGCTCTTCCAGAATTCCCCTCATTGTTGGCTTGTCCTTACCTGTAAGAAATGTTAAGTGGCATCCTCTAGAATGCTTCTCCTAATGCCCTCCTCTCATGCCTCCCACCCCCCCCATCACTCTCTCTCTCATGGCTTTTGTTTATCCCTTTGCTGAAATACAAGTGGCCAAATCCCACTCCTCCACCAAGCCCTGCACACACACACACACACACACACATGTGCTTGAGTACACACAAACACACACACACACACACACACACACACACACACACACACTCAGTTTTGAGACAGGGCCTCAACCTGATGACTTGACCTGATTCTTCTGCCTCTGTTTCCCAAGGTTGGGAAATAAGCTCCTGCCACCACCCGGTTTTCAACCTTCTTACACTAGAAACCTCTTCCCGCTATATGTTCAACAACAATTAGCCTCTCAGAAAAAGTAGAGAAATTTTAGTGAAAAAGCGGCTGTGAAACATAACTGGGGACCTCACCAGACAAGTCTCCTGGTGCCTTTATGCTGGCCTTGCCTGCTTCTAGAACCACGAATAATAAATCTCCGTTGTTATTAAGTCACTCAGTCTATGGTATTTTGTTATAACATTCTGAGTTGAAACACTATTATTAATAGGTTATCTGCTCCCACCCCCCTGAGTTTCTCTGCCAGTGTGGTAAGCCAGGTCAAGCCGAATTAAAAAAGCGTAACAACAGGTTTCTTTGAGCAAAGCAGCTCCAGGGTGAGTTCTCCAGTCCCAGGAATCTGAGGCCTGAAGGGAGGCTTTATAGGTTGTAGGTGAGGCGTGATGACGTGTCTGTCACAAGGCTGGATTTGTGCCCAAGTATGGTCAAAAGCTGACCTTAGGCAGGGCCTTGAGTAGCTGGCAACTTCAGGGGAGGAAGCTGCAGTAGCTGCAAGGAATCCAGAACTGGACTTCTGGGTGTCTCTTTGTTTGGTGGTGGTGGCAGGGTGTTTGGAGAGAGAGAAACAGGAATGGGGCTTCCCAGACATTGCAGGGACCATGCTGGAGGTTCCAACTGAACATCTGTTTTTTTTCCCATTAAAAAAACAAAGAAAAAACCCAAATGTTACAGTACTGTAGCAATCAGAGTGCATTTGTCTATAACACATCAAAGTTATTTTCAAAAATTTCCCCCATGAGAAAATTTTCAAAAATTGTACCAGCCAATTATCACCGAAAATCAGTAGCCCATTAAATCTTAAAGGTGTCATGGAGTGTCTGCACTTGACATGTTTGCCCCAGTACAGGAGTATGAAAGGGGTATAGATAATTTGGCTTTATTGTGTATGCTTATGTAGGGTCAAAGACTCCCAAACAGAGTTCTAACTCTTCACACATGAAACTCACCATGGCTGAGAGAGAAGAGCAAAAAACTATTTAACCACAGAAAATTAAAATCATAGACAGGGTTTTATTTGTTTGAAGCTACATTCCTTCAACACACAGCAACATACAGCAACACACACACACACACACACACACACACACACACACACACACACACACACCCCAAAAACAGAGCTCACGAAGAAGCTTTGTACATTCCATAAATTCCATACCACCACGAATTCTAACTAAACATAAAACTCCAAAGTAGTATTGGGAAGGTGACAAAGAAATCATTCACTTTTTTCTCCTTAATTATGAATCTTAGCTGGTTCCTTTCAACACTCAGCGGACCAACGTCAGACCTCCAGCATGTCTGTCACTAAGACACCTTTCTGGTCTGTTATATCTGGGAAGCTTGCTGGGGTCCAAGTGACAAAAATGTTGGCCACTAGTCTGTATGGCGGCCTTAAGTGTTGTTTTGGCGCCCCCTAGTGTCAAGCGATATTGCAACACTTTGTACATACTGAAAGTCTTATAGTAAAAAATTATTTAAAGTAAATTTTCACTAAAAAGAATGTCTTTTGTTGATTTTCATTTAAACTCTTGGTTTTCTAAATCATAGAAAAATCTGAACATAACTTCTTCAGCACAAGACGGTTGAAAGTCACAGAGAATCACTGGGTTAGAGTAGTCTGTGGGTATTCATAACAGCTGTTTTGTTTAAATTGCCTTCAAACGCCCTTTGAAGAACTTGCTTTATGAGCATGTATAAAACAATACCTATGTATGATATTAGTCACTGTAGAGTTGGAAACAGCATACAGCTAACCAATGAAAGGGTGGTTAAGGGTGGTTATTTACAGTACGACACACCAGCCACGGGGACATCATGCAATACAAAACAAGACCAATCAAGGAAAAAAGCTGGGCACCGCCACACATGCCTTCAACCCTGGCAGTCAGGAGCCAGAGGCAGGTGGATCTCTTGGAATTCGTCATCAGCCTGGATGACAGAGTGAGTTCCAGGCCAGCCAGGACAGACCCTATTAAAAGAAAGAAAGGAAGGAAGGAAGGAAGGAAGGAAGGAAGGAAGGAAGGAAGGAAGGAAGGAAGGAAGGAAGAAAGGAAGGGAAGGAAGGAGTCTGTTGTTTTTATGATTTTTTTTATGATTTGAGGGTTCTGTCTGTGTCTGTTTACCACTTGCATGCAGTATCCTCAGGGTACCCAGAGACTAGAATTACAGAAGGTTGTGAGTTACCATATGGGTGGAGCACCAGCTACTCTTTCCAGGATCCAGGTGTGGTTGCATGGTGGCTAACAATTCTGTTACTCCAATTCCAGGGTCCAAGGCCCTCTGGGGGCACCAGCTGCACAAGTGGTGCACAGACATACATGCAGGTAAAACACGACTATGTGTTAAGGTCACAAACTCTAGACCAAAATTCCTTATGAGTAATAAGTATAGAAGAGTGATAGTCCTTCCCAGCTCCCAAGGGTTCTTAGAGAACATCTTTAAACATACATGACAGCCCCCACCCAAAATAAACCTAGTAGAAGATGGGAAAAGACTGCTGAAGGAAATAAGCAACTTTATTTAAAGCTTTTAAAGGCACAGATAAATAGAAATATATTCTATGTGCATTAGTGAGAAAATTCAATACAATGCAAGTACAATTTTCCCCATTTAATCTATACATTTAATATAATTGCCATTAAAATTATGCTGAGTTTTCCTCTTATCTGAAAGCTGACATAGTTAAATGCTAGGATTTTGGGGTGCCTTTAAATGTCATCTGGGCTGGAGTTGTGGCTCACACCTGTAATTCTAGGACTCAGAAAGCCGAGGCAGGAAGGTTACCTCAAATTCCAGGTCAGTCTGGCCTATAGAGTCAGACCCTGTCTCAGGAAAACAAAGTCTAAAAGTCATTTGGGAATACAGGAAGTACTCAGAAATGTATTTAGATTCTAAAAGTTAGTGCTCCACTTATAAAAATTACAAATCAAAAAATGCCTTTCTTTCTTCAAGGTTTTAAGTTCACCTGAAAATTCTGTTATAAGTCTCACACATTTTAGAAATTATTTCTGAGGGACTTTTTAAAATTGGAATTCCATTACAAATCTTAATGGCTAAGCATTTTAAGTTTATTAATATACATATATTCTTTACTTTCTATAGACATTACAATAATGCGATGTATCAACAAAAATCCTTTTCAAGTGCTTAAGTTGTTTTCATAAATAGAATTAATTAACTTGACAATTATGTGGGGATTAAGTACTCTCAGTGACACAGCACTTGCCTAATAAGCCCTGGGTTTGATCCCGCAATGCAAAAAAGCAAAGCAAAATGACAGCAATAATAGTGCCTTATTTATTCCATATCAGTGTGTGTGTGTGTGTGTGTGTGTGTGTGTGTGTGTGTGTGTGTGTTAGGGTTGAACCCTGTCCCTCTAAAATTCACATAGGGAAAGCCTAACTTCCAGTACCTCCATGTGTGACTATGGTTTGGAGATGGGCTCCTTAAAAAGCTACTTGTGATGGTTTGAATGAAAATGACCACCATATATTTAAATATTTAGCCTCTTGTTGGTGGAACTGCTTGGCAAAGGCTAGGAGGTGTGGCCTTATTGGCAGTTGGCTTCAAGTTTTCAAAAGAGTCTCTCTCTCTCTCTCTCTCTCTCTCTCTCTCTCTCTCTCTCTCTCTCTCTCTCTCTCTCTCTCTCTCTCTCTCTGCCCCACAGTTGTGTCTCAAGATGTGAGCTCTCAGCTACTGCTCCAGAGAAATGCCTGCCTGTCATGCTCCCTGCCATGACTCTAACCCTCTGAAACAGTGAGGTCCAAATAAACTCTATCTTATCAGAGCAATAGAAAAGTACTAAGGTAAGATGATATCGTAGGAGTGAGTCCTAATCCAGTGTGACTTGCGTCTTAAACGAGGACATTTGAACAGACAGGCATAAAAGGCATATCAAAACTCAGACAGAAGATGCCATGTACAAGCTCAGAGGGGCCTTGGGATATGACCAACTCCATCAGCATCTTGCTCTTGAACTTCCCTTCTCCAGACTATGAGGAAATAGATTCCTGTTGCCTAGGCCCCTCCACATTGCTTGCTATGGCAGCGCCAACAAGGGATACCTTGACACTTAATGGTTTCATGTGAATGTGGCTTCTTCCTGGGGGCTTTGGAATCCAGGGATTACCTCACATTCTTAAGTCCTTTTTATTCTTATACTTATTTATGTTTATTTATCTATTTTTGTTTTTGGTTTTTCGAGGCAGGGTTTCTGGCTGTTCTGGAACTCACTTTGTAGACCTCTTCAGACCTCAATCTCATAGAGATCCACCTGCCTGGGCCTCCTGAGCGCTGGGATTAAAGGTGTGTGCCACCACTGCCTGAGGCATTCTTAATGGCACTGGAATTGCACTAATTTTTGATTTATTTCTTACTAACAGAATTTTCATGCAGATTCTACTTGTCTTAGTTGAAGTTTCTCTTGCTGTGACAGAACACTATAATTAAAAGCAACTCAGGGATGAAAGATTTATTTCATTTACTCTTCCGTATCACAGTTCATCATCTAAGGTAGGCAGGGCAGGAACCTGAAGGCAGGAGCCAATGCAGAGGCCATGGAGGGGTGCTGCTTAATGGCTTACTCTTCGTGGCTTTCTCAGTCTGTTTTCTTATTCAATTCAGGACTACCAGCCCAGGGGTGTCCCCACTGTAATAGGTTGGGCCCTCCCCTATTATCAGTCTCTTTGACTGAGATTGCTCTTTGTCCATTCATCAGATTTTTCTTTTAAAGAATACGATCTCCATCAAGCTATATAATATCCTCAAAGGATATCAGAAAAGAAGTACAGTATCTTTTTCTCAAGTAGTTTATACCTTTGTGAGGAGATACATAACCTCTAAGTTGAACATAAGGTGTAACCAGGCAGAAAAACAGAAGGAGAGAGTACTTGTCTTGAGACACAACTGACTTCCAGAAAATGATTGTAAGCAGCCTTAAAGTTAGGAGGTTGTTTGGTTGGAGGGCTCGGGCCCCTGGGTGGTGTGAGGAGTTGGAGCCTGGATTTTGATGTGGAAGACACCTGGTGTTGACACTCATCACCAAGCATTTAGGACCCAAAGAACTTTTCCCACTACCCAGATCCTAAGGGACAAAGCTGGGACCAAGGGCGGTCCGTGTGAGCTTCTAGGTACAAGAGATAGTTTTCCTGGTCACTTGTAGTCGTAATCGTTGGACACCATCCTACATTAGTCAGGCAAAAAAAAAAAAGAAGAAAAAAAAGGAAGGAAGGAAGGAAGGAAAGGAGGGAGGGAGGGAGGAGAAAGAAAGAAAGAAAGAAAGAAAGAAAGAAAGAAAGAAAGAAAGAAAGAAAGAAAGAAAGAAAGAAAGAAAGAAAGAAAGAAAGAAAGAAAGAAAGAAAGAGAGAGAGAGAGAGAAAGAAAAAGAAAACAAAAAACCAAACCAAAAGAAAAAAACACGCCAAATTCTTTGGACTACAAATCCCAGAATGCAACGCCGGAGTTAGAACGTGATCACCCAAGAGCCACTCAGCAGACCATCATGCAACGCTCTCCAAGTAGGCGGGCTCGCTGAGGGGACGGCCCAATGTTTCTTAGGCAACTCCAATGCCGCGGCAGGATTCACTTCCGCTTCCGCCTGGGAGAAGAGCGTCTGCGCAGGCGCCACAGTGGCGTCTTTCTCCCGCGCCTACACAGATAGAAGTTCCGTGTCGGGCCGGCAGCGGCGGCGGCGGCGTCTCTCAGGTTTGAACGCGGAGCGGGTAGCGTCGGGTCTGCGGCCTGATCTGGAAGCCTAGAGCGGAGCGGCGAGATGACGGACCGGTACACCATCCACAGCCAGCTGGAGCATCTGCAGTCCAAGTACATCGGTACGGGCCACGCCGACACCACCAAGTGGGAATGGCTTGTGAACCAGCACCGGGACTCCTACTGCTCCTACATGGGTCACTTCGACCTCCTCAACTACTTCGCCATCGCCGAGAACGAGAGCAAGGCCCGCGTGCGCTTCAACCTGATGGAGAAGATGCTGCAGCCCAGCGGGCCGCCGGCGGACAAGCCCGAGGAGAACTGAGGCGAGCGCTTCCCAGGCTCCCCCGCCGGCCAGCGGTGGGCCGGTCCTCCTTGCTCGGGCTTCTTCATCGTCTGTCACGCCTGGCCTGCTTACCTGTGGACGATTCCGAACAAGTCACCGAGAGACTGTCGGGACCCCCGGGAACTGTGCGGGAGGAGCGACCCTAGACCCGGCAAGCGAGGGAGAAGACGCCACGGGAGTGATGACGCGTTTCTAATGAGTCTGCCTTTCAGTAGTTGGTTGTCCTTCTTGCCATGTTTATAAAGTTTAGGATTTGTCCTATCTTTTGGTGTGGATTGCTGTGTTCCTTGGGTGGGGTCTGGGGAGGGTGCTGTGGACCAAGGTCTCAAGATGTTGCACGTTGCATCTGTTTTTCTTGAGAGTTAGTCTGTGTGTCTTCAGAAATGAAGAACGGATTTTTTTTTTTCATTCAGTGTTCACCAGAGCGTTTTCCAAAGGTTTGGGGGCATACATTATGCCAATTTGGAGAAAGGCTAAAATAGACCAGGGCTAGATGATGCAGGGAGATTGAGGAAGCTTGAAGAATTCGCAATTTTAAATACTATGCTTGTAATGCTAAGATATTGCGATGATGACATTTGAGAAAAGATTTTACGGAATCCAGAGAAAAACCGTGCAGAGCATGGGAAGTTGCTTACCATCTAATAGGGCATTCGTTGGTGTGTTTTAAGTTACTGAAGGAACACCAAAAAAGCAATGAGTCGCTGGGAGTGGCACACACCTCTAATCCCAGCACCCAGGAGGCAGAGGCTGAAGGATTTCTTGAGTTCAAGATCACATGAAAAAACCGGTAAGAGCCATTCACTGAGCGTTGTGGTACACGCCTTTAATCCTAGCACTCCAGTACTCTGTAGGCAGAGGCAGGGGATCTTGAGTTTGAGGCCAGTCTGCAGGTGGAGTTTCAGGACTGCCAGGGCTACACAGAGAAATCCTGTCTGGCTGCCTGCACCCCCCCCCCCCCAAGCAGTATGGCAGGAAGGGATGAGCAATAGAGCACAGGACAGCAACAGGAAGGAGAGGCTGGTAGGCCAATGCAAGGACTTGCTGAGGGAGGTCTTTGTTTAAAACATGATCTAATGCATTCTAGAAAAAGATTCCCAATCACATTCTTCTAAATTCATTACACTTTTAAAAATTGTTGAAGCATGGGAAGTTTTTATGTGTGTTATAGCTGTTGGCATTCAACAGAAGAGAAAACTAAATATTTATACCTTTATTTTTAACTTACATTAATACTTTTAATGATTTATTTTAAAATAAAAGTAGCTGGGTATGATGGGGCATGCCTTTAGTCCCAGCAATAGGAGGCAGAGCCGGACTGATCTCTGAGTTCAAGGACAGGCTGATCAACATAGTGAATTCAGGTCAGGGCTATGTAGAGAGAAGAGAGACTCTGTTTCAAACAAACAAAAAGTAACAGTAATGGATTTCAGGAGAGAGAGCACTGGAGCAAAGAGTTCTTGCAGTGCAAGCACAGCGACCTTCATTCAAATGTCCACTACCAGTGTAAAATCCCAGGCACAGCTCCATGGGCATGTAACCCCAGCACTGGAGAGTTGAGACAAAGGGATAGCTGGGGCTTGTTGGCTGCTTGCTTACCTCCAGGTTCAACCAGAGACCCTGTCTCAAGAAAGTAAGAGCAAGGTGGGTTGGAGAGGTCTATATGGCTGGGAAGAGGACAGACAGCATGGGTAGGAGAACCGGCTGTTCCCCCAGAAGACCCTGGTTTGATCTCAGCACCACATGGCGGCTAACAATTGTAATTCCAGTCCCAGTGGCTCCGCTCACCATTCTGGCATCTGTGCATGGCAGACACAAGGGCTGCAGGAGAACATTCACATATATAAAATAAAATCTTAAAAGAGGGAGAAACTTCTCTTTGCCACAGATGGAAACCATTACAGAAAAGAATAGCCAATCAAAATGCAGAGCAGTGGAGCCCAATCCCAAGCCACATAACACCATTCTGAAAAATCAAAAGCTCAGGGAACATTTCTGAAGGGGGGCAGGGACAGAAATATAAGTCCCAAGAGTGTCAGAGAGTATGCTGTGAGAGTATTTCCTAGGAGTGTCAGAAGCTACCCAGAGTTTCACCAACATGGCGGCCTAACAATGAACTGAGTAAGAACAATAAACATGCTAACGTGGACAGGGAAGGAGCTCCCAAGGCCTTAACCCTACACAAAGAACTACAGGCAACTAAGGAATGCTGAGCCAGAGGGAGAAGTAGGCTTCCTCAGGGAAGAGCAAGCCAGTTGGTTATCTAATGCCAACGGTCAGCTCTGAAAACGTGAATAGCAGTGACATTACAGACTGAGCAGATTATATTTGTGTATTTAGGATATACACACATATGCTATATATCAACAATTAATGGGAAAGTGGCCATGAATTTGAAAGAACAAGGAGTGTATAGGAGGGTTTGGAGGGAGGAAAGGGAAGGGGGAAATGTTACAATCCCCAAAAGTAAAAAGTAAAGAAAACGATGGAGTAAAATGCTGGACATCCTCCTCTGGCCTCAACTGTGCATGGATCCACACACCTGTACTACATGTGTGCATAACAACACACACACACATAATGAAACACTGCATGATACATTTTTATGAAATTTAGAAGTTTTATTTCTATATTTTTATTTTATTTTTTCTTTCCATTTTATATTTAAATTAGAAACAAGATTATTTTACATGTCAATCCCAGTTCCCTCTGCCTCCCCTCCTCCTTTGCCCCCCCCCCCACTAACACCCTAACTATCCATGCCCTTTTGGCTCCCCAGGGAGAGTGAGACCTTCCATAGGGGGTCTTCAGAGTCTGTCATATCCTTTGGGATAGGGCCTAGGCCCCATCCCCTGGTGTCTAGGTTCAGGGAGTATCCCTCTATGTGGAATGGACTCCCAAAGTCCATTCCTGTGCTAGGGATAAGTACTGATCTACTACAGAAGTCCCCATAGATTTCCGAGGTCTCCTCACTGACACCCACATTCCTGGGGTCTGGATCAGTCCTATGCTGGTTTCTCAGCTATCAGTCTGGGGACCAAGAGCTCTCCATTGTTCAGGTCAGCTGTTTCTGTGGGTTTCACCAGTCTGGTCTGGACCCCTTTGCTCATCACTCATTCTCTGCAACTGGATTCCAGTTCAGTTCAGTGATTAGGTATGGGTCTCTGCTTCCACTTACACCAGCTGCTGGGTGAAGGCTATAGGATGGCATATAAGTCAGTCATCAATCTCATTATCAGGGGAGGATATTTAAAGTAGCCTCTCCTCTTTTGCTTAGATTGGTAAAACTAAAACTCTTGATGCTATTAGTTTCAGCTTTTGCTTCAAAAGCTTGAAATGTCACTGATAGTAAATTTGTAATTTTCCTTGAAGTACCAGACCATTTGATTCACTTTCAAGAACAAATCTGCCAAGTGGCCAAGTCTGAAAGTTACATGGTAGGACTGGGCAAGTGGCCCTGGAGTGGAGTGCTTCCCTAGTGTGCTTGGGCCCTGGGTTTGGCCCCCAGTGCTGTAAACATATTGAAACCAACAATAAAACTAGGATTGCTTTCTTCGTGGAAAAAATGGAGACTTCCGACCCCAGCTCAGATAAGCACAAGTGTTTCTCTTGACAAACCCAGCACACTTTGAAGACTTTGCTTGGCTTTGCTCAGCCTAGCAGTTTCATCAAGGGTTAAAAATGTCATAAAGTTACTAATCTTACTGCTTTATCAAGGAAGTTCCCCCTCCCCCAAATGCTGTATGTACTAGGATGGCCTCAATGGCTGCCAATTCATTGTCTTCTTGCCTCAGCCTCTTGAGTGCTGGCATTACAAGCACATCTAATTATCTGCCTTTCAGCACAGACACTGGCAAATGAAACAGCTCTGACTGTATTTACTGATCAGGTGAGGCAGAATATATCCATTACTAGTGTAATCTGATGCCATTGTCTTGAGTCACTTCTATTGATGTTGCTTTTGTATAATCTGTGCAAATATTAACTGTGAAAAAAGTTAATAAACTCAAAGTTTTTATTATGAGAAGAATTTGACTTTACAGATTTCCCTGAAAAGCTTTTTTACAACCATTTTACTGTTTTTCCTGAGTGGCTGATAGTAGACTAAATAATAGTTACTTGGGTATTTGACAGACATTTTTTCAAAAATGAGTGAAATGAGCCATCACTTCAGGAAAGCTGCTAAATTGCTACATCAGAGGGCCCCTGTGGCTGCCACATTGAGAGAAGACAGGCAAAGTGAAAGAAGAGATGGTAAGTGTTCAGGCAATTAAGATGTCAACACTAATGCATCACCCCACCCTCACCTCAGAGAGTAAAAGTTAAACTGTAAATCATGGTTTCGTAAAACTTGATCCAAGAATACAAATTGTTGTTCAAGTGAACTCTTGTTGGAGGCTGCAGCAACCGACTAGGAGCGAAGACAGTTTGCACTGGAGAGAAAGAAGAAAGGCCTAGATGCACAGAGTGGAATAACATGTGCTAACCCAGTGGTTCTCAATCATTTGGGGTTGAATATCCCTTTCACAGAGGTCACCTAAGACCATCAGAAGACAGATATTTGCATTAACATGCATAACAGTAGCAAAATTACAGTTATGAAGTAGCAACAAATATTTCCATGGTTGGGGATCACCACAACATGAGGAACTGTACTAAAGGGTCATAGCATTAGGAAGGTTGAGAACCAATGAACTAAACTAAGGAGTGTTTATGTCAGCACTGCAAAATTTGGGGAGGGACTTTGTACCTTTGGGAAAGACTTCCATAAGCTAGTTAGGGTTTGTATTGTAAAAGTGACATGAAGTTGAAGATTTTAGTCTGTTTGATTAACTGATTTATTTCAAGCATCTAGAACAGGCTTGGCATATCCCAAGGTGTTCAGTAAATGCTTCATGTTCAATATGGAAAGATAGGACTTATAATAAGAAGACTATAATAGATAGTCTATTGTGATTCGTGTGCTTCTAGCGTTCTCCACTGCACCAGGACAGGGTCATACTGAAGAAACAGACCACGGAGCTGAGCAGTGGTGACTCATGCCTTTAATCCTAGCACTTGGGAGGCAGAAATAGGTGGATCTCTGTGAGTTTGAGGCTAGCCTGGTCTACAGAGTTAGTTCCTGGACAGTCAGGGCTGTTACACAGAGAACCCCTGTCTCAAAAACAACAACAAAAACAGACCATGGAACACATCTTCCCATTACAACAGTCCTAACTAATAATGAACATTTAACAGTTTTTTTTTTATACAATCTTTATTTAACATATGGAAGAGACTCAAGGAAATTAATTTGCCCAGAGTTACATCTTATTAGCTAAGCCTGGATATTATTATTATCTGAAGATGTACTATGATGACTATTATTATTACTTTAGTTAATCCTGGATGATGATCATTACTAGCTGTGCTGGTAAGTTTTTTGTCAACTTGATACAAACTAGTGTCATCTAGGAAGAGGGAACCTTGGCTGAGAAAATGCCTCCATCAGACTGACCTGTAAGTGAATCATATGGGGCATTTTCTTGATTAATGATTGATACAGAAGGACTCACCCATTGTGGGTGGTGCCACCCCTGAGCAAGTGATCATGGAAGATAGGAAGATATAAGAAAGGTGGTTGAGGGTTGGAGAGTTGGCTCAGTGATTAGGAACACTAGCCGCTCTTCCAGAGGACCCGGGTTCGATTCCCAGCATGTATATGACACCTTATAACCTCCTGTAACTCCAGTTCCAGAGGATCTGATGCCCTTTACCAGCTGCTGTGGGCACCTGGCATACACTTGCACGAAGGCAAAGCACACATACACATTATAAATAAATAATATTTTAATATTTTTTAAAAGAAAGATAAAGAGGACTGGAGAGATGGCTCGGAACTTAAGAGCACTGACTGGTCCTGAGTTCAATTGCCAGCAACCATATGGCTCACAACTATCTGTAATGAGATATGGTGCCCTTCTCTGGCATGCAAGCATATATGAAGGCAGAATGTTGTATACATAATAAATAAATAAATCTTAAAAAAAATGAAAGAAAGAAAAAGAAAGGTAGCTGAGAGTAAACCTACAGGGAAAGCCAGTTAGCACCATCACCATGGTTTGGCTTCACTTCTTCCTTCCAGGTTTCTCCCTTGACTTTCCTCTATGGTGGACTCTAAGTTGTCTGTTGAAATATGCGCCCCAGCCCCCACGCTGCTGCTTTTGGTCACGGTGTTTATCACTGCAACAGAAAGCAAACTAGAACATCAGCTAAGCCTGGATTATCATTATTAACTATGTCTGGATCCCCAACCAGATCTTCTAGCAAAAAAAGGTCCAAATCTCTACTACATAATTGCCTTCAATTATTTAACACAGAAAAACATTATTAGAATAATTTAGTGCTTTTTCTTTGTTGTTGATGGTGGTTTTTTGTTTGTCTTCAGACAGGATCTTACTGTGTAGTCCTGGCTGGCCTGGAACTCACTTTGTAGAGCAGGTTGGCTTGGAACTCACAGAGATCCTGCCTACCTCTGCCTCCCAGGTGCCAGGGCTGAAGGAGTTTACCACCACATCTGGCCCAGATCAGCAGTTATTGTCTCAGACTTTAAAGGTGGGAATCTTAAAACCTTAGTGGCTGATTTGTATCAATAAGTATGAGACCATACTAGGTGCCCCATCTACTAACTCAAAACCATATGTATATTTACCAAAAGGAGTGACAACAACATTCACAGTGGGGAAAATAATTTTGTGCTAGAAATTTCCATTCAAGTATCTGAAAATAAATTGCATCCCAGAAACCAAATTACAGTCCTGATACATTTAGTTGTTTCAGCATTATTGGAGTAAATGTCTGCATCAAACACAGGAGGGCAGTAAAGGATCAAAATTACTTTTGTGAACTGCTCTGAACAAAGATTCCTGCCGACTTCAGTTTCTGTGCCTAGTCACCAGTCCTCTGAAGCTTGAACACTGTTGATAATCTATAGTGCACTATGCAGGTTTGCATCAGATAACCCAGCAGCATCCTTTTATTTATCACTGTGGATGTGCAAGGACAGATGAGATGCAGATCCTGACCCCGAATAGATAGAAATTGGCAACACTGACACAGTGGTACAGAAATAACTGATCCATAGCAGCCAGTGCTAAGTGCTGCAGATTTAGGCTGAAATCCCAGTGCTCAGAAAGCTGAATAAGGAAGCTCTCAGATTCAAGACCAGCCTGGACTGCATAGCAACATGTTTCAGAAAACCATGTCTCAAGAATCAAGAAGCAAAACAGCCAAAACTTAAGGGGAGAGAGAGAGAGAGAGAGAGAGAGAGAGAGAGAGAGAGAGAGAGAGAGAGAGAGAGATAGTTAGGAAAAAGAGTCTAGGGGGTTTTAGGAAGAGATTATTGAACACTTCCAATGAGGGAGAACACTGTTAAGAAACACATGCTTTTTAAGTGGGACATTGTGGCACACACCTTTAATACTGGCACTCAGGAGACAGAGGCAGGTGGATATCTGAGTTCAAGGCCAGCCTAGTCTACAAAGTAAGTTTCAGGACAGTCAGGTTTACACAAAGAAACCTTGTCTCAAAATACCAAACCAAAGCAAACAAAAAAATTAAAAAGAAAAAACGAAAAGAAGAAAACAGAGGCTTATAGAACAGGATTGTTTTTTCTGTTGTTTTGAGACAGGGTCTCACTCTACAGCCTACAATGGCCTAGAATTTACCAGGTGTCCTAGGCAGGCCTCAAACGTGTGGTAGTCAAGAGCTGGGGTTGTGTGTGCCACACCACACCTGTCTGGACCAGGACATTGGGGAACGAGACAGGTTTTCTCCAGATCAAAACAAGTATGTCTGAGCCTCTGGGGATATCATCACTATCTCAGGAGGAAAAATAAAATCTGCCTTCTCCACTTCACTTCAAAACTATCCTATTACTTTTGTTTTTATTATTTTTGAGGCAGGGTCTTGCTATGTAATTTCCTGCCCTAAGATTATAGGTGTGTCCATTATGCCAGGCTCAAACCCTTAACTCCTTTGCCTCCCTTTTCTGAGAGAGTATCATATTACCCAGGTGCCGGCTTTGAACTCCTGATCCTCCTGCCCTTGCCTCCTGAGTTCTGAGGTTGTCGTGGCTTATAACTTCTTATTATGCTTTAAAAGGTTTCCTGGTCTTGAGTCCCTGCTTTCATAAGTCTAGAAAAGCAATATCCAAGTCCCAGGACGGTAGCAACAGTGTTTGCTGGTATTTGTTGAATGTCACTCTACCAAAGATTTACATGGTGTGATCTCAGTTAATCTTCTTGGGCAAACTCAAGCAGGCTGTCATGCTATTAGACCAATAAGCAAACACATTTAGGTTGTTTGCCTCCTATCACTGAGCAAGCAAGCAGTTGAACAGCAGGTTATATCATGATCTTATCCCAACACCCAGGCTTTACAGAACAGACAAACGTTTCTAGAGCTGGGTTTTACAGAATTCCAATTCCTTGAAAATCTGTTAGCAGCTCTTCTTCAGGGTGGTAGGAGGGGTGTGAGGAATGCTTGGTAATTAAAAAAATTCCAGGCCAGGCAGTAGTGGTACAACCCTTACTCGGGAAGCAGAGGCAGGCGGATCTCTGAATTCCAGGCTAGCCTGGTCTACAGAGCGAGTTCCAGGACAGCCAGGACTACACAGAGAAACCCTGTCTTGAAAAACAAAGCAAAACAAACAAACAAACAAAAATAAAAACGAATTTCAGAACAGAAAAATGATGTGTTTCACCCTGGGGCTTTAGGAAGATGGCTCTGGTGGTAGTGTGTATAGTGTGTAGGTGGAACTCAGGCCCACCGATATATCCCCTTTCTCAGATTGCAATCCCTCTGTGGAACTGCATACCTTTGTGAATAAGAGTAGTTTTGATCTCAGTTCTTTTTTTCTGTATCTGCAAGACTAACAACCTAAAAATTTTAGAAAGAGCAGGGAGGATCTCTGTGAATTGGCAGTCACTCTGGTCTACATAGTGAGACCCCATCTTCAAAAAGTATATAGTGGGGGAAAAAGAGACATTAATTATATCCCACAATTTAATATCTAAGGCTCATTCTTTTCCAGGAGGAGAGTAAGAAAATGAAAACTAAATGGGCGGTATTGCTGAAGATCCTGGATGTGTGAATTCTTTTTCAGGGTCAGTGTCTGGGAGATGCTTGCCAGGAAGCCTCAGAAGCCAGCGGTCTGACAGCCAATGGTTGACCTAACATCACAGAGGTGACAATGAATTTAATTAGCTTTCCCTCCCACATCTCACTCTTCTTCCAGAATCTCCACACTCTTACATCTTCCTTACAGGCCCTCTGTATGTGTGTCTTCATGTCACTATGTCACTTAACCCTGAAACGGTAAAAGCTGCTCAGAGGAGGAGGGCGAGGGATGCTGGGGGAAGAATTCAATTCATGGATAGAAAAATGCTCCACTGCAAAGGGCCTTTTGAAGTGCTGTCTCTTTGATCTCGGTTGCCTCCAGTCCTGCTTATTCTCTGCTTCCTTCATATCCTGCCACTGTCACCAGCTGTCCTCAGCTTGTACTCTTATCACTCTGTCCTCACTGCTTCAAAGAGCCTCAGCCTTGTGTCGCCATGTCTTTTCATAAAAACAGTGGCCTTCAAAGCAGAAATGTCTTCATATCATAAGAAAAATTGAGGTAGGATTGAAAAAGAGAGATTGGGAGTAGAGAAGACACGGTAGGTAATTTTAGGGGCTGTAATGCAACATTAAAGAGCTTAAGGGTTTTTACTTCCTTACCCTCCCATTCCTCATGTCCAAGCGCTCAGCTAGCTGACTTGTCTGCTCTGGTCCCTGGTTCATATCCGCTTCCATCAGCTCATCATTTTCCTACCCCATATTACACTACACTGCTTTTGATATGGGGACAAAATGTTTTGTCCGTAAAACAGACATGCGAAGTGAGGACGATACTAACCTCTGAGCTATTCCAGCCAAAGTGCTTTCTACAATTAAAAAAATAAACCTATAAAGAGTAATAACATATTCCATCAATTCCAAATTAACAAACTCTTATCCTTATCAGTTTCTTACTTTATTTTAAAACGAAGTTGTGTGTGTGTGTGTGTGTGTGTAGTAGTAAGTTATATGTGTGTGTGTGAGGGTAGTCCATACTTTCTTTTTTTAAAAGATTTTATTTATTTATTATGTATACAGCTGTCTGCCTGCCTGCCAACAGAGGGCACTAGATATCATTCAAGGTGGTTGTGAGCCACCATGTGGTTGCCAGGAATTGAACTCAGGACCTCTGGAAGAACAGTCACTGCTCTTAACCGCTGAGCCATCTCTCCAGTCTGTAGTACCATACTTTCAAAGAGCAAAAAGAAGCATTGCAGATAAAATTAATGTCTTCTTATGGTGGGAACCCATTTGTCCCAGCTATTTTCTCTCTTCACACAGCCATCTGCTTAAGCAATCATTCGCTTCTGGGAGCATTTACAAATGTTTATTTGTATCCAGGAACCGTCATCATCATCATCATCATCATCATCAGGAGTTATGATCCTGTCTATGGAACTATGCAAATCAAATTGGTGGCTTTTCAAAAAGCTAAACAAAGAATTAACATATTTTCTTAGTTTCCTTCCTATCACTGTGATAAAATAGTCTGACAGAAGCATCTTAAGGGAGAAGAGTTTACATTGGCTTACAGTTGCAGAGGACACAGTCTGCAATGGGGAAGGTATGGGAGCATGACACAAACCAGTCACATTTCATTGGTAGAGAGAGATTTTGAAGTAGCGTCAGGTTATAAAAGCTCAAAAGTTCCCCATCACAATTCCCCCTCAAATGGCTTCCTCTACAAGGCTCCACCTTCCAAAGGTTCCATGGCCTTCCCAAAGAGCTGGGTACGGTCCTGGTTGGTTTTGTCAACTTGATACAAAATGGCATTGTCTGAGAAGAGAGAACCACAACAGAGGAAATTGTATTCATAACATTGACCTGTAAATGATGAGCTTATAAGGTGTTTTCTTACTTGGTATGGGGGGGCCCAGCCCATGGTGGGTGGTGCTGTCCTTGGGCTGGTAGTTCTAGGTTCTATAAGAAAGCAGGTTGAACAAGCCATGAGGAGCAAGCCAGTAAGCGGCACTGTTCCATGGCTTCTGCATCAGTTCCTGCCTCCAGGTTCCTGCCCAGACTTCCTTGGAAATAGAATGAGATTAACGCTTTCCTCCCCAAGCTGCTTGTGGCCACGATGTTTTATCACAGCAATAGAAACCCCATCTAAGACAGGGTTCAAATGTTGAAACACGTGGAGGAGAGCCTGTGGGGGATCCAAATGCAAATGATCTGGTAATTCTCTTCCTAGGCATATACCAAAATGAATGGACACCAAGCATTTAAACAGACATTACATGCTGATCTCCAATGTAGCATTGGCCACTGGGCCCAAAACATGGAAACAGCCCACACATCTACCAGCTGAGGAATGAAGAAAAATACGGAATGTGTGTAGACCATAGCCTTCTTCAGCCACAGAAAAGAATGAGGCTTTCACAGATGAGTTCCGGAGGCACAAGAAGCTGAGTGTGGCGCTCTAGCACCACGTACAAAGCTGACACAGAACTGTGCATCTGGATCCCCAGAGCTGGGGAAGCAGAGACAGAAGGACCTCTGGGGCTCACTGGCCAGCCAGTCTAGCAGAATCAGTGAGCTCTAGATTCAGTGAGACTGTCATCATCATCATAAATAATAATAAATACTACAACTACTAGTAGCAATAATAACAATAATATAACAAAGTGCATGTTTACCTGCCCCCAAAGTGTATACAAACATATGCACACCAATATGTACACACACACACACACACACACACACACACACACACACACACACACACACACAGGAATAAGCCTAAACAGAGATCAGTTGTGGACCTTGTCATTTACTAAGCACCAAATGAAACTCTGATGTTCTGCAAAGCAGTTTTACCCTTCTTGGCTTAACAAGAGCAGCAGTTCTATGGATTTTTTGCTGTTTTGATGGTTGGCTGGTTAGTTTCTTTGTTCCTCAACAACTTTGAAAGAGTCACACGTGTGTCCTATCAGGTGACGCATAGATAAAGTGTGAGAACTGCCAGACACTCAGATAACTTCATGATCTCACAGAAAAGAGATCACATATTTACATAGCCTCAAGCTAAGTAAATTTCAAACATACTTTTGATTGAATAAGAAATGCCAAAATTCCCATTTTTCCAATTACCAGTTGAAATGACTTTTTAAACTCTTAAAAATTAAACTGTGCATGCGCTTGTGTGTGTGTACACTGTGAACACATTGATGCCATAGCATGAATATAAAGGTCAGAGAGCAAATTGAAAGAGTCGGTTCTTTCCTACCATAGAGGCCCTGGGGGGATGCTCGGTGTTTGGCAATAAGAAGATACACAGATAATTGATGTCATGGAACAAATACCTCTCTCTCTCTCTCTCTCTCTCTCTCTCTCTCTCCCCCCCCCCCCCTCCTCCCTCCATTCCTCCCTCTCTCCCTCTCTCCCTCTCTCCCTCTTTCCCTCCCTCCTTCCCCCTGCCCCCTCTCTTGTGTTTTCAGGCTTCCCTTGAACCCACTATGTAGCCGTGGATGACTTTGAATATCTGACCCTCCTGAGACATCTACCTCACATGCTGGGCTTGTGGCACCACACTTGATTTTGTGAACTGCTAGTGATTGAATCCAAAGCCTTGTTCAAGCCAGGCAAGTGCTACCAACCAACCTACATCAACAGCCCCCCACCTCAGTGTTTTTACTACAGATCACAAACTCCTATAACTTCCAGCTGTTACCACACAACACACGCCTACTATTTAGCACTCAATTTCCCACTAATCCAAATTTATTTAAGAAAGAAAACAAAACTCTGCTATCAAACTATGGAATTTTTATGCAATTATGCCCATTTACTACCTTAAAAATACCTGTCTCTATAACATGAAATTTCAAAGATTCATGAAATTTATTGGCCCCACATGTCTCAGAGTCTCTCTCTCTCTCTCTCTAAGAGAGGAGAGAGAGAGAGAGAGAACTGGACACATACGTATAAGAGGGGAGAAGAGAGGGAGAAGGAGAGAGGGGAGGAGAGAGAGTAAGGGAGGGAGAGAGAGAAAGGAGAACCAGTAGAACCATATTTAATTCATTAATTAGATTTGAGGCTTTTTTTTTTCCCCTCAGTCTCAAAGATCTGAGAAAAAGTTTAAGGATGGTGAATTTATTTTGTGAGAAAGAATTTTTTTGATGAGTCTGTAGTCAACATTTATTCACTATTATAAGCCAGTGACTTTATTAACTAAACCTGCTATAACAAAATATCAACTATATCCACATCAACCCAGGAATATTTGAAGATCCTGGGACTGATGGTTCATTTGGTAAAGGGCCTGTCCTGTGCAAGCATGAGGGCCAGAATCAGGACCCTGGCACTTACATCAGAGTTGAGGGGGCGGAGCTCATCTGTAAGACAGGCTGATCCCCGGAGCTTGCTGGCCAGGCAGTTTAGTCAATCCATTGGTCAATGTCTCTAAAGAGAAGTGTGGAGAGTAATACAGGGGGCATCTGATGTTGACTTCTGGCCTCCACATGCCCACACGCGCGCGCGCGCGCGCACACACACACACACACACACACACACACACACACACACACACACACACACACGTTAGGGTCCTAGAGAAGTCCCACAAAAGGCCACCATCCATGTATGCAATCGGCAAGAGCGTCTATTTTTCTAGCATGCCAGGGCTGTCCATCCTATACAAAGGCAAGATGGCAACAACCCCAAGAGGAGTCACAGGATCCTTTTTAGCAGAGCCAATTGAGGGTCCTAAGGCATGTCATTTTATCTACAATTGGCCTGAGCAAGTAGCAATCATATTAGTACATTCTAATTGGCCAGGGCTAGTTATAGGCTGACCAGGGCTACAGTTTTCCTTTTTGGGGCAGGCCTGGACAAGTCCCAGGCTTTGTCCGTATTTGGTTATTTCCTTGAGGTGATTGATTGTGGAGGCTGGCTGGCCTTATACATATCAATTGTGGGGGCTGGCTCAGGCCTGGTACTGCATCTCTGTCAGGGGTGTTGGAGAGTGTGACTATCCTCTCTTCATGGCTTTTCCTCAGAAACTGCTTGCTTAGTCTCAGGAAGCTGAAACAGAGGCCTGATCTCTGAGAGAAGATGGAGTAGCCTGTTATGGCATCTGCTTGGTCCTCTCGTGTACATGCACCTGCACACACGACTTTGTATTTTAGTGTGGAGAGATGCCTTAGTAAGGGCTTGACATACTGGTTTTGGTTCTATTTCTGGGGAGATGAACAAATATCCACTCACTACAGAGAGAGAACTGATGGTAGACCAAAATATGGTTACCATGGAAGTCCAACTTGGTGAACCAGAATTTTATTGGGGTTACTTACAAAAATGTAAGTAACAGGAGCAGAAATGCCTCAGTGACAGCTGCATCATCAAGGCCCACCCCTGCATGGGTGACAGCTCACAAAAGCTGGAGAATTCATGTACTACTCAACATTCAGGCAGTTCAATAGGTTGGAGAGAGTCCTTTCAGATAGCTTGGGTGGACTGAGCCTCTTCCAGGTAGCTTAGTTGGTCTCTGCTTTTTTTAGGCAGCTCAGCTTTCCTGAATGTCTCTCAGCTTGTAATGCCCGGGAAGGAAGAGGCCCAGAGAATCTGGTCAGTTTCAGGGACTTCCTGAAGTTATTTGAGTTATTTACTTCCTGAACTTAAGGAGCTTCTCTGAAGGATGGAATGTTTTACATCCCCTCAGAACCATGGTTCTCAACCTGTGTGTTGTGATCCCTTGGGTCAGATGACCCATTCACAGGAGAATGCGAACATTAGAAAACACAGATATTTACATTATAATTCCTAACAGTAGAAATTACCATTTTGGAGTAGTAACAAAAATAGTTTTATGGTTGGGGGGGATCACCACAAAAAGTGGAACTGTATTGAAGTGTCCTGTTGTTTTATGACAGAAGGGAATCGAAAGGAAACTGCTGTATAACATGCAAGCACAAGAACCTAAATTCAACTGCCAGAACCTACGTAAAATTCTGCCCCAAAACAAAAACAAAAGTTGGGGTGGAGAGATGCTGAAGGATTAAGAACACTTATGCTCTTGCTGAGGACCTGGGTTGGATTCCCAACACCCATATGGCAGCTCATAAAAATTGTATCTCCCAAGCTGGGTGGTGGTGGCGCCCGCCTTTAATCCCAGTACTCGGGAGGCAGAGTCAGGCGGATCTCTGTGAGTTCGAGGCCAGCCTGGTCTACAAAGCTTCATAGAGAAATCTGTCTTGAAAACAAAACAAAACAAAACAAAACAAAACAAAACAAAACAAATTGCATCTCCCATTTAAGGAGATCTGACACCCTCTTCTGGCGTTCTTGGGTACTGCATGCACATGTTGCACAGATAAACATGCAAACAAAACACTATTATACATAAAATGATAACTAACTTTTTAAAGAGTAGATGGTATCTGAAGAATGACCCCAAAGTTGTCCTCCAGCCTCCACCCACCTGCACACAGATTTTCACACACACATATGAACATTGAAAAGACTTCAAAGTTGGCACAAGGCACCCCAAGACCAAATTCTCAGCAGAAAGGAGGTTTATTTGCTCTAGAGGGACAAAGAGCAGGAAACAGGGAACAAAGACAGGAGACGGGCAAGGGAGAAGGAACAACGGAGAGGGGGAAGGAATATTTTCCCCAGAGGGGTGAAGGACTGCCTCTCAATAGAGAGGAGTCAGATGTGGCCCATAAGAAAATGGTGAAAGGGGAAACCCCATGTTAGGATGAGGTGTTTAATTTTAATTGAGCATGTTAATTAAGGTGGCAAAGGGGGCTTTTGATTGCTGTACTTTAATACTTTGATAGCTGGACCTTGGTAGCCAGACTCAAGAGGGGGAAGTGGCCAAATAAGGGAATAGACCTTGGGGGCTAGCTTTAGGAAGGTAATCTAGTGGTTTTCCTCAAAGCAGAGGGAATGGAGGAGATGGTCAAGGCCATGCTAAGGCTGGCTTAGAGTTCCTTATGGGAATGCCAACATGCAATTTCAGATGCCAAACATGCTAGTAGCCAACAAATCAGTTGGTCATCTCTGCCATGTTCAGTATTAAGTGAGTATGACATTTATTTGAGCACCAACTATCCCACCAACCTGGCATAACACTTTCTTTACTCTTTGGACTACTGAGAGTACTTCCTCACATAAGCCCAGAAGGGTTTCATTCAAATTATTCTCTGCTTCCTATGTAGATATTGCTAATAACCATGGTAAAATATCAAGCTGAGTTTCAAAGATAATATTAAATCTATGCTCCAAATTGATATCATGTCTTCATTTTTTATGAAAAGAGATTATGGTTATGAAAAAAGACAAAGCTTATCACAAATTCATGATTAATGAAAGTCTAAGTTGTAACCATTACATGGCATAATTACAGAAATTTCTCCTGATGAAGCTATTTAGGCAAAGTTATCCTTTGTGGCAATTAGTGTGTACAAAGAGTTTAGCTGTGGGCTGTCTAATCTGGCCACGGCTTGTGGGGGGATTTTCTTGAGCTAGACTGGGCAACCGTTTTCTTTGTTTTTATAATTTAGGATTTATCATAAAGCTGGTACGTAGCAGGCATGCAAAAAATTTTTTTTGAATGTGGCTCTATGCATAGAAATTGTCTTTCCTGTTCTGATTTAGGGCTGTTTAGATTGCAATAGAAAGATACTGACTTCACAATGGCGGAGGCTCAATAGGTCCTATTACTAGCCTGTTCACAGATTTCTGCTTTGTGCCTCAAGGAACTGACTAGAACTTTGTTTTTCTCCCCAGACTTTTGAATTTCTGATTGCTCAGCATTGTCTCCTAAGGGCTGCTGGTGTACCCAGGAACTATCTACACTCAGACCTCTCCAGTTGTGGGCTTTTGATGAAGCTGTCAATACCAGGCATGAAACCCTCCAGGTAGAGCATGCCAGGTATATTCTGGGAATCGAACTCACGCCCTTTGGAAGAATGGTTAGTACTCTCAACTGCTGAGAACACTCTCTAGCCCCCTATTACTATGGCTCTGCAGTATAATTTGAAATCAAGTGGACTGATACCTCCTGCAGTACTCTTTTATTGCAAGGTTGCTTCAGCTAACCTTGATTTTTTGTGGTGCTTTGTAAGTTTGGAGATCATTTTCCCCTTCCTCAGTGTCTGTTAAGAGTGGCACTGGAATCTTTGCAGGAATTGCATTAGGTTTATTGATTAGGTTTGATTAGGTTTATTCTTTATTGTTTTTTAAAGATTTTATTTATTTATGATGTAAACAGCATTCTGCCTCCACACCAGAAGAGGTCACCAGATTTCATTACAGATGGTTATGAGCCACCATGTGGTTGCTGGGAATTGAACTCAGGACCTCTGGAAGAGCAGCCAGTGCTCTTATCCTCTGAGCCATCTCTCCAGCCCGGATTGGGTTTATTCATAAGTGTGTATGGGCGTGTGTGTGTGTGTGTGTGTGTGTGTGTGTGTGTGTGTGTGTGTGTGTGTTCATGTGCATGTGTACATGTGCGTGTATGTGATTGTGTCTATTATGAATAGAATTATTTCCCTGATTTCTTTCTCAGGATATTTGTCATTGATATATGTCTTAGTTAAGGTTTTTATTGCTCTGAAGAGACACCATGATCACAGCAATTCTTGTAAGGTAAGACATTTAATTGGGGTGGTTTGCTTACAGTTTCAGAGGTTCAGTCCATTACTACCATGTCAGGGAGCATGGTGGCATGCAGGCAGACATGGTGTTGAAGCCAAGAGTGCTACATCTTGCAGGCAACAGGAAATCAACTAAGTCACTGCGTGGTATTCTGAACATAGGAACCCTCAAAGCCTGTCCCCACAGTGACACACTTGCTTTAACAAGGCCGTACCCACTCCAACAAAGCCACACCTCCTTCTAATCCCTATGAGATTATAGGGGTCAATTACATTCAACCTACTACAGTATATAAGGAAATTACTCATTTTTATGTGCTAACTTTGTAGCCAGCTGTATTGCTTAAAGTGTTGTCAGTGCTGAGAGTTTTTTGGGGGGGTGGTGGTGGTTAGGCTCTCTTATGTATAGTTATATCATCAGCAAATAGGGATACACTTTGATTTCTTTTCTTATTTGTGTCTCTGTATTTCATTCTCATATCCTATTGTTCTAGTTAAGACTACAAACACTGTAATGAATTGGGGACAAGGAGAGGAGACACTTGTCTTGTTTCTGATCTTAGTGGAAATGCTGTGAGTTTTTCTCCATTTAGCATGCTTCTGGTTGTGGGTTTTTCATCTATAGCACTCATTTTATTGAGGAATGTTCCTTCCATCTGCAGCCTCTCCATGGCTTTTGTCATGACGAGATATTGAACTTTGTCCAAGGTATTATCTATATCTGTTGTGTAATGATAATGTGGTTTTTGTCTTTGGGTCTTTTTATATGGTGGATTGCATTTATTGATTTACATGTGTTGAACCATCCCTTCATCTCTTGAATGAAACAAACAAGTGTGATGTGTAGTTGGAGTTTCTGTTTCACCTGGTCCCACAGCTGTTTAGCCCCAAATAAATGCACAGAGACTTATATTAATTGCAAACTCTTTGGCCGATGGCTTAGGCTTCTTATTGGCTAGCTCTCTCTTAATTATTAAACCATAACTATTGATCTATGCATTTCTACATGGCCTTATCTTACCAAAGAATGCCGGACCTTTTGGCTGCTACGTGGCGTCTTCCTGGCAGCTTCTCTCTGCATCCTTTCCCCAGAATTCTCCTCATCTGGTAGCCCTGCCTATACTTCCTGTCTGGCTACTAGACAATCAGTATTTTGTTTATCAACAATAAGAGAAACATATATACAGAAGGACATCCCCCATCAGTGATGAATGATATCTTAAATGTGATTTTTAATTCATTGTGACAGTATTTTATTGAGAATGTTTGTATCTATGTACATCATTGAGATCAGTCTGTAATTTTCTTTAAAAAAATGTGTTTATTGTATGTGTACGAGTATTTTGCTTGCATGTATGTCTTACCACATGCATGTTTGATGCCTTCAGAGGCCAAAAACGGTGTTGGAGGCCCCAGAACTAGAGTTATGAGTAGTTGTATGCTGTGGGATAATCCTTCTGTAATATGTATCCTCTCATTGGTTAATAATACAGCTGAATTGGCCTATAGCCAGGCAGAATAAGGCTAGGTGGGAAAGCCAAATGGAGATACAGGGGAAAGAAGGTCAGAGTCGAGAGAGATGCAGGCCAGCCAGCCACCAGAGGAACAAGATGTGCTGGAAAACAGGTAAAGCCAAGTAGCCATGTGGCAAAATGTAGATTACTAGAATGGGTTAATTGTGAGAGCTAGTTAGTAATAAGCCTAAGATATAGGATAAGCATTCTATAATTAATATAAGCTTCTGTGTGTTTATTTGGGACCAGGCAGTCAAGACAAAAGAAAAGCTCTGCCTCCACTTACAGTTGTGAGCTGCCATAAGGGTGCTGGGTATTGAACTCAGGTCTTCTACAAGAACAGTAAATGCTCTTAACCACTGAGCCTTCTCTCCAGCTCAGTAATTTTCTTTCTTTTTCTGTTGTGTTTTTAATATTGGTTTGGTATCAAGACAATTATTTCTTCTTGTCTACTATTTTTTTTCTTATTGCTTTTCCAAAGCATTAAGGTATATCATTAAGTTACTAATTTGAAATATTTTAAACTTTTTAATTATAGATACTTAAGCAACATTAGCTTCCCTCTTGACTACTTTCATTGTGTCTTCAAGATTTTGGCTTTTTTTTTTTTTTCAATTCTAGTATGTTCTTTAGTGTTGGGGTAAAATGTTCTATAGATATCTGTTAGGTTTGTTTGGTTTATAATGTCATTTAACTTCAATATTTCTCTGTTTAATTTTGTCTGGATAACTTGTCTATTAGTGTGAGGGGGTACTGAAGTTTGCCACTATCACGGTGTTGGGTTTTAAATCTAGTAGTATTTGTTCTATGAAATTGGGTATACCTGTGTTTGGTACATACATGTTTAGAATTGTAATATCCTCTTGGTGAATTGTGCCTTTAATAGTTATGAAATGACATTTCTTATCTTTTCTTGTGAGTTTTGGTTCAATTTTTTAAAATCAAATATTAGAATAACAATGCCTGATTGTTTTTGAGTTCTACGTGCCCGGAATGCATTTTTCTATCATTTTAACTTGAGTTGGTATCTATTGTTGAGGGCAAGATGTGTTTCTGGGAGGCCATGAGAAGATGGCTTCTGTTTTCTAAACCACCTGTGCGTTTGTGACTGTTGATGTTTCTTGGGGGCATTGAAACTATTGATATTTAGTTATTAATCAAAGTTGTGTTGATTGCTGTCATTTTGTAGCATTTTTGTGGACTTTTTTTGAATAACTGTTCCACGATTGTTTACTTATTTCCTGTAGCTCCTGGAGTGTGTTTATACTTCTCATCCGTGAGAAGTATTCCTTCCAGCATCCTTTGTAGGGTTTGTAATTGTGCTTCTTCAGTACTTGGGATACATCTTTCCAGGCACTTCTGGCTTTAAAAGTTTCTATCAAATAATTGGTGGTTGTTCTGATGGGCCAGCCTTCGTAAGTGACTTGACCTTTCTCCTCTTCAGCTTTCAATACCTTCTCTTTAGTCTGTGTTTTTAAAGCTTTAACTGTACTACATTGTGGGGAGGTACTTTTCTGGTTCTATTTTTTTTTCTGTAGGCCTCTCTACCTGGATCTCTTTCTATAAGTTGTCAAATTCTTCATCTGTTATTTTACTGAAAATATTCCTTGTTAGGTTCCTGAAGCAGCCTAAAGAGATAGAAGGTGGGAGGAGAGCAGAATCTGATGTTTAACAGATGGTACTGTGTTTATTTGTGCACACAGCAAGGGACAGCATCTTTGTCCAGGAAACTAAGTGGTCTTCCCAGGGAAAAACCTGGCTGTGACCCCTTGTGCAGTTGGGAAGAAGAGCTTGGAGATGAGGAAATCATTGCAGCCATAGCCCACAAGTCTCTCTCAAAACGGTTTGCTCAATGGAGACAGACTACCTTCAAGATGTGTTGGCTCTAAAAACATTCCTTTCTATACTGACCAATACCAGCTGATCAAGGTCACCTAGAATCTCACAGTGTCTTAGTTAGGATTTCTATTGCTGCAATGAAACATCATGACCAAAAAACAAGTTGGGAAGGAAAGGGTTTATTAGGCTTACACTTCAGCATTGCTGTTCATCACTGAAGGAACTCTGGGCAGGAACTCAAACAAGTCAGGATCCTGGAGGTAAAAGCTGATACAGAAGTCATGGAGGGTACTGCTTACTATCATGCTTCCTGTAGCTTTCTCAGTCTATTCTTATAGAATCCAGGACCAAGAGCCTAGGGATGACACCACCCTCGGTGGTAGTCTGGGCCCTCCCCAGTTGATCACTAATTGAGAAAACACCTTACAGCTGGATCTCATAGGGGTATTTTCTCAACTGACACTACTTTCTCTGATAACTGTAATTTGTGTCAGGTTGACCACAAAATCAGCCAGAACAATGACAAAAAATCAAGCTGGGGAGGAAAGGGTTTATTTGGATTGCACTTCCATATCATTGTTCATCATCAAAAATATCAGACAGGAATTCAAACAGGACAACATCCTGGAGGCAGGAGCTGAAGCAGAGGCCACGGAGGAGTGCTGCTTAATTACTTGCTCAGCCTGCTTTATTACAGAACCCAGTACCACCTGCCCAGGGATAGCTCCATCCACAATGGGCTGGACCCTCCCTCATCAATCACTAATAATGCCTTGTAGGCTAGCCTGATCTTTGGAGGCATTTTCTCAATTGAGGTTCCCTCTCTCAGATGACTTTAGCTTCTGTCAAGTGATATAAAACTACCCGGCACAGATAGGACTCCTGATTTTACAATTGAGGGACTCTATGATTCTCCATGATTTGGATACAGTATTCTTTTTCTCTGCCCATAAATTCATAGGTTAAATCCTTTCATGGTATCCCAGAACTCTCCCATGTTCCATTCCTTTAATTTAATTTAATTTAATTTTTTTTTTTTGGTTTTTTGAGACAGGGTTTCTCTGTATTGTTTTGGTGTCTGTCCTGGAACTTGCTCTGTAGACCAGGCTAGCCTGTAACTCACAGAGATCCGCCTGCCTCTGCCTCTTGAGTGCTGGGATTCCATTCCTTAAATTTTTTAAAAATGTTTATCATTGGCATTTACTGCTTCATCCAATTCTTCTTCTTCCAACTTCTGGCCCTGACACTCTGTTTTCCATATGATCCATTCTATTGATGAAGCTTTAGACTGAGATTATAATTCGGATTATTGAATTTTGTTTCCAGCATCATTTCAGTTTGGGTGTCCTTCGGTAATTCTAGTTCTTCATTGAATTCTGCTTTTGTATCTTGGATTGGCCTCTTCATTTCATTCAGGTCTTTGTTTTTGTTCTCTCAGGATATCATCACATCTTCTTCTAGTTCTTTAAACAAAGTTAAAATCATTCCTTTGAATTATTGGTCTGGAAGTTCTTCTTCCAGGTCATTCTCACTGGGGGCCAATGACTGTGGGATTAATAATTTTGCAGGGGGCAGGCACGCAGTGTGTGTGTGTGTGTGTGTGTGTGTGTGTGTGTGTGTGTGTGTGTGTGTTTCATGTTAGTTTTGTTTCTGCACTGGGACTTGCACATCTGGAGTACTTCGTAAATTAAGCCTTTCTTTTTGTCTTCATTCAGCGGAGGTGTATATAATGTACAGGAAAAGACCAAGCTGTAAGAGGGTTGATATTGGTTTTCTCTGTGGGACTGGTGTTGGGGACTGCAGGTTCTATCCCTAGTCTTTTGAGTGTTCGATATTGTCTTCACTACAGTCACCATCTAAGTTGCAATACATCCGTTGCTAGTCCTGTCCTCTGCAGCCCTCTGATGTGACTCTCCATGCCTGAAGTCAGTCTGCTCAATGACTTGAAGGTCTGAGATCTCAGGAAAGCCATGTGTGAAATTAAGAAGCATATGGGTGGGAACTACCTAGTGCTGTAGGGAAGCAAGATCCTTGAGGATCCAGGGAGCCTAGGTGTGATGTCAGGTGGTATAGGAAAGTAAGAGTCTGGAGAAGCCAGAAAGGAGAGCAGGGCTTACTCTGTAGTGCATGGAAGCAAATCCTAGAGAGAAGACCAGAAGCCCTTTATCTAAGTAAGGTACAGAGCATGCACAAGAATAGCCCAAGAAATACAAACAGGAGGAGCTAGTGCCAATATAGTGGGCCTGTAAACTGCTATACATTTCCTAGCCCAATGCTTTTGGGGCTCTTTCCTTGGCTTACTAGCCACTTCCATTCTTGTGGGTATTTTTCTTTCCTTTAAAACAAAACAAAACAAAACAAAACACTGTGTTTGTTTCTATTTCTAATCATGTGTCCCTACTGTAATCTTTTGTCCTAGGACACAGGGCCTGAGATCAGGTACCCTATGACCTCAGCCCCGAGGTGTGGTACTAATCATATTTGTCCTCATGATTTTCCCCATCATTGCAGGCTTTCTTGATGTTTCTCTGACTACCTCTCCTAACTCAAAAGGTCTGATCATTTTCCCCCATCTCCCTCCTCTTGACAGCAGAGGGATTTTCAGCTTGCCTGTCATGTTGTTTTTCTCTCAAAATTTAATAAAATTGTCCTCAACTTCCTTCTGACTTCATTTAAAATTTCTTTATTAATGAGACTAAAAGCCCAAAGAAAACATTGGTTTCCTTGGTAACAGTGATAAATTAACTGGCAGTGCATCCTACATCCAGTGACATTTTAAGTTAGATTAAATGAAGCACTTGTTTGCTGTAAGAACTGGAACATTTGGGGGTGGGGAGGAAGAAGAGGGTGAGAAGGAGCAAGGCTGGGGATTTGCTTGACAACAGAGTACTTACCTAGCGCTTAGCAATATACCCTGGGGTAGATCGCTGGCACTGCCCCCGTGAAGTGATGGGTCATGATTTCTGAAGAGGCTGTGACAACTGCAGTGTGAAGCTCTTTGAAAAGAAGTGGGTCTTGCCAAATTTGAAGAAGGATGTTAGGGTGGCACTCAGGTAATCAAAGGGAGAAAATGGGGAAAGGAGAAGAGAAAATGAGAAACAGGCACTTGAGAGGAAAGTCAATCAAAAGTGTGTTCAAGAAACCCTGCCTGGCGGGGTTTTGGTATTGCAGGCCTTTAATCCCAACACTGAGGAGGCAGAGGCAGGGAGATCTCTGTGAGTTAGAGACCAGCCTGGTCTACAAGAGCTAGTTCCAGGGCAGCCTCCAAAGCCACAGAGAAACCCTGTCTCGAAAAACCAAAAAAAAAAAAAAAGAAAGAAACCCTGCCTGGAGTTAAACTGAAAAAAAAACCTAATGCCGAGGGAAGGAGCCTAGACTCAAAATACTGAGGATGAGGATTTCCATGCAGAGATTTCTTGTTCAAAGTTATACTAGTAGAAGTTTGACCTTGGATCAATGTGCAGACAGACTAGAACTGGATGGACCAGGGCTGGATATAAAAGCAAAGACAGAGGAAAGGAATACATGGGAGAGAGTGGAGAAGTATGTTTTGTGTTATCAGAGAATGAAACCAGGACAACTAATTTGAGGGAAATAGAAATAAAAACAACAGAAAGAAACAAAACAGCAAAAGCATTCATTTGAGAAAAGAAAAAATAGTTCTGTGGTTTGAATTGCATACCCCCTCAGTGTGTAACCTTATCTAGAAGTGGGGGTTTTATAGACATAACCAAATTAAAAGCGGGTTCAGGAGAATGGGCCCTAATCCAATATGACTGGTGTATTTATAAAAAGGGGAAATTTGCCTAAAGACAGACATTCACACAGGAAGAATGTCATGTGAGCAGGAAGCCAGACATTGGGGTGAGAAACCAAGGAACCCCTAAGATTGCCAACCACCCCTCGGGAACTGAAAGCCAGGCATGGAGCAAATTCTGGAAGGAAAGCAGCCACCTTGCCTCCTTGAGCTCTACCTTAGTCCAGAACTGGGACAATGGATTTCTGCTGTGTAGGACAGCCCTTTGTGGGCTGGACAGACAGCCCAACAGTTGAGAGCACTTGCTCTTGGAGAAGACCCAAGTTCAATTCCCCACATCCATGTGGTGGCTCACAACCATCTGTAATTTCTGTTGTAGAGGATTCGACCCCTTCTTTTGGCCTCTGTGGGTATCAGGCATGCATAAGGTACATATACATCATGCAGGCAAAACCTACACATAAAAAAATTAAAATATATCTAAAGAAACGAAGATAGCCCTGTGTTCTGACAGTCCTAGCCAATGAATACAAACAGTTGTAGTAGCACCTTGCCAGGCTGTCTTCTGTGGTTTCACACATGATTCATGTTTTTGTTTGTTTGTTTTTCAGAAAAATAAAACAAGTGGCTGAGAAGAGCTCAGTTGGAAAAGTGCTTGACTTGCATGCATAAGGGTTTGCTTTCCAGCACCCATATATAAAAAGCCAGGTCTGGTGGCATATGCTGTGGTCCTAATGGTGGGTAGGTAGAGACAGGAGAGTGGCTAAGACTCACCAGACAGCCAGCTTAGCAGAGCCAGTGAGAGACCCTGACTCAAAACATGAGCTGTAATGGTAGTAGGAATTCAGGATTTTGCTGAGCTTGAGAAATGTTAGAAGAGTCAAAGCAAGTCTCCAAGGAACTTCCATAGGAGAACAAAGAACTCATTCGAGCATAGGAATTTTTCATTCATTGTCGCGCTGAAGAGCCTTAGCTCACCTCCCACTTTGGAAATGGGAACTGCCTTCTTCTGAGACATGATGGTCTCTATTCCACCTCTAGTCCATTTTTCAAGCTGGATTTGAATAAAACTATCCCCTGACACATGCACCAATTACTCCCATCCAGTTAGTTTTGGCAGGGCCTCCATGCCTGCTTTGTCCTTTTCTCAGACTAAATAGTCAGGAAGCTTCCTTCTGAGTTCTGTTTGCAGATTCTCACACGGATGAGACTTAAGAACTAATGAGAGGGAGCTCCAGAAACATATTTAAATGTTAAAATATGTTATCGCTTAGCAACTTTTCCAAAGCAAAAGTTGGCCCATCTCATCCTTGTTAATATATGCACATTTTGAATGGACCAAAAATACAGGTCAGTCCTGAAATTAACCTTTTAATTTTTACATTTTAAGTTTGTTTAGCAAAAGCAGTTCAGATGTTTCTTGATATTAATAAAAAATATTTAATAAATATCTTAATAAAAAGATATTTTTAGGTAACTTTAGATTATCTCTCTCAAATTCTATAATCTGATTTCCCCATCATTAACATTTTAAAGCCCCAGACCCAAATCGTCTTATGAACTAGCCTAAAATTGACATTTCAATTAGTATTTTAGATAATCCAACTAGAGGTAAAAACCCAAAAACCAGTTTTTCTTTTCTTAAATTTAAAATGTCTGAATTCTTGCATTTGGGGGGAAGGGAACTAGTGGACCAGGAAGAGTTAAATGGGGTAGTGTGTGGGAGGGCATTATGGTCTTTGAAAATGCCATATGGAAACCCATTACTGTAGATGTGTCCTAAAATATATACATATACATATAAAAAGGGGGGTTAAATAGAGTTACTTTCAGTGTCAGGCATTCATTCTCCAGCCACAATGAGTGGAAGACATTCAGTTTCAGAATTCTCCAGCTATACTGAGGAGAGGCAGTAGGATCAGCCCTTTCAGCCTGAGGTAGCGGTAAGAGCTAGAGGCCGGCTACTTTGCTTTTCTGATCTTCAGCTTGAAGTTTGAACCCCAATATCAATCTCTAGGTCTTTTGTTTATCATGAAGCACCACTGTCTTCCAATACTCCTACTAGGATGGCCCATTTAGCCCCACTTAAAGCATTCAACTGCTTTTATAGTCCCAAGTTCCAAAGTCTATCATATTCCTCCAACAAATAGCATGGTCAGGCCTGTCATAGCAACACCCCACTCTCTGATACCAACTTCCTCTGTCTTAGTCAATGTTCTATTACTGTGAAAAGACACCATGATCATAGGAACTTTTTTTGGGCGGGGGGTAGGGGGGAGCAAGAGTCTTTTATTGCTTGGCGGTACTCATGTGACTTTTAAAAGCTATAATATGAGAGATGGCAAGATGTCTCAGTGGATAAAGATGATTGTCACACAGGCCATAGTAACCCTTAAAAAGGAAAGCATTTAGTTGGGGCTGGCTTGCAGTTTCAGAGGTTTACTCTAGTATCATAATGTGTGGGAAGCATGGTAGCATGCAGGCAGACGTGGTGCTGGAGAAGTCCGGAGAGTTCACATCTGGATCTGCAGGCAGCAGTAAGAGAGAGACTCCAGGCTTGGCATGGATTTTTGAAACTTCAAAGCCCACTCCCAGCCACATACAGGCTACACCTCCCAATAGTGCCACTCCTTGGTGACCAAACTGTTGTAATTTAAGAAAAGCTGCTCCAGAGAGAAAGACGCCATGTGACAGTGTTCAAGCAGAGTTTTTCTTTTTTTTTTTCATTAGGGAAAGAGATAATTAAAAGGGGATAGGGGAGACTGGCCTCCAGGGACAGGAGCAGCAGAAGAGAGGAAAGAGGGGTGGGAAGTAGGGGGTGGGGGGAGAGAAAGGGGAGAGAGACAGACAGACAGGGAGAGAGAGAAGGAACAACAGACAGACAAAGGAAGAGGAAGAAAGAGAGAGATGGGAGGTAGGCAGGGCCCTTTAAAAGGGAACACAGTGAATATGCACAGGTGGTGCTCTCAGTGGCTGCAGCTGAGATCATATCCTGTCAGAACCCTAAGGACAGGCCAGTGAAGAGGCCTGAATACTAACACAAGCATTCAAATGTATATGAGCCTATGGGTGCCATTCATATTCAAACTACCTTGTACGCCATAAAAGCATGCTGATCTCAGCAGGCTGAGAGCTTCTGAGTTTGCTTCCATAACACCCCTGCACAGTTTATGTAGCATGGAAGTCACAGGGTATGAAGGTTAATATTGATGGCAACTTGATGAATAACCTAGGAGACTACCTCTGAGTGTATCTACCAGGAAGTTTCTAGCTGGGAAGAACTACTCTAAGTGTAGGTGTTATCATTCCATGGGCCAGGCCCAAGACTGAATAAAAACATCGAAGAGAGCTGAGCACTAGTATTCATTCTGCTTTCCGACTGCAGACCCAATGACAGCATGCCTGAGTTTCTGTCATCAAAACTTTAGTCCTGGCTCAGGTGTTTACTTGTGTGAGAAAGACCTGTGTCTCTGCTTCCTTTAGTATTGGGAATAGCACTAGGGGCTAACTTATAGGGTCTTGGTGACAGCTAAGTGACTGATGTATTACACATAAATACCTGGAATGCCCAACAACAAATAACTAACAACTGTTGCATATCCTTTGTCAGGCTTCTGTAAGTTGGAAATGATCCTCCAGTCTACAGAAAACATTAAAAAAAACTAAACTTTCTGAAAACGTATATACATTTGCAATAACATTTGACTGCAGTATTTCCCTCAAATACTACCAAGTGCAACATATCTGCACAAATATAAACTAAATCCTGCTAGTTATTTCCAAACCACCTATTTGTTATATCTAAAACCTTCAAAGCCCAGCACCCCTAATCAAAAATGGTAACTGATGTACAAGTTACCATTTTATGTCTTTTTACTGAATACATTTTTGTGTATATGTGTGGGTTAGTTTTTTTTTGTTGTTGTTTATTTGTTTTTGTTTTACTGTGTTTTGTCAACTAGATGTTATGGAATAATCTTTTTGTACACTGTGAAGATATGCCATTCTGATTGGTTCAATAAAAAGCTAGACAGGATTTTTCAGAGCAGAGAGGATGCTGGGAAGAAGGAGGCCAGAGATGCTGGGAGTCACCAGCCAGAAAGAGAGGAAGCAGCAGTATAGAGTAAAGGTAATAAAGCCATGAGACTGATAAAAATGGGTTAATTTAAACTGTAAGAGCTAGTTACTAATAAGCCTAAGCTACAGGCTGAGGAGCTTTTATTATCAGTAATAAGTCTCTGTGTCATTATTGGGAATCCCCAATTTGGCAGTTCCCCCAAAAAGGACTGATTATAACTGGACACAAGCTAGGATCATCTGGGAAGTGGGAACCTCAACTGAAAAACATCCCTCCATCAGATTGGCTTGCAATTATTTGTTACTATTTATTGTTTATTTTATATGTATAGGTATTTTGTCTACATGTATGTCTATGTACCATGTGTGTAATGTCTGTGGAGGCCAGAAGAGGAGTTCAGATCCTCTGGGACTAGAATTATAGGCAATTACTAGGTGCTATGTGGCTGCCTGGATTTAAACTCTGGTCCTCTGGAAGGTTAGCTAATGCTCTTAACTACTGAGCCATTTATCCCTTGACCAGATAGTCCTGGATTGTCCAAGAAAGCAAATGGGGTGCACCATGGGGAGCTAGTTAGTAAGCAGCACTCCTCCAAGGTCTCTGTTTTAGTTCCTGCCTCCAGGCTCTTGCCCTCATTTCCCTCAATAATAGACTGGGATTAGAATGTGTAACCTAAATAAATCCTTTCCTCCCCCAGATTGCTTTTGTCATGGTGTCTATCACATCAGCACAAAGAAAACTAGAATTGTATATGTGTATACATGTTCGTGTGTTTGAACATGTGTGTGGCTGTGCATTTGCAGACCAGAGATCAATGTCTAGTGTTTTCCTCAATTACTCCTCATTTATTTGCTTGTTTATTTGTCTTTTCCAGACAGGGTTTCTCTGTGGAACAGCCCTAGCTGTACTGGAACTAAATCTATAGTCCAGGCAGGCCAGCCTCAAACTCACAGAGATCCATCTGCCTCTGTCCTGGGATTAAAGGCATGCCCCACCACCACCTGGCACTCTTCACTTTATTTTTTTAAGACAAGGTGGTTTGAATGAGAATGGGCCTTTTAGGCTTATATGTTTGAATGTTTGGTCCCTAGTTAGTGGAATTATTTTAGCAAGGATTAGGAGGTATGGCCTTATTGGAGGAGGTGGGTGGACTTTGAGCTTCCAAAAGCCCACACCAGGCCTAGTCCCCTCGCCCTGGCCCCTAACCTTGCCTCCAACTTGTGGATCAGGATGCAAGCTCTTAGCTACTGTTCCAGTGCCATGCCTGCTTCGGAGATGCCTACCATGATGGTCATGAACTAACCCTCTGAAACTGTAAGTAAGCTCCCAGTTAAATGCTTTCTTTTTTTTTTTAAGTTACCTTGGTCATAATGTTTCTTCACAGGAGTAGAAAAGTAACTAAAAAACAAGGTGTCTCACTGACCTTGGAGCTTGGCAATTTGACTAGACTGACTGACCAGCAAGGAGGTCATACAAGGCAGGTCTTGACTCTGCCTCCTCAGTAATGGCATTACAGGTATGCATTGCCAGAGCTGGCTTTTTAATGGAGTCTTATATTTGTGCAGCAAATGTTTCACTGGCTGTGCCATTTCCCTAGCCCTAAATGCATACATTTCTGAAAAAGACAATATTCTCCCGGGAAAGCCTACTGAATCAGAGACTGTAGCTATCTAAGACAATGGGGACCATTTTCTGGGTATTTTCTAAATTTTCTTTTGTTTATCCATTGATGGGCCTTGGATCTTGCATTATGTCATTGGTCTACTCTTAGGGAAAATGCTAGACTGCGACTAATTAGTTCATCGTAATTGACTTTGATGGAAATGTCAAGAACCAAGAGAAACAAATGCAAGAGAGAAAGAAAGCATTGTGAAAGAACTACGCTTTTATGAGTGAGGAATAGGGAGATAAAATGAAAACAAAACCAAACCTTGTAGCATTTGAGTATTGTTTTGATCAATTGACAGACAACTTCATAGAAAACAATTGTAGGAATGAGTCCTCTTTTGTAATCCAGGACTCCTTGTTTAGGATGGATACATATGAAAAAGGAATACAAATCATACAAAAGAAGAAGAAATAAAAGAAAACCCAAAACGATTTGCACAGTACACATGAGAATAGAGGAATAGATTGTTAATCTATACCAGCTAGGAAGGATGCAAACAGACAAAGCAAACTGCAAGATATTTGGACTTAGGGACCTGGTTCATCCTATAAGTCAGTGATATGGAAAAAACAGAAAGACAAAATAAAAAGGACTTTGGAGATCAAACCAAAGGCAGTGGTTGTAATTCATGTGGTCCCAAATTCAACCAAAATACAACAAAACAAACTGGGAAAAATACATTTTTGAGACAACATAGAAAATTTTAGTAGGGACTGAGAATCATGCAAGGCTGTTGTGACGATCAGCTTTGATGATGACAAAATGGCATTGTAGCAACATCACATACCTCTGTCATTCATATGCTGTGTGGATAAGCCCATGTTCCCCTTTTACATAACACTGTTATAGTTACATATTATTACCATGGTATAGTGAGACAAGGAGGGGGAGAATAAACTGACATCAGGACCATCCCCCCCTTGCAAGAGAGTCCTATGGGTGTTCATTTTACTGTTTCTATGTATGTCTAAATTATCATAACGAAATTTCTTTTCAAAATGACTGGCATATTGCTTTGAAATTTTAATATCCTCTTATTGCAGGTAAAACTATTATAACTGTATGAAACTTTAGACCAATAAAATTAAATTATTCAAAGTGGAAGTTGGATTTTATATCATGTCCTTGTCAGAAGTAAGCTACCACAGGGTGAATAATGACATCATGCTGTTAATAAACGTATTGGTAAGTATCTATTCAAATTTATTTTTACCAAGTTTTTCTTTAAAATAGTCACATCTTATAATACAAAACTAGACATGTATCATAAAAATAAATTAGCTCCGATTATTCTAAATGTACTTTTAATAGCTTTTAGGAGGCACATTGGAGAAAAGGAGATGCGAGAAGGCCCCAAACTTTCAAATGTGAGTGACTGGAAGAATGCAGATTCTGTTCAAATCTGAACATTGGAACATAAAACAACTTTTGGAGGATGGTATTGTCATCCTGAGATAGAGTCACTATGTAGTCTGAACTGGTCTTACAGTCATAGTCTTCCAGCCCCAGTCTCTGAGTACTTTAAGGTGTGTGCCAGAATGCCTGCTTGAAAGTGATTATGATAAGTTACTGAGTTTTTGAATACTGTGAGAGAGGGCCTGGCAGGCACCACAGTGGACAATGTACAACAGATACGTGGGTGTGAGCATCCTTCAAGGTTACTGGTTTGGAATCATGATTGTTATTTACGGTGTGGAGAACAGACCACAAGGTATACAACAAAACCCACTTAAGAGTTTTACTAGTAGGGCTGGAGAGATGACTCAGAGGTTAAGAACACCGGCTGTTATTCCAGAGGTCCTGAGTTCAATTCTCAGCAACCACATGGTGGCTCACATCCATCCGTTATGAGACCTGGTGCCCTCTTCTGGTGTGCAGATATACATGGAAGCAGAATGCTGTATACATAATAAATAAATAAAATTAAAAAAAAAAGTTTTACTAGTAAAGAGTAGGGAGAGGGGGTGTGCACAGGCCTGTCTGGAAGAAACGTGGGGACAGACAGGAAGTGGGTTGGGCATATCTGCTTTTAAAAGTCATATAACGCTTGCGTATAGGAACTTACCGCGTATAGGAACTTACCTAGCCACGTCACGCATAAGCATGGATTATGTGGCCACGCTGCGCATGTGCACAAGACCCTGTGATGACTAGATATTTTGCCTGAATGTTGATGGCGCATGTGCGGCCAACCCCCAAAATGCTAACTTCTGGGATGATTGGGCATTCGGCCTGAATGCTGCTGGCCATGTGTGTGGCCGTGGGACACCAGAAATGACAACACTTGTGTCTAGCAGTGGTTTATGATGCTCTTGTTACTGACATGAAGGGGAAGAAGGTGCAGGTAAGACGAAGGGAATGGTCTGAGCCATGAGGGACCATCATGTTTAGGAAAGGATAGAGACGAAGGCATTTTGAGTGTCAAGAGACCAGACAATACCAGGAAGCAAACTGCTCCTCTTATTTCTTCAGTGCAAAGACAAGATCTTTGAGAAAACAGTTCTGTGTAGGGTTTTCTTTGGTTTCTTTAATAATAGCAGTGCTTAGAAGTGGAAGAGATTTTCTCGGTCTTGCTTGCAATCCTCTCCCACTTCTTTTCAGCAGGTGTGCCTTAGTTAGGGTTTCTATTACTGTGACAAGACAATGACTGAAAACAAATTGGGGAGGAAAGACTTTATTTTGGTATAAGATTGTCGTCCAACCCCTCCTTACAACTCCTGGCAGGAGATGGCTATGGGTGTCATAGCACAATGTCGCAAATGTCATGATAGACCATGATCATGTAGTTGAAGCTGGGATCTTTGTTTTCTAGCCATTCAGAGGACCTTTTTACATCAGTTCAACAAGAGTGAAGGCTATCTGCAGAACTGTAGGTCCTCATTCTTTTTTTTTTTTTTTTTTTTTGGTTTTTCAAGACAGGGTTTCTCTGTATTGCTTTGGAGCCTGTCCTGGCACTCACTCTGTAGACCAAGCTGGCCTCAAACTCACAGAGATCCACCTGCCTCTGCCTCCCGAGTGCTGGGAATAAGGCGTGCACTACCAATGCCGGGATGTAATCTAATAGGTCTTAATAAGTAAAGCTGGGAATCAGATCTTGGGGAAAATGCTGAGAGATCAGAGAGATGAAGGAGCAAAACCACAGCCACCCTACCCTTACCTACTCAACTTTCCAGCTGAAAAGAGACTGAGCTCCTGTCTCCTCTTGCCTTATCACTTCCTCTCTCCACCCAGTCACATCACTTCCTGTCTGTCTGTACAGACCTCCAGACCTCTTAGTGGCTAGCTCCGCCCTCTCATCTTCAGGCAAGCTTTATTTGTTAGAGTATAAACAAGATATCACTAAACTTGTACCAGAAAGAGCATGTTCCAGACACTGGAACATGATCTGCTTCCCTCATAGGTTCCATGTTAGGAGAAGCAGAGAGCAAAGCCAGTGACTCTTTGGTCTGGGTGTTGAGTAGACAATGAGGCCCATGCTTCCAGCAGTTTATACTGCATTTGGTAGGCAACTGAGAGAAACTCCCAACTCTAGTTGGTGTGATCCTTCCACAGATGATAGTCTGGTTTGGAGTTCAGTGTGTGAAAGGTATTTGGGGGTGCATCAATGTACAGTGCACAGCCTTGTACACAATTAAAAGCCTTGGGATCTGGAATGCTGCTGGACACGAGTGTAACATTTGCAAAAGAATGTTTACCTGTCCTACTAGGTAAGTGACTCAGCAGAACTGTGCTCTGTCTAGTGTTGAGGAATCAATTTGCTGGGAGCATGAGACCCAGAAGCCTCAGTAGGACATTTAGGAAGTCATCCAGAGTTCCTCTTCCCTTTCTCTCCACTCTGCAGCCTGTACTGTTAAGACTAAAGGATCTAACGCACTCCCCTGCACAGGGCACCATGGCAAGCTAAGGTACATGAGCCTGAAGTCAGCTTGCACAGGATAAACTCTAAGCCTAGTTCTTGTTCCTCTGTCAGAGTTACTATTCCATCCCTTCTTCTGACCCTCTGAAAAATATCGCTTAGCCCTTGAAAATTGCATGCGGAGCCTCTCTCAGTCCCTTTATTGCATTTTCTTTTGAAACTCTTTTTAAGTTCACTTCCTGCATGAATGCTTCGCTGCTGGAAAAGAGGTAGTGAACTTGTCTTCCTTTTTGAAGAAGCGACTTCCCATCCCCCAGCCGGTCCAAAGCCTCAGCAGGACTGACATGTCCAGGCTCTCTAGGATGGTCACAGATGGAGGTATCAATTTTTGTGTTGGGAAGAAAATACTGATCACCCCCTCCCGCCATCAACACAATAAACATCAAACTACGGCTTCCGCTCCACAATTTAGCTAGGAAAAGGCCATGTACTTTTGGACATTTTTTTTTTCAAGTTTCTGACAAATGGGAAATCTTTTTCCCTCTGAGAAGCAGACAAAAGAAAGGGCAACTCTTATACCCTGCCCTGCCCCCCTTGCTGCGGGGCCTTTCATTTTTTGCTGTTCATTCTGTCCGGTTTCCTTCAACTCTCTTCTGAAATTTATTTTGACTGTTTTATTAGCTAACAATTACCCAAGAAAGAAAGAAAAAAAAATGGGGGAAGGGAAGACAGCTCTTCATTATTTTGTTGTTTTTCAAGAATCAAGTGCTTTGAAGGGCTGTGACTTAAGAGGTGCCACTGAATACTATTTCACCAACTCTTTTATGAATGAATTCATCCCATTGTTGTGCCTCCTGTTGTGCCTGTGCTGTGATGGGCTCTTTCCTCTTACTTCAGAAAACGCCATATGCTTAGTTATCTTGGTAAAGAGAATTATTTAAGAAGGTGACTACATAGGATGTTCCTCACTTCCCCTCTTCCCACCCCCTTTTGCAAGACATAAATGTGTTGGTGTATTTTTTTGAGAAAGGGTCTCACTAGGTTGTTTTGGCTGGACTGGAATGTGCCTTGTAGACCAGGTTAGTTTCAAACTCATAGAGATCCACCTGCCTCTGCCTCCCAAGTGCTGGGATTAAGGGAATGGCCCCACTTGAGTTAATGTTGTTTTGCTTTGTTTTGTTTTTTAGTAGTTTACTCTTTTCTTCTTATGGAATAAAAAGAGAAGCAATATCCAGGACCCAAGCAAAACTAAATTCAAATCCTGGCTATTGGTGTGAGCTTAGATAAGCTAAAATACAACAAAGAGATGTGGGTATCCAATGGGGGAAAGGCCTGAAGTGCCTTGCACTGAGCGGGTTTGTGTTGTTTATGTTGTTTGCCTTTGTTTCTAGATCTTTGGGGGGATGGATAGCAAAACTGTTCATCTGTACTGCTACAGGATGAGTAACTCATGGAAAAAGCAAAGGCTAACAGAGAGAGCAAACGTGTAACTTGAAGGCATTTGAACAGCCCAGTGTTTGCCTATCGGACTGTCCTTCATTTGTTGTTGTTCTCAGCTGGGGAAATTTTGCAGTGAAAGTTCAGAAACAGGTATTTCTGAGGTACTTTGTTCTTTCACGGGGAATTTCTTCTTCTTTCCTTTTCTTGCCCCAACACGACGTTATAGGCATATATTTACATATCACTCTGGGTGAGCTAGGACCGTGCAAAAACCGTATTCTTGTAATGTGGCAACTGAGTTCTGCAAGACCATGAGGAAACCGCATGCATGGCTTCTCTGCACCTTTGTTTTTGGAGCTCTGACTCGCTATTCTGCTGTACACAGGTTTGCATTTAAATTAAGGGCCCTGTGCATTTTAAACACCTGACTAGCTAGCTACAGAGAAAGGGCCCCACAAACAGACCACCTGTTGAGTGTGCCGAGGACTTTTGCAAGGCCTCTCACAGGCTCTCCTCATTTAATTCTTGCAACCACTTTAACGAAGGCAAGAGCAGCGTGTTGGCGCCTGGAGCTAATGACCACTAAGGGTTAGGCTACCGGGTTCTGATGGTTTCTGTTTGTCTTGAAGACCTTCTCCCTGCAGCTTTTAAGCTTCAGGCCCCAGGACCCATGGATTCGCTGGTGCACAGGTGTCACGATGTTCCCCACGTCGGCAGAAAGGGGTAAAGTTGAACGGCCAAAGTTTATGCACTTATTAAGGAGCACGCTAGGATCTGCACCCAGCCTGACCCTTGAAGGTGAGCTAAAATCCCAGCCAGGATGCCGAAAATATGCAGGAGGTCCCAGAGGGCCAAGGCAATCAGGCCTGCTCCTAACCTGCTCCTCCTTTCCTCCCCTTCTCCAGGTCCAAGCAAGTGTCCCCACGCCCTGAGAGCGGGAACTTATGCAAGCATGGGGAGCGAACACAGTTATGGCGCGCGCTTAGCTGGCCGCAGGTGCCACGTGTGGTGCGCAGAGCCACCGCTGATCGCGCGGGGGCTCCGCGGCCTTTGTGTACACCGCATGATTCCCATTTCTTCAGGTCCCCAGCACGAGGAGGGGCGGGTGACGCGAAAGCCAGCAGGGGACCCACCCCCACCCACCGTCCTGCTGCAAGCAGCCAGGCGCGGGGGCTCGTGCGGACCATAAGCTCTGACACCCCCACCACAGGCGTGAGAATCTCAAAGTCCCAGTGTAGCGGGTCCCCTAAGGGACTGAACTGATGGGAAGAAAGCGGCCGAGGGACGTCGGGGAAGTCCCCGCACACTTCGGAAGAAAAGGGAGAGCGGCGGGGGCGGGCCGCACACAGTTCCCGCCGCCGTCCGGGAGACTTTGGCTAGTGCTTGGTAGTGTGGCTTGTGTGCAGGTGCTTCGGTGTAGGAGCCTTCGCATGGGAAAGCGATCCCCTGGGTGTCAGTTTCGTTTACCCAGTGTGCAGAGGTGGGGGTGGCAGGAGTCATTCCCGTTGAACAACAAAACTGAAGTGACAACTGTGGGTGTTTCTCCCGTGTTATGGTATAGAGCACATCTGCTTGGCCTAGTTGAGGGAAAGTAGCCAGAAATGATTCCTGTATGTTCGGCAGAATAAATAATGGCACCACCAAGAGTGTTGCTTGTTTGTTTTAGGTCAGCTGTTGGACCCACACCACAAGGTGCTAGTTGCTAAAGGCATTTCCATAATTTTTTCCCCCCTGGAGCTAACAGAGCAGGGTTCCTTGTAGTGTGACCTTGAACATACTTGAAACACAATTGCTTTCTTACCCGTGAGTTGGTCGGTGAGAACTTGTTTTAGAGGTAAAATAATATCAGACGGCCGGAAGGGTGGAGAAGGGGGTATGTGTGTCAGAATAAGAATAAAGCAGTGAGACATAAAGTGTTTGCCATATTTGAGCCAAATGAGAGTGTGGTGAGTTACCTTTGCCATTACCAGGGAAGGGAGAGGTTTTCAAGTGACCAGATCTTTAAGATGTTGGCTGTCATCTGACATTTGGTAAATCATTTCACAAGGATGGAAAGCAAGCTGGGAAGGATGGCTTAGAAAAATGCAAACATTCGTATTTCCTCTTCTAAAGAACCCAGGACTTAGCCTGGTGGAGGTGGTGCACGCCTTTAATGCCAGCGTTTGCCACCAGCAAAGGCAGGTGGATCTCTGTGAGTTCCAGACCAGCCTGGTCTACAATGCTCCAAAGAGAAACCCTGTCTCGGAAAAAACAAAACAAAACAAAACAACCCCCCCCAACATCCCCCCCAAAACCAGGCTTTGCTTTTACTTTAAGCCAAATCAAGAGCCAGCCTTCACTTAAGTGCCCTGCTCGGTGGTAATGCCAGTCTTCCTGAAAGCCACATGTTTTCCAGTTAAATGTGAATTTCTGGTCACTCATTCAATGCACCTGTGCCCAGGACCTTCATGTACCCAGGCTTCTCGGAATCCACAGATGAATACAATGCAGAGGCTTTTTTCCTCTTTAGCTCTCTCCATCTAGTGGACAAGCCTAATGTGGTTGCAGGACACAAAATGACAGTAAACAGCTTGTGATGACGATAGAGGTACACAAAGAACAAACTGCTCTGAGGCCTTGGTAGGGGAGCAGCTGCCTGGGCTTTACCGGGTGGGGCAGGCATCCACAACATCCAGTGTGTGTTGAGGTAGTAGCCTCTTCTATAGAAGTTACACATAGAGTTTAGATTTCTCTTTCAAGCACCCCACCCCCCAATCTGATAAAATTCAAGGGTAATCATATATGGATCATCTAAAATGGAAATGACTTTTGGTTTCATAATGACACTTTAAAAATTCTACCAGGCATTCTGTCATTTCATCTTTGATGTATTGAAAATCAACCCAAGAAAGGGGCTTTTCTTTTTTTTTTAAATTCAAAATGTTCCCTTCGTTCTTACCATTTAGAGGCACTCAGAAATAATATCTAGATAAGAGGCTGGAGAGATGGTTCAGTAATTAAGAGTGTTTGTTGCTCTCTCAGAGGACCCAAATTTGGCTGCCAGTACCCAGGTCTGCTTGTAACTCTAGCTTCAGGAGATCTCTCTTGGACGTATGAACACTCATTCACATAGGCACACATACCTACACATAAATAGTATGTTTTAAAAACAATATTTTACATTATTTTCACACACTTTTAAAAGTTGCTTTAACATATTTGTTCTTGTGTTGAGTAATGAAGATTAATGTGCCAGGAGAGGAAAAGGAAACATAAGAAAAGTGGCAAAGGGAATAGAAAGGGGATACAGAAAAAATGGGGAGGGAGAGAACTTAGACAAGACTGAAGATAGAAGCTGGGAGTTTAGACATAAGTGAATCAAACCCTGCTGCTGCCTTCTCTGAGTTGTCTTCCTAAACCTTCTTTTCTAGACCTTTGTAGACCTGTACTTTCAGAAGTTAGTTCTGAACACAGACAAAGAGATTATAAAGTGGTGGGTAACTCAGGTACACTAGCCCCAAGTTAAAATAACTACTGCTTTTCGTGACCTTGGACAAAATTCATTGAATGATATTTTAAGATGAAACTCAAATGAGCAACCCAAGCAGAAAACTAGAACCAACTATTTTAATACAATACAACCTAGAGATATACTAATACGATACTTACATGTCAAAGGAATGAGTGTAAAAAAATATGACCTTTGTTCTCTGAAATGAAGCCATTTTATTTCCATGTGAGCAGAAAGCTTTGTATGTACTGAAATCAATGAAGTTTATAACATACAATACTCCTTTATTTGAATTAAGATGTTTTCTGTGGCTCAAGACATGTGTTGTCTAAAGAGCACATGTGTTCCTTGCCAAGGCTTTGGCGAATTACACTGCACAACTGGATTCACATGTTCGATTTTGAATTAATTTTTGGACATGTATTTTCAGAAATCTTTCACCACTAGCAAAGCTTTCGTGACCCTATGTGAGGTTGTGACTTGCAGTTTAAGAAGTTGAAGTGTGGAGGGGATTCATGTATGTAAATTGTATGTGATGAGCCTTTCTGGAGTCCTAGCACCTAGACTTGTTGAAAAACTTGCTAGAGGCATGAACTGATCATAGTGGTGTTTGTGAGTGTGTGCGGGAATGTGCTTGTGCATGTGTCTGTATGTGTGCGTGTATTTGTGTTTGCAAATGTGTTCATGCGTGTGTGTGTGTGTGTGTGTGTGTGTGTGTGTGTGTGTGTGTGTGTGTGTGTGTGTACATGAGAGCCGATGCTTGTGTCTATGGAGGTCAGAGGAGCACATCAGATGCTCTGCTCTGTAGCTTTTCTGCCATATTCCTATGAGACAGTGTGTGTCACTGAACCTGTAGGCAGGTTTTTAGCCAGCTGAAATAAACCCACCCTTAAGTTGCCTCTTGTCAGGTATTTGTCACAGCAAGTGAAGTCATAGGCCAAATACAGTGGCATGAAATATTGCATTATTGTTCAGTTACTATCTAAATATTACATTTCCTTTTATAAGTTCAGAATTTGCTAAAAACAATTTTATAAAAAATACCCAAAACACAAAGGAGCTTTGTCTCACCCCTCTGACCACATATTGGAAAGGATTCAATTTGAGGAGTGGGGGATTTATTTGGCTTGTTGTTTAAGAAGGAATAGAGGCCATCATGGCAGGGAAAGAATGGCCGCAAGAGTATAAGGCAGACTGTCACATTGTGTCTTTTGTCAGGAAGCCAAAACGAGACAGGAGGTAGGGCAAGCCTATAAAATCTCAAAGCCCACCCTAGTGATCTATTTCCTTCATAGTGCCATCATATGACTTCCTCCTAAAGTTACATAACCTTTAAAAACAGCACCCTCAGAGACCAAGCGTTCAAACACATGGGCCTCAGGGGACATTTCAGATGAAAATTACGATGTGGCTCTTACTTACCTTATGCATGTGTATATATATACTTTGTGTGCACATAAGAGAGGGTCTCGCTATGGAGCTACTTATTATCCTTCCATCTTGGCTTCCCAAATGTTGTGACTATTGGCTTGTACCACCGAGCCCAGCTCATAACACACCAAGATTTTTTTCTCTCTCTTAATAAAGATAAAGGAAATTTGGAAAGACTTAGTATTGGCTGTCTCTGGGGAAACTGAGGTGCAGAAAGAGGTTGTAGGAGAAAGGTTAAAAATGCTTGGTTTTAAAGGATAAAAAGTTTAAGAAGGCCTAGCTTAGAGGGATACATTGAAAAAGCCCCTGAGGTCACATCCTTACTTACCAGGCACAGGTACCACAGTCAGTGACTGGACTCTCAGAAGAAAGGGAGGCCGGGAAAGCAGTAATTTTTTGTTTGCATCCCTTAAGGCCAGACTTTCAAGGTGCTAGGTTTCTTATAAAGGTCAGTATTTTTATTGATGTAACTCTGTAAAGGACTTAATGTGTGTACTGTTGATTTGAACAGATGGTATTTTGCACAGTTATGAAACAGCTCCGTGATAAATCAAGGTATGATGGCAAAGGTGGGGATCTTTTGTGTTCTTTGAAGATGCTAGCAAGATGCTGTGACTGAATGGACACACTGAGTCAGTCACCTGACCACTTATTGTGTCAGTGTCTGATGGGCTGGTGAGGTTTTTCTGTTTTTGTTTTTAACTTGACACAAGCTATTGTCATCTGGGAAGAGGGGCCCTCAGTTGAGAAAGTGCTTCTAACAGATTGGTGTGTGAGCATGTCTGTGGGGCACTTCGTTGATTAATGATTGATGTGTGTGGGGGTGGAAATTTACTGTGGACAGTGCACCTAAGTCCTGGGTGGTAAAAGAAAGCAGGGTGAACAAGCCAAGTGGAGCAAGTCAGTAAGCAGCTCTCTTCCATGGTCTCTATTCTAGTTCCTCCTTCAGGTACCTGGCTTCCCTCGATGATTGGCTGTGATTGGGACATGTAGGCCAAATAAGCCCTTTCTTCCCCAAGCTGCTTTTGGTCATGGTCTTTATCACAGCAATAGAAAGCCAGCCAGGCCATCTGGTTATAGGTGTTATGATTAAGCAGCAGGTAAATAATTTTACTCGTCTTTATCAAAACATCTACCAGTATTTGTGAGGCTGAAAAACAGTCCTGCCATTATAATTCCCACCATCTAAGTTCAAGATGTGGACAGGCTTAAATGTACAGGCAAAGGGTAGCTCAGGTTTTCCGTTCAGTTTTGTTTTTTTTTTTTTTAAGATTTATTTATTTATTATATACACAATGTTCTGCCTGCATGTATGTCTGCAGGCCAGAAGAGGGCACCAGATTTCATTACAGATGGTTGTGAGCCACCATGTGGTTGCTGGGAATTGAACTCAGGACCTTGGAAGAGCAGGAAGTGCTCTTAACCATTGAGCCATCTCTCCAGCCACTCCATTCAGTTTTTATGCAGCAAGAAAGCACTCATGCCACGTCTATCCTGGAGGTGGATAGATGAGTCTGTATCCTCTCACAAGGTCTAGCCTCTGGGGGAAAAAAAAAACATTAAAAATCAGCACCCCCCTCACCTCCTTTGGGTTTGGGTTTTCGGAAAGGGAAACACACTATTAGTAACACAATGGTGTGAAGTGACCAGCATAGTGATCCTCTTGTTATTTCAGGCTGAATTTCAAATGTCACTACTTACAGGACATCCTGCCTACAACCAAGTAAAAGGAATACTTTTCACCCATTCATCTGTTCAATGGTATCTATTTGGCACCTGCTGTATGCCATATGCTGTTTAAGTTCAGAGACATAAATGGGAAAGAGCCCTTGACTTGCGTTGCTACAAATGAGGAAACTAGATCTTGCCCAAAGTGGTCAATTAAGACTTAACTAAAAGTTGGGTGTTGGTGGCGCATGCCTTTAATACTAGCACTTGGGAGGCAGAGGCAGGCGGATCTCTAAGGGTTCGAGACCAGCCTGGTCTTCAAAGAGAGTTCCAGGACAGTCTCCAAACATACAGAGAAACCCTGTCTCACAAAACAAAGACAAACAACAACAATAACAACAAAAAAGACTTGAACTACTATCCAGGCTGCAAAGTTAGTCCTGTGCCTTCTAGACCACAGTGCTTGTATAATCTCATAGGACCCAGGCTAAACATCAACAGAAGCATCCTATTGCCTTTTCTCACTCATTGTCCTGGCACAGGGATAGTGTAGACACACAGATCCTTCTCCACTTCTGTCTGTGACTTGACTCACTTAATTTGAATGACATGATCATAGATTAGTAGTAGAAAATGAGTATGGTGTGCCATAGGCCCCAAAAGGTCTAAGTGAATCCCATGGACTGTATCACTCTTGCATTTGTAGATGACTACATCCGACGAAGCTGCTGTAAGTTTAGAAACATCACAGGGCGAGATTCATTGACCACACCTGACCTATGGAACATCTAGATTAGCTGTATAGCACACTCGCTACAGGAGCCGGTTGTTTCCCTAAGTGCTTATGGGGATCCCACTGTCATTTAGGATCAGAAGAGAGTGTCATTGCCTGGGACAGGATCAACATTTAATATACTGAATGCTTTCATATCACCATGAAATTAAACAAACAGAAATACCTTATTCTGAACCATTCCACATTAGACACTACTTATAGAGGAAATACACTGTTCCATGATCGTTATATATGCTTTTTGAATTTAGGGTAAATTTTCTGAATTGTAACTTAGGTTTATGTCATTAAAAATAAAGTGAACCATATAATTGGGGCAGTGCCTTTCAATCTGTCATGGCTAATAAGACAAATGCCATATAAAGATTTTTATTTCCTGCGTATATGTTGCACTAGGTTCAACACATTTTTCTGTGGTCAAAAATATTTGAAACGTTTTGCTTGAGAGGGCGTCAAGTAAGAAATGCTTTGTGGAAAAAACAGAGGTAAATGACTGTGTGTGTGTGTGTGTGTGTGTGTGTGTGTGTGTGTGTGTGTGTGGTTTATCCAGAAGATTCAAAGCAGTGCAATAGAACTCACTAGATGCAATGGCTAGTAGAGATTCCTCAGCCTCAGAATATAGGCTCCAGCAGGTTTCCCCCTGCACACACAGACTGTGCACTGACAGTCCCCTGAGTCCCATGCTTCCATTTATTATATTTTCCTGTACTGAGCTGTTCTGTGATGTTTGAAAAAATTATCGTATTTGTTTTGTTATTAAGTAATAGAGGTATTTGAAGAAATAAAGTTCCCTGGTGAGGCAGTTCCTTAGACATCTGATTTAAGGGGTCTGTAGGTGTTCAGATTTTTTTTTTTTTAGATTTGCTAATTTTATTTTATGTGTATAGATGCTTTGCCTGTATGTATGTGTATGCACTAATTGGGTGTCTGGTACCTATAGTGGTAAGAAGAGCGTGTCCTGGAACTGGTGTTAAGGGTGGTTGGCAGTCATCATGTGGGTGATGGGATTCAAACCTGGATCCTATGCAAGAGCAGCAGTGCTCTTAACAGCTAAATCATCTCTCTAGCCCCGGATATTTAAACTTTAATGTCATACATATTGCATACTGTCACATTTTAACATGATTTCAGTTTTTAGTTTTAAGTCTAATTTGTAAATATTTGTCAGTGGAATTTGTTTGAAGATATTACTTGTCATGGATAGAGTGACAGGTATAATTCCCTAAATGGTTTTCTGTTTGCTTGCTTGTCTTATTATTATTATTTTCTTTTGAGACTGAGTCTTAGTCTTACTAAAAACTTGTGGCTGGTTCAGCCTTGACTTCCCCTGCCTTTGCTTTCTAGTGTGCTCACCACTACATCTGGCTGGGGTTTTAAATAGACTATTAGAAAATATAGTTAATTTGGAGTTTGAAAGTTTGGGCAAGTGTTAGTCTGATTTCTTAAAAAGGTAAGACCTTATTTCCTGAGAAATGAGCTATAGAAAAAGGTTGAGAGTTTCAAATCTGAAGCTAGAGAGATGGCCTAAGGGTTAGCAGTTCTCAATTCTTTTTACAGAGGGCTATAATTCAGATCCCAGCAACCCACTGGACAGCTCACAACTACCTGTAACTCTACCTGCAGAGCACCTGATGTCCTCCTCTGGCCTCCATGGGTACATGTACTCATGCACATATATGTACATAGACACACAGATAGGCACGTAAATGAAAATAAAGTCTTTTCTTACAAGTTCCAAATTCTATCAGATACATTTAAAATTTTTATTCATCACTTCATTGATTTATGTTTTTATTTTGACAAAGGGTTTCAGTAAGTTGAGCAAGCTGGCCTTGAATATGTAACCTTTCCTTGGCCTCCAGGTAGCTGGGATTACAGGTCTATGCCACCAAGCCTAGCCTGAGGTTTTCAGTAGATTATAGGCAGGTAGAATTGTTTTGGAAATCTGTGGGAATTTGATCAGAGGTTGGCCTGATTGTGAGCTAAGTGAAGAAATGTTAAAGTTCCAAAACTCTTTAAAAATGAATCTTTTTCTCAGCATGTAACAAGGACATTTTCTTCAGTAAGTTAATTCAGAGACAAGTGTAGAATGTCAGCTTCTAAGATGGCCAGAACAGAGATGTTCTTAAGTACTACCATGGTTCTGAGAGTCATGGGTAAGAGAGTTGCTCCCTGGGATAAACTATAATTTAATTATGGGGATATAAATCTAGAAGCAAAGCTAACTTTAAATGAGGACACAAGTGCCGTCCTCTTCTGCTACAGAGGACAGGAGAGTGGCATAGGAAAGATAAAAATACCGGGAAGGGCTCTGGGTGGGAAGCTGAGCCACTTCTCGTCTCTGATATTAAGGACCTTATGGTGGCAGTACATCACAGATGCACTTAATTTATTTGCTCTCAATCAAAGATAATTAGTTCAGAAATTCGCTTTCACATTTCAATAAAAGATGTGCATGCCATTCCAGGATGAGGATGTTGAGTGCGTCTGTGACATTGTGGATCTCTTTTCTTTTATTGGCCTTGATTGTGTTCTGTGGTAGGCGAACACATAAACATTAGGAGAAAACCTCTCTTGCTTTCAGGGACAAAGCCTGGCATCCTCTCTCATTAGAAACAAAAGCCTGAACCCAGGCTTTGCATCAGCAACTGCTGCTGGTTTCCGGCTCATCTGCCCACAGCTGCCCCTTGTTTGTCCATCTCAACTGCCTTGGCTCTTTGCTCTCTTCCAGCCTCAGAGGCTCCCTTTACTAGCCCAGACCTGTCTTCTGTTCGACCCTGCAGGACCCACTGCCTCAGGCACATCCTCTCCAGATACTGGGTGGTATCAAGGACAAAACCTGCCTTTAGAGTCATTCCAAACCACATTGAAATACGATTTTGTACTTACCAAGCATGCCACCTTTGGGGATGTTATTTAACTTCCATGTGCCTCCATTTTTTGGTTTATTAAAATCATAAAGAACTCTCAAATAATAGTAAAAAGATACACATAATTAACCAGCCCTAACAGTTAGAAAAGCCATTCTGAAGTTGTGGAGCTTCCCACAGGATTTTACACTTTCACTATCAACTGTATTTCTATGTGCTTACCTACCACCAAAAATTTAGAGACCTGTCAGAATTAAAAATAGAAAAACAATTAGCATTATATTCTCTCCTATGAACCAAGTGCCCGTTACCTGCAATCTGTCCTTTATCACCTATTTCCACTTTCTCATTATATGTTACTCTCGTGTACATTTGTTTCCATATACACCCATATATATTATAGGCTGAGATCTGCGTGTGAGGGAGAACATGTAACCACAATCCCCTTATGAGATTGTGTAATTTCATTTAGTGTTACACATTTTAAGTTCATTCAGTTTCCTGCAAATTTTGTGATTTCTGTAGAGCTGAGTAGTTTTAAAACCCAATTTTAAATTTTAAATAAAGCTGAACTTCTGTTCTCCATTCATCTGTTGATGGTCAACTAGATTGTCAGTTACATTCCAGGGCTATAGTTGATAGAGCAGTGACTGACAAAGGAGCACAAATAATCTCTTTGGTAGGGTATGGAGTTCTTTGAGTGCATGCCCAAGAGTGAAATAACTGGGTTCTACTTTTAATTTTTTTTGAGAAATCTCCAAACTGATTTCCACAATGGTTGTATTAATTTGCACCTCCACCAACAGTTAATAAGAGTCCCCTCTCTCTTCACCCATTCCAACATTTGATGTCAGATTTGTTAGTAGACATTCTGACTGGGGTGAGTTGGTATCTCAAAGTAGTTTTAATTTGCATTTCCCTGATGGTTAAGAATATTAAACACTTTTCAAATAGTCTTTGACCATTTATGCTAGTCTGATGATGAGAGCTGTATTAATTGATAGTAGACTGTATTATTATTATTATTATTATTATTATTATTATTATTATTATTATTATTATTACTATTATTTGAGATAGGGTTTCTCTGTGGCTTTGGAGGCTGTCCTGGAACTCGCTCTGGGACCAGACTGGCCTCAAAGAACTCACAGAGATCCGCTTGCCTCTGCCTCCCGAGTGCTGGGATTAAAGGTGTGCGCCACCACCACCTGGTGACCTAAGGAATAACTTTAATGTGTCAAAAGGTTCATTTGTAAAGATGTGCTTAGTGTTCTTTGTAAGTCTAAAGTGGTTGATAATACAGAAGTTTCAAAATTGGAGAAGATAGCAGGTTACTAAACAATCTGTGAGTAACAGCCACAGGAAGTTCCTCAAACAGTGTAATAATATGTTCATAAATAAAGATATGGGGAGGTGTTCAGATTGAGTCTAGAACCAAGACTATGTTTAGTCCAGATCTTTTATATAAACACAGGGAGAGAAAAGTTAAAAAAAAACTACAAAAGAAACAAAAAAATCTACTTATAATTGGATGATGGCATACCTTATTTTATTTAAAGACTTATTTTTGTTTCTTAAATTATGTTATGTAGCCCAGTCTGGCTTTGAACTCACTGTATGACCAAAGATAGTATTGAACTTCTGATCCTCCTGCCTCTATCTCCCAAGTACTGGGATTATATGTATGTACTCCCATGTCCCCCACCTCCCCCCTTTGAAAACTCTCAGTACATAGACCAGGCTGGGCTTGAACTTGTAGATTCTCTTGCCTCGGTCTCTAAAGCTCTAAAATTAGAGGCATGAGGCAACTGTTCCTGACCCTGTCATAGACTTGAAAAACAAATGTGCTGTTTCAGAAGGGGGAAAACCACTCTACTCTACAGTCATCCATTTTCTCTGCCCTGTGCTGGGCTGCTGCGGGTGTGGAAAAAAAGGTCAAGTACCCAAAACAAGAGGACCTTACACAGACCCGACTCAATGTGTCATTTCTTTATCACATGGCACATGCATGGAAATCAGAGGACAACTCTGTGGCACTTGCTCGGTGCCATTGTTGTCCCATGATGCATTTATGCTTCCATGGGTAAAAAGCAGGTAAAGAGCTGGTGAAGTAAGTTTGATCCCTGGAACCTATATAAACAAAGGTGGTGAGAGAGAGCAAGTGCCATAGAGTTGTCCTCTGATTTCCATGCATGTGCCATGTGATAAAGAAATGACACATTGAGTCGAGTCTGTGTAAGGTCCTCTTGCTTTGGGTACTTGACCTTTTCCAAACCAGCAGCAGCCCAGCACAGGGCAGAGAAAATGGATGACTGTAGAGTAGAGTGGTTTAGCCAGAGTCCCTTCAGTTCCTCTGCAGTCTGGACCACAGCGAATGTTCTCTTTCATACGTATCATTGTAGAGAAGGCACAGCTCAGGTGTACTACAGCGCCCTAAAGTTCTATCATAGCAGTGAAGAATTTTTATTCCTCTTTTAAATTCTTCTTTCCAACTTTGAAACACTAAAGCTTTCTCTCTCACCCCCTCCCCCTGCACTTGATAGTGCCTCCCCTGCCCCCACAGGCTTATGGAGTTAGTTTAGAAACTGTCACAAAGTACAACCAAACTCATCGCACAGCCCAGTTTTTGGCAAATGTGTTCATCCCTGGTTGTGCCACAATTAAGATAGGCTACTTCCACCAGGATACTGAAGAGCTCCGACTGAAAAAGATAAAAACAACAACAACAACAACAACAACAAGAAAAACCGACGTGATGTAGTTTATTCTAACATTTCTAATATCCCTGAGCAATCACTCCATTGCTGTTAAGGGTAGCAGTTAATTTTAGAGAACTCAAAAGCAGCAAATGTTTGAAAAGTTAATGGCTTATAGAGTAACTGTATGTAGTTAAATAATTAACCTCACCAAGGAACTTTGCTTCAGTCGTAGCATACAATTATAAGTGAAAGTGATGAACAGTGGCCTGTGCTGTCTTTGAATTCCTTGACATACTGAGACTTCATAGCTACCACCCTTTGCATTTTGGAGTCTTGATTTCTTGGTTTCCTACTCCTCTCTTTTCTCCCTTAATATAACCCTGTATGGCACCTGTTTTCTCACGTGACAATGCATGCTACTCTGAGGTGACTGCGAGGGTGCCAGCACAAGCCTTTCTTCAGGGTCAGGTTACATGTGAGTCTGTGCACGTCTGTGCAAGCCTGAAGAAATGGAAAGTCTTCGATCAAATGATTAAACTTTCCCCTAGAAGAGCAAAGTGTTTGTTTCCCAGTGAAAAGATTGTATTACCTTGTTCCTGAAGAGGAACACTGACATTTGCATAAATCCAGCGGCCATGCAGTGGCTTTTATCCAGGCTCTCCATTATCTGGACATTGGTAGCAGTTGGTTCAGTTGTCCCTCTGGCTGTTATTTTTTGTTCAACTTCTGAGTGGTTTGTGCCTCTTTCTGCTATGAACATAGTTGAACAAATGTCTTTGTGGTAGGATGGAGCATCCTTTGGGTATATGCCCAGGAGTAATATAACTGGGTCTTGAAGTAGATCAATTCCCAATTTTCTAAGAAAGGACCATATTGATTTCCAAAGTGTCTATACAAGTTTGATCTCCCACCAGTGGTGGGAGGACTGTTCCCCTTGATCCACATCCTTGTCAGCATGAGAAACTTGTGTTTTTTATCTTAGTCATTCTAGCAGGTGTAAAATGGAATTTCAGAGTTGTTTTGATTATTTATATTTTCCTGATGGCTAAGGATTTGAACATTTCTTTAAGTATTTCTTGGCCATTTGAGATTCCTCTTTTGAGAATTCTCTGTTTAGATCTGTACCCCATTTTTTAATTGGATTGTTTAGTTTGTTGTCTAGCTTTTTGAACTCTATGTATTTTGGATATTAGTCCTCTGTCATATGTGGAGTTGGTGGAAATTTTGTTCTGTGGGCTGCTGTTAGATTAGATTTCAAGGGTGGTCTTGGGGCAGGAGGAGTTAGGAATAGGAGAGATCAAGTTGGGGGAATAAAATACTGGGAGAAATGACTGGAATTGGGGGCCATTTCAGAGGAGAGGTAGAAAACTAATGCAATAGAAACTCCATGGAATCTATCAGAGTAACCCTAGCAAGGACACCTAGTAATGGGTGACAAAGAGCCTGAATTGGCAATCTTCTGTAACCAGGCAAGGCCTCAAGTGGAGGGATTGGGACACCAACCCAAAACCTTGGGCCTACAGTTTGTCCTGTCTGCAGAGTGTTCTGGGACCAGAGCCTAGCAAAGAGACCAGAGAGACTTTACCCAGCAACTAATGGGAGCAGATGCAGAGTCCCACAGCTAAACATTAGGGAGCTTCAGGAGTCCTGCAGAGGATGGGGAGAAAGGATTGGAGGACCTAAGGGGTCAGGGACACCAAAGAACATGGCTCACAGAATCAATTGACCGTGACTCATAGGGTCTCATAGAGATCAGAGACTGTAGGGGTCTGACCTAAGTCCTCTGCATAAATGTTATGGCTGAGTAGTTTGTTATTCTTGTGGGATTCCTAATAGTGGGAGTGGAGGTTGTCTCTGACTCTTTTGCCTACTTATCTTCCTGCTGGTTTGCCTTGTCCAGCCTTGGTATGATGGTGTGTGTGTGGTATTATTGTAACATGTGGTATGTTTGGTTGATGTCCATGGGAGGCCTTCTCTTTTCTGAGGGGAGATGGAGGTGTGGATGGACTTGGGGGAGAGGGGATGTGGGAGGGAGAGACTGGGGGGGGGGAAATTGTGGTTGGGATGTAATATGTGAAAGAAAAATTTAAAAAAATGTCCTTATCGGGAGGGGAAACCATATCAGAATATATTATATGAAAAAACTAAAAAGAAAAAATAACCCAGAGAAATGGACTTTATAGCAATAGCTATAATACACATATACACAAAATAAGTCTTTTCCCTTTATTATGTTAATTGCATTCTGATATATATTTTTTCAAACAATAGAAAGCCTTTTTATTCTTTCATTTCAATGAGTCAAATAATGTTGATTGTAACCTACATTGATTCTGTGAGTTACTGATGGCCTGTGATCCACTGTTTAGGGAGTTTGAATTCCCATGCCTTGTAGACTCCCTGGAGAGGTTAGACCCTCTGTAAATATGTAACATGCAGAATGGCAGAACTGGATGCTTCACAAGGAGCTGGTTAAATGACAGAAATTCCTTTAAAAACAGATTTTGCTTGGTGTGTGGTATGCAGGCCAGCCTCTGTGAGTGGTGGAGTTTCCATACTGGCTGAATCCAGTTAGAACCCAGGCAGGTGCTCTAATCTCTGTCTCTCTGTCTCTCTCACCTATCCTGCACATGCACTGTGTGTGTGTGTGTGTGTGTGTGTGTGTGTGTGTGTGTGTGTGTGTGTGTGCATGCACACGTGCATGTATAACATATAACCTTTAGATTTAGTCTAAGCTTACAAAGTTAATGCAGGCACCAGTATTAGTGGCACCAAGCTCTCCCACTGATGGTCTCATGTTGCTACAGTACAGTTGTTATAATTAATGAACTGGAAATGACCCATTGCTATTACCAGAACTCAGTCATTTATTTGAATCCCATTCATCATCTCCCACTGTCCTTCCTCTGTCCCAGGACTCCATCAAGGATCCCTGTTGTATTTAGTGATGTCCCCTTAGGGACCTCTTGTCTGTTGACAGTCTCTTGTAGTTTTCCTTTTTAATGAATTTGATAGTTCAATAAGTAATGGTTAGTTGTGTTACATAAAATCATTCAGTTTGGGTTTTCTGAGGGCTTCCTCATGGTCAGGAAAGAAGACCACAGATGTGAAGAAAGAGAGGATGTGCTCTGAGTGTATCTCACCGCTGGTGATGTCCATCACCCATGGGAGGCAGCATTTGCGAGTTCTTTACCACAAAGCTATCTGTATTCCTGTTCTCTGTGTCCATGCTGCGTTTTGGAAGGAAATCCCCATGAGCAGCTCATGCTCAGTGATGGGGGGGTGGGCTCTGCTCCACCTCCTTGAGAGCACAGTACCCACATAAATTATTCAGAACCCTCCTTCCTCAATTATTTATGTCTATGTCAGCATAAACTCACGCTGTTATAGTTACTACCTGCTTTGTTTCCCATTCAGTCCTACATGAGTTATTTGGTTGCACAAATGATTCTGGTTTTGCTCATTTGGAGTACTTTTCTTTGGCTTCTGTATCCCACTCACATACTGCCGTTCTGTTTTGTTTTAGAATGCCCCCTTGTAGGGGAAATGTTAGCCACACCCTGTTGGGGGCTGGCACAGGTGACACAGACCACGCACACTATGGTGTGGTCAGTGATGTAGCAAGACCTTAAATATGAGGGTTGCACACAGGTGGCTCTCTCTGTTCCATGGTTCGCCTGGTAGTAAAGGGCTGACTCTGTCATGTAGTAAAGGTAGTAAACATCTGTTCTTCAAACTTGGTCTGACTCCTTTGAGGTATGCATTATTTGCACCCCACTTTATTTGGTGTCAGAAGTGGGATCACCCCACGCCTCGAGGTTCCCAGAGGAAGTGGAGAACCTGCTGCCATAGCCCGGCCTGTTGGGCCATTGAGTGGCATTGGAGCAGCTTCCATACACTTGAGCGGTCCACCGCTCTTGGGGGTTGGACTCGGCGCTCCTGAGATGGCCTGCAGCCCTGGAGAGTTCTAAGGTTAGGATTCTGTGCTCTCACCGGCGAGCCACTAGGTGCGGCAAACTGCCTTCCCTCAACTAGTCAAGTGGAGGCAGAACCCAACTTCCATGTAAACTCACAAAAGCTTAAAAAAGGGATTTTAGCAGAAAAAGGATAGAGACAAGCATGACTTCTTGGTAGTAGCATTTTCTCGGGTGGTCTCTGTTTTGCTAGAGACAAGCAGAGTCTTGAGTGGCTCTGCAGAGAGGTTTCCTGACTCAGCCTAAGTGGAAAAAAAACACAGGACTCCCTTTTAATAGGCCCAGCTCGCTCAGTCGGGAGAGTATGAGACTTTTAATGTGGGTTTGTGCCCGCACGCAGCTAGCAGTGGCAGTGACCACATCTCCAAGCTGGCGGCATGCTCCTTGGAAGACAGTGGCTAAGAAAGCCACCACTTTAATTTTGGTGTTGTTGTTTAACAATTAAAAGATTGTGTGGCCAAAAAAGAAAAAGGTAAAGATTTACAATAAAGACAGACTCAGATGAAGAAAAACCTCTAAAGGTTTATGCTGTGTTTAAAAGAAAGAAGGAAATAGAGTAGCTGGGTGTGGTGACACATGCCTTTAATCCCAGCAGCAGAGGCAGGCAGATTTCCACAGAGAAATCCTGTTTCAGAAAAAAAGAAACAAAAGGAAGTAAAGGAAATAGAATAATAAAAAAGCCACATAAAGATGGAAAATACACAGAGAGTCTGGATACTATATGCTGTATTGTTGTCTTTAAATTGTTTGATTACGAAGGAAAGAGTTACTGCTGCTAAAATAATTTGATTATAAGTGCTGCTGAATTAATCCAACTTACACATTTTAAAAATGCTTTGACTTCAAAATTTAAGTCTAATGACAGACTACTTGGGAAAGGAGTTCTTGCTTATGTTTCCACAGAAAATGGAAAGATATTGATTCCTTCCAGACTAATATGGTTTGATCAAGCAAGACACCGCCCCCCCAAGCAGTGGCCCAACTGATCCTACATCCAAAACAGCTGAGATCAAGCAGTCATAGACCACTACAGCCAGGATTTCTGGGTTTTTCTCAGGATCCCCATGACATTGCCCCCAACCAGCAGGAAGCAGTTTAGAATGAACAACACCCAAATTCCCAAATATTGTTGATAAATGTTTGTTTTCATTTAAATGGGGTTGGTTATAAATGGTAATGATCACAGTCAATCTCTTTTTAAAAGAAAAAAAATGGGGAATAAGATATAGGAATGAATACTTTGCATTGGTATGGATTTTCATTTATTGATACAAATTTAAGGTTAATTTTGTGATATACATAATTAAATACAGATTATATAGTCAGGGATAATAGTCAAAACTTATAATTAGGTTAGTTAGGTTTTCTAGATATACAGGGATGTATTTGAGATGGATAGATGTTCTTCAAACCTTTCAAAGACCTACAGAATATATGGCATTTAAATGGTTTAGGGTTTTTCTTGACAGTGAGACACAACTACTCCTGGCACACCAATTACATCAGAAAGGAGGATGAGCATTGAAGAAACTCTTTATGGAGTTTGCCTTCAACATGGCAAGATTAGCCATCTGGGCAAGAAACTGCTCTTGCCTGGACTGTTTGTTGCTATATAAACTGGACATACAGGACCCACAAGAAAGTGACTGATGAACTTACAAAACAAGACAGCACTGAAGGGTTCCTGCTGAAATGGAGAAGTGTGCTAGACACACTGTGGCCTATAGGCTGAAGATGGATGCCCCAACGTTACAGAGAAACTTTGGGTGACTGTGCAGGTAGCGAGATGTCTCTGTCAATTCTAGAGTTTATATGTTATTCTTCTGTGGTCTTTGATGGAGTTGAACACAGATAGTTATGGTTATAGTTTTCTTTAGTTATCATAAAAGATAAGTTACCCTTTTTATTTAAACAGAAAAGACGAGATGATGGGGGAATGCCCTTCTGTGTATGTTTATCTTATTGGTTAATGAATAAAGCACTGTTTGGCCAATGAGGCAGAAAGATAGGTAGGACTAGGAGTCAAGGAGGATTCTGGGAAATGTAGTAAAAGGAAGTCTTGTGATACAGGCAGGAAGTGACATAGCAGGGAGACTCATAAGCAAGGGCAAGAAGGAAGTCATCCCCTTTTCCCTTCTCTTTCCTCCTGCTCTCTGCTCCGGAGTTGCCATGTGATCCACTGGCAAGAGAGGGCACCAGTGGAAGGTGTCTTCTATAAAATAAGTCTTATGAAATATATAGATTTATGATAATTAAGACTGAGCTAGCAGATTTCTCATTGGCCAAGCAGCATTTGTACCTAATATAAATCTCTGTGTGTTTCTTGGGACTTTAATGTGGTGGCAGGCAGAACTTGGGAGGCCTGGCAGAAAGCGCCCATGTGGCAGCAGGATTCAGGCAGCTGCAGTAGAAAGACTATTGTTATACCCTCTTGCTTTCCAGCATAATAATATGCACCTTCCTGAGCCCTAACTTGAGCAGTTTCTCCAAGGGTCCTGGTTGCTTTCACTGCAGAATAGTATTAGGAGCAGAGATCTAGGTGTTGGGCTCTCTGCTTGCTACACTGATGTTACTGCATATGGATCTTATCAGCAGACATAGCTAGAAAACTTATGTGCATCTAGTCACCCGTTCATATACATACATATGTATAATTATTTATAGACTCGTGAGTGTCCGCACTAAGTCAAACAACGGATTCATGACAGCTCTGATTCTAATTCAGTACTACACCGTGTATTGCATTTCCCCTCTCTTGTTTATCTATAACTTCTTCCCAGCCATGAGAAAACTTTGTCCCCATCCCTACTCCTAGTGGGCCTAGTCGGCACTTTCAGAACTGTCCACTGACACACTATGGGAAACAACTTTATCACTAGACCGTGGGGACTCTTTCAAGTTTCTTTTTGTCCTCTGTCATTTCCCAACTTTCTCAGGTCAACATGTTTTTCTACCTCCCTCCCCCATGTTTATACCATTCATCAGTATCAGTAGTTCAGTTGGGTTCATGTCAGTGTCTTATCCAGGATCCTGTGGCCTCCTGGTTGATCTTTGAGAATCGGCATCTATTACTGTGTTTATGGTTTGTGCAGTAAAATGCTCCGGTTTTGTCTAGTGCATACAACTATATATCCACCACTGCATCATCATATAGAAGAGCTTTGATGTCCGAAGTACAGTCTCATGTTCATCTAGTCAGAAATCTTCTATGTCTTTCTTATGTAATATTCCCCCTTTCAACATGTGAATGGAAACTTACAGTATACAGTCTTTTCAAACCCTTTAGTTATCCATTTACATACACAACAAAGCTGTGGTTGCACCTAGGTTTTGGTGAAAGCTATAAGCATGCATTGTAGGCTCTCTCTCTCTCTCTCTCTCTCTCTCTCTCTCTCTCTGTGTGTGTGTGTGTGTATAGATACATGTTTCTTAGCAACCATATAAATGCCAAGAAGTGTGATCACTGGACAATGTGGCAAGATTTTAACTTTGAAGTGAGCTCTCAAGCCATCTTCTAGCATGGTTGGACCATTTTATGACCCCACCTGCAATGATAGGTTCTCACTCTGAATCCTTGGCAGCATTTGTTCTTATCAGACCTTTGGATTTTCACCATTCTAATAAATGTATAATGGTGTATTGTTTTTTAAATACATGTTTCCCTAAAGGCAAATGGTATTGATCACCCTTTCATATGCTTATATAGCACCTCCCTATCTCCTTTGCCGAGTTCTGTTTAGATCTTTTGTGCATTTTTAAAATTGGATTGTTTATAAGTTTTAGGTGTTACTTGTCTATCTGAACATAAACCTTTTATCAGACACTTGATTTCCAAGCGTTTTTATCTTGGCCAGATTTGTCTTCAGTATGTGGATTTAAAAACCCCTCTTTGAAGGGCTGGAGAGCCATCTCACTTCAGAACAGGTTTGCTGTGTGCCGAGTCTGATCCTCTGTAGTCATGTAAAATGCAGGGTTTGTTTACAATTCCAGTGCCAGGAACGTGGAGACTGGCAGTGCCTCGGCTCACCCACTAGCCAGCTTAATTAACCTAATCATCAGTGATCTTCAGGCCAATGAGAGATCCTGTTTCAAAAATAGAAGATGGGGGCTAACAAGATGGTTTAGCAGGTTCTTGCTGCATAAGCCAGGCAATTTCCTGGAACCTACATAAAGGTGGAAGGAAAGGACCAATTCCACAATGTTGCCCTCTGACCTCCACATTCGGGTCAAGGTATATGAGTCCACTAGCATGCATGCACACATAGAACACTAACAATAATAAAAATGTAAAAGATACAAGGTGGGTTGCTCTTTAAGAACGACACCTGAAAATGACACTGGGACTTCACACGCAAGTACATCCTGTACATATACTCACATGCACATAGACATGGGTATATGCCTTCATATGCACTCACACACATACACACACACACACACACACACACACACACACACACACACACACACACACACACACAGCCCTTTGGACAGCCAAGCATGGTAGCACACACTTGTGATCCTATGTCTTGGGAGGCAGAGGCAGGGTGGCGAGGGGGAGGCCAGCCAGAAAGACTGGATAGTCTCTTTCCCAGCCACCTTCTAGTCTCCTTTTCTATTTCCTGTTTGTCAGCCCCACAGTCTTGATTGCCCCGAGTACAAAAATAGGAATATTACATTACTGGCTAGGGAGCAGGTGCTTTTCTATGTTCATTTCTACGATTCCATGGCTACCTGATCGTTTGACACCCTCTTGGAATGCCACCAACATTCAGTTGGATTGTCTTACCTTTCTTGTTTTCTTAGAGGAAAAAGGAACTTCCCCATCCATACAGAGAGTATATTGGATTTCTGTGTGGAATTTTATTACTCCCACTACCTAAAAGCTCAGTGGCTATGATGGCATGCCAAAATGAAATTAATCTGTCAGCCTCTTCACAATCACAAGAGGACAAAAATCAACCAGTATGTGCCTCCAAGTACTGTTTACAGGAACAGTCTCTATTTTCTGTGCCTTCCAAGCACAGCACATTTGTAGGCAACCAGGGAAGCAAGCAGACTATAGAATTTCTCTACCCCCCTTTTGCTATGGAGCTATTACATCTTATTCAAAAAAACTTTGTGGGCTGGAGAGATGGCCCTGTGTGTAAAGTGCTTATTATCATGCAAGCATGGGGTCCTGAGTTCAGATTTCCATCTCCCATATAAAAGCCAGAGACACTGACCCATGTTTGTAACTACTGCAGTAAGGGCTCGCTGGCTGGCCAACATCGACTGTGTCTCAAAAAATCGGGTGGGAGCTGGTGAGGTGGGGCAAAGGGTAACGACTTGGATCATCAAGCCTGACAAACCAGGCATGGTGGAAGCAGAGAACTTCTTCTGCAAGTTGTCCTTTGACCTCCACACATAGGCTGTGGCCCTCTCTTGAACTCATGAGTACACATGTGCACCTGCCCCCCCCACTTTTTTTTTATTAGTTCAAATTAGGAACAAGCTTGTTTCACTTGTCAATCCCTTCTCCTTCTCCCTCTCCACGCCCACACCCCTCCTACACCCCCCACTTACGCCCCCATCCCATCCACCCTCCACTCCCCAGGCAGGGTAGGGCCCTTCACAGGGGCTCAGCAAAGTCCACCACATCTTCCTGGGTTGGGCTTAGGCCCTTCCCCATGTGTCCAGGGCAAGAGTGCATCCCTTCACGTGGGATGGGCTCTCAAAGTCCCTTCTTACACCAGGGAAAAATACTAATCCACTTCCAGAGGCTCCCTGGAATGCAGAGTCCTCCTTATTGACATCCATGTTCAGGGGTCTGGATCAGTCCTGTACTGGCCTCCCAGACAGCAGTCTGAGGTCGCTGTGTTCCCCCTTGTTCAGGCCAGCTGTTTCTGTGGGTTTCATCAGCCTGGTACCGAACCCTTTACTCTTCATTCCTCCCTCTCTGCAACTAAGTTCCAGAGTTCAGTTCAGAGTGTATCTGTGGATGTCTGCCTCTGCTTCCATCAGCCGCTGGATGAGGGCTCTAGGATGGCATAAAAAAGTAGTCATCAATCTCATTTTAGGGGAAGGGTGTTTAGGTTATCCTCTCCACCATTGCCTGGATTGTCTGTTCCACACACACACTTTTAAAGGTGAAGCTAAATAGAGGAAGACACTAGATATTAACCCCTAGCTTTCACATGCCCACACAGAGGTAAGCATACCTCTGACTCCCACCACCCCCCACTTTAATATAAGAGTTCTTTTTTTCCCTGCAAAAATGTCCTCTGAACAGTAGGAAAGAAATGGTACAAGATATTAGAACCACTTGCCAAGAGCAAGTTGCTGTACCTTGTAGATTATGTAAAGGTGGAAGACTTTTTTAAACAAGTAGTTAACAAAACCTTAGAACAACAACAGTTAAAATTCCCTTTAAAGTAAAGTTCTGACAAAATTGAACTTGTAGAGTGCTTACCCTGCCTACCCTGTGACGTGATTAATTCAACCCTGAGTGTGAAGTACTTTTCCGGCTTCAATTAGTGATTATAACACATTCGGACTCACTCAGAACTCATTGTCCAGATGAGTCATTACCCACTTAGTGTCCATCCCTGCCCTTCTCCCATCATGTTCCTGTCATCCTAATGGTTCTGCGGAGGAGTGGAGTGCATGCTTCAACTAGATTACCAGTGGAGAGGCTTCTGGCAAGTTCCTTCATCTATACTTAACAGCCTCTTGTGTCCCAGGCTCGTGTCTGTCAGCTCTGGCTGGGTGCCTTAAACAGGAGTATAATTTCTGACAGTTTTGCTGGCTGGCAGCACAGCCATAGTGACCCCAGATTTGTGTTTGGTGGAGGTCCCCCAGCTTTCAGACAGTGGTCTTTGGTGAAGAGGAGGGCACCAGGCAGGAGGAAGCTGACTCTGTGGTAACCCTTCATAAGATTTGCCCCCATCCTGAGCTTCTCTTCACCATGCCCCAATGGCTCCATCTCCAAGCACCACACACTGGGGACTGCAGTTTCAACTCGACAAAATGGAAGGCTGTGTAAGAAACAACTCAGTAAGACTTGAAGGCAGTGCTGAACACAACTCTGTGGGGAAATGTCTGCATCTATGGAGGTGGTCCCTAAGAAGTTCCCAACAGACTGAATTAAGGAACATCATAATTAGATGTTTGAATCTGACCTGGAGGGATTTCTTTATTCTTCTATAATAACTTTTTGGTGGTTATGAAATCTTTCTAAACAAAAAGCTGGGAGAATCATATACTATAACTCTCTGCTCATCCCTTGCATTCAGTAATATATAATGCTGATTTATTTTGTTGGACTGGCTGAATAGGCAAATTAGATTTATGATTGTTTAACCTTACACTCCTCAGCATGTGTCGCCTAGGAATGGTGACATTCTCCTGTATAACCATAGGAGTTGCTATCCTTAGGAAACTCAACCCACTATTGCACACTCAAGTCTATCCAGTATTTTAGCATTAAAACAAGCAAACCAGGAGTTGTTTGGGTATTGAGTATCACACTCAGTTTAGTGCTTTCAATCTCATTTGCTTTGGAACCTCAGACTTATTCTCTTTATAAATGATGTTTTTTGAAGTCTAAGTTTTTTATGTACCTCAATTTTGGTTTGCTAATTTATTCCATCATTTAAATATTGAGACAATGCTTTCTGCAGGAATGCTGCATATGTGATGTATCTTTTTCAGTATATTGATTTAGGAAGCATATGCTAATTGCTAATTTGACATTATGGATGATGGTTTTAAAAAGTGTATTACTGGGGTGATTTAAATCAGTGTTAGAGTAATAGACATTAATTTTCTTTTTTGTTAATTGTTTTATTTGAATTAGAAACAAGATTGTTTTACATGACAATCCCAGTTCCCTTGTCCCTCCCATCCTCCCCTACCACTCCCCCCCCCCAACTAAAACCCTACCTATCACATATCCTTTCTGTTCCCCCTGCATGGTGAGGCCTTCCATAGGATGAATAGACATTAATTTTCATTTTCATCATTTCATTTGTCTAGTTAACACGCAGAATTGTATATGTTGGGTGAAACATGATATATGCACATTGTGGAATGACTACAGCAAGCTATTTGTATATCTTATCTCAGACTTATCATTGCTTTGTTGTGACCTTAATTCTTTTCTTATTTGTTTCAGATGGTCTCATGTATCCCAAACTGGCCTTGAACTCATTATGTAGACAAAGATAACCATGAACTTCTGATCCTCCTGCCTCCACTTCCTGAGGACTGTGTTTACAGGAGTACAATGCCATGCTGGATTTGTGGGATGCTAAGGCTCAGAGGCAGGGCTTCGTCATGTGTGCAAGCCAATCACTGACTCTACCAGCTGTACCATACTCCCGGTCCTCTTTCAGTAATCAAGCGTATGGTATTTTGTTGTTAGCTGCCCCTATATACATTATGTGACCTTTGACCCATGTAGCTTCTAAGTTCCCAGCTCCCACCATTTTACTCCCATGAGTTTGGCTTCTCAGGCTCCGTCTATATGTGAGGTCATGTGGTACTTGCTTTTCTATGCCCAGCTTATTCACCTAACAGAATGCTCACTCTTCTCTTTAAAGATGGAAGAGTATTCCCATCTGATCGTATCCTGTGGTTTTTGTTTGTTTTTGTTTTTTGAGACTGTGTTTCTTTGTGTGCCCTGACTGTCTTTGCCTCTGGATACTGAGATTAAAGGCATGTGCCACCCCCCCCCACTTCCCCGGCTTAATAAGAATATATTCTACCACTGACTACTACAGTTCTCACTCATCCACAGGGAAGCATCGCTCCGTTCATCTTTGAGCTTGATCCTGTGTCCTGATAGTTGTACAGTGCCACAGTGAGTGTGGAGTACAGACAGTTCTTCTCCACACTGACTTCACACCCTTCAGATATATATCCCACATACACGGGAAGGCGTTCATGGTTTTGTAGCTGTAATTATGCTACTTGTAAGGAATAGGTACTTCTCTTATCCTTGCTATGTATGCCCCAAAGTGGGAATGGTACTAACTTTAACTCCTTTTTAAGGTAGAGTCTGGTAGGTCTCTTCCCAGTAAACAAATTATGGTTTTCCCTTTTTGTAACACTGTATTTATGGCTTTTGTAAGGAGATAGGCATTAGACTATGTAGACTGCAAGTATGCTATCCAATTTACCCTAGTAGTTCATATTCTGTTTTGACTATTTGGTAGTTCTCTTATCTTGGACCTCTTGTTCTGGGTCTCTACGTAGGGTTTTGCTCAGTCTAGCTTGTACAGATGACACATTTTAGGGTCTTACCCCCACGTCCACTGTTGTTTCCTCTGTACTATGAAGATGTAGCTGATGACTTTGACTTTGCTCCCCAATACTATTGTGTTGAACCCCCAGTTTTTATACAAGTCCTCCACATCTCAAAATTAATTCTGTTGTTCATGTATACATTTGTATGCATGTGTGTGCACGTGGGTGTTTATACATGTGGAGCTGAGGACAAGGTTGTCATTCCTTAGGTGCCTCCAATTTTTTGTTTGAGACAGTGTCTCTCCTTGGCCTGGAACCTTACCATGTAGGCCAGGCTAGCTGGCCTGTGAGCATTCAGGGATCCTTCTGTCTTTGGCTCCTGCCCCACAGATGGCCACCATGAGCCTAGCTTTTACTCAGGGACTCGAGAGGCAAGCCTTTTAGAGACTGAGTCATCTCCCCAGCCATTAAGATTGTCTTTTAGAACCCATTGAATGCTGTCGACTGCTGCACATGCTCTCCTCTAATGTCCTTCTTTCAGCAGCATTTGGAAGCAGGGGATATAAAAGAGTCTGGCTAGCCAGCCTGCTGTATCCTTTTATATTAGATCAGGCAGCTGAGAGGTAAAGGACTTATTAGCTCAGTGATAGAGTGCTTGCCCAGCATGTGCAAGGCTATAGGTTTGAGCGCCATACTGCAAAAAACAAACACCAAAAACAACTGATAATGGGTTTGGGATGTAGCTCAGTTGGGAATGTTTGCCTAGTATGCACAAAGCTCTGGATTCAATCTTTACCGCTACATAAAACCAGATGTGGCAGACTGCTGTAATCACGACAGCTGCATAGTGAGTTTGAAGCTTGCCCGGAGCTACATGAAACCCTGCAAAACCAAAACCAAAACCAAACAAACTGAATTTAAAAAAAAGTGAAATAAAAGGAAAAGGACTCCTAAAGTATGGAGAAAATGTTTATTGTAGATATAAAGGAGAAAGCAGGCAGAGGGACGAGTTCAGGCCAAACATGGCTGGCAGACTAAAGCAAACCAGAAGAGGAGTGAATAGGAGGGAGAGCAAGAGAGATACTATAGACCAAGAGAGATGGCCTGGGCCAAAGGGCTAGCATAGCAAAAATGGCTGAGTTATACAGGGATCAGGCTTGGGGAAGGGAAGCAGAAGTCCAACTCCTAGGAGGGAGGTGGTTAGGGTAGGGAGTAGAGTGAGTAGTGCTGGGAGGAACCACGGGTGCTGAGTGACGCTAGGAGAGCTGGGAGGAGCCACGGGTACTGAGTGATGCTGGGAGTGATAGGAGGAGCCACAGGCACTGAGGTATGTTGGGAGTGATGGGAGGAGCCACAGGTCCCAAATTAGACTTCTCCAAGGTTTCTTGGAGTCCTAACTCAAGGAGGTACTATTTTGGATTATAAAAAGCACTTATTACTTCCCTCTCTTTCTGTTATCTTCTTGCCTATTGCAAACAATTTTTTGATGAAATTTTAATTATAATTAAAGTAGGTAGAAAAGTAGAATAAATTATCAGCACTTGACATCTGAAAACTTTTATTTCTTTACTTCAGAAGCTAGTGTTTTGTTAATCATTGTCAATTTGCTGCCCTGTTTGTTGTTTTTGTTTTATGTTGGTCTGTAAGAAACACGAATGAAAATTGATGCAATTAACTCTACTTTAAATCACTCAGCATCCCAGTTGCTTCCTGATAAAAGGGAAAAGGGGATTTTCTCTTACTATATTTAATGCCATCATTTAGGTTCGTATAAAACATTGAATTTTCCTACTAAAATATCTAATTTATATTTATCCTTTTGTCTTGGGTTGTAGGTCAGTGACAAAGTATTTGCTTAGCATGTGAGAGGCCTTTGGTTCAATTCCTAGCACTTAAAGAAAAAATAAAACCATAAAAGGGAATATTTACTTTATATAGCTGGGTCAGGAAACACACAGAGTGGGTTAGAAGGAAATGAATGCAAAAAAGTACATAGACTGGGTAGAGTGGCGTATGCCTATAACCCAAGCCATGGCGAGGGAAGCATTTATCTAAGTCATTCTTTTATCAATAGAAACTTTGGAGTCAGATATTGAGGTAGAAACCTGACATATCCACAGAGTGACAGAGAAACGATGAGCTGATCCTGCCTCTCCAATTTCCCAGATCAAAAAGACCCCCAAACCTTTCTAAGCACCTCCCTATTCCTTCCTGTGTTTCTCTATCCTAATCTGGGTCTGTCAAAAACTCTATGGTTTGTTTTGGCCAGCTGAATGTGGACTCCACATTCTGATTCAAGGTTTAACTTTACTGGCAGTCTCGGAGTGACAATGTGAACAAATTCACAACAGGGGAGTAGAGGCAGGAGGATCAGGAGTTAAAGGTCAGCCTCAACTATAGAGTGAGCTTGAGGTTATCCTGATGTACTAGGAAGCCTGCTTCAAACAAAACAAAAGTACAAAGTATATAAAAAAGAAAACAATTATGATGGGAGATGTCTTCTGTATATGTTTCTGTTATTGGATGATGAATAAAGCACTGTGGCCAATGAGGCAGGAAGATAGGCAGATGTTGGAGATGAGGAGAGTTCTGGGAGGTGTGGGCAGAGAGGAGTTGTCATGTGTGCCCCAGAAGAGAGGACGTGAGTCATTCATTCTCCAGTAAGATAAGACATGTAGAAATACACTGATTAGTAGTTATGGATTAAGACAGAGCTACCTAATAAGAAGTCCAAGCCATTGAACTACAGTTTCATAATTAATACAGCATGTGTGTGTTCATTTGGGGCAAGGCAGCTGTGGAAACAGGTGGGAAATCTCACATAACACAATTATTCAAAGATATGGGCCATTCTTGGCCTCTCTGCGTTGTGGAAGTCACCATCCCTCCAGCTCTTTACACAGCATCTGGTTAGTTGCTTTTGTAATCTCTGTGACCAAATATCTGACAGGAGCAATCTCACGGGGGAAGGCTCATTTCATTTATTGTTTCAGAAACATATATGGAGGAGCTGCTCACAGATGACAGGGAGCAGAGAGGAGGAGTAACAGGAAGGGACAAAGCAAGAACAAGCCTCAGAAGATGCTCCTTCAGTGACCTTCTTCCTTCAGGCATAGAGGAAGCAAGATGAGAATGCCTTACTGAGAAAAGATAATGCTCCTGTTCATCATAAAGATTTATCACTCATATTGGTTTAATAAAATGCTGATTGGCCAGTAGTCAGGCAGGAAGTATAGGTGGGGCTACCAGACTAGGAGAATTCCAGGAAGAGAAAAGGCAAAGAGTGGGTTGCAGCCAGGCATAGAGGAAGTAAGATGACAATGCCTTACTGAGAAAAGGTCCCAAGCCACATGGCTAAACATAGATAAGAATTATGAGTTAATTTAAGTTGTAAGAGTTGGTTAGTAATAAGCCTGAGCAATAGGTCAAACAGTTTATAAGTAATATAAGCCTCTGTGTGTTTATTTGGGACTGAACGGCTGGAGGACCTGTGGGACAGAAACTTCCATCTACAAATGGCATTAAGTAAAACAAGCCAGACACTGTAGGGCAAGTCCTCACAGACATACCCAGTGCTGTACCTGACTAATCTCTAAGAGACCCTCCATCCAATAACTTTGACAAGATTAACTATCACAGCCCTTGATACAAGGCTAAGGGACTCTCACTTCATTGCATCTTGCACATGCAAAGAAGATAAAAATGCATTTCCAGATAAAGATATGCCAGTAGATGAACGCCAAACACCCTACTGTACTTACCAGATGTCAGTCCCTGAAGGTATGCATGGACATTAGTTTTGCTTATGGAAAAAATTATCTCCTCTCATAGGAGTTTGATGGATACTCGGATATGAGAAAGTCATTGTTAATAATGACAAGAGAAGAGAGGTGGGGGGTGTCTGCTGCCAGCTGGAGCATTGTACCAGTCTCTTTGAAGGACTGCAAGAGTCTCTGAGAAACTGAAAAGCAGAATGCTGGAAGACACTTCCCTAAGCATCTTTCAGATTTTGGAGGCTGGGTCAGACAGATGCCTCTGTGGGTAAAGGTGCTTGCTACCAAGCCAGACTATCTATCCGGGGATCCACATGGTGGAATGGATTCCTGCAAGTTGTTCTCTGACCTCCACATGAACGATACGGCAAGCTAACCTCCTCAAATAAGTTAATAATGAAACAATTTCTTCAAATTCTGGGGCCTGCCTTCAGTGGAGTAAACTAATTCCTGAGGTAATCTTGAGCATTTTTCCGTATTGTTCCAGTGCAAAGTCCTAGGATGCTTTTTAATGGTGTTAATCCCACCCAAACCACACTTTCCTTAGCACCAACCTAAATCCTATGCTGTCTTGAAAATTCCTGTGCCAAATTAATTATTCCAAAACCCCTAAACTTTGTTTCCCACAATATTTCAGGGCACAGTCAAAATATACCCAGGGTTTTCTATAAGAATGTGACACAAATAATCTCTTGCTATGCATTTTTACTGCTCCCATTTCAGCACATTCAGAATGTACCGCTCACATTAGTACATCTGGATGCTTGAGATTCCACATGAATCACCCAGGGTTTCTGTAGTTTGCATCTCCCAACTTTTCTGAATTCCTCCTCCTACAAACCAGTCCCAAAAGGCTCCCCAACCACATAGTCAAGATTTAATGGAAACAATAACTAGGCCTTCTGAACCGATTTTATGTATTAGTTCTTTTCTTGTCAATATGGCAGAAGGCTTGGTAGAAGCTACTTAAGGAGAAAGGGTTATTTTGGTTTATGATTTCACAAGGGTCCATTTCATGATTTCTTGGCTCCATGTAGTTGGAAATACCATCACTGTGGTGGGAACATCACCATGGTAAAAACATGTAGCAGAAGCCAGTTTTCACTTTTTAGTACACAGAAAGTGAAGGAGAGATGATCTGAGGCTGGTCACTATAGATTTGACCTATAAGTGTGGTCATAGAGAATGATGGTTGTCAACTTGGCAGGTTTTTATTTTATTTTTTTTAACTTGTTTGTTTTTGAGACAGGGTTTCCCTTTGTAGCCTTAGCTATCCTAGAACTCACTCTGTAGACCAGGCTGGCCTTGAGCTCAAAGAGATCTGCTTGCCTCTGCCTCCTGAGTGCTGGGATTAAAGACGTGTACCATCACTGCCCAGCTTGACAGGTGTTAAATTACTGAAACAGACTTCTTGTTGGTATGTGTGTGTATGATGGGGTTACCTTGGTTATGTTAACTGATGTGGGAAGACTCACTTATTTTGGGTGGGACCATCCCTTCGGCATGGGATCCTAGACTGTGTAAGTGGGAAAGGGGAGCAGAGAAGCCAACAAGCATGCATTCATCTACTTCTTTGTCTTTTTTTTTTTTTTTTAAATTGCAGGCTCAAATGTGTCCAGCTGCCACTGTGACTTCTCCTGTAATGAAGGGTTGTAACCTTGAACTGTGAGCTAAAATAAAATCACTCCCAATTAAATTGTTTTTGTCAGAATATTTTATTACAGAAACAGTAAAGGAACCCAAGACATCTGTAATATGCTATTATTCCATATCATTTCTTAGATACAGAATGCTGTCTTATGTATTCTTTTACTCTGTTCAGAATATTAACATGTTTATTTTATTGCTGACATTTGGAGTTCCAGTTTGGGACCAATATGAACATTTGTGTGTAAGGAGTTGTATAGTCATGGTTTCATTTCTCTTAGCTAAATAAGAGTAGGAGTCCTGGATTATTAAAACAAACATACACATGTTTCGTTAAGATAATATTACAACCCAGCATTGTTGTTCATGCCTAGACAGGAGCATAACCAAGAGTTTGAGGGTAGTCTGGACTATCTGAGTTCCAAATCAGGCTGGGCTATACACTGAAACTTTGTCCCAAAAAAACAAAGGAAAAAGGAAACTTTTAAACTGCAACAATTTCTTTTCCTTTTAGGGTTGTTTCTTTTTAGCTACTGTTTTTTTTTTCCTTTTTTTTTTTCACATTGTAGCATTGTCAGTCTTTGTAAGGATTGCTGCACTAGTGGGCATATAGTGGTATTTCACTTTAATTTTACTTTGCACTGGGGAAATGGTTTTAAATGACTTTTATGTGACTGCTAGAAATTTCTGTGTCCTCTTTGGTCAGCTTGTTTTCACATGTTGTGCTTATTTTTATGACACTCTTATTGTATGTTGAGCTGCATGAGTCCTTCAGGTATTCTAAGTCCCATATCAGCGATGTATATTGTTGATGTTTGCTCCCAGGACGAAGCTTGAGTTCTCATCTTTATAAGTGGTCTCTTCTGACGAACCCACAATCTTACCAACTTATTCTTTCAGGATCATTGTTTTGTGCAGCCTGCAAAACAACTGCCTGTCCCAGGGTTTTGTCTAGATAAGAGATTCCGGAAGTGTGAGTCATATGTATCAGCTTAGATTTTCCAGTAGCCACAGTAAAATAGTACAAACAACTTCCTTCAGCAAACTCAAAGTCATAATACTTTATTCAAACTAATATATCTAGAACATTATCATTTCAACACATAGTCAGCACGTAATTATTTTTGCATGTATTATTATGTGTTTGTTGTATGTAGTGGTACACACAAATGCCACATGTATGTGGAGGTCAGAGAACAGTTTTGTGGAGGCAGTTCTCTCCTTCCACTAGGAATGAATGACATGTAGCTCATCAAGTGTGCATGTCAAAAGCCTATATTTGCTGAGCCATCTTGCTAGTCATGTTATGAAATTATTAATGAGACATTGTATATTGTTTTTAATCCAGAGTCCTTGAAAACCGAAGTATAATTTTCACAGGTTAACTCGTTTCTGTTTGGACTAGCCACATTAAAGTGCTACATGGACTAGCAGCCTATTATAAAGAATAAAGCGGTTTTGGAAATTGTATACTGTCAATGTTTTTATGTTGATCTGTGATTTAGTTTGATTTTATTTTCTTGTTTTAAATGCAAGTAGAAGGTTTTGTTTTCCCCACGTAAACAGCCAGTACCCATACCATTATTTATTTTCCCAATTGATTATAATTTCTGCCAAAAATCAACAGGTCTTAAGCAGAGAGTAATGGTCAGCATCCCAGCACTTGGTGGGTAGAGGCAAAAGGATAAAGAGCTCAGGGTCATTCTTCAATACATATCAAGTTCAAGGCTAGCTAGCATGGACTTCATAAGACCCTATCTCAAACAAAACAAATGTAGATCTGTGTCTGGATTCAGTATTCTGCCCCATTTTCCCCCCCTGATGCTAGTCCCTTCCAGTCTGAGTTTTTAAAGTGTTATAGCAAGCCTTAACACCAGATGGCATCATCCTTCCAATTATCTTGTCTTATTCCTCCTTTTTCAGTTTTCTCCTATCTTCTTTGTCTCTCATCCTCCCTTTCTACTTCCCTCTTCTACCCTCTTCTTCCTCCATCTCTTCCTCTTTCTCTTCTTCCTTTTCCTCTTCTTAAGATACACCCAGAACTACATTTTAAGGTAATTTTTTTCTTCTCTGTGTTCTTTTCTTTCCATATAAAGTTACAAACAGTCCATCAGATTGCTACAACAAATTAGATATGGATTTTTACCAGCACAAAGGATTAAAAGGTAACACCTTCCCCAACACATGCACATTTATGCCCTAATCCCTGGCCCTGTGGTTGTTACTTTATTTGATTTATATATTTAAAGTGGGAGGGGAGCTTTTCACTCTAAATTAAGGATTTATATACAGCAAGGACCAGGAAATGCATAGGTCTAGTTTTGAGGCAATTCCATATTAAAACATTAGGTTCTATACTTGTGTTGAAGTAATTAAGGTAGATACTAAATATGATACAACAAGTGTCTTTATAAGATAGTCATAGTAGAAACACCAGTCAAGACGACAACTTGGAGGCAAAGATGGGGTGTGTGTGTGTGTGGACATTGTGGCTACCCAAACCTGTTGGAAGCAAGGATTCTCCTCAAGGGCCACTAGAGGGTGCACGTGATCTTTGCTGATACTTTTAATTTCAGACTTCTGGCTCCTAGAATTGTGAGAAAATAAGTTTCTTGTTTTCAACCAGCCATTTGTGGTAATTTATTGTGACAGCTATAGGAAACGAGCCCACCCAAGGAAGGTCCCCTACAGCTCAACTTTTTGTTTTCAAGAACGAATGTCAGATTTTGCTCAATGTCTTTTCTACATGACTGAAAAATGATACTGTCGCCTATTATTTGACTATTGTGTTCATATTTTGTATCAGCTATCAACTGCCTGTTCACATGGTCATAGCTGTTACCCCCAGTAAAACATAGTCCCTGATAGTGAAGGGTTCTGACACATTTTACTGTTGTGTAAACTTCAGCATCAATCTTGCTTTTTGTTTGGTAAGGAAAAACATTCTTTTTCCTGCTAGTTTCTCATGTATTCCAGTTTGGTCTTGAACTCACTATGTAGCCAAGGGAGACCTTGAATGCTTTGAATACCTAATCCTCTTGCTTCTGCCTCCTAAATGCTGGGGTCATAGAGTCACCATGCCTGACTGATAAAGACATTTTAAGAAGTTAGTGAAGAGTCTGTGGAATGAAACCATGCTTGGAAGTACTTTAAAAAAGAATAATTACAGCGTTTCTGACTGCCGAAGGGACTGCCGTGGAGACCCTATGGCTCGGTTTGATGTCTGTGGTGTTTCAAAAATGAAAGGGTTTCATGAGAGAATATCATGTGTCGGTCTTTTAAAAAAATACACATTTGATGGCACTGCTGAGCTGCTGCAAGCTGCCATGCAGCCTTGCAGCCATACAGTCTTGTAGCTATGCAGCCACGCAGCACAGCATGAGCGGTATAGCACCCTCACCTCCTCCCTCCTTTAGTGTAGAGCCTTCATTCCTCATTGGTTTAGACCTCATGGAGATTTATTTACAGCCTCTGTCCTAAAACCTTTTGGGGACTTGTGTTTCAGAGGAAAAGCTTAGATGTCACAGCTACCCGGGAAACCATTCATATTCAAAAAAGCACGTTGAAAATAGCATAATAGAAAAAAATGGTTTCATATGATTTATTATCAGTGAGAGATTCCTGTATAAGCATATTCCAGGAAAGCAGGATAAAGTCCAAATTAGACCACCCACGGGAAAGAAAATAGCAGATAAAATAACCGACGAAAGAAAAAAAAATTCTGCCATCTCCCCCTCCCCCTTTTCCAAACAGGGTCTCACTGCTTAGTGCAGGCTGGCCTTGAACTCTTCCTTTCTTCTGTTTTGGCCTTTGGGGAATGCTGGGATTGCGGATACACTTTACCTGCAGCAGTTTTATGGTGTCCAATTTGAGCAAAGCTAAGATGTATTAAAGCGTCTGTGTCCAGAGTATGCCTATATTCACTCTGTCTTCCCACCCCTTTGAGACATGTTGGGAAAAAAAAAAATCAGACCAAATCCTGAGAAGTCACAAAAAATCTTCTACGTTGGAAAGCAGTCAGTAGCATCCTTGTGAAGTGCCCAGGAAACTGAACACTTAATACTGCTATTCAGCTCGCCTCGTGGGGTGCTGTATTCTACTGAAAACCCCAGCTGGAGTTCATGGGAAGGGGCTGTTTCTAACAAGGAGGGGTCTGGTGAAGGGATGTAGGATTCACCAGTGAGGGTTGAGCTGCCCAGGCAAGCTGTATTTCCCGTCGTAGCTGTTTTCCATGTGCTGTTTTATTCTAATCGGTCCTTGCCTTAAAGCCTAAAGAATTTACAGGGAAAATACTCTACAAAAACAACACTCAGTCCTAAGACAGAAGCTGATTCAGATATAACATGAATGGAATATTAAACTCATTAAAGAATGTAACTCAAAAACTAAAAGGTCACGATATACATGGAATGGGGGGGTAGGCCGTTTGGTCCTTGATAAATAATTCTTCAGGCATTCAAGCAGAAAAACCGACTGACCTCTGAGGAACACTTATGCAGGATTCAGGCATTTGCGCGGAGATCTTTTCGTCAGTAAGGCAGCCATGCATAGAGTTTCAAGCATATAATACCAGCATTTAGGAGGTAAAGACAAGAGGACCGGGAGTCTAAGGCCAGCTTGGACTACATAAGACCCCTGCTTAAAAAAAAAAAAAAATCGGTAAAGAAATTGCTTTCCTGTTCTATAAGTTGTGAATTCAAAATACCTGTGTGTGTGTGTGTGTGTGTGTGTGTGTGTGTGTGTGTGTGTGTGTGTGGTGTGTGTGTGTGTGTGTGTGTGTGTGTGTGTGTGTGTTTTAAATCGACATGTAAAGAGAAAAGCATATTTTTCTCTGACGTGTAAGTCCCATACTTAAGAAAATGGCCTAAGGAAAAAGACAGCCCGCTGTCTTTACTAGATAAATGTAATCCAGGGGAGGCTTGCCGCGACCATCGAGTTCATTTAAATCTATAGAGTCAAGACCGCACATTTAGTTGCTAATGAGCCCAAAGCAATATAAATGGCAGTGGGAAATGAGTCTGGGGTGAGGTGGGAGAAAGTGATTAACCGCCCCTCGCACTTAGGAGACGGTGAAACTGAAACAGTCAAAACGGCTTGTGTTCCTTACTTTTTCCACTTAACGTTCACGGACCTCTGTTAAGTATTTACGCCATACAAGGGCGAAAGCAAATGCTGAGGATTCGCTTCGGGCTCTTTTAAATCTCAACATAAAATATTTTTAATGTCTTTAATATGTGAACAATGCGAGCCTACGGTCGGTCACAAAAAAATGCTTCCGATCTGTTTTTTTTTTTTTTTTTTTTTTTTTTTTTTTTTTTTTTTTTTCTAGTCAACAGGGAGTGTGTGGTTTCTAGAAGGACTGCCATGGGACTTGAGGTATCGACCCTCAAAGCTGTTAGAACCCTGCATGGCCCACACCAACGGAGGTACCTCTGATCACGCAGGGACTAAGTTTCTTTAGCCTCTGGCTGCAAGCTTCAGCCTACGATACCGACTAGCACCCCCCCCCCCCACACACACACACACGCCAGTTTCTGGTTTGCAATGTGGCTGAGGGTGGATCATCCCGGTGGGGACAGGCGCAATTAACCCTCATCACGGATCTTCGGATCTTCGGGCTGAGTCGAGGCTACCTGCGCCAACGCGGCACCTGGGAGACCTTGGCTTTGCGCATACAGCCGATGAGTCACGGTGGCGGGCTGCGTGGCTGTCCTCCCCCCGCAGACCCCCGGGCCTTCTCCTCCCACGTGACACCCGGGGGCCCAGCTCCTCTCTCAGCCCCTCCCGCAGCCTCGTCAATGCAGCCATCCCTTTGGCTGGCTTGTTGCGCGGCAAAGCCTACAGCATCTGCCATTGGTCACTCAGCTGGAGCTGGGACCGCCCCGAGCATTGAAAAAGACGCTGCTGGGGCGTTCTCCAGCCTCACTCGCCTTGCAGGCGGGAGAACGCTCGAAGAGGCTCAGCCGCGGGCATCGGGCTCGCGGCAAGAGGATCGGGGAGCAGAGTGCGGCCACCTTCGGGTCGCCGTCATGGCCGAGTAGGCTGAGCGCAGAGCGACCTCGCCTGAGTCCAGCTCCGGTAGGTAGGTAAGTGACGATCCGGGTGCTTCGGGACATGGCGCGGCAATGCCGCGGGGAGGGTTGCCGTGCACTGCGCGGACCTTGGGATCTTGGGTCCTTCGGGCACCGAGGTGCCAAACTCTGACCATGGGTTTCCCAGCTGCGGCCAGGGATGCCGCGAAACAGTCTGGGTCCCTCGGAACGGAGCCAAATGCCACTGTCGTGGCGCGTTCGCTCGCACCCGTCGCTGGGTGGTATGCGTCACTTAGCCTCGGTCCATAAAACCTGGCAACACTCTGAACTCAATAAAAGGCTAAAAAGAAAGTCGGGGAGGAGTGACGTGCATCCATTTGTGGTAACGCAGTTAATTTTGATGCTTTAGCAATAACTGAGCGTTCTCGCTTGTGCTCTTAAAGCTACTTGAAAGCATCCTAAAAATTCCTGGGAGAATTCAAAGTGCAACTTGTGTCCCTTTCTCCAGTCCCCGTATCAACTTTAAGGACGCTAAAAATGGTTTCCCGCTTTATACCGAAAAGGGGTCTGCAAATTTTGGGAATTCCCCCGTAACAAATGTGCTACTTTGATATTTTAGGAATTGAGTAAAAATTGAAAATAGCAATGTCTCAGCTTAGATCCTTCCAGGGATCTTTCTCTAACCCCACCCTCCAAAGCCGCATTCCGAGGCCCCACCTGTTAGTGCTCTGGGGCCTCAGCGAGGTCCGGATCCGCCAAGCGTGCCCCCCCCCATCATTCCTTATCCCTCTGCGTGTAAACCCATCGGTCTGGGGTTGGCGTCTCTGGCTGCTTGCTTAGTGCATGGTAAGTGATTAATATTTTAGTGACATATGAAAAAATAAAATCTGTTGATTCGTGGTTTTTGCTCTAAAAACAGTGGGGAATTTATATACGTGTAAAGGAGAACGTTCCTTTAAGTCACGAATCAGAGTTGATGACATTTGACATCTGCATTTCCCGACCCCAAAGTCCCGTGCCTCTCTGTGCACCCTTTACAGAGCAGCGTTGTTCCAAACGCGAAGCTCGTTATTTGTGAGTTGTGAAACCATTTACGTAGAGAGTGATTTAAAAAAAAAAAAAAAAGAAGAAGAAGAAGAAAGAACGCAAACGGAGAAAATGCCAGAATGTGTCTCAAGTATGAGGGTCTTTGTTGTATGGCACCCCCCCTTAGTTTTATATACATATGTGTGTAATGGATGGTGTTCTAAAATGCCATTCCTTACTATGAGTCACGGTCAAAAAGTTTAAAAGCCACTGCCCTAGATAAATTTTCATATGTACAAGAAGGCTTACTGTGTAGTACCGCAGAGCTGGCCAACGCCTTCATGTCCGTCTGACTGGGAAAGATAAATTATGTACCAGTCATAAAATGAAACACGGTACAGGAGCGAATGAGGCAGTTTTGTGTTTCTACACAGACACCTCAGTGTTGAGGAGAAAAAAAAATAAAAACAAGTTACTGAATATTGCATGATTTCATCTATGTAAAATTCAGAACCTGGCAAGCAAAGCTATTGTTTAGGGAAGCATGGTGATATTAGAAATCATAAAGGGGAAAATGTAAATTAATGCTATGAGTATTGTTAATGATCACCTCCCTGGAGGAGGAGGGGGCGGTGGGCATGAGGGAACATTAAGGATGCCTATGAAGCTGGAAAATGCCTCATCCCCTGGCCAGTGTGCAATGCCCTTAGCCACGTCTCAGGATTAATTACTATTAAATGATACACAGAGGTCTAGATGTTAACCCCCCAACCAATAATATACTAAAGAAAATGAAGAAGCCTGAATCCAGGGCTTGGAATCTCATATTTTCCACTGCGTCATAAAGAGTCTTGATCAGGGAGAGTTACCTAGGAAACGTAACAGCGTTAACATTGTATTTCATATATTTCTTTGGTGGGCACAAGGCTGTTCATTAAATCCATCATATATTTCTATGCCTTAAAATATTTAATATGCTTTTAAAAGTACTTAAAAGAAAATTGAAACCATTTAATGTGCTCTTTCTAAAAGTAACTTTGGTGTTACTTGGAAATTATATTTTATTTAGCAATTTAAGCTCAAAATGAGGTTTCTGTTATGAGAAACATAAATATTAAAAAGGTAACAAAGCACAAAATCTTTGTAAACCTTCACTCTGGGCTTTAAGATGCTGGCATGTTGTGGTATTTATTTCAATTTCATTTATTCAGTGGCTCCAGGCCACATTTCTAGTGCTCAACCTCCACATGTAACTTTATATTTTATTATGTTACATACTCCTCCTACACTACAGACTAGGTCATTTCCAACATTGCACACATTTCTCTTGGGAAACATTGTTCTGGATACAGGTCGTGGTTGGAGAAACTTGCGGATAATAAACAGACATTTATCTCTGTGACGTGTGTGTCTTGATTAAAAAAAAAAAAAAACTCGGCTGTTAATGAAATTGATTCCACAGTGATTTCTGAAGTGTTTACAGTTTGTTTTTTGTCCACAGTTACAGAGCTCATGTATGTGTGGGTGTAGACACATGTTTTCTTTCTGTGGTGAAGATAACACAGATGAACTGCATTTTTTTTTTCACCTGGGAAGGCAATTGTCCCTGTGCCAGGGGCTTGGTGCACCCCTTTGGCCATGGGCGTGATGCTCAGATTAGTCTGGGCTTGCTTCTGGGCTCTGTACCCATTTGTCATATGAAGACATTACAGCTTTTTATGCAAGGTTGCTTTATGTGTAGTATGTGGTTCTGTTTTAAGAATTAAACATGTTATCACTATGGTATTTTTTTTTCTTTACTGTGAGAGTCTTGGGATGTTTTCTAGCTCCAATGTGGAAGGCTTGGGACATTGCCCTCTTGTTACTTGCTAACTCGCACCACAGACAGCACAGGTGTCAATGCCCCTGATTTGCTTACTGTTGAGGGTTGCTTTCTGGTCTTAATTGCTCCTTGTGTGATCACAAAGAATGTGTAATCAAAGGCTTTCTGGACAAGGTGATGTATGTCTTGTGTGGACATGTATTTGACACTTTCACCTAGGGTTTCCTTTTCAAGCCTGGGAAGTTTTTACCCTTGATTTCATTCTCCCCCGTGCACCTACATTTTTCCTATTCTTTAGGAACCACAATTAGATGTTTTAAACTTCTTCACAGGTTTTTAATGTGGCTTTTATGTTTCTAATCCATGTTAAATTCTGGATAGTATTTCTTGAGATCAATATTCTAGTTATCCAATTTGCCCTTTTCTCCAAATTGAGCTACAGCTTACTTGTAAATACTAAGTATGGAAAAAGCAAAAATAAAGGGCGTGGCCTATTGAAGTGTACTAATGTATATGCCTGTGCCACTTTCCAGATGAGGTCATAAGCCCTTTTCATCCCTGCTACCTTACCCCACTCTAATGTCTTGATTTTAGTCACCAGGAACTTCAAAATGTAGTGCACTTTTTTTTGGGGGGGGGGCTCACATTGTGTTCTTGAGAGCCGTGCATACAAGGTTTTGTTTCTTTTTCCTTTATATATGGGACTGGCAAACTGTGACCTATTAGCCAATTCCAGCCCATTACATATTTTCATATAGCAACTTTTAATGGAACATGGCGAAAGCCCATTTCTGTATTTATTACTGTGGGATCATCTGACCCACAAAGCCTAAAATGTTTACTTTCTGGCTATTAACAGGAAGTTTATTTGCCCCACTGCAACAGTATTCATTCCCAACACTATAGCCATTTTTTTCCTTAGGAACATTTGAGTTGTTTTCCGTGTTGGACCCTTACAAGTTGAATTGCTACAATGTTCTCTCTGTCTTTCAATTGAATTTACTTTATTTCAATTATGCATATGTGTGTGTGTGTGTGTGTGTGTGTGTGTGTGTGTTTGCACGGGTTCCACACAGGTAAGTGCAGGTACCCGCAGAAGCTGGAGATGCTGGGATCCCCCTGGAGCTGGAGTTCTAGTAGGTATTGGGAACTGAAGTGGGCGGTAGGGGGGGTGGGGGGAGAGGGAGGGATTGTGCAAGAGCAGTACTTGCTCTTAACTGCTGAAGCGTATCTCCAGCCCCAAAGGTTCTTGAAACTCACTGATGGAGATATGTCTCTTGGGTACAGATTGAATGTCCCTTGTCTTAAAACCCCATCTTTCTGAATTGTTCAGTCTGCTGAGCTTTTGAGCACCAGTATGCCACAAGTGGGAAATTCCACACCTGGCCTCACATGAGAAGTCTCAGTCAAGTGCAAATGAATAAAAATAGAGTATTAAATTGCCTTCAGGCTATATTATGAAGCATATATGACACCTAACTGAAGGGGGATGTATAACTCAGGTGCATGCACACCTAGCACCCCCAAGGCTCAGGATTCAATACCCAGCTCTATAAATAAATAAGTAAATAAACAAAGTAAGTGCATTTTATGTATAAGCTAGGGTCCCACTCCAAAATATCTTATGCATATTAAGATTTTTTTTTTAAAAAACCTCAAATGATAAGGGACATGCAATCTGTATAGCCCAAGTAGTTGAATTTATGGCCTTTGTGCAGGTTTGTTACATTCCCACGAATATTTATAATGAGCATCATTTACATTTTTTTTTTTTTTGAGTCAGGGTCTTACTTTGTAGCCTTCACTAGCCTAGAATTTAGGATGTGGTCCAGGTTGGCCTTGAACTCCTGTCTTTGCCTCTGGGTGCTGGGATATCACAATTTCTTTATGAAGAACTGCCTGTTTAACTATTTTGCCAATTTTAAATTTGTGTTCACTTTAATTCCTAATATATTCTGGAAGGGAGACTTACCAGGTACATGCTTACAATTATCATTTGTTGAGACAAGGTCTCACTGTGTAGCTCTGGGTTGCCTCAGTCTCCCTGTGTATATCAGGCTGGCCTTGAACTCATGGAGCTCTGTCTGCCTCTGACTCCTGAGTACTGAGATTAAAGGCCTGTACCTTTGCTGGTCTACAAATATTTTTTTGCCTCTGGGATTTAGTTTTCCATTTGCTTAATCCTCCTGCCCCACCCCACCCCACCCACCTCTGTGTGTGTGTGTGTGTGTGTGTGTGTGTGTGTGTGTGTGTGTGTTGAGGCTCAAGTCTAGGGCCTGATACAGGCTAGGAAAGTATTCCATCACATACACATCCTGGCCTAATTTAATGGTGCCTTTTGATAAGCAGAATTATTTTTATGAAGTCCAGTCTACCAGGGTGTTTTGGGGGTGGGGAAAAGGACAATACTGCTTCTATGAGTCCTGCCCATAAATGATTTCACAGTATCATTTACCCGTGGCTTCCTCCTGAAAGGCTGCATTTTTAGTCCTCACGGTGGACTTGTAAGTATTGCTATTTGATCCTGGTGTATGTATTGTGTCAGGATCAAGATGACGTTTTCCATATGCACAAACAACCACTAAATAAATTAATTGCAGAAAAACTGTTTCTCATTGACAGTAAGTTTTTGTTTCTCACCGCTAGGCATTGAACACAGGGGCCTCATGGTTGTTAGACAAGCACTTTCTAATTAAGCTACATTTCTGGACCTAAAGCCCTTGGCATGGTGCTGTAGCGTGTGTGTGTGTGTGTGTGTGTGTGTGTGTGTGTGTGTGTGTGTGTACATCAGGTGGGCAAATATGGAGGCCAGAGGTTGACATCATGTGTCTTCCTTAATTGCTTTTCCATCTTGGTGTTTGAGACAGGATCCCTCATCGAACCTGGAGCCAACCTGGAACTTAAACCTTATTAAATTTTATTATTATTTAGATATATTATCTCATCATGTGTATTTTATGCTATTATATTTTTCTCCCTATTTTATTTTCCATTTATCTTGATCAATATAAAAATAGTAGATTTTTGTGTCTTGATCTTGTATTTTGTGACACCAAATTCACTCATTATTTGAGTAGTGTATATATTTAGAAGGATATCCTAAGTGCACAATTATTCCACATGCAAAGGGAAAAATAATTTTTTAAAAGGGTGTCTAGTCTGAAAATTTCTGTTTAATTTTTTTCCACAGGTTTTTGCCTGTACAATAAGGCAAAAAAGGGAACACTGAAAAATTATATTTAAACCTTGAATTAAACCAGTTATAAAATTACGTAAAAAATACAAAATTATAGAATTTTTAGATTTACCAAGCTAATGGAGTATTCTTATACAGTTTGCTGTGTTAACATATTGTATAATCATTGTACAATTACCATAATAAGTTATCATTGGCATAATACTTTAAGCCATAGACTCTATTTAGATTGCCAGTTTGTTCATGAATGTTCTCTTTTATGACAGTCCATATAGTACATTGCATTCAGTTGTCACATCCTTGCTTTGTTCCACCCTATGGCAATTTCTCAGTCTTAATCCCCTCCCCACTTTTGAAGAGTGTAGCTCATGCCTGTTGTAGAATATTTTTTAATAGACTTGTATACTTTCACAGTTATGCTGATGTTATGGATTTGGGTATAGAACATCACAAGCTATTTATATTTACCTTTCTCATTGTATTGCATCAGGGGCCACATGGTATCCACGTCAACTAGTGATGTTAACCCAACCATGTATTAAGGAAGGTTCCTGTCATGCTTCTCATCATTATGTCACACCCCCAACCCCATCCATATATTGTTTGTTAGCCTAGCCTCTCTGTAGCTTAGATTTTTTCTCTGTACAAAGTATAGAAAACAGGGATCTCTCCTGGGGAGTTTATTGGGAGAATGCATAGCAAGGGTTATGAATGATCCCTATCCCCTAGGAACCATTCCATTCATCTCGCTTGCCTTTTTAAAAAATGTCCCTAAATTGTCCTTTATAAGACATGTGCATACTTTGCTGAGTTTACTCTTGATCTTTTTAACCCTTACAATGTAAATTTCTCTTTGTTTCCATTTTTCTAAAAGTAGCTACTGATTGCTTCATAAGTGATGTCAGATCTCTATTTATAGACATATACATTCTCAGAAGTGGCACTTATTTATTATTCTTTCTGATGGTCATGTGGTATTTTGTCTCTCTGTTATTTCACAGGCCAGGACAGTCAGTTAGCCAGAGTGACCGTGGATCTTTTTTATCTTGTTTCTAAGTTAAATGGGAGTGCTATGTCCCACCAGTGCTCTGTGCTATGGAGTCATGAATGATAACTGATTTTTATTAAGTCCATTTTCTAATCTACTAGCTCTTGGAGCCCAGTTGTTTCTGTTTGTCTCCAGTGTGCATTATAATGTTGGGGAATTGTTTAGTATGCATTTTATTTTCTTTGGTTCCTCAGCATGTTAGATTACTTTATTCTAATCATTACTTAACCATCAAGTCAGTTTATGTTCTTAAGTAAGCCTTGGACATATATCTATGATTGGGATTTAATATACTTTCTAGTGTAATGCTTATGAGTCATAAAGCAACTGTTCTTTGACTGTAGCAAAGAGCATAATGAATGATAGATTCCTAAGACAGTATTGCACAAGAGCTTAGCAACCAAGATGGCAACCTTCCAGATTTTCTGGAGCGATTTTTATCTGAGTCTTTTGATACACTAGAGATAGAGCTAGCTTTTGCTTCTTGGCATACATTATGGCAAATCCCGCTGTACAGAAAGGGAAAGCGAGTCTGCTTTTCATTTCATTATCCATACATTGGATCTCTTAATTTTGTAGTTAGTGTTTTCACTATGTATTCATTTATCAACAGTGTTTTGAACACTTTCATGACAGGCAGTGCATTTTGCTGGTTTGAATGAATTCATGTCCTTGAGAACTTCCAGAGGTCAGTAAGGATTACTTTGAATATTGAGGGATAGACCTACCTATACCAATTTGGGGAAACTCATCTTTTTAATTGACAAAATTAAGCTTTCTAACTTTTTTTTTCTATATTTTGCATCCCTATCAGCCCCTTAGCTTTAGGCCCTTGTTTTCCTGTGTGAGTCTCCCTGCTGTATACTTTCCTTCCTTTCTCATCACGTGGGATGACCACTTGTTAAGACATTTTCTGGCATTCCAGTTCTTGTGAAAAGAGGTTCTTTGTTCGTAGCCTCGCAGCCGCCCCTCCTGTTTACGCCCAGCTTTCATTACTGGCCTTCCATATGTGCTGCTTCTTAGACTGAGTCCAGTGGTCAGGTGACCTTTACCTCTCACCAGTTTCAGAATATTCACTCTTCTCTTTGCCATTTTCCCTACCTTTAATACATTCATCTCAACTAATTTGCAACAGAAACTTTCTAGGTCCTATTTTGAGGATACCCTGTAATCCTTCTAGCTAGATCAGAGCCCTATTATTTGTGATCTGTCATTCTTCTTAAATTGTTAACTTTCATCATCCATCTTTTTTTTTTTTTTTCATCTAAATGTCATTTCCAGCTGGTCAGGTTCTTAGAGATTCTGTTCAAACGCCCTGCATGGTACTTAAAATACAAAATGTTATTGCTAAGTAACTCCCACTATTAAATACCCATAATAATAATGCTTGGTTTTGCAAGGTAAGTAGTATTATCTCTGTTTCCAATTGTGAAGAAACTCAGCAAAGACTGTTTGAACAGAATCTCTTAGAGATTCTGTTCAAACGCCCTGCATGGTACTTAACATACAAAATGTTATTGCTAAATAACTCCCACCATTAAATAACCATAATAATAATGCTTGGTTTTGCAAGGTAAGTAGTATTATCTCTGTTTTCCAATTGTGAAGAAACTCCGTAAAGAGATCAAGAAACTTGCCCAACACTATATAGTTTGTAAGTTGCAAAACTGGTTTGTCTGATTTGACAGCTCCTACATGTCTATGCTGTATTGCCTTGGTGCTAAAAATAAATGGCTAAATAAATAAAATTATGGAGTAGAAATATTAGAGTAAGGCAAACATAGAGGTGTCTCTACCTCCATTGCCAGTGTGCTGCTTGGAGTCTGCACTTTGAGACCACACTAGTTGTGTGGACTAACCAGTAGACACTGGCTTCCTTTAATTTTTTTGTTTTTGTGGCACTAGGATTTAAACTCAAGGCCTCAAAAATGCTAGTTAGGTCTTCTACCACAGACTATGTTTTTCTATCTTTGCTTTGCTGTCATTTAGCAAACACTTGATTTTTTTTAAAACTTTTTGTGTGTAGCTTATGCTGATAATGCAGAATTTGTCAACTTGCTTTGGAATGATGACATGTTGCTACCTTGTCATCCAAAGTATCACCTAGGCCTAGCAAATTAAAAGTGAGTTAGGTGCTGCTCAGGTGGTTCTCTGGTTAACATAACTTGACACTGAGTTAAACTTGGTGTGTTGGCATACATCTGCAGAAATTCAATGTTATACTGAGCTACAGAACAAGTTCAAGGTTAGCCTGGGCTACATAAGATCCTGCCTCAAACAAACAAACAAAATCAAAAAGGCTTGTTAGCAGTGTTAGTCTATTGTTATCAGTTTTATTATAGAATTATTTGGAAAAGGGAAGGCTTTTTTTTTGTAATTGCATACTCTTAACATATGTTTACTCATTTTGGTAATATGATCATTCACATCTTCTGGAATTAAGATAGGAACTTGAGATTGTTGTATCTTGTGTTTTTTTTTGTGTGTGTGACATTGTTTCTTATGATAATGATTAGTTTTAGAAATACTGCCTCTGCTTGGGGGGGCAGTTTTTCTTTTAGTCTAGTCACATTGGTAAGAACACCATGGACAGAGTCATATAAACAGCAAAGTTAAAGTTTTTCACATTTATAGAAGTTTAAAGATCAAGACTAAGGTATGGAATTTAATTTCTGGTTTGGAGATTCCCCCAACTTGTGTAGACTCTCTCTCTTTGGGGGTGTGTATATGAAGTGATCATTCTCTCACTTCTTGTGTTTCTAGAGAGACATTCTTCCTTTGGAATAGGGCTGCCCCACCCTTGGGGCCTCATCTACCTTTAATTACTTCTGGACCAGTGAGGTCTCTAGATACATTCTCACCTGGGGTTGTTCTTTGACATAGGGACTGTGAGGGACTCAGGGACTCGTTTTTCTGTACCCATGTCATCCACAGATAGAGCACTAAAATGTTGAAGTGGAGACTAGCTGCTTTCGTGTTTATGATGCAGTCTCTCAGCCCCTGTCATGGATCTCCCAGGCATAATGTCAGTTATTTTTACAACCCATTACTTTGGCTCCTGGTTGAGGTTTTTGAGAGCTTATGTGAGGTGGAGCTGTTCATTTGGCCAGCCTTCTGTAAAGTATGCCTGCATCATATGCTTTTAGTGTAATACCTTGTTGCACTCTAAAGAGATGTTTCAAGCTGCAATCTAGAGAATTGCCTTTTAAAAGCCCATGGAAGATGCTCATAGCCCCAGAGGATGCTGTATAGAGCATAGGGATATGCCATTCAATGTGAGATTTTGAAATCTGTGATATACAGGAAAATTAGGCACTCCTGACATCTCTTTGGAATTACTAAAATAATACAGATCCAAACCTAGTCTTTGGTATTTTTTATTATAAGTTTATACTTAAAGAGTCATTGATTGACCTGTAGCAAGTATGAAACAGGATACCCCAAAGGAAGCAGAATGCTTCTTCCTGGGCTCTAAGTCTGTCTGGTCATTGTTTTGAACATCTTCCTGTTCTTAGTCACATTGGAAGTGAGGGTTAGAGCAATTGCCAATTGCCTCACTTGGGGACTAACCATTTTTTGTTTACTCACTTCCTACAAGTGGAAGTGTGAGGGCCAGCCAAAGGGTCATTTTAACACTTCAACTGAGAGGCTTTTGTCTTTGGCAGCACAATAGTCTTGCAAATTTGGAACGTTTCTTATGTATTTATTTATGCATTGTATTTTCAGGCAGTGCTATATGCTAATAAACATACCCTTGATTTTTTTTTTCCTTTTGAGATGTAGTCCTCAGATGAATGCCATAGATTTACTGTCTCATTTCTATGGCTCTTCTTAGACTTCAATGAAGCCATCTGGGACTCCCTGGCTTCCCTTAGAAAGCTTTGTCTTTATTCAGTCCATTTTTCTGTCATGTATCCTTGAGGCAATTTAATTTGGCAACATTTTCCTGACCTTATGCCCTTCACAGTCTTGCTCTCGAGAAACCAGTCTCACCATGTAGTGAAGGCTGGCCCTGAACTTTTGAGATGGGCTTTCCTCAACCTCCATGCCTGGCACGTATTCCTTTTTTGAAACTGGTCAGTTTTTTCTGAACTCAATTGTCTTGGAATCCATTTTTTGAAGAATGCAGCAATAACTGATACAAACTTCCAATGTTTTGTTTTTTTCCCTTTTCTCTCAGAGCCACAAACAAGGTCCTTAGGCATGGAGATCTGTGTCCCACCCTGCCAGAGGCAGGGGCTCCACCCCATGCCTTACTACTATATTCTGCCCTTTGAGATTAGTTACCTCATCAGGATCATGTATTATATTGGGTTTTGCTAAAGCAAAAACCTACTTCTGGTACCAGGTTCTATACAGTCAGAATGGCTTAAGGTCATGTTGTGGTAGCAAGCTGTCCACAATCCTCAGTGACTTTACTCAAAAGTTGTTGTTGTTGTTGTTATTATTATTATTATTATTATTATTTATTTTGCTCATACAAATGTCCACTGTGGATTTGTTCCATGCAATGAGACCCAAGTCTGCTAACATACCACCATCTTATAGTTGTATACTTCTTGGAATACTTAGTCTCCTTGGTTACATGGCAGGGAAAGGATGGTTGATAACTTTTACCAGCAGTTAGCCTGGTTATTCATAGCCTAGAACTAGTTGCATGTTGCTGTCTCACAGATTGTGCAGCTGGGGAAGGACCAGAAAGAAGCATGGATGCCAGGCAGAGCCAGTGTTCACCCAGGTTCTATGAGAGCTCTGAGAAACCACAGTGTAGGTAGGATGTGGGGTGACCTATAGGCCAATCCCGAGCACCATAATGCTAAGTCAGCTCTGAGCTGGAGCTAGGGAGGTGAATGCTTTGATCACCTCCATTGAGGATCTTATCTTGACAATGCAAATTCTCACTGTGCCCTCCTGATAGATAAATCAGTTTCTGAGGCATTGTAATGGATTTACATCAACTCTAAATTCTCTTATCTCCTGGAGGTAATAGGACTAGGTCATATATCTCAGAGTGGCTCTCTTATCAGGCCACTATCTAATGGGAACAACTAAGTGAAAGGAGCCGTTACACAGCTCAGGAGTCTGTGGTCGGGTGTTCAAGGTCAAGTGCTTGCTCTATGAGTGTGATACAGGGAAAGATTTTTTTATTCCCTTTCAGCTCTGTGGTTGAATTTCATCAAGGAGATAGAATCACTTATTCCTCAGGTTGTCAAGAAAATTAATTTACACAAATAGGCTAGCACAGAAATATAAGTAAAGCAAGGACTTTTTTTAAAATAAAAATAATAAAAATTAGCGATATTCTGAGGGATCAGCCTGTGATTTTTCTGCAGGGAAGATGATATAAGAGAGGAAGGAGGTATGGGGGTACTTAATGTCCCTAATGTGATTTCCTGAAAGAGTGCGTAGGGTCAGTCTTGGCCTCCAAGTCGCTCCAAGGAAAGGTGTTTTCACTCCCAACCTCGTGGTCTCTCTTAGGTGTCAATCTCCCAGTTTTTAAAATGAGAATAAGAATTCCTTGATGGCATTAATGAGGATCCTTGGATAAAGTGTTTTGAAGAAGTGAGTAGGAAGGAAGGCTACGAGGATTTTCTAGATATTTCTCTGAGAAAGGATGGAAGTTGAGTCAGAGCTGGAGGGCACCATTAGGTCAAGGAATATTTGTTTTTAAAGCAGGGACATGTTGTGTAGTGGGGACATGTGTCTCGGTGGAAAAGAAAGGAATGGTAAAGTAGGGAAGACTTTAGGTGGAGAAGAGGAGTTTGGCTTTTTGTTCTAGGAAGATATTCTCCTGTGGTCGGAGGAGAGTCTGTATGCTTAGAGTTAGAAGGGTGAGATTTTCTACCCAATAGCTTTTGTTTTCTCAGTGAACCACAAGGAAAGGGTGTTGATGGACATGTGCACAGGCATGAGGAGTAGGAAGGGCAGCTGGAGGAGAAGAAAGTGTGAAATGGCCGCAGTATGGGGAGGCATTCTTATGATGCACAGCCTCAGGAGTCTTTGTGAGTACAAATTGACAGAGTTAGAGTGTTCAGTACACATTCATGTTCCCGCAGTGAAGAAAGCATGTTTGAGTAACAGAGAGAGGTACTACAAAGTTTAGTTAAAATACATTAACTAGTAATGGCTTCTCTAAATGGAATAAAATGCAAGCAGTCTAAAGCTGCTGGTGGATTAAAATGTTGATGAGGTAGAGTTTTCTCCATCTCTTAAAATGGGGAATGAGACTCTGGCCTCATGTGGAAGTAAAACTCTTCACACTGCCTTGTTTTTATGTATAACTTATATGCACAGCAACCGATGCTAGTAATGAGTTCGCCTCCCTTGGCCACCTCCTGACCCTGTACCATTAAGGAGACATTTGTAAACAAAGCACAGCCCGAGTATCTGGGACAGGACATCAGTGGCTTATTGGATAGGTGCCTCTTAAGTATTGTTGAATTGGCCAATTTGCCACAGCTATGCATAAATGTGTTGTTTGGTTCTGCAGGAGAAAATAGCTACTAATCTTCTGTAATAATGCTGTGTCATTAAGCTAATAAACCTACAGAAATTCTGTCCTGATCGGTATTCTGCTGAATTATTATCATTATCTGGATGTTACCTTTAGGCTTTTTGATGTGTCTATTGGCTAAAGAGACTAATTTTGAGGCTTTTTATCTGGGACTGAAAATTTCACTCCTCATCATCACCTTTGATAGTTGAATGAGCTTTTTCAAAGGTCAGCACCACTACGTGTATGCAACTGCCTGACATCACCAGGATAGCAATTCAGGGGCTGCTGAACAGTTCGCTGTTCTAATAGGGGTCTTCCTTTGTGCTCTGTTCTTTGCTTTTTGTTTGGTTTTGATCATTTTCTGTCATTTTGTGTTTGAATAAAGAACCATTTTCATTTTGTAAATTACTGTTTGGGATAATGTGGCATACACACTTGGGAGGCTGAACAACAGAATTGAGAATTCCAGGCCAGTTTGGGTTATATAACATGTTTTTGTCTCACAAAAGAACAAAACACTCATGTCATTGTTTGGGGGCATTTTTCTTATTCAGTTTCTCTATATGAAGGTGAAGTCTAGCAATAATTGGGGGGTTTTGTGGTGACAACACAACATATCTTAATGTTATTAATATTGATTCTCTTGAGGGATAGTTGAGTCTGGATGCTATCTGGTCCCAAACACTGCTAGTATAGCCATATAAAACTTATTTAGCCTCTCAGTGTCTTGGTTTCCTCCTGGGTCACACAGGGGTGGTAGTGATATGTAAATTAAGTGAAGTAATATGTAAAAGTCCTATATGGTCCTATGGTAAATATCCAAAGGTTTCTTGTTAGAGATATGTTGAAAATGTGGAATGAGAATTCAAAGAACATGTCTACTTTCATTGTAGCTGTGTTTGAAATAAGTGGTTTATCCTGCAGTACAAATGAAAAGAAAGAAAATTTGTTTTCTGAATTAAAACTTAAATGCATAAAGACAGAATTCTTTAATCATGATTTGATATACTACTTGGTAGTAGTTTCTTAAGTAGGAATGATGTCTTTATTTTTTTCTTTGTAAGTGAATGGATGTTTAATGGTAAAACAGACATCAGCTTAATGGTGGCTGTGACTGTGAAAAAGCCATTTGGGAGGGAGCCCCTTGTGGTGATGGACCTGCCTTATGTCTTGACTTTGGTGGTGATGTGATCATGCGCCTATGGTAGAGTTGTATGGAAGTCAACGCACACCTCCAATAAAACTGGAGCACTCTCAAAAGACCAAATTGTGTTAGCAAAGTTGTAACAATATATGTAGTTTCATGAATTCTTGATGCTGGGGGAGAATAAGTCAAGACTGTCTTACAAAACTGAACTGAATTTCTACTTGTCTCAGTATTACCCTTAACTAATGCACTTTCAACTGTCTGTGATGCTCACAAATACTTTTTGTTTGCTTTCAGGTTGTTCCTGCCTGATTCGTACACAGTGTCATTGGCTTTTGTAAGTTGATATTTCTTTTTTTTTCTTCTTTTTCCTCCATTTTTAACAATCCTCCTCCCCAGCATTTTGCCTTCTCTCATCACAGGGAAATATGTTCAACACATTTTCCTCCAAGTTACAGGATTACAGTGCCTTTTGTCACATAATGACAATTAACATCCTAAAGAATAAGTATGTTAAGACAAAAATTTTGGAAACTGTATTACATGTGTCTGTTTTCTGGTATCCCCAATATAGGTGAAACACAACTTTCTAGAACAAAAGTAAATCAATAGATTTAGGAAATGTCAGAAGATATTGCTAACATAATGAAAATAAAGGTACCCTAGGCAACAATAGTAATTTGATATCTTTAAAATTCATTTACCATATGAAAATTTTCTGTAGCAAAATCAAAATGGCACAAGGGTGACTGTTATATAAGGAATTACAAACAAGCTTTATTATAATGTGACTCCCAGATCCATAGTTTAGACAGACAGACAGACAGACAGACAGACAGACAGACAGACAGACAGATCACAGAAAGTGGGATATGAGGAAGGGTTACAGAGGGTAGTAACATGTTTGCTTATTGAATGTAGTTAGGGACAGAAGTTTCCACCCTGCCACCCCATGACTTTGGCAAGTCTCTTCACCTCCCTAGAGCCCATTTTCTTCACCCTGAAAAACAGATTCATAATGCCTCAGTTGGTTATGAGGAAGATCAAGTTGTAATATCTCAGTCCTTTGCAAGTGCTTCTGAAAGATAGGCAAATGAATTGATGAGTGTATTTGACCTTTGCCACAGGCTTTCTTTAAGTAGTACATTTCATGAGTACTTTTGAAAAATAATTTGATTTAGAGGAACTTAATGAGTTTCCAGAGAACCTCTATTGAGTCAGAGCGACCTGTAATTATATGAAGCTGTTCATAAGACCAGCTTTCTATAATGAAGCAAGTTCTTGAGGCATGCTAATTTTACAGTACCTTGTACAAAGATTCTTGACAGATATTTCTGTCTCCATTTCAGAAGGCCTGGAAGACAAGACGTTATTGTAACCCTTTAACCTAAAGTGAGTCAGTGGCCAGATTTAGCTTTAACATTCTTGATGTAACAGTCACTTGTGTTCGTCACAAGTCACCTTTCTTTCCTCTGAACTTTTTAGTTTTCTGAGACAGGGTCTCATTATAGAGCCTGGGTTGGCCTTGGACTCGTGGCCCAACAGCCCCACTGTCTGAGTGCCGCTGTCTTATTTTAGGCACGGGCTATGACAGTCTGCTCTGGCTTTCTTAGCTCATTTTTGTCCAACCTTGGAAATAAGTGGAAGCCTTTCACAGAGGGCTATTCAATACCCTCTGTGGTACCTATTCAGTAGGTAAAGAGAGACAAGAATCAGTGAATTGAGGGCTCAGGAAATCTGTGGTGAGCCCCATGACAGTACTGAAACTTGGAACTAGGCATGCAGGAAGGGTAGATTCTGCATCGGGAAGTGGGTTTTTCATACCTTTCGTTCCAATATTGTTTATTTTCAGTTTAGGAATTTCGAAAGTTAACCCATCTCTCCTCGTGTTTACTCATGATGAGTGACAGACAGGGAGGGAACCACAAGAAAGTGAACACATTTCATGACAGGGTTTTGTGAAGGCTTCGTCAAAGGGGCAGTTCTGAATTCAAGGGCAAATTTAGAAACCCTTTTAATTATGTTTGTTCAATAGAGGTAACCCCCCTTGGAAAACACATTTTCTTTTAGACTCCCTCTGGTTCACCATGCCCCTGACTAGCCCTCTTCACTCCCACAAATGCACAAACACTCTTTCACACACTGCTATTTAGGACCTGGTTACCCCAGCCTGGGTGATTCCCTGGATTAAAAAAAAAAAAAAAAAAAAGTAACTGTTCCATTCCCGTTCTCACTTCTTGTTTTGCAAACAGGATTTATATAAGCCAGCCACCTCTTTGAGCTTGTGTGGCCTTCCCTGGGGATCAAACTTTTGGGAAAGCCTAGAAATTAGGAATTAATTTTCAGTTGGAGCAAATGGGAGCTTGCTTCGTATAACCAGTTTGCTGTGACACAAGAATAGATTGATAAGGGCTGCACATGGGGCCATCCACTGCACCTTTACAACTATTAGGTTGGGAATAAAGTTTCCAGAGAGTTTGGGTCGAGTGTCTTGAAAGAAATTTCAGACTGTTAAGTGAGATCATCACTCCTAAAGATGTAGGTTGGAGGAAGAAAGGGAGAGTGAGACAGAGGAGTTTATTTATTGAATGTCAGGGGCCTATTGAGGCTCAGCAGGCCCTAGAAACCTAGGACTTCCCTCAGCGCTTGTTTTCTTCCTCTGACCTTGGATGAACTAGTGAGCAGTATATTATGCTAGACGATTGTGTCCGTTTGTCATGGTTAGCATTCTGGACTGTCACTGGAATGTAGGAAACGGATGAATTTGAATTGAACCATGAGGTGGTCTGTCGGGCCCTCTCCTGGTCTCAAGGAGACCTGTCGCAGTTTGTCTGGGCTAGGCCTAATGAAAGCTTTGGAGGGAGAGAGAGGTGGGCCTTTGATCTCTTTGTTCTAGCTGCTCCCTGGGAACTAGCTGAAATCAATGCCCTGTTTTCCTGAAGGAATGAATGGCCCTGCCTAACTAGCTTTGTAAAGCTTTAGGGAATTCACTGCCTCTGTTTATTGACAGCTGGAAGGGGGCACATGGGGTGCAATGGACCTTCTTGTGAAAACCAGGCACAGGGAAAATTAGACCTCAATTTAACACAGAGGAATTTGGAAATTCACCCCAAAGGAGCCGGGAGTTTCTCATGCTTACATTAGAATGACTCAAGTTTGGGGCTAGTGTGCAAGGAACAATGGAGGTTTTGTCACAACCATGCTATAAGTAGGAATATGGTATGCATAATGAATGATGGCAAGTAGAAGTCCATTCAGCATGCCCCCTCTCTTTTTGAAACAGACATAAAGACAAATGTGAACCATGATATAATCAGGTGGTCCTTTTTTCTTAATGTTAAGGAGAAACATGAATATTACATATGACTTCTCCAAAGTTTGTTGTTCATTTGTTTGTTTCAAAACATCTTTGAACTTGAGATCGAAGTTCATGCCAGGGATTCATACCATCCCATATTGTGTGATTGTTATGGGAATACAATGATTACTCATCAAAAGAGTTTTTATAGTCTTGAGAGCATTGGAAATGGAAGTGTGTGTGTCAAATGTTAATGAAACTGATAGTGGACCAAGATATCTTCTGGAATAACAATAGTTTATAAGTCTTAAAATTACTACCTTCCTTTTCAGAACATAGTAAAGAAAATTCTCCAGTTTATCACAAGGAAATATCTCACCCCTTCTTAGTTGTCTCCCCTCACTTGCTTCATTTCCCAGAGAGAATTTATGGCTCTTTCCGTTGGCCTCAGCCCTTTGTGCATACCTCGACCACAGCACTTAACACATCCCCCATAGCTCTTTGTTTAGGTGTATTCTTTTAGCTGGAAGTAAAGCAGCTGTGTCGTATTCATTTTTATATCTTCAAGCCTCGCAAAGCTCTTGGCTCACTAAATGTGGCTGGATGAATAGGGATTGATGGCTCCCTGTACATTTCAGTGAGTATAATTACTTACCCAGGCTTCAATTGCAAATACTAAATTTTAGGAAAACCTGATTGGTCTATTGTACATGATCAGCGCTCTAGCTGTAAAGAAATCTTTCCTTTATGGAGCATATCAAACACTGAGTTTTTGTCTTTTGTTTGTTTGTTTGTTTTGTTTTTGCCTTAGGAATTTTGTGGGGGTGCCATCAGCCCTTCTAGGAGGAGGCATTAAAAGTGGGGGGCATTGTCCTTTGGGGGGCCAGCTTCTGTTTTCATTCTTTTCTAAAAGATTCTTGGTGTCAAGTGTAGATATTTTCATGAAGATAAGAAAGCTTTTAATTAAGAGTTCTGTAGACTTTCACTTGGCTAAATGTAGTGGTGGAGATGGATAAAGCTTGTGTTTAATATGATTTAATTCTCTGATATGCTGATAATATAGGATAAAGCCTCCCCCCATGTGTGTTTAACTTGCTTTGCTACCATTGTAGCTTATGGATTCTTTATGGTAAAGGCATTTTTCAGCAATGCAAGAAGACCTTGACTTCAGAGACAACGCCCCCAGATGACTCATATCCAGATGGGTTTTACCTGTAGAGCTAGTAGAATTCAGACTAGTGAGGGTTTGATGTTAGAAAACAACAAATGGGAGTTGACTCTTGGGTTAAATGTAGCCTAGTCAGAGGTCATGGATGACACACCAAGAGTCCTACAGTTAGACTGTACTGGGGCCTGCAATGGTCTCTGTCTGTGAAAGTGAGAGTTGATGGGTCTGAGTTGTCATTGATGTAATTTCTTTTCTTTATTCTTTTCACAAAGAAATGCCTGGAAATTATTGTCTGTCTTTAAAAAGTCCACCACTGTTGTCCAGTTAATTGTCACTCAAGGTCAGGTGCCATCTTCTGGGTGTCTCAATTGAGCAAAATAAAATAAAATAAAATAGAATTATGCAAAGGTTGGGTGCTTGGGGTTTGATATTTTGCCTTTAGTGATCTTGCCTTGTTCTTTAGGGTCACCCAACACTCACCCTACAAACCTCTTCTGCCCTGTTCCAGTATTTGATTTTCCCTGAATATGGTAGACTTCTTTAGTTGACATTAGCTTCTCATCTCTGCCCAAGGCTTTGAGGTATTTTTCACTTCAGGTACCTGAAAAAAAAATTATTGCAGACACACAAGCATTCCCTGGCTGCCAGATAAGGTGTGACCACTTTCCTCAGATCAATGTGTTTCCTCTCCTGGGGGGCTTGTGCTCTATCTAGGTGGCTCCTTGTCTTGGTTTCACAACCCAGGAAGCCCTAGGAGAGGGAGATTAAGCAGACTGCATGAGGTTTTCAGGAAGCACTGGGATTTGATCCCATAACTGTGCTCTTTACCACACTGCTTATTGCCTGCCTCTCTAAATCAGAGAAGACTTCAGCACTAACCACTGGCAGGGTGACATGAGACAGAGACATCTCTGAGTCCATGTGTTTTTTTATACCTGGACATCTACACACACATACCATTTTGGTTCCCCCTCAGTGCCTTTTCTGACTTTTCAATTACAAATCCCTCTAAGGCTGCTGTCACTCCTGACGTGGCCTCTGCCTCTGGTGTCATCTGGGTCTCATCTGTCCCCTGCATAGGAAGGTAAATAAGTCTTCACCAAGCTGTCACATGCCTGCCCACTCACCTCTCCCCTGGTCAGTCTTGAGTTAGCTCTTGTTTCCTCCCTGAGTTGGAGGCCACACTAAAGCCTTCTGCCTCTCACACAGTAGAAGCAGTTGTTATAACATTCCAGAAAATACCGCTGTCAGAGATTTGATTTGAGGTTGGGAACTTAGGAAACTTTTTTTTTTTTTGAAAAAGAAAACAACCAAGAGGCCACACTGAGAGCATTATTTCTATTTATTCATATTAACTTAGAAATTATGGTTATTGCACAACTGGCTTTTATATATCTTGGCTTATTCAAACTGTGTGATCTTCCCTTATATTTTCAAAAGGTATTTTTAAATATAGTTTCTTATCTTAAAAAGAAACAAATGCTAGAAGAGAGCTGGGGATGTTATCCTCCACTTAAAAAAAATCACATATTTGATTTGTAATATACAAAGCTGTAAATCATTTTCCCTACCTCCCAGTGTGGTCTAATTCTCCATGGCATATGTTCTATCCAGGTTCCCTAGAGTTGTGAAATAAGTTAGTGTTTATATGAAGAAATTCATGGTTAGTGGGGTCCTCATTATATCCCAGAAGTTGTATTTCTTTTTGTCCACCAATCATGTGAAGATTATATTTGCTATGTGCATACATTTCAAGTTATATAATAGCCCTGATTCCAGCCTTAGATTTCCTATCCAACTTTTTTGTGGGATCCCCCTCAACATTTATTAGTTCTCATGTGGTGCATGCCTTTAATCCCAACACTCAGGAGGCAAAAGCAGCTGAATCTCTGAGTTTGAGGCCAGCCTGGTCTACAGAGTAAGTTGCAAGGCAGCCAGGGCTACACAGAGAAACCCTGTCTCAAAAAACAAAAACAAAGTAAACAAAACAAAACAAAAAACCCCCAAAAGACCATGTATTAGTTCTCTGTCCAACCCATTTTACCCTAAAGCAATCTTCCCTTGCTTTTTTTTTTGTTTTTTTTTTTTTTTTTTTTTGTGGCTTTTAGGCTGTTGCTTAACCATAATTCTTGGCCTCTTTCTACATACATTTTGTTGTTGTTGTAAATTTTTCTTGACTGTGGTATCATTTTTTAAAAAAATTTCTTGGCTTTGTAAATTTACTCACTCCAGCATATATTTGATTTGTTTTTTTTGCCCCTCTTAAACTTACCTGATAGTTTCCCAATTTCCTCTATGCTCTTGGAGGCTTTACTCCCAGGCTCTCCAAGTGGAAGTTAATGGAGGAAAGTGTTAGGTGTGTCCATTTAAATCCCTGTTTTCCATCCCTCTCTATTCACAACTGGCACTGCCATTTTTTTTTTTTTTTTTTTTTTGCTTCTTTAATCTCAGGACTATGGCCTTGAGTTGGATATTAAGTTGGATATGTGTCCCACGGTGGAATAAGATACAATAAACTATTGTGCCAAGTTTAGATATGAAAAATTACTATCTAAAGAATATCATTAAAAATTACTTCCTGGGGCTAGAAAGATGGCTGGCTCAGTTACAGTGCTTACTGCTCTTGCAGAGGATTAGGGCTCAGTTCCCAGCACTCAAATGGCAGCTCACAACTGTCATAGCTCCAGTTCCAGGGGATCAAGCACTATCTTCTGACCTCCGTGGGTACTAGGTTTGCATATGGTCCACTCACATACATTTTGGGCAAACACTCATACACATTCCAAATAAATAAACCTTTAAAACTACTTCCCTTCTCCATTAGCAATTAAAACAGAAAGGAAAGCAGTGAATATCCCCAGAGGAGAGTGTTGAATATTATTAAAATTAGCCAGTATAGCACATTTCCCTATCAGTATTTAAGACAATACTGGAAATGATGTGTGTTTATACTATAACAAATGCACTTTATTGAGAGAATAACGTAATTGACCCATTATGTAGCGTTTACCAAGGTAAAATTCTTCCTTTTTGTCTCAGCAGCAGGAATTAAAAGTGATTCATAAAGCGAGCACACAATCACCATGTAAATTGGAACCACATTAAGATCACAGCCGTTTTATGTTGTTTTCTCTAAACGCTTCTCATTTGGCCCATCTATGCAATTCACAGTGTGTAGGAGAACTGCTGGCTATGATTCACACAAGACTAGGAACTCTGTAAATGGTGTTATAGAAAAACTGCAGAATGGCTCACTTCATTTTTTTGTGGGCAGTTGTTTTGTTTGTTTGTTTTTTGTTGTTGGTGGTGGCGATATTCACCCCACCCCCCCATGAGAATCGCTGTTTACCTGTTGTAATGAATCAAAACAGTGATGAATCCAAAGGCATAATGTCTACCTACGGGGTATAGTCTCTTTCTGTAACATAAGCCTGAACACACTGCTTTCCTCACTGAAAACCTTCAGTGGTTCCGATGAGATAGGTCTCTTGGTGGCAATTGACAGAAACTAATGGGAACATTGAGGAATTCCAAACAGGTGACAGGAATGTACTAACATGTTAGCAAGAACCACCCTGACAGGACTGTTGTGATTTAGAATAAAGAGGAGCTAGTCCAAAAATAGAGAGACCAAGGTGGACCTCAGCCCTCAGTGTGGAAATCGCTCTTCGGTAGTCTTCACTTCTGGCTTCTTGCTCACTAGGCTGGTGGGACATTTCAAAGGCACCACAGGAAAGTTCTATCTGGACCAATATAGTAGACTTGTCCTATCTTTAGTATTCTTCCTATTCATTTACCCCAAGATGGGAAGGTAGGATCCTTAGGTGGCTGCCCTTGTTAGTGGGGTTGTATGCCACTAACTGGTTCTTTGTTTCCTTCCTGCTGGGTCTCACAGGGTATGGCAGGGGAACTAAGTGCCAATCAATAGAGGCTAGACTCTGCTATGACCAGACTTGTCCCTCTCATCTCGCTTGCCCAGTATCTTAATTTCCACATTCCCTTCTTCTGAATTCTCTTCTTGAGTACAGTTTAGCCCCTGCCCTTTATTCTCAGAATACAAACAGAGAGAAGGGATGTAGGGTTCTAGACCGAGCAGACCATCTCAGCCAACACTGCTGTGCCACCTTTCCACAGGGGAGTCTTCCTGTGCCAGGTCATATCCCCACAGCATGTGCCACACTCTCCACATACCCTTTATATTTAGAACTTACTTGAGGGTTCTGCCATTCCAAACATTCCATTGTAGCCCATGTACTTTGACTTATCCCAAACCATCTTCAGCTTTTAGTGAGGCCTTTGTAAATCTCTTCTACAGGTCTCAGACACCCAGCCACAGGCTGAACTGGAATTTGCTTTGAAGATATGACTGACCTCAGAGCCTGAACACTCTTCCCTTTTCCCAAACTCAAGGATCTTTGAGTCAGCCCATCTGGTTTCGAGGATTTTTTAATTTTTCTTTGTACCAGGGATAGAAACTCTTCTGTCCCAAAGTACCTTGGCTCTAGCTCTCATCATTTTCATCTTAGGGAAATCAGCTGACCACTCCCTGCCACAGCTTGTTGACCAGGAAGTGTATCTAGGTTAGGAAATACGGTTTCTTGGACCTCAGCCTACAATTGCTCAGGCCTACCTCTTGCCTCTTCCAAGTAGACTTCCCTCTGGTTTTTGTTTGTTTGCTTTTAGCAATTGAGAGTTTAAGATAAAGGCCTTAAAATAACACCAAGTGCCTTTCCCTTTCTAGGTATTTGCATAGGAATCAGAGGTGTTAGCCCTATGAGTACAACCTAACAACAGCCCTGTCTCCTGTCTTCCTGCTCTATCAGCTTCAGGGTACTAAAACACTCTACTGCCCCAAGTCGCCCACACCTTCAGTGCCCATGCTTCTCTCTTCAAACCCAGTTGGCCTTTGTTGTTTTGTTCTTGACAGATTGGTTTCAGTCCTAGAGGTTCTAGTCTAAAGGAGAGGCACAATTGCAAGGAAGCCTTTTGGTGCTTTACTGAGGTGGCACCCATAAATGTGAATCTCACTGTACAGGACCAGAGAGAGATTCCTAAAGCCATCACCATCCTTGAGACTACAGCCCCCAGAATGGTAACCTAAAGAATGCCCTCTAGACCAGTTTTAGTTGCCTTGCTTACTCCGACAGAGTGTTTCCTTCAAACTAGAGATTTTCATGGCGCCTGGAAGGTGAGGAACTGACCCTCTGCCCATCCATATATCATAGTAGTGGTGACTTGAAGCCTTGCAGCTGTCGGTCACAGGGCTGGGAGTGGAGGCTGGAGCCCTAGTGGAGGTCAACTTCCCTCCCTTTCATGGCTGCTCCCACGCAGCTGTCTGCTCAGGGATCTCACCACAGCCCCCCCAGCAGGGCCCCCTTGCTACACAGACAGACAGATTGCCTTTCCTTTCTAAGCTGGGTCTGGAGTGATATGGGGAAGGAGGAGTATCTCGCTCTCTTCCCCCCTTCTCATCCATCCTCCCTTCTTGAGTTACTGTAAGTCCTGCTGAATTTCTGTGACAGGTTTAAATGTTAACAAACAGACTTTAGGTCTTCTCTGCTTTTAGCTGGGAGAAAATGTGAAAGATTGGAAACCTTCCACCTGTTTAAAAGAAGCTAGAGAGGGACGCTGTTGGCAAAACAAAATAAAATCCCCAAGTTTCCCACCGTGCTGATTTAATGGCCGCAGGGAAGGCACTTAAGCGGTAGGGAACTGTGAAAGAAGAAAACAGATTTGGGAGGCAATAAGCACACATGATCAACGCAGCATGGTCATGTAAAGAAAAAAAAAAAAAGATTCTAAGGTGAGTGCAGAATTTCTGATTGTGTAGAGGCCCAGTTCAGCTGCTTGCTTTGTGCAGGGACAGTCGAGCTAACACACTTCCAAGTCTTCATTTGTCCAGAAGTAGAACAGGAGGAATATAGCCTACTCCTGTTAGTTTTCAGGGTGTTCAGTACTTAATACATGGCGGTCACCGGGTGAGCACCCAGGAGTTTTGCAGTTGTGACTCTACGGTGGTAGGCAGTGGACAGGAGCCACTAGAAGGTTTGAAGGGGAAACCTCTGCTTTAGAAGAGAGCCATGAGAGGCACAGCAGGAAGGGAGCTTTCTTCCAGGATTTGTAAGGAAGTTCAGGCTTGAAGACAGCGATTTGGGGGGCCTCGACCGAACTCAGGAAGTATTTAAACCTTGAGTTTCATGAATGGGGAATACAGGGATTATCTTAAGAGAGCAGAGGCCAGATAATGAGGTCCCCAAATCTATTAAAATTGCATGTGACCCTTGGTCAGCCTGCCCCTCTGTAGTGTCTTTTAAAAAAACATCCTTTGGAAGAGAATGTGGTCTCTTTGAAGATAGAAGTTCACTGTTCACCATCCATTACTCTGTGATAAGAATTATTAGTCAGTAAGCTTCCAAATTGGTGGGCCCCATTGCATATGAGATCATGGTTTTTTAAAAATAAAATAGTCATATCTGAAAGGCTTCCCTAAGCAAACCCTAAACATCTTTAAGCTAGAGGAGTTTTACTGAAAATTAGAGCAGGCATGCCCAATTTGTCCTCACTCCTCAGACCCTTAGAAATTAAGAGAGAGCGAGAGGAGAGAGAGAGAGAGAGAGAGAGAGAGAGAGAGAGAGAGAGAGAGATATTCCAGCATTTGCTTATATCCAGCCAGGAGTAACTCAAAGTGAACGAGCTGAAACTGTAAAAAATCTTTTTTCAATTTGAGTTTTGGTGAATGCTCAGCCAGCAGTGAACCCAGTTCATTAACTGGGGAAAAGACACGTTCTAAAATATAAACATACTGTGAAGGCAGAAGTGCACTCTAGAAATCACACACTCTAGATTAGTGAAACTTCCATTTTTTTGTTGTTGTCCATGAATGGCATTAAAAATCCATTTAAAATAATTAATGTAATTCTATTTACCACATGCCAAACTCCCTTCTTAGAAAAATGTGATTTTTCTTGCTCTTCTGGAACTCTGGGACGCTGCCTTAGCATTAATTTTATAGGGTCATTTTCAACTCCTGCTGCTTTTTTTTTTTTTAATTGACATTTGAAAACTATTTTTCTCTGCTTTTGCAATCTAAGACCTGAAAAGCAGTCTGCAAGTGGCATTCTGTCAAACTGGGATGGGTGATTATTTTTGTTTGTTTGTTTTTCTTTTTGGGTCCTGATGGTCTCATCTCTGCCATGTTACATTGTTGCATGATGCACAGGACTGTCCCCCAGCCCTGAGGTGCCTGTTCCAGGTTCTCCCCCACATTGTTTAGTCTGTGTAAGTGAGGCAGTGCTGGGTGGGCAGGTGGTAAAGGCTGAGGGGCTTGATCTCCTCCCTGCCAGGGTTCCCCCTCTTTCACTGCTGCTCATACTGTGCAGCTAAAGAATAAGCTCTTCTGTGGGTCCTCCGAGGCCAAGTATTGTTGAATGCAGAAAGGAACGGCTTTCTCTTCATGATGATTTGAATATTTTGACAATAAAGCCAAGCTACTCTGCTGCCTAGCTTGTATACCTCGTATTCTGTAAGCCCCTTCCCAGGCAGCAGAAGCAAGTCCCCTCCTTTCTGAATGCATAAATCGGTATTGTCCACTGGGGAGATGGGCAGACTCAATGAAAAATCATCCGGACTAATTTTATTCTCTTGCTTTCATGTGTTTTAAATCTCTTGAAAAAAAAAAGTTAACAGGCCTCTGGGGACCACCCAATTAAATGACCACAGTCAGGGTGAAGAATTCTGAGAGAAGGTGAGCCATGCACATAATCTGTTTACACATGTACAACGAGGACTAGATGGAAAACAAACAGATCCAGACAAATTCATGGTCACCTCCAGTTTTTTTTTTTTTTCCTGAACTGTATTTGATTATTTTTTAAACTTGTCTAAAGAAAGCTCCAATTTCCCCCTTTTTATTTTAAAAGAATGTTTATATACCAAACAGACATAGCCTTTTTGATCAAATCAAGAGATCAGGCAGCCAAATGGATAAACCTCTTTGATAAGATAGAATTAAATTTCACAATCAATTGTTTTCATACTGGTTAAGAAAATCTTGAGACATCCTCCCTACCCCAAGAAAACCAATTTGGCAGAATAGTCAGAATTAGAAGCAGCCAAGTGGGAGAAGGAACTGAAAAACAGGGATGTGGACTTCTAAATGTATGTCAGTGTTCAGTGGCACAAGTACCAAGTAACCTGGTATGAGGACCAGGTTACTGAAGATGAAGGAGAAACATCAATTTCTAGGGTCTTAGTCATGCTGCTTCAGTCTGAAGATTTGTGAGGTAGCCTTGGAATCTGTTATGATTTTAGTTTTTATTAAAGAAAAAAAAGATCTCCCTGCTAATGCTAATACGTAGTCAGGTTTAGTACCCACTTAACTGCATATTCAATTTAGAGATGTCAGCCTTTTTGCACTGCAAATTTGATAAGTCTATATGCTTGCATAAAACTCCTATTGAAAATGCATGTCACCCAGTTACTGCTTTCTTTTGATTCACAATTTGTTTCAGGTTCTGTTACTGCATAGATTTGCATACCTGTTTTATGGCATTTTAATATTGTTGTTTTAAAAGAAACACCATTTCCTCTGAGTGCTGTTTTGAATATTTTATGTAAGCAATTTCATATTATTTTTCTGCTTGCAGAAAGCTGGGGCGGGGGTGGTGGTGGTGGTACTTCAGCTTCTAGTGCAGTTGCTTGTAGGACCAGGGATCTACTTTACATAAAGACCATCAATTGAGATGCTTGAGAAGGCCTAGGGCCCATCTTTGTACCACACCAGTGGGCATGTGCTCTCAAAGTTTCAGGTGGTAGGACCATGGGGGAATGTTCTAGCTCCATTCTCTGACCTCTTCTTATAGGTTCGAGTCTTCAGACAAACTCTAGAGGACTCCATACCTGCCCAACAGCTGACATTCCTGGCCACACAGAAGGTATGAAAGTTTAAAAATTATTTCTATCTGCATGTGTTTGATAAGAATTGTGCGGGACCAGATGTGGTGGTACACACCAGTTTAATCTCCGCACTTGGGAGGCAAGTAGTATCTCTGTGGCTTCAAAGCCTTGTTTACATCGGGAGCTCCAAGCCAGCCAGGGATACACAGTCTCAAAACACAAAGTTGCTTGGAAGCATATGGTAAACTCACGGATGCAGGGATGCCGTTGAGGTTAAAGATACCTCTTAAACTCCACAACACTGTAGGATTCTTTTGTCTTGTCAAAGTATCAGTGTAGTCTATGTCTTAGGGACTCTGGTGATGCCATCAGCAATTTTTCACACCCTCTGCAGCTCCCCTACCCTGTCTGCAGCGCCAGTCAGCTCTACCTAGCAGGTCCATGGCATTTTCTACTGACAGTCCTCACAGTTGAAAACCCTGTAGGCTGCCTCTGACAACAGGCCTGGGTGCTGAAGTGTTAAGTTGCTCTTCCCTCGTGGAAGAGGATGAGTTATGAACCTGAAGAGGCTGGCTACATTCAGCTTCACAAGGGAGCCCACTACCCATTTGGGAAAAGCTATGGCTGAAGGGCTCTCTGCTTACCCAGATAGCTTGTCTTGGAAATAAAAGAGCACATGGCTTAGCTTTGGACAACTGAAGTAACCTGTGTTTCCCAATATCCTCATCAGAACCATTGTGAAGCTTAATCCTTCCTGAAAACTCACCATGTACTAGGCACTTTCATAGTCCAGTAGCTCATTAGTAGGTACAGGAAAATTTAGTTCATTAAGTATCAAATGCAATCCCAGATGCCTCGTTTGCCACATGGTAAGAATCGGACTGAATACTATGAGGAAGCTTTATAAGCACAATTGAAATATTGTAGTATTGTTTTAAATATTTTGTTTCCTTTGGAAAAACAACTGTTACTAAATACTATTTGGATTCATTAACCAAAAAATTGAAATTCATACCAAAAGGGTCAGCATTATCTGCCAAGAAGGGACAAAGGCTCGGGGAGTTGTAATTAGTTTGGGGAGGCTAGAGGAGAGGAATCTTGACTTGTGTCTTCTGTTTATAGTGTACATGACTTTAGAGGACAGAGTGTGTGATAACCAGGGAGATCTGGAATGTGTCTGCCCAGGATTCAGGCAACAGGCTGAAGAAAGGAAAGGGCCAACACATCAACAGACAGCTCTCTTAAGGGGTTGAAGGGGACAGGCCCAAGCAGGGTGTGCACCAACGTGGGGAAGGCAGAGGGGCTTAGGGGAGGCTGGGGGCTCCTGGGAAGGGGCAGCATGTATGCCTCAGTGGGAAGTTAGGCTTATTGTAAGCAAGGTGCCTGCCCTGTTGGAGGCTTGGAGCTCAGAAAGGCAGATGGGGCCGGCTGTGCTGGGGGAGGGACCACACATGTGGATGGCTAGGACAGCTACTTAGAGAGTTCACATTCCTCCCCCATTGAACCCCGTATGATTGTAATGGCCTGTTACACAAACAAAGGGCCTAAAGCTATGAATGGAGAGGAAAAAGACGTAAGGTTTAAAAAAAAAGAGGAGGCCCGCCTAGCTAGTGTTTCTTTCCTTTTAAGCCCCCCCACCCCTAACATTCCTTTCTCCCTTTTCAGAGAAGACCATGCAGAAGCTTAGGAACTGTGCCTTTCTTTCTTTACTGTCGCTTTCTTTCGAAGCAGAAACCAAATAAAATGTTTACCAGCTTAAAAAAAAAAAAAGAATCAATTAGGGAGAACTGTGAAGGCCCAACGAAATACTTCTGCATTTCAGACTTATTTCTAGATGAACAGTTTGCAGTTCATCTTTCTTCATTGCACAGATTCTAAGTTCTGAATAGCCATCCACTGCTAGAGCTTTTGAAAAATCATAGCGTCCGTTGTCATTTTAAAAGTGCCTGTCAGATGTATGTCTGGGGTGATTGGGTCCTGGACTCAATCTTGTGTGGGAAAAGATTATCAGGGGCTTCTGAATAGGGCCTGAGATTTCCTGTTCCTTTCAGATAGTCGTGCAAGAGGGAGCAATGACGGATGGCCTCTGAGGCCCTGACCTCCACAGACCCGCAGCTCCACGAGTGATAAGCCTTCTTTCCTATGGCTGAAGGGCCTCTAGTCTAGACTCTTTCACTGTACCTTCCCTCCTGTCCCCAGGCAGGCTGAACCATGGGTTCTGTGCCACCATTCCCTGTCCATCCCTCTGCTATTCTGTTCGTCCTCTGTCTCCAGTCTACTCAGAGGAGATCAGAACTTTGGCTGTGCAGATATTTGACAAAACCAGCAAAAGTTATACCCTCAGATCATCCAGACCCCCGTACGGGCCCATGGGTTTCCACACTCTTGGTCTCTTCCTGTTTATCTGGAAAGATTGCTGTCGAGGCTGCACGACCCACCCAAGCCTTGAGTGTCCCCTCTGGACAGTGTAGATTATAAGTCTCTTCCGGATACTCTTAACTCATAGTTCTGGCTTCCCCTTGTCAGTGGAACCCAGATTGACTTTTGTTTTTCTCAATATTAGCCTGTACCCTCTCACTTCCTAAAAAGGACCCTGGCTTTTTTTTTTCCTGTCCCCTGAAGGATGGCCTTATTGGGACAATAGGCCATGCTGCTAATTAGAGTTCTGGTTCCCCATGCCCTACACGTAGAGTTGCAAGGAAATAGATCAGCTATCAGTTACAGAAGTACAAAGGTCTAAAGGCCAAGTCAGAAGGGATTTATAGGGAGGGCACAGAGGGGGGCATATGTTCTCAGCTGTCACAAAGGAACAGTCTCCACCCCTGACTTTAACGTTAGAATATCTGCCTTGCCAAAGGCTTTTGTCTGGGTTGGCAGGCTTGCTCTTCACTCCTTATCTCACACCAGACTACCCAGTCTCCATCAAGAAATAGTTTTAAAACAAAGGCGACCCATCCCAGTCTCAGAGCTCATCTGGGACTCCACATTTGTTTTTCTGGATGTACCTGCCTATTGGGCTCATTTGAGACATTCTCCTTTTTTCTTCTCAAATCTTCCATTTAAGAATTCAGCATATGATGGAGAATAGTGGAACAGGGGTCCTTTCTTGCTTTCTTCCAGCTCTTATCCCTCGGAGGCCATGAAACTGTGAGAGATGGAGCCACCCCAGCCCCTGTGTCCACTGATGGTGTTAGGGGTGGAGGGAGTAGGCTTCAGACCTGGGAACGAGGGCTCTCATGTGTAATAAGCCCTACACTCTGGCCGCCGGAAGCAGCTGCGGTGGGATGGTTTCTTTCTTTGTGGCACATTGAGGTTCATATACTTCCCATTCTAGCTGAGATGGGTTTGCTGGCCCTCACTACTTATTGTTCCCTCTTCTTCCTCTCTCCCTTCCTGTGTATAAAGTCAGTCATTAGTGTGGGTGGATAATATCTTCAGCCCACCAAATAAAAACTTTATTAGTTTTTAAAGATAGCATATAAAATAGTCATTGTGGCACTTTTATGTATACTTTTGTTCTCACTAGAGCTCGTTCTCCACCCCTCCCCCATTCTTGTCTCCCTCCTGCTGGTCCCCCTCCCATCCAGCAGCCCCTCCTCCTGCTTCTCATGTCACATTATATTCTCCACCGCCCCGCCCCCCATCTCTTCTTTCCCTTTCGTGATCCTCTTTCTGGTTTCTTAACCTACAGACACGTGCACACACATATACACACGTGTACAAATTCAAATCCAGGATTAGTGATGAGGACTGAACAAACTATAACAAAGAAATCCCATCTGTAAAAAGCCTACTCTTTGCTGGTTGGTCAAGCAACCGAAGGTGGTAGTTGTAACCCGTTTGGGTCTCCTTTATACTTCTACTGTACTGAAGTTCCTTAGATGTGTCTTACTAAGTTCTCATAAAAGAGACTTAATTTTCATTTGGTTACTTTTCCTCACTGTAGCCCATCCCCTCATTGTCTCACCCTGGAGGAAGCTGGGGAATTTATGGGCAGAAGCTTCTGTCTTTGGGGCTCTGGGAACACCATGTCCCCACACGTCTGCTTCCCTCTCCTTCCACAGCCCTAAATAGATGCCTAAGGGGAAGGCTCGGTCTAGCTGCAGCCTGCCATAAAGACAATAAACTTCTCTACACCCCAGAGCTAGCGTTCTTCATCAACGCTCCCTAGGGAAGAGAAACATTGACATCAAGGTTGATCATGTGACAAGCTTTCTGACAGGATCCCAGACCACCCGTGGAGAGTTGAGTCATTTCTAAAGTCACCTGGATGAGCCTTGTTCCTCTTGTCACCCACTTTCCTGAAACCAAAGGCTGTGTCCCCTCTCTCTTTCATAGTGTGATGACAGAGGAGGTCAGCAACTTAGCACTTCAAGTCTCCTTGGTGGCTTGAGCCATTTAAAAAAAACCCAACCTAAACCAGAAAGGTTAACTCCTAATTTTTGCTGGATTTTTCCTTTGGATTTTAGCTTTTCTTTACTACCAACCATGAGCTTCCTCCTCTAGTCCAGGTACAAAGCTAAGTACTTTGCTCATATAATATCACTAAAGCCTCTTTCTCTCTTTGTATAAGTCAACACTCTCCATTTAGAGACAGAGCAGAAACTGAAGTGGTCTTGGTATCTCTGGCTCCACCAGCTACTTTCTCTTAGACCTTTGTTTGAGAAGAGGGTCTTTCAAAAAAACTGGTGGAAGCCTCAAATACTCAAGAAGGCCATCAACACGGGCCTCAGTTGTCCAGTGACACAGTCAGACCCTTGAGGACTTTGTCCTTGTCTTTGGTGGAGTTGCAGGAGTGGCTAGAGCAACTTTCTTGAAGTCAGTCCCCATCTTGAACTCCATCGTATTCACGCTATTGAACAGAAAGCATTCATTCTTTTTTCAAAATGTCTGGGCCATGTGTGCATTTTTGTATCCTGAAACTGTGGTTTAATCAATTAGATTGCTTCCTCCATTTTAACTTTGATAGTAGATTTAAAAACTTCACTTTGGCTGTCTTATTCTGGGCCTCATTTCTAAGCCGGGGGGGGGGGAGGGAGAGCTTTAGCCACTGGCTAACAATGACAGTTGAAAACAATCCATAGGCAGCAAACCTGATTTTTCAGCTGGCTGTGGGGAAGCCTTCCCCAGGGGTGGTAGTGGGGTAGTGCAGTTGGGGGTTCCCACCAATGTGTAGGAGTTCCAGACAGATACAGGTGGAGATGTCTGCTAATCTGCTAAGTGAACCCCACAGTGTGGAAGGGGACCTCATTCCTTCATCTAGGAGAGACAGGGAAATAGGAGTTTGCCCAGCAGACAGGCGATTGTCGGCATTCCAGGAAGGGAAAGACATTTGCTACAACAGAATGTAGCGCATTAAGGAAATCACCCAGTGGACTGATCTTTGGCCTTTATTGCCTTTGAGCTGCCATGAGAGAGACTTCTGCAGACATGGCAGGGTGACAGGCCTTGTGGAGCCAATTTGTGAGTTCATTGAAGGCAAGTGTTTCTAAGTGATGTGTCAACTAAAATGTCAGGGGATTTTAGCGATAACATCTTACTATTGACCATAATATGTTGCACAGAAGACTTAAATATGCCAACAAATGAACCCCTGTGATGGGTGAGCAGCCTGCCTTGTAGGACAGACAAGGCCTATTAAGTTATCACTTGTACACATACTTAAAATCAATTTGTATAGATTGTTTAATGCTTAAATTCCCCCAAAACATTTACGTCCCTCATAGCACATGCCTTAAAGTGTACACATGTGAGGCTATGAAGCTCCATGAGGGACCTAAACTTTCCACTTTAATCTGATGAAACATAGGCACATGATATGAAGCAAATAAATTAGGTAAAGTGAGTTCATCGTGAATATTTGAGTGGAATGTTGACAGGACCCAGAGAGATTTTTCTCTCATTTCTCACCTCAGAGAATGCCCTTTAAACCTGTTTGAAAACAGGATCCTTTAAAAATGTAAAGAAAATTATGGCTCCCTTCTCCATAAGAATTCCGGTACGAATGCTAGTTTTGCATACAGTTCCAGATAATTCATAGGCCTGTTGCCTTACCATGGGCCCCAGGAGTCAAAGCTGGTAAGGTAGCAATGACCACCCTGAGAGCTTCATAGCTTCAGATGTGTACACTTTAAGGCATGTGCCATGAGGGACCTAACTCCCTGATACTGCCCTTGCTCATGCACTATCACCACAGATGTCATGAGTACATAGAGTAGAAGATAAGCAGTAGCAGATAGGGCATTTCAGGCCTCCCTCTTTCTTCTCCTGCTGACATGTCTGGATGTATTTTTAATTTGCCAGTAATGACTTGATATCCAGTCCTTCAAAGAACTGGGAAAAGTACCCCGAAGCCAGATAAGAAAAATATTTTTTTACCCATCCTGTTCAACAAATGGTTCCTTCATAAATTAAGAATACAAGAGAAGCCAGCAAACAAACAAAAAGCTAACCTTGTTAAAGGCCCCTTTAAAATTGATCTTAACACATGAACACAGTCCCAAGTCTTGGGAAGATGAGAGAGAAATTTTGGATCAGAACCTTCTAAACTCCAAGTAGTAGTGCCCAAAACCAACCAAACCAAACCAATCAACCAACCTAGAGTATCCACTGTGGAAGATCAAAATGGAAATCTCATTTCCTCCCTGCAATGGGCCTCACTTTGTATTACTTGGGACAATGGAAACAGGAGCCAGAAGTCCTGGTTTATTTTGAGAATGCTGTAAAACAGTTGTTCCCCATTAGATGATTGTGTTTCTCAGCACTGGGGAAGTCCTGGGTCTACATCTGTGTTCTGACCTCCTGCTTCACTGTTGTATAGCCTTAGCCCCCAGGGACTACAGTCTTCCTGGCTGTTACCATATATATATATATATATATATATATATATATATATATATATATATATATTCTTATTCCAGCTGATCCTCCCTCATCCCCAAAATAATCAGCATGAGCAGAATGAAGCAGATGGCCCAAGCCTTCCTTGGCACGCTGGCAGATCTATATCACTCACTTAGTATTTTTAGAATCAGGGGGCCTGAAAATTAAGCCCTGAGATGTTTTGGGGGGAAGACTTAATGATCTTTCCAGGGTAACAGGTGTTGAAATAGTACTATGTTTAAGATTCAATGGAATCTGTATGTCAAGACACAGGACAGACTGATTCTCTTGGGGGAACCATAGTCCTTCAGCTTTGTTATAGTTGTGATGGCTTTCTAGATAGTGGATGGTCTATTTTAGGTACATCAGGTTTTAACTGAAGAATAGAATTATCAGTATACAACTAGTATGGATTAGGTGAGGGATGGCTGAGAGATGTTGTATATATCTACATGGTGAGCTTTTTGTAATAGGTAAGGTTTGATCCTTGGTCATAAAGAATTTATTGTCTGTTGGGAAAATTTTTTGTGGAAGTTTGTGATTATGTCATGAAAACAGTGTTTTGTGAGGAGCTTTTCTGCTTGGGGATCTTGAAGTTGGAGGAATCTGCCATACTCTTAAGTCATAGCCATGTCTGCACCCAGTCTCTGAAGGCCCAGGGGAAATGGCATGGACTAAGTCCATGACTGTTGGTATTTGGAATCTAGGGAAGAAGTAACTAGAGAATGGGACTGACAAACCATAGTGTCAAAGGACAACTTTAAAAATGAAGGAAATACAGTTTTTCCATGTCCATGCTGGTTCCTCCCATGATGAGTAGTTGTTGGTATATACATAGGGAGACAACATGTATCACCACTCCATTGTGCATATGGCTCAATGGTGAGGGTAGGAACCATTAGCTCTACCATGACACATTTATTATTCTATACATACTATATACTTTGCAATTTTTTCCACGTTGCAATCAGAAATAGAAAGATTACAAGTCATTTTTGCTTCAATTGTGTTCTCCCCAACAGGCCACTTACACATATTATGTGATTATATCAACCAAGAAGTTGGAATGCAGGATAAAGCTAGAGTATGAACTGGGGAACCATATCCCCCTCCCCCAATGCTAATAAAATAGCTGATCTAAATCCCACTTGTGTTTCAGCAAGACACTCAAGGGTTAATCAGTAGCATAGTCAAGTGCCAAGAAAGCCCAAGCTTTCCCCCTCATCTTTTGACAGGGACTCTAAGAGTCTGCCTGTGTCACCCTTACAGTAGCCACTAGCTGCTGGTGGCTGTGGAAGTCTAAGATAATTGTGGTTTCCCAGCAGCATGTGTGTAGTGCGGGGCAGTCATTGTTTGTATCACACTTCCATCATAGGAAGTTATGTTGGGCATACTGTTCATCTCCTAAAGCAAGGGCTAGGGAGAACAAATTTCCTTAGATAAATTGAAGAAAGCCTATGTGCTTGGATTTGGCAAGTAGATGAAGGCAATACAGAGCCCTCCCTGCCGGCTCTTCCAACGTGATGAGGGCTCTGTGCTATTTTAGCTCTGAAGAGATGGAGGAGAGGGACCTATCACTCTGTATAATCCACGTGTGCTTTAGTCTTTTCAAAAGAGACCTGGAAAGAACATCAAGTGATTTAAACTGAATGAATGTGTTTTTTAGCTGGCCCAGTACTACAGCTTTCCACACACAGTGGAATTTCTAAAAAGAATCTTGTTGGAGATGACTCAAGGAAGGGCCTTGGGCATGAGCTAGAATACTAAGCAGGGATCAGGGGAGGGGGCAAAAGGGCTTTGAGTAGAGCTAAGGCAGGAACCCAGTTAAAGCTACTCTTGAATAAGAGCTCATGGAAATACTTAGATTGATAGAAATGGGTTAGAAATTAAGTCAGAGCTAGCCAATAAGAAGCCCTAGACATTGTCCCACAGTTTCATTAAAAAAAAAAGCTACTCTTGAGTAGGGTATCGTAGCTCACTCTAATTATCATAGCAGTTGGGAGGCTAAGGCATTAAGATTGCCACAGGTTCAAGGCTAGGCTAGGCAACATAGTGAGTTCTTCTAAACTGTCCTGTACTATGATGGTCTTGGATAATCAAAAGTAAATGAAGTCATACTTGGCAATAGAAGACTAAGGGAATGCATGTCCCTAGAACCAAAGCCATCTAGAGCCTTGTTGCCAAGATACTGGCTGAGAATGCCAGCATGTCCCTGCTTCAGACTAGTCCTGATCCTGCATCTTTAGGCCTAGGCACAGAAGTCAGCTTGACAGGTTCCAAGCAGATCAAACAGGGCAACAACAAACATATTCCCTATGTAGTGACTTCTACCTAGACAGTAAAACCATCCAGGGCAGGAAAAACATAAGGTTCTTGCAGTTATGTGCATACATACCATGTATTGCTATAGTTAAAGGCGGTTCAGCCAGTGTTCACATGTCACCTAGGTTTCTGATTTGAAGGTACCTTAAAAGGAAAGTAAAAATTTATGTTTGACAATAAATGGCGACTTTAAAGACCTAGAGCAATAACTGAAAGACTACAGCTGAGTTTTAAAGACTTGCCTTAAAGGCTGACGTGTGAACAAAGGCTACACATGTATTTCACATAAGCCTATAGTACAGGCTGTGAATCCCTTATTCAAAGCACTAGAGAGAGCAGCGCTCAGAGTTCATTTGACTTTGGAATATTTTCGTATAACATAATGAGATACCTCGTGGGTAGGACTCAAGCCTGAGCATGGAATTCAGTCACAGTTCAGTTTCACACCCACCTCATACAATAGCTTTAGGTAATTTTCTGATTGTTGTTGAGCTATATTAGTGTCTTGACTGTGACTTGTCATAGAGAGTCAGGTATGACATTTTCCTCCTGTACTATCAGAAGTGAACACTTGGAAAATTTCAGTTGTTGGGTCAATGCAGATTTTCAGATTTGGGATCCTCAACCTGTACTTGAAACAAAAGTTTTAGAGCATGGAGAGTTAACTTCCCCCCAACTGAGATCGGCTTAGTGGAGCAATGGTTTACTGTATTGCTTATGATGCTACCTTAGACACTTGAGGCAGCTCAACTTATGGGCAGAAAAGGAATTCCAGGGTTTCTGTGATGCTGACTGGGCTATAAAGGTGATAAGGATCTGGATTAGGGACAAGACAAGCTGGAGGAGGCAAAAGGCCATTTGCTATCATTGGGTAACCCACTGAGGAACATGGAATGATTTTCTAGAACAATGGCTCCAGCTCTCATTGGAGTCCTAAGCCTTGTTTCTTGCTTCCATAGGAATACTTTCTCTCTCTTCAGCACACCAGTTCAGCGAGGCCCTTTTTCCTCATTTTTAGTGTCGGCCTTGTGCTTAGTGATCTTGCAAACAAATTCACTGAGATGTATACAAATGATTTCTTCTCATCCCCTGAGAGTTTAAACAGGTGTTGTCAGCAACTTCGCTTATGCTAACAGGGCATGAAGAGGAGAAGCTTATGGTTTGAATAAAGGGTGGCCATTGTGAACCAGTAACACACTAGGTCACAAAGAAGAAGACTTGTATTTTGTTATGGTTATCCCCCCACCCCAATCAGTCAACAGAGTCTCACACTGGGCTGAAACCATGAAGTTGATGACCTTTAGTCTGTGAAACAGCAGTCCTTATTAGGAGGGAGAATGTTTCACCAGCCGTCAGGACACAGGGGCTCCAGAAAGACAGACTTTGGAAAGCAAGAGGGGTGGATGGGGAGCTAGGTCCATTTCAGCCAATGTAAAGAAACATACTGATTGTGGGTCATTGGCTCTAAAGTGGTGGTAGATACAGTTTTCCAATGATGAGTGTGAGAAAACTGTTCCTCTTATCTCCACAGGTGGCCATTCAGGACGCTGAGCTATTGTGATGAAAGTCTCCTTCCTGTCCTGGATCTCTCCTGTGCCCCTGGCTCTCCGCTTGGCTGCAGAGCGACTCCCTACCCCCTTTTCTGCCTGTGCTTAAATGGCACAGCACTTGGTGAGCACATCTGAAAAAGAAGGTGTGAAAAGCAAAGGCCATGGCTCCATTCCGCTGTCAATCATGTGGCAAGTCCTTCCTCACCCTGGAGAAGTTCACCATCCATAATTATTCACATTCCAGGGAGCGCCCATTCAAGTGCTCACAGGCTGAGTGTGGCAAAGCCTTCGTCTCTAAATATAAATTGATGAGGTGAGAGGCTTTCCCAAGGTGTGCACTTTTACTGGGACCGTTAAGTGTCTCTTCAGGCCTTCAAGGCTCTCACTTGAAGGGGAAAAGAAAGTAGAGGGTGGGTGCATTTCAATCTTTTGGGGAATCTTTAAAGCCTTATCTCCTGTGATTATGATGACATCTGAACAAGATTTGTTCACTTGGGTATCTGGACTTGGCACATGTACATTTTCTCAGTCTTTCAGAGTCCATCATATACCAAACCAGTGGTTTTCAGATGAGCCTTTTACAAGAGAGTTGGTGTATAAGTATGTATTGTTTCTCAAGTGTCAATTAGGTACTCTCTACCCACGGTGTATTCTCTACCCATTCTGCCCACAATTGATTTTGGTAATGCCATAGGAAAGAGAAGCTGTGCAATCAGACCATAGTCTGACTGACTACAGAGAATGCTGTCAGTGTACCTCTTTCCATATTGCTTGTGTCTAGTCGTCTTCATGAAAACGATCCTTCAAGCTTCAGCTTGCTACAACTCACACATAAATGCAAAGGTGAGAGAATTAGCAGCCTGGCCTCCAATGAGCATTAGCAGCATTGCATTATCATTCTGCCTTGGAGTACTCTGGAGGAAAGCACTTAAAAGAGGGTAAGGGAAGATAGAAATTATGCTCCTGACCTTAAGGACATCACTATTACTGATAATGTAATATAAGTTGATGTTTAAAATAAGACTGAAAGGGCTTCTGTATTTTAAAATTCAAATTTCTCCTGATGTAGGCCCTTCTCTCTAGTTGTCATAGTAACCGTATCGAGTGGCTACCATGTGCACTGATTTTGTGTCAAGGGCTCCCTGTTTAGCATTAAACTCATCTTGCATACATGTAGGCACCCTTATTCAAATACAGAGGGTAGCTTTGGCATCACTGGGACCACTGGGGGGCGGGGGAGGGGTCTATGGGAGACCTGGGGAAGAGAAAAGACAGTAGCCAGTAGCTGCCCCTGCCCCAGCCCCCTGGCTTCCCTGCAGGCCAGAGTCCATGTCTTTTAAGGAATTGGGAAGTAGTGAGACTTCAGGATGCTAAGGTTTGTCTTAAAGATATCCGGGAAGCATTCCATCCCGTTCCCAAACACCATAACCTGTTTTATAAGCAACAATTGAAGAAGAAAAATAACTGACTTCCTTAACTGGAAAGAGAAAGTGGGTCCCAGTACCATAATCAGCTAGTTACTAGGAAGAGACAGCCCAGGCCTAGAAAAACTGACTTGGCAGGGCAGGCTGACCTCTCAGGGAGTCTTACTTTGAGTGAGCACCATGAAGACTTCTAAGTCTTGACATGCTGGGCAAAGGTGATGTGTTTGTGTTGACTACAGGATATACTGAAACTTGTAGTTTATGCATTGTGAGATAAGAGAAGTGAAGGGAAGGAACCATAGTGAAGTCATTTTAAGTTGGCATAAGCAGCGAAGTACAAGAGCTACGTACAAAGCAAATTGGGCCAATTTGGTAAATTCATAAATTTCTGAAGAGTGTCAAACACCCATTTAACCACTTCCGGAAAAATTCAAATTCATATATTTTAAAATCTGTATATAATAGGAAAACAATCTGCCAATATTTTTTGCAGGTATAAAGTTGAATCTGGCTTTTAGTAATTCTTATCTTTTTAAATGATAAAATGTATGCATTTGGAAAATACAACAAAGTAGTTTATAAGTGAATAGGCCACTAAGACCTTGAGAAAATAACTAGTCACACATCTTGACCATGTTGTCTCTTTGCCTTCATTCATAAAATAATTCTGTTGTGAACTGTCCCCCGCCCCACCCCCATTTCTGCTTCCAGGCACATGGCCACACATTCACCGCAGAAGGCTCACCAATGTACTTACTGTGAGAAGACCTTCAACCGCAAAGACCACCTGAAGAATCACCTGCTGACCCACGACCCCAACAAGATCTCCTACATCTGCGAGGAGTGCGGCAAGAAGTACCACACCATGCTGGGCTACAAGAGGCACCTGGCCCTGCATGCGGCCAGCAGTGGAGATCTCACCTGTGGGGTCTGCGCTGTGGAGCTGGGGAGCACCGAGATCCTGCTGGTCCACCTCAAGTCTCATGCCGAAGAAAAGACCCACCATGCGCCCAGGGAGAAGAAGCACCAGTGCGACCACTGTGAGAGATGCTTCTACACCCGGAAGGATGTGCGTCGCCACCTGGTGGTCCACACAGGATGCAAGGACTTCCTGTGTCAGTTTTGTGCCCAGCGATTTGGGCGCAAAGACCACCTCACTCGTCACACCAAGAAGACCCACTCGCAGGAGCTGAAGCAAGAGAGTATGCAGGCAGGGGAGTGCATGAGCACCTTCCAAACCATTACACCTTCATTCCAGCTGAAGGCTGCTGCCATGCCTCCTTTCCAGTTAGGGGTGCCCGCCCAGAATGGGCTTGCCGGTGGCTTGCCACCTGAGGTTCATGGTCTAGTGCTTGCTCCACCAGAACAGGTCCCTCAGCCTATGCCACCAATGCCAGAGCCGCTTGTTACTCTGCACCCTGGGGTAGTTCCTGCCTCTCCTCCCCAAACCCTTCTGGATCACAAGTACAATGCAGGTTCTACCTCATTTGCCCCACTTGCAGGCCTGCCACTTAAAGTGGATGCCAAAGGCTTTTGCAACGTGAGTTTTTTTGAGGAGTTGCCTCTGCAAGAGCCTCAGTCGCCTCTCAAACTCAACCCATGTTTTGAGATGGCTAAGGAAATCACCTTTCCCAAAGAGGTGCTGGTAGATGCTGTGAACATAGCACTTCCTGCCTCTGTGGAGATTTCCTCTGTGTTGGGGTTTTGGCAGATCCCCCCTCCTCCCCCCCAGAATGGTTTTGTGAATAACACAATCCCTATGGGGCCTGGGGAACCACTGCCCCATGGGATAACTTGTCTGGCGCAGCCCCAGGCACCGCTGCTGCCGCCTCCACCGCCACTGCTGCCACCGCAGCCTCAGCAGCCCCCACAGCTGCAGCCTCAGCAGCCCCCACAGCTGCAGCCTCAGCAGCCCCCAGCTGCAGCCTCAGCAGCCCCCACAGCTGCAGCCTCAGCAGCCCCACAGCTGCAGCCTCAGCAGCTCCCACAGCTGCAGCCTCAGCAGCTCCCACAGCTGCAGCCTCTTCAGCAGCCCCAGATGCAGCCTCAGCAGCAGCCACAGATGCAGCCACAGATGCAGCCGCAGCCACAGCTGCAGCCACAGCCACCACAGCTGCAGCCAATGCCGCAGCCAATGCAGCTGCAGCCAATGCAGCTGCAGCCAATGCCACAGCCAATGCCACAGCCAATGCCACAGCCACCACCAATGCCGCAGCCACCACAGCTGCAGCCAATCCCGCAGCCACCACAGCTGCAGCCAATGCCGCTGCCGCAGCCAATGCCACAGCCGCTGCCGCAGCCAATGCCACAGCCGCTGCCGCAGCCGCAGCCACAAGAAGCTCAAATAGCAATGGGCGCTGTGAATATGGGCCAGCTCCCTCTACCCCCTATCCCCCACGTTTTCACGACTGGCACCAACACTGCTATACTGCCCCATTTCCACCACGCTTTCAGATAAACTGATTTTTAAGAAGGCATTTTCCTTGTGGAAGATGTTTTAAGAGTCAGCTACAGTTTGAAACATCCATTACAGTTTGAGGGGAAGCGTTGGAAAACAGGATTGGGGCTTTAGCTTAATCGCGATTACTAGCTTGAGAAAAAGAATACTCTTAACTGCATGCATTGTGCCAATATATATCCTTAGTATTCATGCTTTGTACCAAATTTAGTGAGCGCGTGCATACTCTGTAGTCGAACTGCAAATATTATCATATTATTATCATATTATTATCCTCATATTATATCCTCATGATCGTGTAAATCACGATCAAGATCCAAAACGACAGCTGCTATTTTGTAAATGTTTTATCGTGTTGAATTTAATTGTGATAATGTTAACTAAGTAACTTTGTGTGTAGCACTGCCTAGGAAGGACATGTTGGAAAGGCTTGGATTTCTCCACCTTGGAAGATGTTTTTAAGAGAAGAGGGTAAATCCTTGTATGGCATTTATAAACTAGGCTGTGCGTGTGTATGTGTGTGTGTGTGTGTGTGTGTGAGCGTGTTTCGTTTCAAGGACTTGTCCACCTTTAGGGTTGGATGTAGTTTAGTTACTCTTCTCGTAGCCTACTTTGTAGTTTGTAGAAGTTCCTTGTGAAGTTATCGATTTCTTCAATTTTAAAGTGAATTTGTAGTGTAGTTTTCAATATTTTTCATGTGATGTTGTTGAAATGTGAGTTATGACTTCATTTATCTTAAAGACAAAACTGCTTGTCAGTTATATCTGACAGGAAAAAAAATAAAAAAAAATAAAAAAAAATCACCCTGTAGCCAAGTTAAGTGGTGAAATCATCTAGGCATCCATCAAAAAGTGTTTTGCTGACTCTAATGCTCATTGTGCTCTTATCAGGAATTTAAGAAAATATACTGGAATTAAAAAAAAATAAGTGTATTAGATAAGAATCTTCTTTGCCCAGCTTAAAATACTACTCAAGCTGCTGGGGTTCTGAATTGCTGTTTGTAGTCACCAATAGAAGAATGTATCTGTAGTTGATTAGTTTAAGTCATTAGTTTGTATCCCAAGAGGATTGTGTTTTTGCAATGTAACTGTACTTGTAATCTCCCTCGTGATACCTTGTTAATCGATTTTGAAAGTGTAAACCCTGTTTTGCAATGTAACTGTACTTGTACTCTCTCCCACTTGATATCTTGTTAATCGATTTTGAAAGTGTAAAACCTAACCTTGGAAGACTTTGTGCTTCGTCTTGAGACAAGTCTTTCCCAACATATATATCCTACATATAATAAACGTTAAGCATCTAGCACTCCGGCTTGAGTTTTTTCATTTAGCGACACCGGCATCAACACGAGCTACACTCCCATTGATATAGAAAACCTTCCTGGCTTCCTCATGCCTCCTCTGGGTCATTAGTCATTACCTCTTCAGAAACTACTTTTCAGCATCAGCACCCATCAAAACTTTTGCCACTTTTGAGTAAATTATGACTTAAGAATTCTTATCTATAAGCTTTGGTCACATTCTCAGCACTGAGTCTTACAGTGTCATATGTTTTATTTCTGATGTATAGCTACCAGAGTGATCTCTCCCATGTTACCCTGGTTGAGTTTCACAACAGTGTTTACAATTGATTTCTGGTACCTCTTAGAAAGTCACTTATTACTTACTGGGATTTCTTCAGAAAACATTATACCCCCTAGATCCTTAGATATGACAGCTCTCTCCCACTCCTCTCCCCCCCCATGTGAGTGAGTGAGTGTGTGTGTGTATGAGAGAGAGAGAGAACTCTAAATAGGAGGGGGTGAAAGTTAGGGGAGCCTTGAGTTCATTTGTACATGGAAAAAGGCTTGTCAAGAAGCCCCAGGTGGGGGTTGGGCTGAATCCAGGGACTGTAACTGGGAAGCTTATACTTTGGGATCAGCCATGAGACCAGGGTCTGTAAGTTAACCCAGAGTGGACAATGAGGCAGCGAGATAACCTCACAGGATCGAATTCACTTCTCTGGGATATCTTAGTTCCCACAGTCCCCCCTTCCTCTGGGTGGGAAGGCAGTCTCCCCAAACAATAGCTAACCTCAGCCAAGGTCTGGTCACAGACGCTTCCACAAATACCTTTACATAGTCTGCTGCAGTCTTTGGTCAGATGCAGAAAATACTTGATTTTCCTGTACATGAAACAATGGCATTTGGTCCCCATGGCCCAGATCATTAGCATTTAAGTGTGCTGCACCGGCAGTGGGAGTAGCCCGGGATTCTTTTGCTAAAATGTTGACAGAGAACATAACTTAATATTCCTTGTTAAAGTCCCTGGTTAAGACTTTGTTCTTGAACTAAAATGTATGAACTAAATGTAAATAACTCTGCAAAAGGATGTTTCCTGACACTTAAGACTCCAAAGAGAAGGAAGAACTGACTCACCTCTAACACAACTGTGTAAACAAAGCTCTGATAAAAACATGAATAGGAGGTTTCAGGGTTAGCTGTGATAGGAGAATGTATACAAAGCCCTTAGAGCTGTGGTTCTCAACCTGTGGTGGGGATACACAGAGACCATCAAACAAACACAGATTTTTTTTAACATGATGATTCATGACTGTCAAAATTACAGTTATGAAGTAGCAATGAAAATAATGTATGGTTGGGGGTCACGGCAACATGAGGAACTGTATTAAAGGGTCACAGAATTGGGACATCAAGAACCAATGCTTTAGAGCCTTCTTTCTCAATCTTCAACCCACCCCCCCCCCAACTCCCAGAAATACAGTCTAGGGCTGTACACGGTGACACAGATCTTCAATCCTAGCACTTGGGAGGCAGACAGACAGACCTCTACCAATCTGAGCCCTGCCTACATAAATAATGAGTATACATATATGGGAGCAGATAGTGTTTGGTGGACTAGCCTATCCCAGACAGTTCTATATTGTATACATATAGAGGAGTATATAAAGTAAGAATGGGGGGCGGCTGGAGAGATGGCCCACTTGATGTTCTCGGAGAGGACCTGGGTTCTGTTCCTAGCACCCACACGATGGCTCACAAATGTCTATAACTCCAGTTCCAGGAGATCAGACACTCTCTTGTGACTTTTGCAGGCACTACACATGAATGTGGTGAATATACACACGGCATACAATTTAAAACACATCACACACATTAAATACATCTAAAAATTCATAGCGTTAAAAATAAATAGGAATAATTACTAATCATAGTTTAATAGGTACAAATATCAAAACTGGGATGTCATGGTTTTTACCTAGAATGAAGTATGTTAAAATCTAATGTTATAGCAGATAACTGTAGTTCTCCAATGACTAGTTCATAAAAAGATATAAATATCAAAAACATGTTTTTGTTCTTTAATGCTTTAAGGACACTTCAGGGAAATCTTTGGGTCTTTAAACCAGACATTATGATATAGGCTGATAAATTTAATAACTTTTGAAAAGTGTCAATGGAGTAAATAAACTCAGAAGCTAATAATATTCTAAGGATACTAGAGGAGAACAGACATTTCTGGCCTTCTGTGGTAGGTGTTTCTGGTTGCCCGACCATCCAGGCCACAGAGGTACAGGAAGCCAGTCTGGGGACAGAAGAAAGGACATGAGCGTTACCTAAGTGTCTACATGGAAAATGTTAGGTAACCAGGGCCTCCAGATTTTGAAGTCTCACAAAGAGTGATTGCTTAGTCTCCATGCAAGCCTTCGTACCATGACATACCCTGTCTCGTAAGTTAAATCATTGTGCACACCCAGCAGAGCTATCAAGGATGGAGATGTAGGAGTCCATGGATGTGAGCATGAGATGCCTTCTTAAAAGGGGAAGTATATTTGTATAAAATGGAAAAGTCAATAGCTTCCAGGTCAAAGGGAAGAAGTATTCCCTTTCCTATCCAGTCAAGATATAAAAAAAAAAGCTCAGTAAAGTGCGCTTGCTTTGCACTCACGAGAGATGCGGTTTTAATCTTCAGAACCTATGTTTTTCCTTTCTTTTAAGGCCGGGTATGGTGAAGTGTGTTTATAATCCCAGTGCTGAGGAGGCAGAAATGAGTGTGTCTCTGGTGTTCAATAGCCACCTAGCTTAGTTACCTGTTGTGTTCCAGGCCAGGGAGAAATACTGCTTCAAAAGAAAGAGGCAGCTGGTACCTGAAGAATGAAACCTGAGGGTGTCCTGGACCTCAAGAGAATACATTGCCAGTCCCCCTCAGGTCTTGCTTTCTCTAGGCCCCTTCCCTCACAGGTTCACTCACTGGGTCCTACACACCATTCTATGACCAGCTGCACTGGAATATACATGGCTTTGCTCTTACCTGGCCTCTAGGAGTTACTCTTTTTAGAAGACTCATTAAATCCTTGTCTGAGTTTTCCTCCAGAAGCAGGATCCATAGCTAGTCCTTTGCAAACATAAACAGATTTGTTATTATGTCAAAATGCAACATTCCCAAGGGGGCAGATAAAGAACATTGTGAGACCATCACATTGAATTCCACACTCCCTATTCCTGCTTTCTTTTTGGTAGCTATAGACACAGACTTACCCATTTTTGAATTTGGGACAGAGAGAGAGAGAGAGAGAGAGAGAGAGAGAGAGAGAGAGAGAGAGAGAGAGAGAGAGAGAGAGAAATACAGATGGACAACAGGGGCTATCTCAGGAGCTTCTCACCACCACTACCTTACAGTCTGTGGTTCATTTGGGAATTTTAAACTGCAGCTTCCAATGACCAACCATTTATATAACATGACTCAACATCCTTCCACAATACTGTCCCAGCTTTCAAAATACCTCCCATTGTTTCTCGTCTTCACGATTCTTTGCCAGCTCTCTTCTGGAAAGGGTTTGATAAGCCTTCTGGAAGCATAAAAGACTAAATGCGTGCATGGGCGTGCACACACACACACACACACACACACACACACACACACACACACACACACACAAAATCATTTTTTCAATGGGCTTGCTCCACTCTCTCAGCAGAACTGTTGGGTATGGAGACATATGAGTCTAAGGATGTTAGCATGCCACACAGGTATGCTTGAACATACAATCTGAAATAGGACTCATTCTGGTATGAATGGAGCTACCTATGTCGTAAAGGTCTCCTAACTAACCACTCAGTATTTTATGAAGGGCCAGCAATCAGGACATTGTGAATCACAAAGGACACAGGAATAAAAAATGAGGCCTCAGGTTTAGTTTTACCCTAAGATATACAGGATTTACTTCTGCCAAAGAACCAACAACTGCTACTCTGCCCTTCACTGTGTTTGTTGAACAATTCAGCTATGGAAACAGGAAGAAGGTGGTCTGCGTAAAATGCTTAGCTTGCTAACAAACCATTGATAGCTCCAGGAATAGAAGCAGAGCCCACAACATCAGGCTGGGTGATGCTACTCAACAGATATATGAAGCAACACCAGTCTGCATCTTCCCACTATAGTTTCATGGTGATTTTAGTGCCTGCACAGAGGTGCCAGGGAACTAATTTGGTGCAACACCTCCCCAGGACATTCATTGTCCTTACACAAAGCTCCAAGAAAGTAGCTGCTACTCACTACCTGCTAAGTTATAAACTCATTTTTCATCTGAACATCAGAGTCTTTGTGGAAAACAAAAAAGAGCCTTTTATTTTTTCTGAAATAATTTTCTGGTGTTACTTTGATATTTACAGTTTGAGGCCAAGTTTTTACAAGGACACTAAGTTTTAAGGAGAGCTCTATTGCTTCTTATTTGATGTTTCTTCTTTGGTTTGATGTTTGGGGTATTGCTATTTTGTCTAAGATGCCTAGTCTTTCTTGTAACTTGTTTATCTGTAAAATAGGGATATGAGCTTATATTGACATCCTCATGCTGTTGTTAAGGATTAAATGAGACTTTGTCCCTGAAGTATTTCGAAGAGTACACAGTATAAATGAAGGGGGGATGAGTCTTGCCCATCAACAAAGAACCTTTATTTATTTATTTATTTACTTTTATTTATCTATTTATTTTTGAGGCAGGGTCTTCCCTCATAGCCTTGGCTGGCCTTGAACTCACAAAGATCCCCTGCCTTCCAAGTGCTTAGGACTAAAGGTATGTGCCACCACGGCTGGCAAATTTTTTTAACACAAAATAAATAGGAGCAATTGACATGTTTACCATCAGGAAAAGTTGGCAAATAGGCCATGTGTTTCAGATACAATCCTGTGCTTTCAGAGGAACACTTCTACTGTAGGGGAGAATTAGAATTGTTAGGCCAGGAAGTCCAAGTAGGAACAGAAACAAAATGGGGCTGGAAATGTCAGTATTACCAATGGTTAAGATGTAAGGATTCAGAATGATTTTTACTTGCTTTATACCCTTCTCCATTTCCCAATGCCTACAGTAAGCATGAAAATTTCTTACAAAATTTTCAAAATTGCTATTTCTCCAACAAAACTTTTGGCAGGCTAACTTAAAGAGGCCAGAAACGAAAAGTGCTGGTGCACACAGATGTGCCTGACAGGCAGAGTGCAGAGGAGTGAGCATGGCACCAATGACCTGCACTCTGATGCCTTGCCTGTCCCTCAATGCTTCCCTTGCTCTTGTACCAGCCTTGTGTTCCTACCGTAATTTCTCTTTAACTCTCTAACTTGTTCCTGTGCTTTGGCCAAGGGAGCTACATTCTTCCAGACCACATCCTTGGGGGTTCTTATGCTTCTGTCTTTGTCCTTCTTTAGCATTGCTTCATCTGCTATCTAGATCATCCTCAAATTTCCCATCTCTCTGTCACTTCAGCCATAAAGGTCCAAGGACAAAGCTGGTCTCTTTCATTCATTCCCTTTAGACTTTGCTGTCCCATGTTAAGTGTGTGTGTGCGTGTGTGTGTGTGTGTGTGTGTGTGTGTGTGTGTGTGTGTGTTTGAGTGTGTGTGTGACTGACTGTGCTACCAGATGTCACAGACCTTATGTTGAATAGTGTCTCCTTTTGAGGATCCATTAGAGTTTGTCAACTTCATGTAACAACACAAACTCTCTGGTATTAGACACTCCTGTGTGTTCTGTGTTTCTCATTGGACTCTGGGAGAAGATTGATACACTCACGTGTCTGTGCTGTTATGAATTTAGAATGAAAATCACACATGGGAGGTACTAGGTGCCTATTTTATCCATGAGAGTTAGGTGGTGAAAGTCAGAGTTTGGAGAAGCTGTTATAGTTGGATAGTGTTGGGTATGTTCCCAAAGGCTCATGTGTTGGAAGCTTAGTCCCTAGTGTGGTGATGTCAAGGAGTGGACTTTAAGAGATGGAGTCTAATAGGGAGGGGTCACTAATGGAATGACCTAGAAAGGAGTGAAGCAGTTCTCTTCCCTGCCCCACTCCCACATCTACCACTGTGAACATTAATCACAATGATTGGCTCGGCCCATGACCTTCAGTCTGCAAAACTGTAAGCTAAACAAATTGATTTTCCTCATAATTCTTGTTATGTAATTGAAAATGGACAAACACAAAAGTTAACTACTAGATGGGTGAATGACACCATAGATGGCCATTCTCTTAAAAAGCAGAGTAAGACCAAGAAGCCCAAACTACGAATATGAAAGTCAGAGGACTATTATGGAATCATCTTTTTGTACACTGTGAAGATGTGTCTTTGCCAACATGCCTCCTGATTAGTTTAATAAAAGAGCTGACTGGTCAGTAGGTCGGGAGGAGGTATAGGTAGGACAGCAAGACATAGAGGACCCTGGGAAGAAGAAGGGAAGAATCTCAGGAGTCACAAGAGAAGCAAAATGAACGTGCCATGTTGAAAGAAGGTACAGCCATGTAGCAGAGGGTAGAAAAGTAATATGGGTTAATTTAAAATATTAGTTAGCCAATAACCAGCCTGCGCTATCAGCTGAGCATTTACAATTAATGTTAAACCTCCATGTTGGTAATTTGGGAACGGCTGCCAAGACACAAACTTCACATACAGATGGAGCCCAAATGTTGGTACCTACATCCGCATAAGATTCGAGAAAGCTTAAAAAAGTTTCTAAACACACAAAAATGGAGCCAAACATGGCTTCTTAGTCCTGAGTCTCCCATGTTGGCCGCAGTACAGGGACATGTCTCCTTACTGTTACCAACATGCCATGAACTAAGGGCACATGCTGAGTTCCCACTGTCTCTCCAAGAGGCAGAGAGGTGTCTCCCAGCCAATGCCTGTAAACTTGAGCCACCAGACTGAGCTCCACTAGCATGCTGCATGGTGGGTTTGGGGTTTTGCTCATGCAGACCTAAACGTTTTCTTATGCTCAGTTAAGACTGATCCAGATTGGAAAAAAAAACAAAAACAAAAACAAAACCCTAAAAGGATTATGGTGTTTTAAAAGATATACATAAGCTTGGGAGAGAAAAGAGAAAGGGTAGAGACATTCACAGATTAAAAAATAGTTTAAAAATGATAAAGTCCTTAAAAAAGGAATAGAGTAAAAAAACACAAGCCGCATCATTCCATAAAGATGGAAAATACACAGTGAGTCTGGATTCTGTATATTATTGTATTGTCTTTAGATTTTTCTGATTTCCAATAAAGAAACAACAGCTATTAAAACACATTGGATTATGAAAACTGCTGGATTAAACAATCCTACATATTTAAAAAATATTTTGACTTCAAAATGGAAGTCAAAAGGTGTGTTGCTTTTGGGGAAAGGTTATGCTTTTATTTACACAGAAAATGAAAGGCTATGGATTTGTTCAAGGTTAAAGATGTCAGGTTTGATAGAGAAAGAGCCTCTGAAAATCCTGACTGCAAATATAAAGAAATAAAGCTAGAAGAGCTACAAGACATGTGATGTATATTTTACCTGATCAAACATAAAACAAAAAAATTATCTTTAACGGACTTGTGCACACCTCATATTCTATACTTGTAATGTATATTTCCTTTAAAAGTTTATGTGTTTTCAGAACAAGGGGACCAAACACCAATGAAAATGGATGTTCCAGGTGATCCAGCATTTAAAAATGCCCCTGTTAAGTCTCCTCAGAATCCAGCATCCAGAACAGCTTCAAGAAAGGCTGAGATGATCCAGCCTTTCGGGTACTCCAACCAAGACTTTTAAGTAATCTTAAGTCTCTGTGTTGGTTATTTGGGAATGGCTATTGAGATACAGAGAAACTCCACCTACAGAAGACAGTTTGTGGGAGTAGATTTCCTCCTTCCACCACGTGGGTCTCAGGGTCCAAATTTAGGTTTACAGGCTTGGTGGAAAGCATTTATCCCTTTGAGCCATTTTTCCAGCCCAAAGATGTAGCCAGACTTTCCTTTGGGCCACCAGATCACGAATAACAACATGAAGATTTATTATTAATTAGGAAAGCTTGGCCTTACTTAGCTGAGGCTTTTTCCCAACTAGCTGTTATAACCGAAGTTAACCCTTTCTATTAATCTATGTTCTGCCACATGGCTTAGTTACCTCTCCTCTGTACGTATGTCTGACTTCTTCAGTATCTTGCTGGTCTCTCTCATGCACCTAGATTCATACTGAGTCCCTCTCTCTTCCCAGAAATTCTGCCTATCCTCTCGTGCCTAACTATTGGCCATTCATCTCTTCATTAAACCAATCAGAAGGCTCCTTAGGCAGAGACACATCTTCACACAGTGAAACAAATATCCCACAACATAAAGATACCTTTTTTTTTTTTTTTTTTTTTTGTACTGTTCTGGAAGTTAGATAGTCCAAGCTCAGGGTGCCTACATCTGGTGACAGGTTTCTTGTGGGGTCATCCTATGGTAAAACACCCAATGGTAAGTGACTACACTTACATACATGAGGGAGGGTGGAGCTCTCACACTCTAAATGCCTCTCAGAAATTTCCCTCTCCACATAGTTGCACTGGGGATTAAGTTTCCAAAGCATGAACTTTGGTGGACATATTCTTACCATAGCATTCTGCCTTAGCATGTCCAAATTCTCGTCCTCTGATGCAAAATAAATCCATTCTATTTCAACAGCACCACTATTAACCCATTCCAGCCCTAACTCAAAAGTCCAGAGTTGGGAGTTTCATCTATGTCACGATTCACTCATCAGGCAGATTTCCCCTAGCTGTGAACCTGTGAAATTAAATGTTATTTGCTTCTAAATGTAACAATGAGACAGGCTTAGGATAGAGCCTCATCTTTATAGAATAAAAAAGGTTAACTGCTTATCAATAAATTGAAAACACAAGACAGAAAAAAAAGCATTAATCATAAGACCCCAGAATAATCTCTTTTGGTACCATACTTCACATTCTACAGTTGTGTGTAGGCTCCCGAGGTTTGAGACATCCCCACTCATCTGGCTTTGCTATGCTCAGTCTACCCAGCAATTCTCACAGCTTGGAGTTTCCTGCCTGCAGACTTCTTAGATTGGAGTCATGTGTTTAGGCCTGCAATGGTTAATCTTCATTGTCAATTTGACTGGATGAGAATCACCTAGGCAATGCAGCTCTGGGTGTGTCTGTGGGTTTCACCTGAAGAGGAAGGATCCACCTTGAATATAAGTAGCTCGAATCCCAGAGACTAAGGGTCCCTGACTGCATAAAAAAGAAAAAAGGAGAAAGCGAGTTATAGATCCGAATTCATTTCTGTTTCTTGACTGTAGGTGAAATGTGAAGAGCTGTGTCGTGCCCCTGCTATCACAACTGGAGCCACTCTGGCTCCATATTCCTTCACTGTCAGGTGATTATATCCTCAAACTGTCAGCCTAAAGACACCTTTCCTTTGCCTTGTTTTCCTCCCAGCAACATGAAAAGTAAATAATATGTATACATACAACCCTGTGGTCTCAGGGGTTACCCTGCTCCCACAACTCCGCTAAGTATTGCCTCAGGCTGAACTCTGCAGTGCCTATGTGTCTGTGACAGGTTTCTGCCTGGGTCCCCAAGCTGTCAGAGGCATCAGTTGATGTCTAGGTAGGCCACCATGACACCGGTGCTCTTACAGTCTTCTTCCCATAGGTAGATACTGCCCAAGTTTATACATTGTGCTTTCCAGAGCACTGTGTGGAGTCACATGCTTCGTCCCTCCCCCTTGAACCATGGCCAGGGCTACTGAGGGATGCTGTACCAGAATTCAGATTTCAGAGTCCTAAGGCACAGGGCAGTGATTGCTGAAGTCCTGTTGGCACATCTCTGGAAATAGTAGACACTCAAAAGTCTTAGCTTGCCTGGGAATTCTCTGAAATACCTTCAGGGTCATTTGTTGACTTCAGGGTTAGAAGCTGTCTTCTTTGTATCCATTAATCTCTTAAGCAAACTGTTGCTGGGCCACACCCTTCATAGTCTCTCCCAAACATACTCTTTTATTCTTTACATGGCCAGGTTGAGGGGTTTCCAAAAGCTCCCTTTCTAATTCCCTTCTCATTATAAATTGTACATTAAAATAAATTCTGTTTTCTTTCCTTCCTGTCAGGGGCCAAAGACAGCTGTGGATACCTTGAGTTCTTCACAGCCTAGATATTCTTTCTGCCAGACGTCTCAGTCTATTGCTCTTAAACTCTGCCCACTACGAAGTCCTAGCACGCAGACAACCCTGCTAAGCTCTGAGCAGCTGCAATAAAAACTCTGGTTTCTAATACCCTTTTCTCATTTCTCTCTGGGACCTTAGTGGAATGGCCTTCTGTTATCGGTATTTCTGCATTTCGAGCACAACTACTTAAGTATAGGCAGGCAGTCACAGGCCACTTCACAATGGAGATACATTTCAAGGAGTGTGTGGGAATGGAGTTTTGCTGCCCTAATAGCACAGAAAGTACTTGCACAAACTAAACCTATCCACGGTATAGTCAGTCACTCAGTGACCTCTAGGTAAGCTAGAAACTGGACCTAGCCAGACTGTAGTGGCCAGAAACTGGTGAACATGAGATGTATAAAGCAGCATAATACAGCTGCTTTATAATAAAGCCATTTTAGTAAATAGGAACACACTCTAAAATAATGCTGAAAAGTATGCTATAAACACATAAAATTGGCAGCCTACTCACTGGCTGCCATTAGAAGTACTTAGTGATATACAAATTGGATGTACTATGCTTTTGTACAGTTGTCAGGAGATGGATTTGCTTAGATCAGCACCACTATCAACACATCGACGGTGTGCTCCATCGCAATCTTATGGAAGCTATGCCCTCATTACCCAATATGCTTTTTCAGGCTCCATTGGAGACTTAGGAGACCATCATTACACATGCAGTCCACTGTTGACCAACATGTTATTATGTGGTCCATGGCCACCATTCCTAAGATTATTTAGGCTTCCCTCCTGCTCTTGTCTTCTTACCCTCATCAGAATTAGTCTTACTATCCCATTAACAACAATCTAGAGTTTCCCCAGCTTGATTCTCCAAGTTCTTCTTGCCTCTACCCATTACGCAGCTCAAAAGCTACATGTGTGCCTTCACAAATGTGTCTTATTTATTTCTTCATTACAGCAACAGCCACACATTTGACTGCCAATTTCTGTTTTAGTTTGTTTTGTGCTTCTATAACAGGATATCTGAAAACAGATTTATTTAGACCAAGATTTAATTATTATAGTTATAGAGGCTGGGAAGTCCAAGGTGAACTATCCCCATTTGGCAAAGGGCCTTTTTGCTGCACCATCCATAGCAACTGTGGTAGTTTGAATGTAATTGGCACCATAATCTCAAAGGAAGTGGCACTTATTAGGAGGCGAGGCTTTTTTGGAGTGGGTATGGCTTTGTTGAAAGTGTGTCACGGTGGGGGCAGACTTTGAGGTTTCCTATGCTCAAGTTACCACCCATTGTCTCAGTTGACTTCCTGTTGCTTTCTGATCAAGATATAGCCAGCATGTCGCCATGCTCCCGACCATCATGATAAAATGGACTGAACCTCTGAAACTGTAAGTGAGCCACACAATTAAATGTTTTCTTTGTAAGAGTTGCTGTGATCATGCTGTCTTTTCACAGCAATAAAAACCCTAAGACAGACGTTGGTATCAGGGACTGGGGTACCACTGGGATAGGCCTGACAATGTTTTTGTTTAGAGTAATATGAACTTTGGGACTGTGGATTAGAAAAGCAGTTGAACCTTTTAAGTTCTGTTTAATGGGTCATCCTAGTTTGAGCGTGGAAGACAGTGGTGCTGAGTGTGATTTGATGAACTACAGGGGGCTACCTCAAGAGGTTTCAGAGGAGAAGAATTTTAGTATGTTGCCTGAAGATCCTTCTTGTGATAGTTTGGTGAAGAGAGTGGCTATCTTTTGTCCTTATCCAAAGAGTATGCCTCAGGCTAAAGTGAAGAGATTTGGATTAATTCTGTTGGCAGAAGAAATCTCAAAATAGCTTAGTATAGACTAGTGTTCATAACCAAGCAAAAAGGGGATGAAATGGGGGTTAGTGGAGGGCATGGGAAGATGGGAGGGAGAGGGAACTGGGTTTGATATGTAAAATAAGATTGTTTCTAATTTAAAAAAAGAAAGAAAAAGATTTATAACGAAAAGGTGTCAACTGAGTAGAATTGATGGGAGTTTCTGGGAAGGCAGAGGCTGGCAGATCTCTGAGTTTAAGGCCAGCCTAGTCTACAGAGCAAATTTCAGGACAGCCAACCTTAGGTAGTGAAGAACAGAAAGTTGGTGAAGATGTAATTGAATGAGGTGACCATGTTCCAGCCCTAGTAAGTAGTAGAGTTTGGTACATGGTTCTGGCTTTAGAGTTAAGGATAGAAGAAACAGGTTGTAGAATTTACCTCCACATCTAAAGAAAGCAGCTGAGGTCAGACATGTGTCAGGGATGTCCCTGAATGGAGGCCTAGTAGAGAGGTCACTGTGTGAAGATGTGAAGTTGAAGCCCGAATTGCCTTGAAGAACCCAAGATGTTAGAGATGCCAGAGTCGTGTGATACCTGCCAAGGAGAGCTGCTAACAGGGAATGGAACCAGTCCAAGAGAAAGAAGTGTGTGGCATCAACAAACTAAATGGAATTGGAGATCTGAAGAGCATTTTGACCTCAGACAAGGAGATGCAGAGTTTGGGTTTGCCCAGCTGATTTTCAGTCTGGCTTTGGTCCAGTATTTCCTCACTATGGTCCCTCCCCTACATTTTGTAATGGTAATGTAAATCCTGTGTCATTATGTGTTGGGAATAATGACCTGGGTTTTTTATTTTTATTTTTGCAGGTGATTACAGTTAAGAGATTGCATGAATCTCAGAAGTAACTTTGAACTTTGGACTTGTAAACAGTGCTGAGACTGTGGTAGACTATGGGGACTTGAAGTTGGTTGGACTAGATGCATTTTGCATTATGATGTAGCTAAAGCTTATGGGTGCCAGAGGTGTGTGTGTGTGATAGTTTGAATGTATTTGGTCCCCATAATCTCATAGGGAGTGATACTATTAGGAGGTGAGGCTTTGTTGGAGTGTATTGTCTTGGAGAAAGTGTGTCACTGTGGAGGTGGGTTTTGAGGTTTCCTATGCTCAAGATACCACTCGCCCAGTGTCTCAGTTGATTTCCTGTGGCTTTCTGATTAACATGTAGCCACCATATCTGCCTGCATGTCACCATGCTCCCTACCAATAATGGAATGAACCTCTGAAACTGTAAGCAAGCCACCAAAATTAAGTGTTTTCTTTACAAGAATGTCTGTGGTTCATAGTGTCACTTCATAGCAATAGAAACACTAATTAAGACAACAACTGTGTGTGAATGTGAGTAAGAGAGGTGAGTGGGTAAGCATCTCTTTTTACACAGAACACAGTGCTGATAACCTGGCCATTCTCACGGTTAACAGCATTAATCTATTCACAGGGTCAGAGTTATGATGATACCGCATCTTCAGGGTCCCACCTGTCAACACTGCTGCCTTGGGAGTAAGAGCACAGTGGTTAGAAACTCCCATTGGTCAACTTGCTGAGATCTCCTGACTTACTGTTGCTTCATGATGGACGAAAACAGAGTCTTATCGTGAGTGCTCTAGTCAGGGCACATGCCAGGACACAAGACTTCTGAGATGACACTTGGAACCTTTCATCCTTGCCATGCTGCCATCCTGAAGAAATCACTCAGGGGAGAAAACTCTGCCAATTTTCAACAGTAAACCTCACATGCTAGTTTTTGTTTTCTTTTTCTATTTTTCTTTTCTGTTTCCACCCTCTTTCCAGATTCACTAGATTGGAGTGCAAGGGTCTTAGACACCTGGTGCTGAAGTCAGCTTCAACTTTGTACACTGTCAACATTATCTTAACCCTGATGAATTAAGAAATAGTCCTTGTTGGCCAATGTGTTTAGTTAACTACAAAAAAATCCACATAGTGGTTTTTACTTTTTGAAGTATTATCATATACTCTCGAAAGAAAGAAATAGAGAATTTAAAAAAAATAGTAAATGAGTCAGTACACTTTAGAGAAAAAAATTGTTAGTAAAATTTTATTAAACAAATACATACAGCTTGAATCATTTTGTTTCTCAGTTAAAAGCAAAATCTACCTTACTACTACATTGTTTCACAACTCAGGAGAAAATAAGAACTTGGGAGAATTCTAGGGAGAAGCTGGAGTGAGAAGCACCAGAAATCCCCTATCTAGACAGCAATGCATCGGTTTGCTGATGGAACTGCTGTGGACCTCTGCAGACTGTCAAAAGCATGCAACTTCCAGGGCAAGGCTCCAACAGTAAAGTGCAGTAGCAATGCCACTTTCCTGCCCCTTTGTCAGTGCAGCAGACAGTGGCCCATAGGTTCCTGGGTCAGTCTGCATGTCTGCACACAAGGGAGTCAGGGTGGACAAGAAGGATTCTACTCTCTAATTATCTGGGGTCTGTGCTCTGACTACTGATTGGTGTTTCTAATCAAAGGGATGCAGGCAAGGAGGTAGATGGCCTCTAGCATTGCGCCATCTCTCACTGATACTATCTATGCTGACTTCATCTCCTATGCTGGCTGCTGTGACAGTCTCCTATGCTGGCTGCTGTGATGGTCTCCTATGCTGGCTCTGGGGGATTTAAAAAGCAAATGTTTGAATTCTTTGTTTTTATCTTTTCTTTTTCCTTTTGGGCAATCAGATACTAGAAACACGCCATCTCAAAAATACTACATATCCAGGAAAAATTGGAAGATGAACATGTATTCTCAGAGAAAGACACAAGATCTGAAAAGAATTTAGAGCAGTTGTTCTCAACCTGCTGCAGCCCTTTAAAATAGTTCCTCATGTTGTGGTGACCACCAGCCATAAGATTGTTTCCTTGCTACTTCACAGCTGTAACTTTGCTACTGTTATGAATCATAACCTAAATATCTGAATGTTTCTGATGGTCTTAGGTGACCCCTGTGAAAGGGTTGTTTGATCCCTGAGGGGTAGAGACCCACAGGTTGAGAAACATTGCCTTAGAGGCTCTTCCTGGACTGATGAAGAGCACAGAGACAGTCACGAGTTTTAAAACTCAGCAAGCCATGGGGAAGGGAGAGAGTCCAGTTTCCAGAGGCATTACACTATTAGATTTGCAAACATAGTTAAAGAAACAAAACCAGCAACAACTTCTTTTGAGATTTATTTAATGTGCATGAGTGTTTTTCCTGTATGTTGGTACTTGTTCCTATGTGTATGTCTGTTGTTCACAAAGTTCAAAAGAAGGCACTAGATGCCCTGGAACTGGAGCAAGAGAAGGCTGTGGGTCACTGTGTGTGGGCTGGGAACCAAACTCTGGGCTTCTGCAAGAGCAGCAAGTGCTCTTAAGCACTGAGCCATCTCTTCAGCTCCTGCATGCCTAGTTGTCAACAAGAAAACCATGAAGCACAAAGTGAAGCAATGTAATGTGGCTCACTCTAAAGGAAAAATAAATTAATAGAAATTGTCCCTGAAAATTACCTAGTGACAGACCCTTTAGACAGGTCTAATAGACAAAAACTTAAAGCGACTGTCTTTAAGTGCTCAAAGAACCAAAGGAAATGGTGGAAGAAAGTCTAGAATATGAACTATGAGTATAATGGAAACAGTAACAAAGAGATGGAATTCCTAAAAGAAACCAAAAATAAATTCTCTAACTGAAAAATAGAACTAAAACACACAATTTGCTAGAAGGATTCAGGGATGTATTGGATCAGGTAGAAGAAAGAATTTGAAAATAGGACAAAAGAAATGATGGAGTCTGGAGATCAGGGAATCTGCCTTGCAAGCATGGGGGAATGGATGGAGTTCAGCCTCTAGAGCCCAAATAAAAGCCGGGTACAGTTACATTTGTTTTTTAAGCACAGTGCTGAGGAAGTGGGACCAGATAGATGCCTTAGGCTTGCTGGTCAGACAGCCTACCCTAATTGGGAGCTCAGGCCAGTGAAAAACCCATCTCAAGAAAAGTGTGTGGCTCTCCTCTTACCTACACACACACGCACGCACGCACGCATGCACGCACGCACGCACGCACGCGCACGCACAGGAATATACACATACAAAGAATGAAGAACATGAAACAGTGCTTAAGTGGTCTGTAGGAGTACATCAAGCAAACTCTCCTAGTGAAGAACTGTGACCAAATACCTGGCAGAAGAAACTAAACAAGGAAAGGTTTATTTTGACTTCACAGTTCATAGAGATCCAGTCCATTATCCCAGAGAAGGTATGGTCACCAGAGTGTGAAGCAGCTAGTAACTGCTCAGTGAAAAGGGCTGAGAGGTGCATGCTGGTACTTTGCATTCTTTTCACTCAGTTCAGGACACCAGCCCATAAAATGATGTCATCAACATTAAGGGTGGTCTTCCCTTGCTTACTTAAATTTTTATGAAAATGCTTTTGTAGATCTCTCAGAGGTGTGTTTGCATGGTAATTCTAAGTACAGTCAAGTTGATAATGAAGGCTAATCATTATGTCAACAAATATATGCATTGTGGGAGGAACCATTCATTCTGGATCAAAAGAAATGAGAAAAGAACAGAGAAGATTAATAGCAATAATGTCTGAAAGTTTCCCAAATTTAATGAAAGCCATAATCATAAACATTCAAGAAGTACAACAAACTCCAAGTAAGATGAACTCTAAAGATGAGAAACTAAGGCAAAATCAAACTTGCAAAAGACAATGAATCTTGAAACCAATGTAAGGGAAGTGACACATCATGTCTAAGGGACCCCCAAAGCAACACAAGAGAAATGATACATCACATACAAGAGACCCCAATAAGACCACCAGAAGTTTCCATTGAAGCTTTCATGGGCAGAAGACAGTATGTTCAAAGTGTCTTAAAAAAATAGCCAACCATCCTGGGAGATCGTAGTACATCCCTGTATTCCCAGCACTCAGGAGGCAGAGGCTCCTCAGAAGCAGAGGATCTCGTTGAGTACAAAGCCAGACTGGTCTACAAAGCAAGTCCCAGAACAGCCAGAGCTGTTACGTAGAGAAACCCTGTCTTGAAAAAAAATAGCCAACTATATAAACAAGAAATTGCCAACCAAGAATCTAATGTCTTTTAAATGTAAGAGAGAAATTAAGAAATTCCTAGTTAAAAGAATTTGCTATTCCTGTCAGATGTTGGTGGCACACACCTTTCATCCCAGCACTTGGTAGACAGAGGCAGGTGGATCTCTGTGAGTTTGAGGCCAGTCCGGTCTACAGATTGAGTTCCAAGACAAAGCAATACAGAGAAACCTTGTCTTAAAAAAAATAAGATATTGCTATTCTTGTCTTGGAATGAATGCTCAAGGAAACTCTCAGAGACAATTAAAGAAACTTAGTAACTCAAAACTTCTCGAAGAAATAAAGATTTAATAGAGGGAACTATGTGGACAGTGATAAAAAGTTGGTATTAAAACAAGTGTTATGGAATGTCACTTTAATTATATAAAGATGTGTTACATTTATGTTGTGAAACATATTTCTTTACTTGAAGGTGTGTTACATTTGCCTCTGTTGCATTTGTTTAATGATGCAGGGATGTGTTACTTTTGTTTATGCTACATTTGTTTAATTATGTATTATGTTACATAATTATGTTTAAATATGTAAAGATGTATTGCATTTGTTTCACCTTGCCCACCTAGAGCACCTGATTGGTCTAATAAAAAGCTGAACAGTCAATAGCTAGGCAGGAGAAGGGTATTTGGGGATGGCAGGCAGAGAGAATAAGTAGGAGATATCTGAGAGAGAGAGAGAGAGAGAGAGAGAGAGAGAGAGAGAGAGAGAGAGAGAGGAGAAAAGAGATGAATGAGAAGGAAGGGAAGATCAAGGGAGAAAGAGAGGGAGACACCAGGGCTAGCCAGCCAGGCAACCACCAACAAGCAGACAAACACTAGGACATACAGAAACAAAGGTAAAATCCCTGAGGGCAAACTTAGATAAAGGGAAACATAAGATAAGGCTGAGCATTCATAACTAATATTAAGTCTCCATGTCATGATTTGGGAGCTGGTTGGTGGTTTAAAAGAAAGCCTGCTATGTACAACTTCAGCTTGTAATGTTTTTTTACAATGTAATTTAAGAGAATGATTAGTTTCTCTTTGTGGGTATAAAGTTCATAAAAACATAACTGTGTGACATCAAGAATCAAAAAAATGCATGGTGGTGTGCCTTTAATCCAAGCATTTAGGAGGCAGAAGCAGTAGGTCTCTGTGAATTTGAAGCCAGCCTGTATTATCTAGGGAGTACACATTGTGATCTTGTCTCAACAAACAAATAAGAAAAAGAGGGGGGTGCACAGGGCTGGCAAGATGGCTTAGTGGGTAAAGGTACCTGCATCCAAGCCTGATGACCTGAGTTCAGTTTCTGGGACCCATGTATACAAAACAAACAGATAAATGTTAAAAAAAAAACACACCTTAAACAGCTATTAAAGGAAGCAGTGTTTTTGGTCATTACAGAAGATAAGATGCTATAAATTCAAATTAGAGTCTTATGACTTTACATTTTGCATGTAATTCTTATGGTAATCACAAACTTATAGCTATAAAATATATATAAAAGGAAATAAGAAAGGAACTTGAAACCCACCCATCAGAGAATCTATTTTGTAGAGATCCAAATTTATTTGAAGCAAGAAAGTCCAAACTGAAGGTAAATGTTTCCCCAGGGTCAGCACACAGAAGCTAATAGAGCTGTGTTCCAAGAGGGTCAAACTAACTCTGAGTTGGCAAGAGAAGTTGACAGTATTGTCCACTGGTTTTGTAGGTGTGAACGATAAAATACCTGGGGGACTTGAAGTTCAACTCCATTGTTTCACAGACCACCAGAAGCCTAGCAATGTGTGACAGGGTCAGAGTCTCTGTAAGGAGGGCTTGAGAAGCCATTAAGTGATGCTATTAAAGTAAAGTCTAAGTTGTAATGAAGATCCTCGGGGTTATCTCAGACGCCTGGCTCATTGGATGTCTTGAATGGAAAGCTGCAGGAATGGAGGGGTCTGGCTTTAGAGAGGGAGGCTATGTGTTATGTGGTAGAATATTATTTTCAGGTATGTGACTTTTTTTTTATTCTGCATTTATTCAACTCTGTGAAGCTGTGTTACTGTGCCTGTCTAAAACACCTGGTGGTCCTAATAAAGATCTGAATGGCCAATGTGAGGCAGGAGCAAGGATAGGTGGGGCTGGCAGGCAGAGGGGATAAATAGGAGAAATGAGGGAGCAGGGAGCAAGAAGAGCACAAGGAGAAGAGGATGTCAGGGGCCAGCCACCCAGCCACCCGGCCACCCGGCCACCCGGCCATCTGGCCACCCGGCCACCCAGCCAGCCATGAGTAAGAAGCAAAGAAAGATATACAGAAGAAACATAAAGGCCCTGAGACAAAAGGTAGACAGGACAACTTAAGTAAATCTCACTAGAAATAAGCCAAGCTAAGGCCAGGCATTCATAACTAAGAAAAAGCCTCTGTGTGTGTGATTTTTGAGACCTGGGTGGCAGCCCCCAAAAGGCAAAAAAAAGATCATACAATAGTGTTATGCATGTGTCAGAGCTGAAGTTCAGGACAAGCTACGCATTTCAGATTCCAGTAAATTTCATCTTGAGTCTCAGATGCCAGACATGGAGCTTTAGGATTTGGCATTTGCCCTGTTGGATTTTGGCATTTTGGTCCAACAATTCATTGCCATGATTCAATTCTTCCATTTTGGAATGATGGTGTTCATTCCATACCACTGTATGTTGGAATCATGCAACTTCTTTTTAATTTTATAGGAGCTCAAAGAATGCCTCAAATCTAGATGAGAAATGGACTTTACACTTTTTAAACTGTTGGGACTTTTGAAGTTGGATTGTATATTGATTTATGAGATGAACATGAGACTTTGGTGATAAGGAGTTATGATTTAAAATGATATTGTATTTGGGTATCAAGGTGACAAGAGGTGGAATTGTGATGACTAATCTCAATCTTCAACTTATGAAATCTAGAACACCCGGGAGATGGGCCTTTGTGTATACCTCTAAGGTATTCTCTTGAGTAAGTTGATGAAAGTGGGAAGGCCCACCTATTATAGGCACATCATTAGGCTGGGACACCTGAGCTGTACAAAAAGATGAGCACAGTGTAAGGATTCATTGTTTTCTGCTTATTGACTATGGATGGAATGTGACCACCTTCTTCAAGTTCCTGCTGCTGCTACTGTCACATACTGATGAACTCCAACCTTGTATTGTGAAGCGAAATAAACCCTTTCTACTAATTTTTTTCATTGGGTTATTTTATGACAGCAACAGAAAAGTATACTAGCCAAATGGCTAATTTTGATAGTTGACTTGAATGCATTTAGAATTATTTAGAGAACAGACAAACACATTTCTGGGTATGTGTTTGAGGGCATTTTCATATGTTTGCATTAGGGAGAAAGAACCACCCTTCATGTGGGAAGCATCATCTATCCAGGCTGGGGGCTCAAAAAATAAAAGGGGGAGAAGGAGAAAGACAGCTCAGTAATGCACCCCTTCCTCTGCTTCCTGGCTGCTATGATGTTAACTTATCTTCTATGCCATGCTCTCAAATGTATGTCTTGATACCTCTGAAACCAAATAGAGCCTAAACAAATCCTGTTGTGGAATATTAGTTTAAGATGTGTTAAGTTCATTTAGGCTGTGGAATATTTGTTTAACAATGCAAAGATGTGTTTCATTCTTTTATGTTGAATTTGTTTAACTCTGTGAAGCTGTGTTACTTTGCCTGTCTAAAATACCCTGATTGGTCTAATAAAGAGCAGAAGAGCCAATAGCTAGGCAGAAGAGGGATAGGCAGGGCTGCCAGGCAGAGAGAATACATAGCAGGAGAAATCTAGGCTTGAGAGAGGAGACGGAGCAAAAGAAGGAGAGGAGCACACCAGGGGACAGCCAAACAGCTACACAGTCAGCCACAGAGTGAGAAGGAAAGAAAGATATAAAGAATTTAAGAAAAGTAAAAAAGCCCAGAGGCAAAATGTGGTTAAAGAGAAATGGGATAATTTAAGTTAGAAAAGCTGGTTAGAAGTAAGTCAAGCTAAGACTGGGCATTCCTGAGTAAGAAATAAATCTCTGTGTATTTATTTGCAAGCTGGGTGATGGCCCCCAAGAGAAAAAAAAAAAAAAAAAACCACTAGCAAAATCCTTTCATTTGTTTCTGTTGGGCATTGATCATCACAGTGATTCAAAAGAAACTAACACAGCAACAAATTGAAAACGAGAATGACTTGAGTAGACATTTCTCCAGAGATAATATATGAGTGGTCAATAAGAAACTGAAAGACTTTTCTGGTGTTCTAAGTCATCAAATACACATCAAAATAACAATGGCATATCACTTCATACATTAGGACTGCTTCTCTCTCTCTCTCTCTCTCTCTCTCTCTCTCTCTCTCTCTCTCTGACACACACACACACACACACACACACACACACACACACACACACACACGCACGCACGTGTGCACACACACACACACACACAGGAGTTGGTGAAGACGTGGAACAATGGACCTCTTCTTTGAACAATGTTAGTAGTAGAAATGTAAAATGGTACAGCTGGTATAGAAAACATCATTTGACTTTTCAGAAACTTAAAAACAGAATGATTATAAGACCAAGCAATTCTGCTCCTGGGCATTTGTCCCAGGAGTTGAAAGTCAGGTCTCAAGGATCTTGAAGAAGAGTCTTAGACATGTTTGCAGCAGCTACACTGTGGGTAGAGCCCATTGCACACTGATGGATGAGTAGCTAAGCAATCGTAGACACACACATGCTCAACAAGGAAGGTAATTCTGACATATGCTGCAATGAGGCCCAGCCTTGAGCACATTATACTAAGTGAAATAACAGAGTCACAAAAACACAGAAATGCTGTGATGCTGTGGGAATAACTGGAATAGACAAGATCATAGAGATGGTGGCTGCAAGGAACCAAGAGAAGAGATGATGCAGAGTTAGTGTTTAGTGGGTACACACTTTAGTTTTACAGACTGAAAGATCTGTACACCCAGCTACTAGGGAGGCTGAGGCAGGAGGATTCCAAATTCCAGGACTACAGGGGTTCCAGAATGAGTTCAAGCCTAGCCTGGGCCATGCTGGTATTTCTCTCAAGATAAAATGTCAAAATAAAGTTGGCGAGATGGTTTGGCAAGCATAGGTACTTGCTGTCAATGATGACCCGAGTTTGATCCTTGGGACAAACATGATAAAAGGAGAGAACTGGTTCTTCCAGTTGTCCTCGAACCTCCAGAGGAGTGCCAATGGCATGTGCACATGCACACACTCTAAATAAATGTAATTTAAAAAGAAAAACAAGAGGGATTGAGGTATAGCTCCGGGATAGAACACTCGTGCAGAGTGTGCCAAGACCTAGGCTCCATTCCCAGAACTAGGCAGGGACTAGAGATGGCTGGTGCGCTTGTTCTCATGCAACATGATGAATACATTTAATACCACTGAGCTGCACGTTAAAATAGTTAAGATGGTAAATGTGTGTAAAAATTGGAAAAAATGAAAAAAATTTAATTAAAGAAATACAAATACTATTGTTGCCAAACCAAAGCTAAAGAAACAAAACCCTAACAACTTGGGTTCATAAGGCTGTGCAGACAGCTTTAAGATGTTATATCTCAGGTGTTTGTTTGTGTTGTGTGTGGGGCAGATGCATATGGCATTTTGTGTAGGATGTATGTGCACATTTACCTGTGTGGGTGCACACATATGGCGGTCAGGGGAGGGTGTCAGGGGAGGCCGGAGACAGGGCCTCTCAATCTAGAGCTGACTGGTAGCTAGAAAGCCCCACCAACTTTCTAATAACTTTTCTCCTGCTAAGGCTAAAGACATGTGCCTGGTCACACCCAGGTTTTTACTAGGGATTTGAACTAGAATTCTTATGCTTGCACATCAAGCATTCTTACCCACTGAGCCATTTCTTTAGACCCTCCGATAGGGTTTTAAACCCGAGATAAGCCACTGAAAATAAACAGCAAATCTTCTTGGTGCTGTCACTCAAGCGGAGACTGGCTAATACCTTCGAAACATGACAACTGTCCAGAAGTGACACTGTGGCTGTGAAATAATACATTCTGTCTGAACAGCGCATGTTGACAAGTGATATGCAAGCAAAAGTGGTGGATCCTGAGGGTGGAAAGGAACATGAGCATCGAGCTGAGCTGGGGAAATGGGGGGGGTGTTATGTGCATAGGCAGCAACCAAAACAAAGTAGGTATGCAAATGCCATAGGGCAATTTGTTCCTTTGTAGGTTGGCTTTATAAAAATGTGTGTTGGGCATAGAGAAGACAATCCTGTTTATTGTGCCTTTTTCTAGGGGTGGAGGGCACAGTAGATATCTAACCCAGCCTGCTGGTTACCAGCTATGTGCCTTAGCAAGGGCACCTATCCTCTTTGAGTCCCAGTTTCCTTTACTGTAGGTGGCAGAGTCACTGGGAGGCACAAGGCCAGGAATGTAATGATGGCCATGCTTGCTGCTACTCTGAATAAATTGGTCAGCTGTACACCTAACATGTGAGCATCCAATCTTAGCCTTCTCTAGCATACTGAAGAGCCAGCTGAGCAGTAGCTGTGGATTCCTGTCCCTGTAATCAAACAGCACTTCCCACTTGGTCAGAATGGTGCAATCCTGATAAGAAATAGTCCCTCTTGAAAAAACCAACAAAAAAAAAGAAAAGAAGAAAGAAAGAAAGAAAGATAGAAAGAAAGGAAGGAAGGAAGGAAGGAAGGAAGGAAGGAAGGAAGGAAAGAAGGAAGAAAGGAAGCAAGAAAGTCCCTCTTGGCAAATAAGCTTCAACCTCAAACAAGCCCACATGGTTTATTTGTTTTTTCTTTTTTTTTTCAGCAGCAGCACTGGATTGCCATTTTAGCATTTACTGACCAACAGCAGATCACCACAGCAGGATGGAGGCTCTACCCCCATAACTGGACATGCCCTAACTTACTTGGACTGGCTGTGACTTCATTCTTGGTTTCCATAGCCCTGCTCTGCAGCAGGCTTCCCACAGCACTCGTAACAGTTGGTTGTTTTTTGGGACTTGTCTGGGTTTTACCCTACAGATAGAAAGAGGCACAGCACTGTAACCTTTGGGTACCAAGCAGAAAATAAACTTGTATTCACTCAGCAAGCAGAAAGTTAGAGTCCTCATGGGGACTCTTGTGCCCAGAGGAAGGTGACAGGCACCCAACATTTCAGTTACCGGGGAATGAGGCCTCTGGCTGGAGGTGCTCAAAGTCATAGTTTGGTTTGGGAACATTCATTCATAAGGAATACCCCAGGGTTGGTGGTGATCTGTTTATCCTATAAAATCAGTTTTGTGAGAACAGAGAAATCATTTAATATCAGTCAGGATATAGTTGTGGAATATTTTACTTTTCTTAACCCTTGAAGATGGCTTTTTGTTTTCTAACCGGAACAGAGGAGGAAAACCAGATTGACAGGCAGCACATGTTTTAAGCCGAGAATTCCAATCCTCCCAGGCCTCCGCTAGTCCTACAGAGCAGCTGCACACTGCACAGATGGAAACCAAACAAGGACTAAACATCCCAGGGAGCCCCACTTGGCTCGCTGTGGATCTGAGGGCCCATGGAAAATTCGGCACAAAGATACTCTGTTCTTTAAGTAATGCAAGGATTGTGGTGATAGCATAGCAGGAAGATCATCCATCCTCAGCCAGCTAAAATAATGTTGCTGTTAGTATTTTGTGTGTTGGGGGTGTATGTGTATGTGTTCAAGTTGATGTTAGTGTCTACCCAAGCACGTAGAGATCAGAGGAGGATGTTGGATATCTTTCTCTATTGTTATCCACCTTACTTTTTTGAGACGGGCTCTTTCATTGAACTGGAAGCTCACTGTTTTAGCTATATGGCTGGCTAGTAAGCTCCCAGGATCTGTCTGACTTTGCCCCCCAGTGCTGGCATTACAGGAATATGTGGCCATGTCTGGCTTTTGCATGCTGGGGATTTGAACTCAGGTCCTCTTGCTTTCAAGCAAATGCTCCCACTGAGCTGTCTCTCTAGCCCCTAAAGGTTTATTTTTAGAGGCCAATATTGGTCACCTCTGGTTAAGGTTATGGCTGATTTTTAAAGTTGATTATGTTTGAAATGGAAACACATTTTGGCTGTGCCATTAACAGTCCTGCAAGCCTGAAGCAAGCTCTCCCTTCTTGTTCCATTTCTGAACAAGCTCACTATTAGGCAAGATCCCAGAGTGGTGGCATTGGCACTCAGGGAGCAAACACTGTCATTCAGACAGACTCAGCAGTGAGCAAAGGAATTCAGGGAGCAAGCAATTTCCCCTCTGTGCTCCCAGTCACTACTAAGCTCTGGAAAACAAGCAGAGGAATAGGGCCAAGTCACTGGTTATGCTCGGGAGAGCCAGCTGGCCTTCTTCACAAATAAAAAACACTTCTGTTTGCTCGTTCCCTCCACCCTCTTTGGCCCCACTAACACTGGCAAGCTCTATGGACTGGATAGACCATCTGTAGTAATGTCGGTTGCTGGTACTGCTGTATAGGGTGGAGGAAGAGTTGAACTTGCAGACTTCTCCACACTTAGGTTGTATTCAAGCCTAAAGCTGCCATGGTCTTTCAAAATTGTGATTCCAACCCCAGCAAAAGGAGAGGGCTTTAGAAAAGCAGAAGGAGGACCAGGTAAGTGGAGACAAGACAGCAAAAGGACTTTGGGCCAGTGCCATACTCCCAACAACCTCAACCAGTTATGCATGATTAATGTCACTTACAGGCAAAAGTAAATCTCAAAGTCCTACCTACAAATAACCAAGAACACAATGGGAAGTCAAACCCTTGCCACTGACCACAGAATCCTGGCTCTCTTGACATTATATTCTTCCCCCACTATCTCAGTGGCAAAGACTAAGCCTCTAAACCTCTATTTACCACTTGCCCAACATACATGTATCATATGTCTTCCCTCCTGTGTTCCTTCAGGTTTTGAGCACCACATCCAATGTGTGTAATCAGAAATGTTCCAAAATCAGAAACATTTGACCACCAGCATGATGTCACAAGAAAATTTCTACGAATGACCTCATGTGATGTGTTGCAATTGAAACACAGGAGTATGGGAAACTTTGTATAAATTACCTTCTGGCTGTGTGCCTTAAGTATACATGCACATACCAATTGTGTAAAAAAAATTTTAATAATCTGAAACACTTCTGAGTATTTCTGAAATACCATCTTAGATAAGGGATTTTCAACCTGTACTGTTATCTAGATGCCCAGACTCTAATGTCCAGTTTTATTTTAGTACCAATCATTTTCTCAGCTTCATTAATTATTCCTTACGTTAGTTCCCCTACTAGTCCCCTCATTCCAGGAGCCCTTATTATTCCCGCTCTGTGCTTCCTTTCTGGTTTCCCTCAGTTCACCAAGGACAGTGACTGCAAAAGTGACCTTTCTAAAAGTCCATTTCGTGTCACCCTGCTTTTCCCCTACTGAATTCATGTCTACATTGTGATGACACATGAAGCCACTAATAGATAATGGAACAGAAGAGACAGTACTGCCAGGCATGGTGGCACAAGTCTTTAATCCTAGTACTTGGGAAACAGAGGCAGGCAGATTTCTGAGTTCAAGGAAGGCCTGGTTTACACAGTGAGTTTCAGGACAGCTAGGGCTACACAGAGAAACCATGTTTTAAAAAAAAAAAAAAAAAAAAGGACAGAAGGGCGCAAAGGAAGGTGGTAAGATGGCTGCATGGCTTCCCAGAAGAATTACCCTGTTCCTGCTGCAAGGCTCTCAGGTCTGGCTGTTCCCAGATGTTAGAGCATCTAGCTGATCAATTCCTTTCATCCTCCAATCTGAACTGGCTTGAACCATAGCCCTTCTAAATCTGCTGCCTTTGTTGTTCCATCTTGTCAATCCCCATCAGAGACTCTGTGTTTTTTGGTTAGTGCCTCAGGTCATAAATTAGACATGTTGTATATCTCATCCATCCCCCTTCTGCTCTACAGAACAGAACCCATGCCTCGAGGCATCTTCTTGGCAACATTTCTCCCACCCAGACCGGTTTCACTGAGTCATAATTCTTTTCTGGGTGGGTTAGGCTGATAAACACCATTGAATAAGCAGGGTGTTAGCATAATGCTATAGACACATTCTTTATCTACTGAAGTATTCATCCTGAAAGGCTTCAAACATTTTACAAGTATTTTTTTTTTCCTGCATCAAGCCAGAAGTAGCCAACTCCCATGGAGACAAGCAATAGCGATCAGCCTTCTGACCCTTTTGCTTGGGATCAGCCTTCTGACCCTTGGGCTTCTGAGGACCAACAGTTAAGCTACCTGGTAGATGCTACCTATTTGCTCCAGGCATGCAAGGACACAAAGACCTCAGCTGGAGGAAAGATGTTTACCTGAGTTCTGGATGCCAGTCTGGCTGCTGTTTGGGCTGGGTCAAAGACGCGTCGAGAGGACTGGTCTTTGCAGAAATTAATGTGTCGCTGGGCAGCAGTTTCATTAAATCTCCTCATGCAATATGGGCACTGAATATAATCTGGATAGGAATGCACCAACAAACCACAATTAACATTTCAAAAACAACTGTGGAATGGAACTATAGGAAGTGAATCAAGCGGAGTGTAAACTCTGCTCCCACATCGAAGAACGAGGTCCCAGACTCTGGGTTGAGACAGCCTAGCCCAAAAAGGGAAGCTCAAATAGAGACATGGCAGGGGAAAAAGTCCTCCCTATTCCAATTAAGAATATCCCTTTAAAATGCTTGCATAGCATCTTTTTCAGGTAATAGATTAATTTTACTTAGGAACTTCAAAAATGACAGCTTTGTGTGGAAGTCTTAACATCATCTAGTTTTTATGGTAAGGAAGTGCATAGATGATCCAGGAGAAGACCAGGTCTGGTACTAGTTGAGGCAGAAGGTTGTTCACTTACAGAATTACAGAGAGATACTATTTAGTTTCAAAATGTAGGTGTAGGAGATGAGGTTGGGCTCCAATCTCACAGTGTTGTTAGCAACAGGAATGTCTTTTGCAGTGGCTAGATTTTTTTCCCCCTCACTTATGTGAAGGAGGCAGATGACATATTCAAGAAGGGAACTTATAAAAAGAGAAAAGGATAAAAGTTGGTAGGGGGTCAAAAACTGAAGACCAAACAAGGGTGATGGGAAAGTAGCTTTAGCAATAGCTTAGGGTTCCCAGGCAAAACCCAGGCAGCTTCTGGTGACCCTAGATTGTCTGTGGTTCTGTATAACACCTTGTCAAATTTTCTTTCATGTGCTATCATCAGATACAACCAGCTAGTGAATGACGTGGGAACCGAGAGAGATCTAAGGTTGTCTTATAACATGGAGATTCCCACAAGCAAGGCTGGGTCTGTGCCTATCCCTTTTGAGCACACAGGGATTAGCGTTAGCTTTGTTCTTGACTTAGGCATCTTTAAGGGATATGAGTGACATAAAGATTTTCCTCCCAGCAAGGGTCTGAGATGCATCAGCCTTACACTCAGGGTGGACGTTTACATCATTGAATAGTCAGCATTCCTCTGTGTACAGAGATGCCTTTAAAGAAAAGTTGTTTTATTTAACAAGCCCTATCTTTTAAGCAGTTTAAAGAGTTTTCTATTTGAGCAAACAACATCCTAAAATGAATACTCTTCAAATGTAAAAATTATCAACGTTCAGGGATGACCTAGTAGTCATCCCTTTGATTTGCCATTCTAGAAAGCAATGCAATCATTCATTCAATGCCTACTGTAGTGCGCACATTGCTTTTTAGGTCTCTGCAATCAAGAAATATGTATTGGAGTGCAGAAACAAAAAATGAAAATTTCACACAGTGATAAATGGCTCAAACAAACAAAACAAAACAAAACTGCAAAGCATTAAGAAATAAAGATGAGATTAGTTCTGGAGCCTGCCTGACTGGTTTTGAGCCCAAGTCCTTAACTTCCTATGTGTATGAACTTGGACAAGTTGCTCAACTTCCATAGGTCCCCATTTCTTCAGCATGTCCATATCACCTATGTCATCAGGTTGTTGTGAAAGTTAATAGATAATCCACACAAGAGCTTGGTGAAGCAGGAAGGGTGGGACATCCACAAATGTTATAAATGCTGGCTCTTGCTGTATGGAAACAGGTTCAGCAAGCCTATGCTTCCAATGGCTAAACAAACGGGCAAACACTTAGAAACTACAATGTGCCCAGATCATTCAGAACTCATTCACGGCACTGTAGAGAATCTACCTAGAAATGGGCATTCAGTGTGGTGGTTATTTCTTGCTTTTTCCAGGTAGGAAGCCAAGCCTGAAAGCAGACAGGCTGCTCTATAAATCCTACTCATGTCTGTCAAAGACGATGCTTCGGCATTGTTGAGCCAAGTTCCATTAGTCTAGCTATTTATTGCCACCTTTCTGTGAACTTCTTGCTGCATACCACCACGGAAGCAACAATGTTTGAATATATTTCCTTGCCAACCAAAGTCTCTGAGATAATGAGGCAAACACACTTTCCAATTGGTAAGGGAGAACTAGGTCCCCTGAGGCCCCCTGGAAAGAACCAGAAGCCTGGGCATGGAAGAATAGTACAAGAAAGAAAAGGTCCTGTGGCTGAGTATTTGGACTTACTGTTCGCACTTACATTGAAGTTCAAATATTCTGAGAAAGGAAAACCATTCTTTCCCTCTGTAGCAATCATCTGAACACGGCGTGTCATAGCTCCATGTTCTATCCTAGTCTCAAATTGAGTAATCTTTGTCCTCTATTATTTATGAGCTCACACAAAAAAGTCACTATACCCTATTTATTTCTACTGAAACTAATTTCAAAGCCTAGACCACTAACCCTTACACCATGGATAGTGAGTTCAAAAACTGAACTACAAAAGGATTTTTCTGGGAAAGCTGGTCGGTGGCCAGGTCTCAAGTAAAATTAAAGTAGAAGAATAAAGAAATATTTTTAAATGCAAAGATTATGCTGAGATCCTTATGCAGCCCACAGGATGCTAACCACTGATTCAATTGCTACAGAATGATCCCAATCCTAAATATTATATATGATCCCTCTTATAAAATCTTGCAGTGAGATGGAGATTTGAATTTTTAGCAGACTTGGTTAATCCAGTAAGAACTAGAATAAATATATACAGGTCATGAAAACTGAGTCATAAAAGTGGGGACTCACGCTGACAAGTGAAAGGAAATTGCTTGCAAACTCATACATATTAGGTCATATTGTATTGTATATAAAACTCTCTTTGTATGTGCATATAAATTTTCTAGAACATAAGCCTAAGAATTCAGGTTAATATAAAATCCCCACACAAGCAATGTAATCAAACTGCAATGAAAATACACTACTGTGAAGTATTGTTAAGTGCATATAGTAAGGAATTTAATTATAAAATTTGTATTTTGGCATAAAACTCCGAAAGGAAGAAAATTAATGGAGCATGTGATGAGACCTGCAGAGGGAATTGTTTTTTTAAAGAAATAATGATCCTGTCACTTTAGAGCCTACTGAGTAAGGGAAGGAAACCATGCAGCACGTCCGACAGGGTTTCCCATCATCAGATAACTGTAAAGTAGCCATCAGCATGCAGCTTCTTGTGTTCAAATGACCCCAGCCAGTGGGAGCTCACTGACTCTGGGCCGAGAGCTGGGGAACCTGCATAGGTCCAAACTAGGCCACCCTGAATGCAGGTAACAGTAGGTGGCTTGAACAGTTTGAGGGGTCACTGGCAGTGGGACCAAGATCTGTCCCTAGTGCTTGAACTGGCTTTTTGGAAGCCCATTTCCTATGGAGGGATACCTTGTTCAGCCTGGATATGGAGTGGGGAGGGGCTTGGTTCTGCCTCAACGTGGTGATGGACAGACTTTGTCGACTCCACATGGGATGTCTGTCTTACTCTCTCTAAGGAGCAGATGGGGGGTGGAATGGGGGGCAGATGGGGGAGCAGGAAGAGGGGCAGAAGGAGGAACTAGGAGTGGTATGTAATAAAAATAAAATAAAATAAAATAAAATGTAAAAAAAAATAAAGCTGTTTCTCATAAGAGGCATGCTTTGTTCTGTGCGGATGACTCAGATGGGTAAACACTTACTTTGCAAGTACAATGAACTGAATTTGATTCCCCCAAACCCACAAAAAAAAGTCTGTGTGGTGGCATGTACAAGGAATGCCGACACTGCAGATGTGGAGACAGGAGGATCCCTGGGGCTCACTGGCCAGTGGGTCTACTCCAATGAGTGAGCTTCTGGTCAATGAAAGACTATCTCAAAGAAGGTAGGTGGTGTTCCACAGCACAGCATCTGAGTTTATTCTCTGGTTTCCAAACCTACATGCATGCCTATGGGCACACATGCATCTGCACACACACATGAACTCTGCATGCACATACAAAGAAATGTTTTGTTTTCTGATTCTTGTTACTAACATGGTAGACATAAATCTTTGCATTAAACATATTAAGATGATGCATTATTTTAAGCTACATTTTCATTAGTATAGAGCAAAAATAAAGCAATTATTAAGATTATTTTCTGGTATAGTAGTTCAAATGATTTAAGTTTTAGGAGGTATTTATTGTGTGACTACACGGTGGATTGTTTTTAGACTTTTTCAAGAGAACTTTTTGGAGGAGTAACTTACAAAATAAAATGCATTTATTTTAAGTTGGAGGTTTCATGAGTCTTGACAAATGCATGCATTTGTGAAACCATTCCAATTAAAATATAGAACATTTACCTGCAAATTTTTCTCCTGCCCCATTTCAGACACTATTCTACTGATGTAGCCCCAGTCAAGTCACTGATCTATTTCCCTGTCACTATAGACAAGTTTTACTGGCTCTGTAATTTTGGTAATAGATATCTTGCTATGTTTATAGTGGTACTGTTGAGTAGATTTCATTTGTACATATTTCACGGCTTGTTTTCCTCCATGCTGATTGATGGGCATTTCCAGTTATTCCAATTTAAGTTATGTAAATAAATGTGGGTATAAGATTATTTTATGGATAGATTTTAATTCTCTGCATAAATGTATAGAAGTAGGATTACTGCATTGGGTAAATGCAGCAAAGTGACCACATTATTTTATCCTTCTAAGTGCTACACATTCCAGCCAATTGTCAGAGTTCAATTTTAGTTATACATGTGAGTATTGGGCTGGTTAGACACAGATGAGGAACAATTGGGGAAATGCCACTATTACATTGACCTGTAGGCAAGTATATGGGTCATTTTTTAAAAATACATGACTAATGTGGGAGCACCCTGTCCACTGTGGATGCCACCTCTATATAGGTGGTCCTGGGTTGTATTAAAAAAAAAAAAAGCAAACTAAGTGATCCATGGGGATCAAGCCAGTAATCAGCATTCTCCTGGGGTTCTGAGTCAGTTCCTGCTTCCAGATTCCTGCCTTGAGTTCCTTTTTTTACTTCTTTCAACAATGATACACCTTGATTGGAATGTGTAAGCCAAATGAACTCTATCCTCCCTAAGCTGGTCTTAGTATTTTTCCCCACAACAATAGAATGCAAAATAGAATACAAATTGGTACAAGAAACTGGGCTATTGCTGTGAAAGACCTATCAGTGTTGCTTTAGGAAGGTTTGTGGAAATGTTTGGAACTTTGAGCCAGAAAATCTCTTGAGTGCTCAAAGTGTAAAGGGCTGTTCTGTGGGAGCTTAGAAGATATGAGTGTTGAATGGGGGACTGCCTTATGAAGGTTCAGAAGGAAGCAATAACTATTGGGGGTATAGGTGTGGTAGGTTTGAATTAAGCATCTGTGATTTCTGGTTCTGGGGCAAAAGAATAAGCCATGATTAGCAAGAGACCAATGCCACTGAAGTGAAACCTTTGCTTTGCTGGGACAATTTGATACTGGTTAATTAGGGTTGAGAAATCAGTTGTCATTAGGAAGAGACCAACATCATTGAGGTAAAATGTTCTCAGAAGTATTTTCTCAGGGTTAGCACACAGAAGCTGCGGTCTAGAGGGGTCCAAAGCTGTATCTCAACTGGCAGCTGAACTCGGGAATGTAAGAATCTCCTACATGGTATTTACCCTGACAATATGGAAACTGCAGGGTTGAAAGTCTCAGGGAGAGAAGCTGAGACTTGGCACTGAGAAGCCAAGAGAAGCCATTGGTGTAGCAGGTACAGCCTCAGTTGCTGTGGAGACCCCAATATACCGTAGATGCCAGGGCTGGGAGTTGACCACTAAAGTCAGTGGCAGGAGTAGAATGGAACCAGTCTATACTACAAAGCATGCTGTGTGTGTTGTGGATGGCAGAGCTAGGCAAGTGGAACTGCTCAAATCCTTTGGAGCCCAAAAGATCATGAGTGAGTTCCAGATACTGGGCATTGAGTTTTTCTTACACTGTTAGACTTTGTTTTGCTTTGATCTGATTTGTAGTTCTGCCCTGGTTCTCCCTGCCTTGGAATTATAAAACATGCAACTTATTTTGGATTTTACAGGAATCCATGGTTATGAGACTTTGAATATTTTTAAACTTTTAACTTTTAAAGTTATATTGTGCTTCATATTGCGATATAAACATGATATCTTAGAATCAATAATACAGGGAAGACTATGGCTTAATAATAATGTATTTGTTTGCCAAGTTGTCAAAGAGTTGATTGAGCTGGGTTTGTTTGTTTTTGTCAATTTGGTAGAAGTCAGGGTCATTTGGAAAACTTACTTGAGAAAATGCCTCCATCAGATTTGTCTGTAGGCAAGACTATGTGGTACATTCTTGATTAATGTGAGATTATTAAAATCGGAGGGCCCACTGTGGGTAATACCATCCCTGGGTGGTCCTGGATTGTATTTTTAAAAAGCAAATTGAGTGAGCAACCAAGAGGAAGCCAGTAAGCAACATTCCTCTATGGTTTCTGCTTCAGCTCCTGCCTCCAGCTTTCTGCTTGAGTTCCTTCTATGGCTTCTGTCGATGATGATGCACCCCATAAGATGTAGTAAACCCTCCCCTCCCCCAGTTTCCTTTGGTCATGATGTTTATCATGGCAACAGGAAGCAAACTAGCAGAGTAAGTCGTAGCATTTCATTGTGGCCTTAATTTGTACAGTGAAAATAATGTTAGGTCCTTTTTCTTGTGATTGTCAGTGATTATTTGGTGACATCTCTTTTCTTTTATGGTGAACTATAAGTGTTATTTATACTGTTTTAACATGAGCCGGGTGGGCGGTGGTGGTACACACCTTTAATCCCAGCACTCAGGAGGCAGAGGCAGGAGGATCTCTGAGTTCAAGGACAACCTGGTCTACAGAGAGAAGGCTTGTTTCAAAAAATGAAAAAAAAAAAACAATAAAAACAAGAGCCTATCCTCAGATATATGCATTGCAAGTATTCGCTACCAGTCTCTAGATTGTCTTTCTATTCTTTTTACAGTGTCTTATAAAACAATTTTCAATCTTGATAAGGCCAATTTTACCCAAACTCTTTGCTGTGGTTGTTTTGAGACACTTTGTAGCTCAGGCTCTAACTTGGAATCTTCCTGCCTCAGCCCTGGGTGCCGGGATGACATGCATGTGCCACCACACTCAGTTAGCCAAGCTCCTTCAGCCTTGTTCATTTTTGTTGACCAAGTTTTGCTTACTCTTTCTCTAATTTATTTATTTTTATTTAGAGAATACTATTAGTTTTTTGTAATCAAACCCATATAGATAAGACCTTACATATTTAATACAATGCGTTACCCCTGTACAAATGGAAAAAATTAAGTTCAACATTTCTAGACCAATATGGCTGTTAATTTCTGTGCAATGCCAACTCAACATGGTAAACTGGGATACTTTTTTCCAAAGTTGACAGCACAGCTAAAGTTTCCAAAAATTCATATATATATATATATATATATATATATATATATATCCTCCATAAGTGATCTATTTTGAATTAATTGTTATACAAAGTATGAGTTTATTTTTCCCCAGCAATGCTTGTTGATAAGACTACGCTTCCCTCCAACTAATTACCTTGGCATCTCATCTTGGGATTATTATTGCTGTGATGAAACACCATGACCAAAAAGCAAGTTAGGGAGGAAAGGGTTTATTTTCTTATACTTCCACATCATTGTTTATCATCAAAAGTCTGGGCAAGAGCTCAAACAGCGCAGGATGCTGGAGGCAGGAGCTGATGCAGAGGCCATGGAGGGGTGCTGCTTATTGGCTTGTTCCTCATGCCTTGCTCCAGCTGCTTTCTTACTAAATGTAGAACCACAGGCTCAGTGGCAGCCCATCACAATGGACTTGACCCTTCCACATTAATCACTAATTAAGAAAATGCACTACAGGCCAGGAATAGTGGTCCTCATCTTTAATCCCAGCATTCGTGAGGCAGAGGCAGGCAGATCTCTGGGAGTTTGAGGCCATCCTGGTCTACTTAATGAGTTTTAGGATAGCTAAAGCTATATAGTGGGACCCTGATTTGTAATTTTAAAAAGCAATGCTTGAGAAAAAGATGTCATGTGACAGAGCTTGGGTGGAGGGGTTATTTATTAGGGGAAAGTGAATGGAAAAAATGGGGAGGGGAGAGGAGAGACTGGCCTCTGGGGACAGGAGTGGTAGTAGAGAAAAGAGAGGCAGAGAGAATGTGTGGGGAGAGGTGGGCAGGGCTTTTAAAAGGGAACGTAGTGAATGTGCACAGGTGGTGCTCTTAGTGGCTGCAGCTGATGGCGTAATATCCTGTAAGAACCTCAAGGGCAGGCCGGCTCAGATGCCTGAATACTAACACCGTGTCTCAACAAACAAACAAACAAAAACCAAGTAACAACAAAAATGCACTACAGACTTGCCTACAACCCAATCTTAAGGTGGCATTTTATCAATTGGCTTTCATTTTTCTTGGATGACTTCAGTTTACACCAAGTTTAGCCAGAACATACCTTAAAAGAAAACCAGCCATGCTTAGGGGTGGTTCCTATAGCAGATTCCATGTTCTGGTCAACTGGCTGTCCAACATTGCACTTCACGGGTGTTGCATTTACAGCAAGTCTTGACACTGAGACTAAGTCCTCTGTTTTATGGGACGCCCCCCCCCCCAAACTGGCTTGGCTATTCCAGACCCTTTCAATTTGCAGATGCTTTTAGAGCCGGCTGTTCAATGCCTACTTGGCAAAGAAGAGTTGCCGTTATTTTTATTGGAATTAAATTGAAACCATAGAGAAATGTGGGTAGAGTTGACATCACAACACACTACCGAGTCTTAAGCCATGGAAATGCTAGGTCTTTCTATTAATTTTGGTCCCTTTTAATTCCTGGAAGGAGTATTATACTGTTTTTCATTTTACACTTCCGTACATATTTTGTCAACTATATCCCTAGTGTTTAACATTTTTATGTAATTGTAAGTGTTGTTTTTAAATTTCATATTTAATTGCTTCTGCATAAAACACAGAAGTACAGAAGGTACTGAGTTTGTTCTAATTCTAGCATCTTCCTAGAGTTTTCTGTATTTCCTCTTTAGTGATTACTGTTTGTGATTCAGATAGCCTTACTCCTACAGCTTTGTCTTCATGTCATATATTATATATGTGTTTATTATATGATGATATATTGATTTTTTTGTCTTCTTGCACTGGGTATTTCCAGCATGTTTAACAGAAGTGGACAGAATGGATATTCTTGTTTTTTCCCCCTGAGCTAACTGGGAATGTGTTCTCATCACACCACTGAGTGTGATAAGAAATAGAGATTTTCAAAGATTCCCTTTATGGGAGAAATTACCTTTAATTTTCCAATTGCTGAGAGTTTCTGTTAATATGTACAGTGTTACACTTTGACAGTTTTGCTCTTTTGACACTACCAAATGCTTTTTAAAATGTTTTGTTTTTATAATAAATTACATTTATTATTTTCCTTTTATTTAACTTTAGAAGCAAAACTTCATCATCACATAAGCCAAGACCCTGTAACCTTGATGTTTTCATTATCATTCACATAAACTATTTTCTAATTCAACCTGTGATTTGCTCTTGGATTTGTGGGGGTGTTTGGAAATCACTTGCTATTTCCAAATACTCAGAAATTTTCCAGACATATCTTTTCGTTAATTTCTAATTTAATTTTATTGTGGTCACAGATCATAGTCTGTATGATTTCAATCCTTTTTGGATCCCTGAAGCTGACTTTAGGGCCCTGCATGTCATGTTCCCTGTGTACTTGAAAGCAGTGTGTCTTCTGTTCTGCCTGTTTGTCCTCTGTCGGCTGTTGATGTCAGTGAGGTCAAACTGGCTGATACTGTTGCTCCAGTTTTCTGTAACTCTTCTGATTTTCCTGTGGGTCATTCTATTAGTTATTTCGATACAAATGACAAAGTGTCTGAATATAATTGAACTGTGAATTTATCTCTTTCTAGTTTAGTCAGGTTTTGTTTGATATTTTCGGAAGCACTAAGCATATGCCTGCAGGTTTTCTTAATGACTGTAGCTTTTGAATCATTGTTTCTGTTAACACTAGTCCTGAAGTCCACTTTGCCTGATGTCAGCAGATACTCTAGTTCTATGATTACTGCTTGCATCTTTCGCCAGGCTTTTAGATTTTGTCCTTAAAGTGTGTTTCTTGTGAAAAGCATACTGTTGGCTCTTGTTTTATTACCCAGTGTCTGTCTTTATCTGTACGAGGAGGCCATTTATATGTAATTGTCCAAACTGCATCTTGCCATTTGTCTTTATATGTCATATGTTCTCTGCTCCCACCCCCATTTTTTCATACCTGATATAAATCTTACTAGGCATACCTCAATATTTTTGAATGGTTCCTGTAGCAACCTCCAATGTATCTTCACATGATATTTCATCTATTCTTTTTTTTAAGATTTATTTATTTATTATGTATACAGTGTTCTGTCTGCATGTATCCCTGCAGGCCAGAAGAGGTTACCAGATCTCACTATGGACGGTTGTGTACCATCATATGGTTGCTGGGAATTGAACTCAGGACATCTGGAAGAGCAGCCAGTGAATGTTCTTAACCTCTGAGCCATCTATCCAGTCCCGATATTTCATCTATTCTTATATAAAAACTTGAAAAATATGCTTATTCTCCTCATTCAACTTTGTGCCATTGTTTCAAAAATTTCATTTCACATGTAAAAACCTACCATGAATGCTATTATTCTTTTGCCTTACACAGTGACATAAAACCTACTGGTAGCGCTGTGCTTAGTAAAGACAAGAGGAGAACACCCACTTTCCCCACCTGTATCTAACAAATATTGGAAGTATTAGACAGAATTTAGGCAAGAAAAAGAAATAAAAGACATACAAGTAGAAAGGGGAGAGTAACATTATCTGTTTACAGATGACATATATATGTAAAATGCTAATGATTCCACAGAAGGAGTGTTAGAGCTAATGAATAAATTCAGCAGTTACAGGATACATAGTTGATATACAGAAACTAAGCTGCATTTTGTATATGCAAACAATGGAATAAATAAATAAGGCTAAAATTCCATTTCCTATAAAACCAAAAAGGATAAAACTTATGAATAAATTTAAACAAAAAAAGCAAAAGACTTATACACAGAAAACATTGTTCAAAGAAATAGAAGAAAACATAGATAAATGTAAAGGCATTTTTGTGTGCATGCAGTAGAAAATAATGTTAAAATGACAATATTACCCAAAGTCATCTATAGGTTTAGTGAAATGCTTGTTAAAAGCCTAAAGTGGCATTCAAAACATTTTTGTTTATTTTTTTATGTGTGTGTGTGCATGCATGCTGTGTGGTGGTTGAATAAGAATGGCCCCTATATGCTCAGATATTTGAATGCTTGATTTCCTGTTAATGGGATTGTTTTGGAAGGGCTAGTAGGTGTGGCTTGTTGGAGGAGGTGTGGCCTTGTTAGGGGAGGTATGTCACTGGGTGTGGGTTTTGTGGTTTCAAAAGCCCATGCCATTACCAACTAGCTTTCTTTGCCTCATGCTTGTGGTTCAAGATGTAAGCTCTCAGGTACTGTCCTAGTGCCATGCCTGCCTACCTACTACCCTCTCTTGATGGCCATGGACCCTAACACCTTGAAAATCTTTTTTTTTTAAGTTGCCTTGGTCTTGTTGTCTTATTGAATCAGTAGAAAAGTCACCAAGACAGCCTGCTTGTCTGTATGTGCACCATGTGAGTGCAGGTGCCTGAGGAGGGTCATGGAATTAGAGTTACAGAAAGTTGTGAGCCACCATGTAGGTTGGATACTGACCCTGGGTCCTCTGCAAGAATAAGCTCTCTTATCTGACGAGCCAACTCTCCAGCTCCCAAAGTGACAGTTTTGTAGAAATAGGAAAAAAAAAATCCTAAAATTTATATGGAATTTCAGAGGAGCCCCAACAGCCAAAAGGGCTTTTTGTATATGTGGTAGTCACATTTTTTTTTATCTCAAAACTTACTTTAATCCTCTGGTAATCAAAATAGAGATGTACTGGCATAAGGACAGATATAGATGAGTAGCATAGAATAGAGACTAAACTTTCAAAAGTACAGTTACTTGACTTTGAACATTTTTTAAGATGAGATTTATTTGTGTGTGTGTGTGTGTGTGTGTGTGTGTGTGTGTGTGTGTGTGTGTGTGTGTTTAGGGAACATGGGAAAGTCCCCTTCCACCTTATGAGTCCGAGGGATGGAACAAAGATTGCTAAGCTCAGTGGTACCTTACACTCTGAGCCACTTTGCTGGGCCCTAAGTCACTTTAAATAAGATTGTTGATAACTCAAATGGTATGACAGACTTTGTTGATTCTCCATGGGAGGTCTTACCCTCTCTGAGGAGTGGGTAGGGGTGGGGTGGGTAGAAGGTGGGAAGCAGCCAGAGGAGGCGAGGGAACTGGGATTGGCAATGTAAAATAAGATAGTTTTAAAAATAATAATAAAAAGATTACTGATTAACTGTTCAAGAGGGGAGGAGTGGCCTTTTCAATTATTTATTTTTTATTGTATATTCATTGTACAAAGTGTTAGGTTTTCATAGGAACATTTTTGATAAACTATATTATGTATATCAGTGGTTCTCAACCTTCCTAGTGCTGTGACCCAACCATACAATTATTTTCATTGCTTCCTCATAACTGTAATTTTGCTATTGTTATGAATCACAATGTGCGTATTTTTGGACATAGAGGTTTGCCAAAGGGGTTGTACCCCACAGGTTGAAAATCACTGATGTATGCCATCTATGTTCCCCACATTCACTTCCCATCATCCTCATGGATGGTCTTCTCAACTCATAGAGCTGAGGAAACTGGTTATTGCAAAGGAGTAAGATTGAATCCATACCTTGCATTACACACAAATGCTAGCTCAAAATAGACCAACCACCTACCAATAAATCCTAGAATTTTAGAATAAGTAACACAGGGAGCTAAACCTCGTGGTGCACGCTTGTCATCCCAGCACGTGGGAGGTGGAGGAAGGAGGCCCAGGAACTCAGGGTAATCTTTGACCACACAGCAAGTTTGAGGCCAGTCTGATCTACATGAGACCCTTAACCCCAAACAAAAATTTCTTCAGGGTATAGGTGTTAGCATTATATTCAGCAGTGATGTTTTTGGTTATGACATGAAAAACATAGATCACAAAAGAAAAAGTAATTCAAAATTTAAAATTTTGTGCTTTAACTAAATACAATACAGTCCAAAGGCAATACAAAACAGGAGAAAAGCTATTTGCAAATCACACTTTTGACAAGAGATTAAAATTAATCTAACTGTGCCTCTAGTGCTAACCTCCAACTTGTTCAAAGATGGGACAGAGAGACAAGTTAAATATCAGATTGACTAAACAGACATACAAACAGAACAGGCAGCATTGGGCAAAGGTGTAGCAGAACATTGAAAACTGTCTGAAAAGACAACAGAAAGAAACGTCTGAACCTTGACAGGATTCTAGATTCTAGCTGGGTGTGTGTGTGGGGAGAGCCTTAGAAACATTCTTCAAATAACTTGGAAAGTATGAATCTGTGTTTTGCTTTAGAGATGAATTATTGATGTCAAGCATAAAGTATTGCATTCTAAAACTTCACTTTTAGAGACTTCTTCCAGGGTCCTTGAGGTGGCTCAGTGGGTAAAGGTGCCTGCCTGCCACCAAGCCTGGTAACCTGGTTTGATCTCTGGTACCCACACAGTAGAAAGAAAGGAAGAAAAAAGAAAGAAAGAAAGAAAGAAAGAAAGAAAGAAAGAAGGAAGGAAGGAAGGAAGGAAGGAAGGAAGGAAGGAAGGAAGGAAAGTAATGACTCCTAAAAGTTGCCCTCTGATCTGTGTGTGTGTGTGTGTGTGTGTGTGTGTGTGTGTGTGTGTGTGTGTGTGTGTATGTGTGTGGTACCTGACCCAATATAACAGAGGGGAGGGGGAGAGAAACACAGACAGACAGAGACAGAGAGGAGACAGACACAGAAAGAGAGAAAAAGGCACACATAGAGATAGAGAGGAGACAGAGACAGAAACAGAGACAGAGAGACACTACAGTTCACAATCCTTAGCCTTCATAAGACATGTAAATGATTACTGTTCTATTCTTTCCTCTTTCTTATAGATTTGAAACTTTTCAAAATACAAAGATCAGAGTAAAGAAAGCTGAGAAGCCACTTAAATCATACAACTTCAAATGGTTAGCTTTATGAGACTATGACTTGCAAACACAGAACTGTGTGTTGCTGACCCTTTGGAACCGGTGTAGAACTGTGTACAGCTTCCTGTTTCTTAGCCACAGGTGCAAATGGTGTTCTCTTTAGGTATGTACTGACCCTACCAAGTGTGATGATGTCTCATTATGGTGTCTCATGGTGGGGCAGACGGGAGGGAACATACAAACTCTGTGAACTGGAAGAAAAAGGTAATAATGTGTGCTGCAAATACTTATATAGTGGATAAAATTACCTTTATGCCATTATTACTATCATTTTTATATGGCTAAAAGTCAACTATGGCTACAAAAGCAAGCCAAATAGCCACACACCTGGGTTGATAGTTGGTGGGGGTGGAGGTGGAAGGGGCCTGCCCTCTTTGATGGCTAGAGTACATTGTTTTGCTGATCGAATAGCATTGATGAAATCCTCATGCTGTTGTCTCCAGTTGGATTTTCTCACGGGCTGAACCTGTAAGAAACAAAGCCAAGCCAGAATCTATACTACCCCAGACTACATAATGATCAACAATTTTTTTTAATAACTAGGTTTTGAATTTATAGCAAATGGGGTCATGTAATTTGCAGAGAAAATTCTTGTAGAGAAAAAAATTTCCAGAAAAGAACTATTTAAAAAAGTTTGCAAACTACAGCAATATCGTTTGCAAGTCATAACAGTGACAAAAAAAAAAAAAAAAAACCCACAAAATAAAATCAGAGAAACAATGATGCCATAAAACCCTAGAGAAAGACAGATGCAAAATTCAAGGTAATTTTTTAAATTCTTGTTTGGAAATTACATTTTTATTGATTTATTTTTGTGTGTGGATGTGTCTACATCACAGCATGTGTGGAGTATCAGAGGACAGCTGTTGGGAATCGGTTCTTCTACAATGTGGTTCCCTGGGAACTAAGCTCAGGTTGTCAGGCTTGGTGGCAGGTGTCTTGCCGGTCCTGCTAGTATTCAGGCATCTGTACTGGCCTGTCCTTGAAATTCTGACAGGATATGCCCTCAGCTGCAGCCACTAAGAGCACCACCTGTGCACATTCACTATGTTCCCTTTTAAAAAGGCCCTGCCCACCTCCATCTCTCTCTCTCTCTCTCTCTCTCTCTCTCTCTCTCTCTCTCTCTCTCTCTCTCCTCCACCCCATCACTCCTGTCCCCAGAGGCTGGTCTCCCCTCTCCCCTCCCATTCTTTCCCATTCACTTTCCCCCAATAAAAACCTCTCCACCCAAGCTCTGTTGCATGGTGTCTTTCTTTAGCATGACACTTTAAAAATTGCAACAGGTCCCAGTGGTAACTTTTTTACTGGTATGGGTTCACACGGGCAATCTCAGCATGGGGGAAGTTAAGGCAGCAAGATCAGGAACTTAAAAGCTAGTTGGCCTACGTAGTCAGTTCATGGCCAACCTTTGCTATACAGTGAAACCTTATCTCAGAGTGGGGAGAAAAGTAGCTTTCTTCCCAGGCCACTTTCTAGACCGATAGGCATTCTACTAAAATGTAAACAGGATTCTTTCAACTACGTCTGGAAAGTATCTAAGATTCATTTGGAAATTTAAGTAAGATTATACAGAAAACAGTAAAGGTGGATTATATTTAAATTCCATTACACTGCCTTATCAAGCAAAAAAATGTAATCAGAGAGTCAAGAAACCAGCTTAAATGTACTTTCTATATTGAGAAGTAAAGGAATCGTTGGCATACCTTGGACTGTGGAGGCTTACCCACAGTGGGAATGTCAGTTCCCTGTAATCTTTGCTTCAATGAATTGAATGGCTTGCGTTTTTTGTTGAATAGTTTTTTACATATTGGTCCATGTCTTTCCTAGATAAGTAAGAGTATAAATTTGATTTGGAAAATGTACGATCATGAAGTTTTAATGACTTAGCCTCCAGGATGGTGATGGGTTAGTGTCTGTATAATTTAGTCCATTTTCTACCTACAGACCTTAGTAGAGGAAACCCATCAGCTCCTCCCAGCCATGTCAGACATAGCTAAATACTGTATTTAGGGAAAAACAACAAAAGTCATTTTACAGTTTCCTGTATTTGTAGGTCTTTAAGAGGTGAGGTCTGCCATGCAGTGGTGGTGCACACATCTAATCCCAGCACTCAGGAGACAGAGGCAGGCAGATCTCTGTGTGTTCAAAGTCATCCTGGTCTACAAAGTGAGTTCCAGGACAACCAGGACTGTTACACAAAGAAACCCTGTCTCAAAAAAGCAAAAAACCCAAACCAAACCAAACCAAAACAACAACAAAAAAAGGTGAGGTCTAATCTGGAATGGAGGTGCAGGCCTGTGTTTTAGTACCAGGGAAGCCCAGGGAATAGGATTGTGAGTGCAAGGCAACCTGGGTACATAAAGAGATCCTGCCTCAAAAGCAGGACTGCTAAAATAGATGAGTTCCTACTGGGAGGGTTTTTGGTCATCAGCGGTGTGTATATGTTCAAGGAACTGTGGTACTTGGGCTTCTTCTAATTCTCTTTTGCTTACTGCTTACAAAGGGGAAAGTTTTGCCTCCTTTATATTTTTACTGCTACAGCCATAGGACCAAAGCAATAGGGCTAATTTCTCATTAGATGACACCTTTAAAACTGGGACAAGAGTAGTCTATTCTGTTTATAATGATTATCTCAGGTATTTTGTAATAGTGACAGAAAGTTAACCCTGAAGAGTTTTACATTAAATTTGGTTTTGCATCTTGAACTCTAAAAATGAGGCTATGTGCTCTTTATTCCAGCCAGTAGTCATTTAAATACCCAACATTTCTAAAGGAAAAACAGGAAAACATATAGAGCTCTGCTTGGTGTCCCTGCATAAAGTTATGGTACAGTGGCTTGAATAATAAATGTCCCTCATAGGCTCCTGTACTTAAGTACTTGGTCCCCATTTGGGGGCATTGTTTGAAGATGCTGTAGAACCTTCAGGGGTGGAGCCTTGCTGGACAAAGTCCATTACCAAGGGCTGGCCTATTTCCTGTTCATTTACTCTCCTTCCTCTGTTTAGATAAAATGTGATTAGCTGGCCTCCTGCTCCTGATGCCATGAATTCCCTACCATGCCATGCTTTTGTGACCATGATGGGCTGTATATGTCTGAGACTATAAACCAAAGACAACCCTTTCTTCCTTTAATTGCTTTTGGTCAGGGTGTTTCATCATAGCAACAGCAAATCAACTAATGCATCTGGTCACAGTGCCTCTAGGGCACAGCATGCCCATCTCTGTCCTCTTCCATAAGAGCCACCATTTACAAAGTTGCTTTGTCTAGTCCCTAAAATGCAGGTTCTATAAAAATCTGTGCTCCTCTAAGTCATCCATGGTAAACTACAGGAGAGATTATGAGACCACATAACTGAGTGTTCTGTACAGCTTAGAGACAAAGCTTTGGAGTGAGACTCAGGAGTAGGTAAAGCACACTTGTCATTTAGTGATCCATCCAGAAGTCCCACCTAGGTCTCAAACCCTCAACTCAGAGGTGCAGCTTGAGCTGGCAAAGGTAGCAGTGTGCTGAAAGACACTGGTAGACACTGGGCTATAACAGGCCTGCATGAGCTCCAGTGGTAGCTTCAGGAACTTCTATCACAGTTTATCCAGAACAGATATTTCATTTCCAAAATTTCCCAGAAAAACAAAACCTACAACCTCAGTTTGGAGATCCCTTGTCATCCAAACCCTAAATCCTGCAAGTTCAATATAATATCCCATGATCTAAATTATCCAAATGATTACCTTATCATCTTAAGAATTCCTTTTTAAAAAATTATCTTTCTTGGCTATCTCTTTACTACAATACTAGGGTGTACCGTTTGTTTGAAAACTCCCACCCTAGTTTGAAATAATCCAAACTTTTTTTTTCAACTTTAAAGCCTGGGAACTTGACGTGTAGTTAGTTCACGTCTGGAAAATTAGATCTCGGTGCAGGCTTGGATCCATGCATTATTTGTTCAAATGGCATAAGCCCCCCTTGAAATCAGAGCATTCCGTGTACGTGGCAAGGCAGAAAACAGGAAGGTTACAGGACTTGTCAGAATTAGTGACAAATTTGCAGCTATGAGCCAAGTTTCCAGATGCCTGAAATTCAATGCTCATTCCTCTCGACCAGCTAATTTCCCTGGTGTTTTGGCCTTGAAATTTGAATTTTTGATGCTTAAAGAAAAGGCGGAAGAGCCAAAATCTCTCAAGGGAGAGTGGTCTGTGCCGAGACCATTCCATCTGGCATGCTTTCAGGGAGCCCGTGGTTAACAGAGTCACTTCTGAACGTGGCATTATCAGCCTGACTTAGTGTCCTCCAGGCCTGGCAGCCGTAGGTTATGTAGTTCTCCTCCCACCCCTCTCCACATCTGTCTTTAATCTTGGCACCATTGCCTCCTCACTGACTTGACAGTTCATTTAACTCCAATGAAACACATCTACAAAACGTCTTTATGTTTACCAGAACATCTGCTGCGAAGCATCTCCCACAGACTTCACAGGGAAATAGCTTCTGATTGCCATCTGCGTGAGATTCAAGAGCACATTATGTTAAGTTTCGTGGAATTGCCTGGCTGAGGAAAGACGAGTGACTGCAGGTGACCTCAGTCGCCTGTCAGCCTCACAGTTGTCCATCCCCACCACCTGCTTCCTCTGCCTTGGAAGATCCTTTGTAATCCCCCAAGTTTTTCCTGTCCTAATATAAACTTTTCACCTCTCCAAACAAGTAAATTACACAAACTTGAGGCAAACTGAGTGTAATTATTTGCTTTGGTAGGTAAATGGGGTGCCAAGAGCTAGGCATGAGATGTAAGTTCAGAGGTAATAATTAGCATAAAGTCACAAATTATCTGATGGTGACATCGTTGGGATTTTGCTTAGGCTGAAGATAGACTGTAATTGATGGCTGAAGAAAAACTGGTCTGTACCTTCCCTAGACAAAGGAAAGTGCTCTCTCAGGGTCTGGAGAGGTAGCTCAGGGGGTAAAGGCCTTGTGCAAGCATGAGTGCCTGATTGTGGATTCCAAGTACTTAAATAAGTGCTAGCATGGCAGCCTACATCTGAAACCCCACTCCAGCACTGGAGGGAAGTTAGATGGGCAGATCCTGGGGTCTTACTGGCTAGCCAGTCTAGCCAAGCATTGAGACTCAGGTTCTCTGGCCTCTCTACCACATGTATGTGTAAGCATGTACACACAGGCGTGCACGCACACACACACACACACACACACACACACACACACACACACACAGAAAATAAGCAAAACCTCAATACTGCTTGTAGATATAAGTCAAGCAAAACTGGAGTTTCTGCCACAGGACTAAGAAATCTTGCAGGAAATAATTAAATTTACTAAAGGAACTCATATACAGGTCCAACAAAGAAAAATGACAGAAAATAAGAAGATACATTTCTAAGTTAGAAGGTTAGTTACTTTAAAAGAAGTTAGAGAAAATCAAAACATTATAGACTTCTAAGATTTCACTTCTTAGTATTTCTTTTTGGTTTGTTGGAATTTGAATATGTAAAGTCTAGTTTTTTTGTTTGTTTGTTTTGGGTCTAAGCATAAGGGTTTTATACTGGAATAAAAATACGGCATTTACTCTGTAGACAAGGAGGGACATCTTGGGACACTGCGTGGTCCTCAAGGGAACCTGCAGAGCTGTGGAGGGCCCACACAACATTCTTTTTTTATTTGTTATTTTTTTTTTTTTTTGGTTTTTCGAGACAGGGTTTCTCTGTGCAGCTTTGGAGCCTATCCTGGCATTCGCCTGGAGACCAGGCTGGCCTCGAACTCACAGAGATCTGCTTGCCTCTGCCTCCCGAGTGTGCTGGGATTAAAGGCGTGCGCCACCAAGGCCCAGCTCACACGACATTCTTGAAGATGGATATTTCCAAACTGGGATGGAGTCTTAAACAGGAGAGGAAGGAGAAATGTATCAAGAATCTCCAACAGGACTAGATTTTGGGAGTGAGGGTGGGGACGTGACAGAAAGATGAATGCTTGGAGACAATGCTAAGTTTACAGGCAGGAAGCCTGAGAAGACCGTGGGTCTGTGGATAGGAATAGGGAGTTGAAAAAAGAATCCATCTTAGGAAGAAAAATGACCCCAGTCTTGGAAATACTGAGTTCAATAACATTGTCCAGCCAGCAGGATGGAGATGAAGGAGGTCAGGATGAGGGACACAGATGTAGGTTTAGGGGAATGAGGTAAAGCCAGACACTGCCAGGGAAAGAAGCCGTGGAAAAAGCAGTGGAGAGAGGATCCTTAGGGAAACTTCCACTTCAGGCCAAGAAAATGATGGTGATAAGCCAGGAGAAGCAGAGAGCAGGGCCATGGAAACCAACAGGGGAACCATGTGAAAAAGGGAGTCTGCTTAACGGGAAGCAGATGGCAGGTTGTACAGACATTGTTGATTTAAACAATTTCTTCACAGCTCTGCTAATTGGAATTGTGTTCTCAGTACAGGCCATCCACCTCAGCCCACAGAAATAACTCCCCCTCCTGTCCTTCTGGGTGTCCACAAAACTGGGTCTTATAAGTATTTTTAGCAAAGTTACCCCCTTACCCCAACAGACTTGCTAATAATTACTTGATTCTAAAACTGTCGTTTGCCCCAACATTACTGAAGGTATGTCCCTATTCATGTTATAGTCATATTTATTTGGTCCTCTCTATGACTAGGTTATTTCATGGGCTCTTCACAGTAACCTTGTAAGACACAGCTGGTGTTGTTTTAACAAAGAAAATGGAGGCTGAAGTTTCAAGTGACTTCTCTCAATCCACAAATTGCAAGTGGTCTCTGTCTACAAAGATTAAGACGAAAACTCAACAGTAGGTTTATGATGTCCGGGTTAATCTAGGAAGGATCCAGAAACCCCCAGAAGACCTTTGGTTTAAGTCAGTGAGTTTTAACGAGTTCAAGGACTTTAAAATATAACCCAATTAAAAACTTGGATATGGATGGACCACTCCATTCCGAATGACTTCAAGTTTGCTTCTAAGGAATGAAGAGAAGCTGTAGGAAAGGTTGAGGAAGCTGGATGTGAGAATGGAATGAGGACGATCTCCCTTTGTGTGATGGAAGAGGTTTGGATCTTCACTGAGGGATGCTGGTGGTTCCATATGTCAAACAGTACAGAGCTTAAAACCCAAGTTCCACTCATGACATTTACTGGTGTAGATGCTCCGGGGCAGCTGTTCAAAGAAGAAACTTGTGGAAAAGCTGGTTAAGGGGACAAGGGATCCCTTGGCTATATTGTCATTTTTTGCAAAACTATGTATAGTTTGTCAAGATGCAACATTAAAAAAGGAGTGAGCAAACCATGGTCTGTGAACACACCGGAGTCCACATGTTGTTGAAAATGCAGGGTATACTCATTTCTTTATGCCTATTGTTGCTTTCACACTATCTGCAGCTGTGAGAGGACACATGGCCCGGAAAGCAAGAAAAAAAAAAAAAGCATACTATGTGGCCCTTCATGAATATGGATTGCTGATTGATGATACGAGAATATAGCAGATAAAAATAGTTTGTAATGTCAACACATAGGAGGCAAAGGACTGCCTTGAGTCCAACTCTAATCTGGACTACAGAGAGACTAAAAGTTGTGGTTGTACACACCTTTAACTGCAGCACTTGCCTTTAATCCCAGCACTCAGGAGGCTGAGACAGGAGTTTGAAGCCACCCTAGTCAACAGGACAGCCAGGGCTACACAGATAAACCCGATCTAGAAAAACAAAACAGGAACCACACAAACAAACAAACCAAAATCCCCTTCAATCAACCAACCAACCAACCAAAAGAATTTGTGAATTACATGTTGACAAAAAGAAACACAGAGCCTGGTGGTGGTGGTGCATGCCTTTAATCCCAGGACTTGGGAGGCAGAAGCAGGCAGATCTCTGAGTTCAAGGCTAGCCTGGTCTATAGACAGCTAAAGTTACACAGAGAAACCCTGTTTTGAAAATAACCATAAAAAGAAACACACACACACACACACACACCAACAAAAACACACAGTAACTACATTTGAGTGGTAAGAATAAAAGTGATAAACATTTTTTAACTTCCTGCATTTTCTTTTTTCCTTTCTTCCTTTCCAAATGTGCACCACCACTCTAAAAACCAGAACCACTTCAGGCTAGGGCTGTAGCTCTGTACTGACACTGAGGTGGAGGTCTTGGTGAACTCAGATACAGAAACACAAGCCAAACATGCAGCCTGCAAGCATGACTACTCACATGCCAGAAGGCTTCCAGAATTCACTCAGCACTTTGCTTGATGACATGTGCACGCAGGTGCACACACTCTAGAAGCTGAAGTCAGACCTAGGGGCTCTTTTGGTTATCTCTAAGACACCTCAACTAAGTTGCAAATGCTGCCTTCAGATGTAGGTTTGTTTGTGCTTCTAGTGGGTTCAAATATAAGAAGCTGTGTTAACGGGTATCATGTAAGTGGTTTAAAGAAAAGGGGGTAATGTTTAGTTTAGCAGACTGGGTAGTTTATAAATGAGTAGGGGGGAAAACAAACAGAATGGATCCTGAAGCCACTTGCTTCTGTGTTCTATTTGTTATTTGCACAACAGGCATGTGTTTACGTATTACATATTTTACCATAATTAACTAACTTACAAAGCACTGGAATCTTTCTTTTCTGCCCTCTAACTAGATCCAACAGGCATGTTAAAGCAAACCACTGTCAACACGTAAAAACAAAAAACACTGAATAGGTGAATAGGGGTTAGGGGTCAGGGTTGGCCTCCATTGAGGTGGTATGATGATGTCACAATGAAGGTTGTAGATACTATACATCTATACAGTGCATCAAGACAGCATGTACAAATGGCACCAAGAGTGAAGACACACGGACCTAAGATACTACCAAATTACCTAATAAGAAAACTTTGAAACAAATTCGGGACAATGCTCAAACAATACTAAAACTCAGTAGGCAGGGCCAGTGATCTGAGCTCAATTCCCGGAATCTTCATGAAGATCCAAGTCCATAACACACAAGAACAAAATATAAAATTTCTCAATACCTGCTTGGGATCATTTTTTTTTTTGTTTGTTTTGTTTTTTCTTGCTAACCCTAAATCACTGTACTGCCCCAAGTTTAAGCCATTCTTTTATGAAGTGTCTTAGCCGGGTCCTATCTATACCTATGACATTTAACACTCTTCGCCAAATTCCAGGCACTGGTTTGGCCGGCAGACTAAAATGGTAAAGGTTTGACCTCCAACCTTTCTCTAGTCAGAAGTGACCCTGAGAAGCAGCCTTATATGTCAGCGCTACAGGGAGCACAGAGCAAGTGCTAGGGAGGAGGGTGTGCTTTTTAAACACATACTCAGTGAAAATCATCTAAGACAGGTAACAACTGAGCAACCTTGAAGGCTTATCTAAAGACTTCATGGGAACAGTGAGTACCCAGGTCCTCAGCACAAGTGGTGTTGTCACAGTGATGGCATCAGCACTTATCTGTGCTTCTGAACTTTGCCTCCAACCAAGTAGTTCTTGAAGGCAAAATCCCTCTTATCTCTCAACTCCTATCATTCAGGATAGAGCTGATGTGTTCTTTTCAACACTGTTTAGAGGACTAAAAACTGAGTATTTGGGTGTGTGTGTGTGTGTGTGTGTGTGTGTGTGTGTGTGTGTGTGTGTTCAGGTCTGATGTGTGCAGGGAGAATGTGCTAACAAATTTTAGCAATTCATTAAAGTCACCACAAAACTGTTCTTTGGAATACAATTACAGTCTTGAAGCTAAATTAATCAGACCCTGTAGCAAAATGCTTCTTAAGACTTAGGGCTGAGTTGCATTGTATATTTACAAGAGATCAATTTGAATAGGACCAGGGCACAGTGACATCCTGTGCCCAAGTGTCTTGAAGGTTTAGTCTCTAAACATGATAAATGGCCCATCCATTTAGGATTTTCATTCCCAGTATCCACATAAAATATCAACTAACTCATGGCAGGTCAGCATTTAAGCACACACTCAGTATGCTACACTTCCTCAATGGCAAACTGAATGCACATTTTGATTTTTACTTTTGTTTGTTAAGTGTTAAAAGAATGGGACTTGCGAGTTTTTCTACCACTCTAAAAAGAAATACAATAATTAACATTTAAATGAGTAAAACTTAGAACAAGGCAATACCTATCAGCTTTGGAACAGACTTAATTAACTAGCCGGTGATGAGACCTCTAAAAATCTAGCCATCAAGTGCAGCTCACCTGCCACAACTGGCTGTGCCTGAGCCATTTTGTTCCCCACTCTGACCATCAGTGTCCATACTGGTCAGGGCAAATGGGCAAAGGTCAGTGAGAAGTCACAGTTTACCAAATAATGAACATTATGATGGAGTCATTGCCTAAGCCTTGAATCAGTCTCTAGATGTCAAAACAAGAGCACCTCATCAAAACCTGGACCCTTCTGAGTATGTATTTTAAAGAGTTGCGGATGGTTCCAAACATTAAACAACATTGGGAAGACAAACTTTCTAGGTTATAGTGAAGTAAGTATTCCTGTTTGCGCAGCTATGCTGATTCTAAATCCCAAAGGGAAAGAGCCATCTGGTTCCAGGGCAGGAAATCCCAACCACAACTGCAGTTAGTGCTCATCGTCACAGTCCTTTTGAAAGGGTCGTTTTGTGGACACGGGAAAATCAGCTATTGCCCGTGGAATCTTCTCAGGAACAGTCTTCTCACCACTGAGAATAAACTCAGCATTTCAAAACTGAGCTTAACCAGACCACTCCTCTACAGACGGCAAATTAAACCATGTAATTCCCGAGAAGGCGTGGAGAGGTTTCAAAGAAATATTTGAGAACATCTGCAAAGAACAAGTTTGACAACCATACAAATAAATGAACACACCAATTCCGTGCACGTTATAAAGATATTTTCCTTTAATTTATCCAAACATTTTACTTTCATGAAGTCATTTATTTCAGAGGGAATATAAGCTTATAATATTAAAGTCAAAACATTGTAATATTTACAAGGTAGCTGACAAGAGAACCTTACTTGTATAAAACTACAAATACTTTACTTATCTCAGCTATTCCCATATAAAAATGACAGGGACAAGTTCACCTCTCTTAAGATCTTGGTAAATTATGGAGCACAATGAAGATTACTAAAAGAGAAACACAACTTATACTGAATGCTCCACACCTACAGCTTTAGACCCTCAATGTTCTTCAAGTTCAGCAGCTCCTTTTCTTGCCGTCTTTTCTCCAGTTTAAATGCTAGCTTGTTAGCTTTCTTTTCAACTCTTCGTTCCTGCACAAGAGGATCCCCAGGTTACATGTTTATACAGACAGACTCTGTCCACAAAAGATAACTTCTGCCATGCCCTCCCTCCCAGTGGCCCCACATCACAGGGCAGTTACCTTCCGCTCCTCTTTTATGGCTTGCTTTCTGGCTCTTTTATCCTCTTTGCTCTCACTTTTGGGCCGTGGCTGGGTTGACACCTTGGGTAGATCACTGCTATTGATCATCTGCATCCGTTCGACCTGCTTTGCGGTGAGTCCTTTTTTAGGTAAGACATTGAGAGGTATTCCCGTTTTAGAAGACAGGTGGATCTGTTTGGGCTGAAACAAAGGAAATAACATCACTAGAGTTATTTCCCATTCCTATTTAAAACAGCCCACTAATGACACACTGTTGTTGGTGCTTTTCCTAATAGCAATGCTAGCCATAAAGGAACAGAGTTACTGTGAGAAAAGGGCATTAAAGTTAAATTTTTACTTCTATGTGTGCATCCATGGGAGTGTATGCCATATGTATGGGTGCCTCTGGAGGCCACAAGAGGGTGTCAGATCCTTTGGAGCTGGAGTTCCCACCTGATGTGTGAGCTGTGAACCAAGCTGGGTTCTTGGAACCAGCAGGCAGTGATGTCAAGTATTGAGCTACCTCTCCAGCCCTGCAAACGGTATTCTAACAAGCTCCAGAAGTTAGCACTTACCTTTGGTTCACATCTGATGAGCTGTGGGTGGTTGTACAAATTGGAGTATGTACCTGGAAAAAAGATCATGTGTCACCTAAGTACACTGTAAGTTCCGCAAAAGCACCATGGGGCACACTACATTCCCAGTCTTGGTGTTTTTATGGTGCAAAAGCACATTAGAGCCTCTCTGAAAACCATTACGAAGTTATTTACAACTCAGCAGCAGAATAGTCATATTCTTTCTAAGCCTTTCTCACAAATTCCCTAAAAGTTTAACTTCTACTGAATTATATCTGCTTTCCCATACTCCCTTTAAATTGCTTTCACACTTTTAGCAGCTGAGCGGGCAGTAAGACACTTACTGCAGATGGACTCGCAATCCCACTTCTCTTTGGCTTCCTGAAGGACCATGGTGACCATGTCTTCCTTCTCAGACTCATCAAGCTCATTTGTTGGCAGATCTGGATCCTCAAAAGGCTCAAGAGTATTCAATTTGACACAACTATTTGTGCGTTTTATAAAATGAAAATAGGATAAACATTAAATTGCATGTCATTAAAAGAGCTCCAAAGACAAGAGCCATTTTAAATCCTATTCCTGTGCCTGTCATGTCCTGGTACATGTCCCCATACTCAGTCCCGCTCTACCCTTCCATGGGTTTTGCACATGTGCTCTGCTGATAGGCACATCAAATCTAGCTGCATCTGTACAAGGTTCTACATTACACAGATGGCAGATTCCCTAAGATGAACACCAGCTGCTCATCTATCTCTCCAAAGAATGCGCAGAATTCACTTAAAGCCCATGGTCCTTTCTGTGCTGTGGGAACTGCATGCTGTAGTGTTTCATGGAACAAGACCTGTTAGCAGATTTTAATACAGCACTGGCTCCTCTCAGATAAGAGGTGCTTTGATACAGACGCTGACGGAGCAAATACTTCATGGGTGAGCTCTGCTAATCAACTGACGAAAAGCTTATCTATTAGCCATAACTGTTCACTTTTCAGAACACCCACCATTTCAGAAAACAGAAGAAACCAGACACTTTAAGTTATAAGGATTCCTCAGCCTGAGGCCAGAAGCACCTTGTTACTTCCCAACGCCAGTGTCTGTTTGTACTTTATTTCCACCTAACCCTCAGCCATTGCACCATGATCTTACGTCAATTAGTTACAGACTTTGACATTTCCCCCAATAAGTCATTTGGAGGTAGGAAAATAAAGCAGCTAAAGAAGGAAGAATTGCATACTTCTCTGCTTTCTCCTTATAGTAGTCATTCAAAACTTCCTGCAACCGATTGCTGTCTACTTGAATGGAACCTTCCAGTTCTGCATTATCCAGAGCTCCAATTTCATCATCATCATATTGTTCATAAAACTTAAATACAAACACAACAAAAAAGATGTCATGAGAAACATATCATGAATTATTTATGTATTTTATTTTTGCTTTTTTTTTTTTTTTTTGGTTTTTTGAGACAGGGTTTCTCTGTGTAGCTTTGGAGTCTATCCTGGCACTCGCTCTTGAGACCAGGCTGGCCTCAAACTCACAGAGATCTGCCTGCCTCTGCCTCCCCAGTGCTGGGATTAGAGGCGTGCGCCACCAACGCCCGGCTGTATTTTATTTTTATTAACTTTACTCCTACATAGTATTTCAGCACAACTAAAAGCTCACAACTATCATTACTGTACCAGTAGAGAGGAAATAAATAATAAACGCAGTTATTCTACTCAGATTGGAAAATAAAATGCAATGCAGAGATCTCTGCCTCAGAAGACTTTAGAGATAATTTCACATCTCTCAGTGATGCAGACTAAAGGATCACACTTTTGAGGGAGCCTACCGTATAAACTCCATTCTTGTTCAGATGACGTTAGCACTGCTATGCTTTATATGGACACATGCATCCTGATGAGTGAGGATGTTTGTACTTAACAGGAAACAGGGAAACACCTTTGTAATATTGCAGCAAACTTGTACATCCCATACATCTTGAAAGCATTCCTTCATTTGCTCACTACTGACTGAAAAGCTTCAAGTCCTACTACATGCCAGACACTACTACTTTAGCGCTTTGGTTGGACACTTGAGAATCTCTGCCTGTGGAGAAATCCTATCCTACCCCAATACAAACCTGCAGGTACTGTACGTACATCAGTACATCAGAGATAGTGTCAGAAGGTAAAGAGCATAGGAGAGGATGGGTGAAGGGAATGTGCGTGGATAGTCCACACAGTACTGTAAAGCAGGAGCTGGCCTGTTACAGGAGTCAAAGCTGGCATACATCAGGTTTTAAAGGACACCACACTCTACTTGCTATTATCTGAAGAGCTAAAACAATGGAATTTTGTTGATGCTAAGCCAGCAAACTCTTAGGAAAATAGCAAAACTTTGCAGATTATGGTCAGATGCAAAATCACAACATCAAATCTCAGAAAGAGATGTCAGAATGTTCCATCAGTCAACCCTGGGGACCTATACAGACTCCTTGCAGAATCCACACCAGGGTGTGGCCCTGACCAATCTTAGTGGGCCACATAGTTTCTTATCCTGAAAGGTTTAACTCTGGTTCCAATCTCTCTTTTGCATGAGGAACTAGAACTCAGTGCCATTTCTCAGGGAACTCACCTTCTCAAACCGCTCATCATGTAGAGTCAGCTGTTCATTTCTCCTCATGATTGAGGAGGTCATGGAATACTCTGTGAAACGGCTTTTGGTTTCCTCTTCCCAAAACAGGTGTCTTTTGATGTCGTCTTGAGGTGACTCAGGGGCAGATCTGTCACCTCCATCTGACAGTGGGCCTGCAGAGCTACAGCCATCACTGCTCCCTTCCTCAATGTCCATGTCTTCCCACTCATTGTCATCTTCACTCTCAGATTCCCTAGAGCCAACAAGTCGTAAGTCATTTATCAAAAAAACTGGAAAGCCAACAGAGCACAGCAACTTCACACAAATCCTCTGGAGGAAGCCGCACTACAAATGGTATAGACTAATCTGGAACAGTAGGAAAAGCAACAACCCATCAGGATTCTGGGATTTAAGTCTACTTACTGACAGTATGTCTCAAATTTAGTTATTTTCTGCTCTAATACAGGTATCTTAGATCACATGTTCTCAAAACTAGAGCGTGGTTACCCTCCCAGTACAGAAGCACCACACATACGGCAAACCCATTGCCTCTTCTCCTGTCGGCTTATTTGCCCGGAGAATGAAGTCATCTTCAAGGAGGTTATCTGGGTCGTCAAAGTCAAAATCATCATCGAGAGCAGCAATAATGTCAGGATCCAAATCCAGTCGCGGTCCTAAAAGGAAAAGAAACACTGAGCAAAATGTATATCTTTAATCCCAGCATTAATCCCACGAGTTTAAGGTTGGACCCTAGCCTGGACTACAAAAGGCCACTGCTGCAAAGAAAAACCAGAAACCTCAGGTCCCCTGCACTCACCATGGGGGGGTGGGGGGGAGGCAACAAAGCACGGTCCATATTTACTTTATACAATGCTGACCTATTTATATACTTCAGATAAAAGACTAAAACATTTTAGGTACAGTTTAGGTAGATAGAATTAAAAAAAAAATCCATTCTTCGTCAATATCCAACAGTGAAAGCATTGCCTTCATCAATCTATTAAACTTCTTAGTAAAACTCAATTTTCACCTGCAGAAAGAATCCAGGTTTCAAATTCACTCATTAAAAAGTAACTATTTGGTGACTTTTACACTTTCACAAATTCCAACCCCAAAGTATAAATAAATCCCAGCTGGTTCCTTCAGCTATATAATCTTATTTAATAAAATGAACTCAAGAAAATGTTTCAAGTTCAAATCTTTCTTTAACAAGAGCTGCTTTGCTAATAAGGTCTGCTATGCTGCCCCTCCCTACTTCCCAGCTGCATTTTTTATTCATCCTTTCACGCCCTTCTGGTATGCTAAAATGTATACACTGTCTGGTATTTACATTCCCTCAGTCTTGTATGTAGTCACTTTCCTGTCTGGAATATCTTTCTTCCCAGCAGTCTCTCCTTCCTCCTGCCTTCCACTTAAGAAAGCAACTGGTCCCATTTACAGAACCCTTCTGAACAAACAACCACAAAAGCAACAAATCAACTTTGCTATTCTCTTGAAAGCTTTGCCCAGCTTCCCAAGGCCAGGTCTGGCGCCTCTTGCATTTGTTCTCCCGTGTCCTAAGTGTAATACCAATTTAGTATCTTTCCTACACACAGAAATTCTCTCAGGTTAGGTTTTCTTTTGGTTTAACTTGAGACTCTATTATATACTGACCACTCTGTAAAATAAATTACTGAGAAAATGATCTAAGGGCAAATGTTGGTTAACTTAGAAAAAATACTAAATACTACCTCTGTGGACCTTTGTTTTAACATACTATAGCAGTGGTACTGCAAATTTTCTTTAAAAATTATTTCTTCCATTTATATTGAGTGAATCAGACAATAGATTTCTTCTAGATACTTACATTGCATTGTTCAAAATTCTAAGAGTAATGATCATCCCTGTTATCTTTGTAAGAGAGCACATGAACATTAAACTTCCCTTACTAGATTCCCACAATTTTTCCCAAATGTGATCTATAAAGACATAAGAACTTGGTGCATAATATAAAATGCTGCTGGCCATACTCCCTCTTCATGTTCTACCATCCAAATTCTACATTCATCTTGATTATTTCAATAAACTCTTCACTGTGGATGGCAGAACACTATATCCTTGTGCTTCTTTTGGAAAAACACAAATTTACTCAAATGAAAACATAAAGAAATTAAATTATTTCCTGTCAGCTGTGAGCCTCAGCCTTTAATGGCTGAGCCACCGTGGACCACAACCACAATGACCAGCACAGCAAGATACACCACGGATGCAGTAGTGCATTTGTATTTTGGGGGTAATCAATAACCACCCAACTAGACTTAAGACACACTTTAAAAGGAGAAAGTTCATGCCTGGTGCTGTAAGCCTAGCCAACTACCTATGGCCCATGAGGTCACAGATCCTAGAGGAGAACCTACTCTGCCACATCCCTCAACCAGTGTAATCCCCAATTGCATTGTAAACATCCATTTTTATATCCACAGATACATGTAGCTTCCACCCCTCATCAAAGAAGACTCTTACTGCAGTAGACAAGAGACCAAAGTCACAACTGGACAAAACCACAACTGGTAGATCTACAACATAACCCTTACACCTAAGGCTCAAGAAACATCAAAGAAGGGGAGTGGAAAGATTTTAAGAGCCAGAAGTTCAAGATGTCTGTTACAAGGTAAGTGTAACAGTCTTGTTTACAATATGAGTTGCACCCTTGGAATCTTAACCATATTGTCACCTAAACAAGACCAAAACAAGGCAAAGAGAACACCAGTTGATATTCCAATGTATATGGGTGGACAGAGGAATTTCCCAAGGCCCTACCCCTAGCTAGTGAGAGAGGAGAACTGTTGTTCTCCAGGGACAACCTTCAATAGGTTGTCCAATCCCAAATGCTCATCCCTAAACACAGACAGGAACAACATTAAATGGAGCCAGCAGGCTGTATTTACACATACACACAGATGAGCAATAATTAAAACAGTCATGAAGTTGAGAGTGGGGGATGCAGGGGAAGAGAGTGTGGGGTGGAAGTCATATATATATGACACTCATATATGAAATTTTCCAATAACAAAATAAATATTAAAAAACAAAGTTAAACTCACCTGAAACTGGAGCTGCTTTGTTTAACAATCCAACATCCTCCTCAAACTCTGACGCAAACACCGATGAAGGCAACTTAATTCCAGTGCTCTTAAAAAGGGAATTACACAGCTATGAGGTTTATTTAGAGAATATTGCTCAGCCATTGCACTGGGTTAAAAAGTATCCTTTCAAAATTTATCAACTCAGCCTCAGGCTGAGACCATTCCTGAAATAAGGTTTGCTGTGGTTTATTCCCCATGCAACAATTCAATTTACTCATTACTCTGAAACACTAAGGTTGAGACCATATGGACCTCACTTAAAGGTTGATCAGCACCTCATGCTGATGATCTAGCCATTCATGAGGTGACAGCTTGAAAGTGGTCTGTCCTGAAGGTCAGTGGGATAGGTCTCTTACACAGACTTATGTGAGGACCTTTACTACCTTAGCCATTCTGTCAGCAAGAAGGCCACAACCATATACATTTCCTTGATCTTGAACATGAGGTCAGTGGTCAGCTTGCCCACACATAAAGGGGTGAATGAGATGTGGAGATGGAGGTAGACTGGAGTGGGGCACCCACAGTTCAAGGGACTCTGAAGACAGACTTTTGGCAAGCTTCAGAAGTAAAAGTTAGATGAGTGACGACATAATCTCTTTAAGTCTCCAAAAAGGAACTGGGCCTGCCATGAACTTATTTTTGGACTTCTGGCCTCCAGGTCTCTGCTGTAAATCACTGTTTGTAGTGACTTGTTACCAGTCTTAGGAGGCTGTTACCATTACATCCTTGTATCTCTCACCCATATTCCAGTACACATTTTCAACACTCTTGCACCACATTAACAGGGACCCTTTCAAATAGTTCAGACCATTCTTGTATACTATCACTTAATCTCCAAACTGTTAGCATGAACATTTCAGTGAAAAACAGACGCTCAAAAACTGAAACGCTAATACTAAGAGTATTCAGGATTTGGTCCACACTTTTTCTCTTCCCACTAGGGATGCCATCCCATGGTCCAGTGATGGCACAGCCTCTCTTGGAACCAGCTGTCTTGACTCCACTGGAGGTCACAAACCACCTACCTCACTGTCCCTACACACTCTTCTCTTGCCATTTCACTCCTTTGCTTTGGGCAACATCCTAATTTAACCTTCTTTTTCAATTTTATTTTATTGTTGCTGTTGACAGGGCCTCTCTGTTTAACAGCCCTGGCTGTCCTGGAACTCACTTTGTAGACCAATGCTGGCCTTGAACTCAGAGATCTGCCTACGCCCGCTTCCCGAGTATTGGGATTAAAGTTAAGATCCAGGCCTACCCCAGGCCTACTCAAGGTATCCAAATGTCTGTTATTTGGCAAGAGACCACAGGAGTCAAGGCTAGTTCCCCAATGTCATGCAATAATTCAATATAATTTAGTGAGCATGCACAAGCCTGTCACTGTGACCCAAAACACCACTGTAAGTCTTCTCCTGACTGAATGCTCTTCCCGAGTAGCACCACAGGTGATGGTGAGAAATATTTCAAAAAAAAGCTAAAATAAACAACCTATGATAAAAACATGCTATTTTGGAGAGTTTCTTATCACTTTGATAATTTCTGCAGATTACTGTGTTTAAAACTGATAGCAGAAACTGGCTCAGGATGATACTGAGGTTAAACACATGAACAGCTTTTACCACTGAAACAGACTGGCTTTATAGATTTATTTAAAGTAAGGGCTCACTATACAGCTTTGCTGGCTAGGAACTCAGTGTGTAGACCAGACTGCCCTGAACTCAGAGATCCTCTTGCCTCTGCCTCCTGGATGCTAAGATTGTAGGCATTTGCCACCACACCAACCATTTGTTATTTTTAAAACAATTCTGAATTGGGGCTTTCTGCTACTTTGAACAGAGTATTCAATATTTTGTCCTAATCAACAACAACAAAATTATTTTTAAAAATGGTTAAAACAATTAATATATTTTAAAAGACTTTTTAAAGGTTACAGTGATTCCTCTTCAAATTTTGGGACTAAAGAGAGATTTACTAAATTTTACCTATGGGATTTTTTTCAAGTCTTGAAAAGTAGTCACAGAATCAAATAAATGACAGTTCTAATATTGATCACTTTCTTTTTTTACATAGGCATGTTTAATAGTTGCAGTAATTCTCAACTGTCCCATGTGAAAATCAAGGTAAGCTCAGTCACATGAACACCTCTCTGTACCGCATAACATTCTTCCCTATGCTGTACTCATCCTTCCAATAAATTCAAATTTAAAAAGTGCTTTAGCCCCATTTTTACATGACACCTAAGCCATTTCTTTTTAGGTTACCATGTACTATATTGCAATATGGCATCTTCCCATATGTATATCAAAATGACACCTTTGTTTTTAAATAATTTTACTTTTCTGTCTGCATACACACAAATGAATGGCCCACTTAATAACCTTATTTTGTTAAAGAAAAATAGTGATTACTTTTACCCCAAACGAATTAAGGATTAAAAGCTAGCCTTTCTCTCTTCTGTCCAATTCATGCTGAGCAATGCTACAACTTGACTAAAACTTCTCTTCCCAGGAAAGAGAAAGCAGGGCAGCCAGTCCTCTTCTGCCTCAGTGGGGCACAAAAGGGAAAGAGCAGTAAGCACCCTGCTACTGACCTGACAGCTTAGGGGAGGGGCAAGAGAAGGTGGTTCTATGTTAGAGCTGTGGTGGTGCTCTATGGGGCCTTACAAGAGAAAAGAAATTGATGAGCTTTCTTCCGAACAATGCCCTGAAACCTGACTCCCTCATTTCCTCAGCAAGGCGCCCTGCCCTGGGTGAGTTAAGATCATGTCTTCTGAGGATTGAAATGCCCAAGCCTTGAGAGAATTAGGAAATCAGAAACAAAAGGAAACGAGCCCCCTACCACACCCCCATCTCTCCTCTTTGGTTGACAAACCCAATGAAAGTCTTTTGTTTCTTAAAGTGCTATGTGACTAAATAGACAAATGGCATGCAAAAGGGGCATTCTGAGCAGAAAAAGGCACTTGCATGAGTAACACTAGGTGCGTATGAACGTGCCTATTTGTATTTAAAGGGTCAAGTATAATACAGTGGCTTGCCCATTTGCTGAGAAGAGTAACAGTCATTTCATTACAACCTGTTCATGCTGTTCTATGATTACCTTAGAGCCTTCACAAAAGTGCTGAAGATCTAAAAATTTCACTACAACAGTTTATGATCACGAAGCAATGTTAGATTATAGAACGTCTACTGTTTTTCTTCTATGGAAAATGCTGCCTGACTCAAAGTTCTGAACCTGACAAAAAGCTGTTATCTGGACACCCACCGATCACCAGAAAAGATGTGGTCTATGTTTTCCTGAGGGTGTAGATATACACATAACTATACAATTTTAGGCAGAGACATGGCATATCTGTGTTCTTCATACTGACACCATTTACTGCCCCAAAGTCACTGACTTAAAAATGAGGGGTCTTTACGCAAGAAAGCTTACTGAACATACTAAGGTTTCTTCTTTCTCATCATTGCTGTTTGTGCTGAAGGCGGTACTGGGAATGAGCTCTGCGGGCCCAGATGGCTCCTTCAGGTGCTGCAGGTAGTCATAGTCATCGTCGAAGAACACCCCATACTTCCTCTGTTCTGCTCGTCTTTCTTCATCATTGACCTTGGGTAACAAGATGGAATGAGCTATCCTGCCATGGATAAGATCAGGATCCTTGCAAAGTGCACAACTTCAGGAGGCAGATGGCAAACAAATACCGGCTGACAGGAATCACACAATTAAGTCTTTTTTTTTTCAGATAGGGTTTCTCTGTGTAACAGACCAGGCTGGCCTTGAACTCACTGAGATCTGACTCCCAAATGCTGGGATTAAAGGTGTGTGCCACCACCGCCCACTTCACAAAACTAATTCTTGGCAAATACCAAAACTACAGAGCATCCAAAGTACTACATAAGATTAAAACAATGGAATGAAAACAAGCCAGGCCGAGGCAGAACATTTGAATCCATGAGTACAAGACAAGGCTGAACAAGGCAGCAAGACCTGTTTCAAAGGACAAAGAATGAAAACCATTCCTTCAATTACACAATCCTGAACAATTCCTGGTAAATAACACATACTCAAAACTGTAGTTGGAAGGTTACAAGAAAAGATTTGGGGACATGGAGAATAAGCATAGTTTCTTGTATTTATAAGCAAAGAAAGCTTTTTGGTGGTCCATGGGAGTGGGGTATTGTGGCTTTAAAGAAAAGCTAAACCAAGGCCAATGCCCCCGAATATTTAAAACACTTTACTTTTTATAATGAGTGTTTTGACTGCATGTACACACACATAGGACAGAAAAAGGCATTAGATAATCTTGCAAGGATTGTTACAGATGGTTGTGAATCTTCATATGGGTGCTGGGAACCGAACCTGGGTCCTCTGCAAGAATAGCAAGTGCTTTTAAGCACTGGACCATCTCTCCTGCATCCTTCAATACTTTTACATTATCTATCTTCAACAAGTGTAAGCTAATATAAACCATCCTTTTCAAGCTCCCCTAGGATTTCCAAAGCTAATTCAAGCACTTAGATGTTTTGTATTTCAAGAGATGAGTGCCCAGGAAGCAAAAATGCAAACTGAAGACTACTGAAGCATGGCAGAATCCCAAGAGAAAGCTAAGAGTGAACATATGGCCCTACCCCAAATAATACTACGAAGCATTGTAGGTTGTGGTAATATTCTTTAACATCTCTTTATTTAATAATCTCAAAGATGCTTTATCCTCTTAATCAAAATAAATACGTGATATCAAATGTCAGCACATAGACAGGAAACTGAGTCACAGCTCATTTCTTAAGAGGACCAGGGTTTGTCAGCTGATTATTAAAATCTCATAGGGAATGGGGGTATAGTTGAAGAGTAAACTTTAATTCACTTAAACACTTAGTGGCTACAGGGCCGGACCTACCTTCTGGGTGGGCAACAGTACCCTCTGGGGGGCAGTTTCATCTGCTGCTAAAGGATCGCGCTGGCTCCGGTGGACCAAGTGGAAAGAGACAGCTTTCTTCTTCTCTATAAAGGGCTTTTTCTTTCTGTGAGGCTACAAAATAATCAGGTCAACAAAACAGAATCCCTGCACAGTGAACAACTCCACAACTGCATGAACCTTCAGTAAGTGTGTAGAGGGTGAACAGATTTTTCAAATCTGTGTATCTAGGCCATGCAACAGTCCCAGTGTTCTGCAGAGACCATATTTACCTTCTCTGGAAAACACTGGTTGGGCACCTACTCTGTGACACACCTGTTCAAAGCAGCTGGGATATGGAAGTGGGGCAGTCTGAGAAACTGTCTATCCTTAGCAAGTAAATCAACAGGACAATAACCTTCTTGAAGAAAAATCAAACATGGTGAAGTGCAAATGCCTTAAGTCCTTTATGATGGGTGCTCTGGGAAGGTCCCTCCCTGAAAAGTTGAGCCAACAAGACAAGGAGGACCTGCCACAAGAAAATGTAGAGGAGACAGACATTTCATCGACTAACCAGCAAACAAAAGCAGGTCACAGGCAAGTAATGTTTAGACCCATTACTCCTTGATACACTCTTAATTTACTCTTCAACACTGAGCTTTCAAATCCAGATGCCAACCACGTGACCTATGGAACCCGGAAGCAGAGTGCGGAGCTGCTATAAATGTCACAGGGACTAAGTTAATGCCGGGGTTTTTGCAAAAAGGAAACCATTTCGTCTCCTTCCAAAGTGCACCCAAGGTGATGAAGGTGACAGGTCTCGGGGCACCAAGCCGCGCAGCCAGTGGCCACGCCAGGCGCCGGGAACTGCGAACCCAGACATAGCCGGAAGCCGCCGGCTCCCGCTGGGACCACCGCGGCTTTCTCACCATGACGGAGCAGGCACTCGCTCTCCGGAACCGCGGAAGCCGATCGGCAGCTCACCGGTGTCTCCCGTTCGCGCCACACGTGGGTACACAGGTCCGGGACAGCACGTCACACCACGGCGTGGAAATGGGCCAATCGCTGAGCAGCTGCCGGCCGGCAGCCGGAAGTTACGTAGCACTCGTCGGCTCCAACGATCGCGGGAACATCCGGGAGGCGGGGCTAGCTGGATTCCCCGAGAGGGCGGGGCTTCCCTGGCAGAAGTTCTCCTAGTGAGGGAAGGGAGTAAGTAGCCCAGCTAACCTGAATTCTACCTGAGGGCGAACTTCAGGTCCGAACACCGGGAGGGTGAATGAAAAGCCATCACTGAAGATATTCCTTACCTATTTATTACCTGCTGAGAACAAAACACAACCAAACCAACTCTGTACAGGTTCACAGAAGGGAAGTGGCCGCCTCCCTGACTTTTTGAACTAGGGGCAAGAGGTTGCCTAGTAACGTGCAGCCAAGGTCTAGATCTAATAAGCAGAGGCAGAAGTCATCAGGGTCTTTATTTTACACCTCTTGATGAACTACCTCCAACTGTACCTTTACTACAGTCCCTAAGACCATTGGTTTTCAGGGCATCTGACGTACTAAAACGCATTCTGAAGCTCTGATGGTTGCATGTTTTCTAAGATGAAAACTAATAATCCCAAGGTGGGTCTTTTTGAGACGCTGTCTCATGGAGCACAGCCTCTGGTCCAACTATGGATCCTCCTACCTCCACCACACTAATGCTGGGCATGTAATGAGAACTGAACCTATCCAGGGCTTCATGCAAGCTAGGTGAGTCCTCTACCAGGTGATCTATGACTACATCTCCATTCCCCAAGTTGTCGCTCACATATTTTATGGAGGCTTAAGAAAATGGGCTTATAGGTATAATTAATTTCTTAAGAAGAGTTCCATCAGGTGCTGGAGAAAAGAGTGGGGAAATAATTCAAAGTTCCAACAGTCGACGTTTTCTCAAATTTGTGTTTTTCTTTCCCAGTTTCTGGTGGCTTTTTCAATGTCTGAGTTCTGTCGGAATGCCTCTATAATTATAGGCAAAATCCTTTCACCCTAAATGTTTGTGGACTACGTTCTTTTTCTATAAGAAAAATAACAAATGGTTTAGGTTAGGACCACAAAAATTTGTCAGGAGAAATGCTTTGTAAAGCAAGATCTGCCTGTCTCTGCGTCCCAAGTGCTGGGATTAAAGGCGTGCCGCCACCACCAGGCCATTTAACATACTTTTAGGCTAGATATCCATGATTATTTGTTATTTGAAAGTAAGATCCACGAGGGAACCATTTGTTTCATTTGAATCTGTTTTATTTACTACTATATCTACTTCTTGGTATGTATACCCAATAAACATTTGTTTATATGAATAATTAATGATATGTCATTTTACCTGCCTAACCTATTTCTCACACTATGACACTGCAAGAGAGGTGCTATTATGGTCATTTTACTGCCAAGCAAAGTTCCCAGAAGAAAAGGCCAGACTCGTGTTGAGGATTCTACAAGGCTGAATGACCAATTAGAATTTTATGTTTGTGAAAAGTGGGAATATTGCAGCCCTAGAATCAGGTTATCTTGGCCTTCTTTAGTCCCCATAGTAGACACTCATTGTCTCCTCTGTGGCTGACCTAGCCACCAATTGACTGTTAGGTGAAGGATTTGACATCATTCTAGCAGACCACTGTTTCCACCATTCCCAAAGCTAAGCCATCAGTGAGCATGAGGAACCACAACAGGGTGTTCCCAGAGTTGCTACTGAAACCTATCTGCCTGTGCTACCCATGAAAGTATTTGGCAAATGCATTTTTATTATTATTACTATTATTATTATTTATTGGGTTTTCAATACAGGGTTTCTCTATGTATCTCTGGCTGACCTGGAACTTACTTTTAGATCAGGCTGGCCTCAAACTCACAGAAATCCACCTGCCTCTGCCTCTTGAGTGTGAGGAACATGCCTGACTCCATTTTAAAGGCAGGAGCCATTATGCTGTATTTTTAAAAATAAGTTTCTGTTTACTGTGAGAGTTTAGTGGCTCAGTTTCCTGGAACCTGACCTTCCCCAACCCATGATCTTGATTTGTTTTTGAGAATACCCTGACCCAGCTGCCCTCCTGACCTTCCCTGACCCCTCCTAATCACATGGTGGGTAATCACATGATGTTTTAAAAAGTTTTTTTTGTATTTCCTTATGGTCCCATTGTCTCCCTTCTGTAAAACAACTTGTGCTTTTACTCCTTAAAGGGGGCCCAGGAGATGGATTCCGGGCTGCTCTCTTTAACCCGACTTAGGAAGCAGTTGCTGGCCAGCTCTTGGGCACACCCCAATAAAAATCAAGCTTGCTTCAAATTTGACTCAAGTGTGGTACTAGTTTAATTCTTCCTGTTGTAATTAATAAGTGCTAGGATTAGATTTATGTTTCTTAAAAAGAAACAAAAACAGGTAGTAGAAGTCCGTGTGTCCACTCCCACTGTTAATCAGGGCAATCAGGATCTGTGTTCCTGGGTGTAGCACTCATATTTGGTGTAACATTGAACTCTTTCCCCTTAGGGGTGAGAGATACATTTTCACCAGCATTGTAAGTACTAGAAAAGATGGTATCAAATAAGTGTCTCTTTATAGTAAACATAACTAATAGGTGGAAATTTTGAGATGTAAGTTTGAAGAGCCCTACTAGAATCTGGGTTTCTAAACCATATTAATTAAAAAAACTAATAATATACTCATTTTATTACTTATTGCTCTAATGCAAACAATAAACACACAGCAAAGTGCTTTCTATTTATTATGCCATTTAATTCCTTCTGCAGGCCCATGAAGCCCAACTGGATAATACTAAACTAATCTCAATGATATACACCCATCATTCAGAACACTGAAGTTACTGATCCAAGGTAGCAGAATTCGTGGAAAAGCATAGAAATGTCTACCATCAGGCTAGTTTAGGAAGGTCATACTTTTACCCATTTATTTTTATTTTTATTTTTATTTTTATTTGCTGTTCTCTCAATGACAGTCAACCAGCATATTCTGGTTTTTTTCTTTCTAAATTTCCATATGTATAGTTTCATTACTCAGTCTATTACATTGTTCATTTTTAAACACTCTTCAAGTCTCCTCCCTAGTTACTGTGTACATTCTAGCCTCAGGATAAAGTCACTCTTGGATGGTGATTGAGATTTCATCTCATTTTAACATCCTGTTGTTTTTCCAACTCCTCCTCATGTCCCAGTCCTGTCAAACTGTTAGTTGGTCCCCAAAGCACCTGGGTGAGATGGGCTCTTTCCTGCCTGTCTAAAAGGATCTCCTCCCCTCCCTATTCCTTAAGCCTTAGCATTCTGGTCCCAGGCTGGAGTTGCCCCAAGATGGATGGCAAGGGAATTCTTGAAGGGGATTTGCCAAACCATTTGGAGATGAGGTCAGTTGATATTCCAAAGAAAGAAAGAAGCAGTAAATACTAGGGGGATCAGTTCAAAGTCCATATGAGGATTTAAGAAATGTGGCTCAGAGCCATGGCAAATTTCTATGGTTGAGCAACATATTTTCATATTTCCCCGCTTTGGGAAATAACCTACAAAGCTTTATCAGTGTCTGGAAATGTTCAAGGCTCCATCTTAGGTTCAATCCTACAGGGAAAAAAACACATGCAGCTGGCCAGGTCATGGAACAGTCAAGGTTCTGTGTGTTTCTGTTAGCACGCAGACAGTTCTGGGGGCCTCTCCAGCTCGCTCTCTAGAACACTTGTGTATATCCTTCAAAAGGAGGGACCTTCCTGAATGCCTTCACTGTGTTTATTGATTACACTACCCTGCTCAGTTCTCTTGACCTGGAAGTCTCCTTATTTCCCTTTGTCTCTATAGCCGGACTGCAGTAACGAACTTATGGTGCCCTCCCTTAGCCAGACATAGTAACCTACTGGGCACCCTCCCTACATAGTAAAGGCTTTGTACTGCTTGCCCCACTCAAAGCATTTCACATATATTTATTCATTAAATTCTCATAAATGTGATTGAAATAATATACCATTATCTTTAAAAACATATTTGGGGAAAGAGAGATAGCTCAGCAGATAAAGCACTTGCCTCCCAGCCTCATGGCTTGAGTTCCATTCCCAGGACCCACACGGTGGACTGACTCCTGAAAGTTGTCCTGTGATCACCACCACATACGTGAGGGGGGACACGTGCACCCGTTCACATACACGTTCAGATACAAATAAATGATAAATATAAAAAATGATTTGAAGTCAAGGAACATAAAGTTTAGTGATTTTTTTTTTGTTGTTGTTCCAGGGCACAAAGACAGTCCCTGAAGAATGCAGAGTGTGAACTCAGGTGTAGGTCCTGGCTCAGTGAAGTCCTTAGTTACCACAGTACATTCTATTTCAAAAATAATTTTCTGTTATTTTAATAGGGAATTATTATTATTGTAATATTTATTTTTAGCAAAGTGCCCATCAATTGATTTGGGGATAATGATATTAAATCCAAATCAGACTTTGACCTTCTTATTAGTATTCTGTATTTAAGCATATCTATTTTAAAATTGGATAAACAGAATTTGTGGTTTTGTCTAGGCTCCGGAAAGTTGTTTTTCCCCATGTGAAACTAATTCACCCATTGACAGTGTGTTTATCATGCTAGCCTCAGTTCTACGTCCTCAGTGTTTCCCCTACTTAGAAAATTTGCCACAGTCAGGAATCCCAGGGCAGCAGGAAACCAATGTACACAAAAATAGAGAATTATAACTTGGGATAGGCAAACCAAATAGAATCTGAAACAGTAACTCCAGGAGTTATAAATGACATGCTTGACAATATTGACAGTGCTTATGGAGGTAGTTCATTTATAAGAAGAGAAAATGTGTCCAAGACTTACACTGAAGTACTGCTTGTAACAGAGAAAAACAACTAAAAACCAGACAGTAAAGAATTAATTGAAGAAAAGTTTTTAAGACTGCTGCTAGCAGTTATTCCTGAAGAGCTGGGTGGGGAGTGCATGGGAATTTCAGTGGCCACTATAGACCTGTCTTCATTGTGTGTGTCTTTTTATTGAGAGTTGTAGTGGTTTGAAAGAAAATGGCCCCCAAAGAGAGTGACTCTATTAGGAGGTGTGCCTTTGTTGGAATAGATATGACCTTGTAGGAAGCAGAATGTCACTGTTGCATTGGGGTTTTGAAGTCAGTCTCCTTTGCTCAAGCTGTGCTCAGTGTGACAGACAGTTCACTTCCTGTTGCCTGTGCATCAAAATGTAGAACTCTCAACTCTTCAGCACCCTGTCTGCATATGTGCCACCATGTTCCCCACCATGACAATACTGCACCAAATTTCTGAAACTGTAAATCAGCCTGAATTCAATGTTTTCCTTCATAAGAGTTGCTGTGGTTAGTATAATATGGTGTGCGATGGACTGTGGTGGATCCTGCAGCCAGTGAGGAACAAATGAATGATAAACAGAGACCTACAGACAGAACTTATGTAGAAGGCTTATTGTTTGTGGGAGGGAGGTGGGAGGTAAGGGAATAAGGGAAGGGGAGAGAAGAGAGAAAGAGAAAGAAAGAGAAAAAGAGAGAGACAGAGACAGAGACAGAGAGAGGGCTGCCTCCTGAGAGAAACAGCAAAGAGAGAGACAGAAAATGGGTGGAGCTTTTCTCTTAAAGAGACCTTCACACCTGTGTAAAAGTCAGGGTACTGCTTGTCATGCACAGAGGCACTGTGCCAGGTTCCCCTGTGGGCAGTGCCAGGCCTGCCTGGATTATTATATTCCTCACTTCATTTTTTTTATTAAAAGGTGGTCTCTTTAAGAAAAACTCCACTCACTTTCTCTATCTCCTTGTGCACTTTTCTCTGAGGAGGCAGCCCCTTCCCTCCCTTTTCCTCTCCCCTCCCCTTACTAACCCTTACCTCCCCCCAATAAACCTTCCACATAAGTTTTGTCTGTAGGTCTCTGTTTCTCACTCGTTTGTCCCTCCCCTGCCTTGGGACCCTGATGGAAAAAGCTTGTAGATTCAAGATACCTTTATTCAGATAAATACCAGCCAAATGCAAGCCGAGCGTGCCAGGGGCACCCAAGCAGCGAGGCCAGGGAGAAGGGGAAGCAGAAGGAGAAGAGGGGCTCCCAAGTGCTCGTGGTCCCTTAAGAGTCCCTCCTGAGTTATCCTGACTTCACCTTGACCAGGCATGGTCAGGCACACCTGTAGCCAGCCCTTAGGAGGCATGGTTATGGTGTCTCCCTACAGGACCCACCACGGTCCCACCTCTCCCTATAATTGTAATAGTGGTCCTGGTGCCTCTTCACAGCAATAGAAACCCTAACTAGGACAGCTGAGTAACGGTTTCCTCTGAGAATGAAACATTCCATCTCTCAGTGAAGCTCCTTATGACCGGAAGTAAAGAACACAAAATACTTCCAGGAAGTCCCTGAAACTGACCAGATCCACTAGTTCTTTCCATCCCCAAGAGTAGAGATACAATAAAGACAGCTGAGAGTCACTCTCTGAAAAGCCCAGTAGCCAGGGAGAAGCCAAGACCAGCTGGATAGTGTGCAAGAAACAAAGACCAGCTTCCTGGAAGAAGCTCTGATCAGCTGAGCCACTTTTCAATCTGTATGAGCTGCCTACAGCCTGTGCAATGTGCTCCAGCTTTCCAGTTTTGGTGAACTGTCACCCATGCTGGGGTGGGCTTTGGTAATGGTGTCGTTGTGTCATTTCTGCACCCCCACTTATAACCCTTTAAGTTATCCCAATAACACTCAGTGGCTCATCCTGTACATTTATGGCAACTGTGTTTGGATCAGTTGTCAGATTCCTATCTGGGGTGAGAAGACCTCATGTCTGACCAAGAAAATCTGTCACACAACCCTTACGTCTCTGTACATGTAGGAAATTGGTTCTTGTAGGTCCAGAGGGAGCCTGAGTCTCTGTACACCACATATACACATTTAAAATAATTTGTAATGACTTATAATTCTGAATGCAAGCCAGGTGCAAGGTAAATGCTGTGGAAATTGTTATGCTCCATTGTAGGGAACAATAAAAAAAATGTCTCCATCAGATGTAGTGGCACACACCTGATGTGTGTTATCCCAGTTCTTGCATGGCTGAGGCAGGATTGTAGGTTCCAGGCTAGCCTTGTTTACATAATAATAAGAACTTGGGGAACAGAAATAAGGAGAAGTGGTGATATCTTGTTCGTACTCTAACAAATAAAGTTTGCCTGAAGATCACAGGACAGAGCTAGCCACTACTTAACCATAGAGGACTGGAGGTTTGTACAGATAGACAAGAAGTGATTTGGCTGGGTGGAGAGAAGAATATAAGGTAGAAGGAGCAGGAGCTTGCTCTTTTCAGGCTGAGGAATTTGTAGAGGTAAGAGCTCTAGTGGCTGGCTGCTCTGCTTCTCTGATCTTTCAGCTTTCATTCCCTAATATCGGACTCGGGTTTTTATTATTAAGACCAATTAGAACTTGTGCTTCAGAGAGAGCATGTATGTTCATTAAAGACACAATTTTGAAGAGGGATTTCTTTAATTTATCATTGGTTGGATCTTCCAATGTGTAATTCTCAGATGCAAAAAGTTGACCATAGTATATAAACATACACACACAGAAATAAAAACAAGGATAGAACATATTAGAAATACGTAATCTAGGTCAATAAGTATAATAAATGACAGTTTTTGAAATGATCAAGCTATGCCACTTACGAATTATCAATGAAGCAACTGTTGTGGAGTATTCATCAGAGAAGACTGCTTGGATGTTGGTTTAAGCCAATAGAAAGTCTTTACTAGCCAGCTGCTGTCTACAGTGAGTATGTGTTTGGGATCCTAATGTAGCCCCAAACATTTTTCAGGGTGAGTTTTTAAGCACAAAACACATATTCTGGGTTGACAAACTTTAGTTACCAAGAACAGTTAGCCAGAAGCTATAGAAGCCAAAAAGCAAGTTAGTAGTACATTTAGAAAATTTTCCATAACTATGGACTTGGATGGATTAGGTCTTTGTTTTAGTTTCTGTCAGGTGGTGCTGTCTATGTGCTGAGTTTTACAGCCTGAATGGTACTTCCATCATGGAGTCCAGTGTGCTAAGGTCTCGGGGTCTACTAAGTCTGGTGTCCCGTTACAGCAACAGGTAAATGTTACATTCAGTCCCAAGAGCTGAGACATGTTCAGAGCAGATGTTTGGAAGCATGTGCAAATGGAGACCCAATCCATGTCTTCTACATTGAGGAAGGGAAGGTATTTGGAGCTGTGCTGGGTAGAATTCATGTACATACTTAGTGCTCACCCCATTCTCCACTTTTATGGAGCCCTCTAAAAGTCCAAATGGGAGGGGAATGCTCATCTTCATTTGTCACCGAGGCATGCATTTCCCTCCAGTAGGACATGAGGACAGCAGTATGCAACTGGGGTGCTGGCGGGGATTCCTTTCGGGGTCTAGACTGCATTCTTATTGTTTAACTTGAGGCAAGTGGGACTCTTGTTTACTTACCTCAGTGTAACACTTCATGGGTTGCTGTTAAATGTGGAAATGTGTGTGATGTGCCTGGCCTACGGTAAGCATTTAATGAATCTGATTTATGGGCCCAGTCACAGGAACATCATACCCCAGATTGTCTGTCTCTAAACCCAGGACCTTAAGCATTTGGGATACGTCAGAACATGAGCTTTGCTCATATTATGGGGCTGAGTTCTTTTACACACTAACCCTGGATCCCCTCCTTTGGCTTTTTAACGTTTCTGTTACCTTTCAGCTTTGTAATAGTTATATTTCAAATATTTTACTTGCTTCTAGCCCTAGAAAGCATGGGCTTTATCTATCTATCTATCTATCTATCTATCTATCTATCTATCTATCTATCTTCCATCTATCTATCATCTATCTATCTATCTATCTATCTATCTATCTATCTATCCATCATCTATCTATCCATCATCCATTTTCTATTATCTGTCTATCTATCTATACATTATCTATCTATCTATCTATCTATCTATCTATCTATCTATCTATCATCTATCTATCAATCATCATCATCATCTATTATAGATGTTTACAAACTGGAGTCATAAATAGGTTGATAAATGGTAGTTTATTGGGAAAAAGTACTCATACAAGGGAGCCAGTGACCAGGTTTGCACCAGAGCAGGACAGAACCGTAAAATGCTTCCTAGTCAGCTCTGCCAGGTGAAAAAGAGCCACATGCATGGCTCCCTCCTTCTTAAACCCTTGTTACACACCTTTAATCAGGGTTTCTTCCTACAATCTATCTTTGAAACCAGGTTTTACTCTTTTGTCTAGGTGGGGAATTGAACTGCTGGACTCAAGTAATTCTCCTTCCTCAACCTCCAGATGGCTAGGGCTACAAGTATAATCACTGTCCATGATTTTAATTGTGTTCTTTAAAATTCCTTTAGCCATAGTCACTTCATATTTCTTGATTATTCATTCACTGACTCCTGTCCTTAGAACCCAAAGTCTATACATTTGATTGATGGATAGATACACTTACAAATATCAATCTGAATTTTCTTTACAATGTCTCTGTAGACCTGAAGTGAATTTTAAAGTTTTCTTTGGTAGGTTTCAGTTCCCCCGACTTTAGTTTTAGGAAATAAGTGTCACATAAGTCATTATTATTCCCCTTTCCTTTGAGTAACAGACATAAATGCACAAGATTTTTGAAATTTTGAGGTAATTGCATCATGTATCCCTTTAACTTATGAACTTAACTCTTTGTTTTCAGGAAATGGGAGAAAGGAAAGAGTATAGATGATTTTGCTGTGGAAAATTGTCAATGCCACCCATCTTTTATCAATGAGCACATGCTTAAAGTGTTGGTGATCCAAGATATGCATCTACTTCTCTGTACACTCATACCATACTGATAAGCAGTTGTCCTGATCCTTGTGCAGCTTGTGCTGTGAACTTCTCAGTCATCTCACTGTGAGGCATATAATTCTTATATTGCTTTTATTAGAGTTTTGTGAGGAGAGTGTCTCATGTAGCCTAGGTTGGCTTCATACTCACCTTGTAGCTCTTGCCTCCAAGTGTTGGGAACACAGGCATATGTCACAAGACCCAGTAATTCTTATACTTTAAAGGTATGGCTACATGAAGACACAAGTGAAAAATTCTGCACCTGAGGTTATGTGACAAGACACTGTCAAAGACAAAGTGTCCTACGAATGTTGTAAGAGATGGTCTTCAGGCAATTTGCACAGGGTGTAGATAAAACAAATGAATTTTGTGTTGAGACTTGGGTCTATCCCCAGGGCACCTCATTACAGATATACAAATCTTTTAATGTCTTAAAAATTAGATATACTTTTAGTCCTAAGCTCTTTTGGATAATGGAGATAAAACTCAAATATATCTATATGTACACAGAATATAGCAATTAAATATAAACTAATTTCATTTGTGACCATATTAAAGAAAAAGCTATTTATTCTAATAAGAAGTAAAAATAGACTGTTTGATTCATTGAGATAATATTCATGTATATATAGCATTTTGTGCAATATCAGGAATTTGCAAATGTAATTTTGCCTCATAATTTAATATCCTGAATAAAGTTATTGTATTTTATTTAGAATCAAAGAAACTAGTTAGATCCTAAAAATTAAAAACAAGCAAGTATCAGAAATGCCCATTGATGTGTAAATATTTTGATGTTGTGGGCTTTCAGACAAAGTTAGGCAGTGAGAAAATAGTTTATTGAATTTTGACGCTGTTGATAACTTCATGGGCTTAAGCTACATTTTTTTCCTGTTGGAAGTGTTTATTCATTTCCATACCTTCCATTGCATGTATTCTCCTCCCATTTCATGGCCTTTTCATGGCCTTAGTAGCCTGTCCCAGACTACTAAGAGGAAATCCGATTGCTTCTCTACCACGGAGGTAAGGAAAAGTATGTCTGAGATGCAGGAGCTCTTTAAGGGAGTGTCTAGATATTCCCATGTACTGTGATTGAAGTCAATGGGAAACTAGAATCCAATCCAGGCAGGATGATAAAGGGTCAAGACCTTCAGGAATGAAGATATAAGTCACTTCTTCAGGAAAAGAACCAATATCTGCTGAAGTGCTTGCTGGGGTTGTAAAAACATACAAAATGGGTAGTAGCAGTTGTAAATACCAGCTAAGGCCACATGACCAGTTTCAGAAATAAAGCTTGTAATTGACACCAGTATTTCTGTCATATCTTGTTAAGAATGTGTTTGTACATATGTAGACACATACTTAGCATATATTTGTGTTTCCCTCCTCTCTATCTTCATCATGTAATGTAACATCAGTTGAAATATGTGGTGATGTATTATTTATTATCTGATAAAGCCACTGAAGATCAGAAAAGCAAAGCAGCCAGCCAGTAGCTCTTACCTCTACCAAGGCTGAAATGGAGATCTTGTCTTCCCTGTGACTGGAAACTGAATCTCCCGTGAGACCATTGGCTTCTTCTTTATATACCTCTCTAGTGCTGGGATTAAAGGCATGAGCTCCATTACTCTTTTAGACTGATTCATTCTCATGTAGCCTTGGATGGCCTTGAACTCACAGAGATCCATCTGCCTCTGTCTCCTGAGTCTTAGGATTAAAGGTGTGTGCCACCACTACCCAGCTTCTATGGCTGTCTAGTGTGATTGGCTTTGCATTCTGATCTTCAGTAGCTTTATTAGAACATAAACAATATATCACCACAGAAATCATATCAGTGGTTATCATATATAAGTGATGAGACATTAAAAGAATGTCCCTCAAGGGACATTGCCACCTATTCCAAAATATATAAGGCATTTGTGCTTCTCTGTAGGATAGTTATATTACCCATAATTAGGACCCAGTTATTGTTTGTAGTTGGAAATTAAAGATGATATAAGCAAATATGATAGTATGTTAAGTTGACAAGGGGTGGACTCATGATGGCTAATCTTGGCACACTTGTGAGAGATTTTTCTTGGTTGAATCATTTGAGGTAGGAAGACCTATCCTAAATCTGGAATTATGTCTTCTAGTGTCAGCCTACATAAAAGGATCTAGAAGGAGAAACTTTTGCTTTTGATCTTTCTGCCCAGCTCCCGCTGGCAAGTTCATCTAGCCTACTGATGAGGCATTCCTTTGCCGGAATTAGAACACATTTCTCTGGGCCTCCAACACAGACCAAAGACCAGCAGAAGACACTGACCTCATGGATTGAACAACTACCAGATTTTTGGCCTTCCCATTGGGAGACAGTCATTGCTGCACTAGCTGGACCAGACTGTAAGCTGCTCTAATAAATCAGTTTTTTAATATTGATTCATTCTATCAGTTCTGTTCCTCTAGTGCATCCTACACACACACACACACACACACACACACACACACACACACACATACACACACACACACACACACACACAGGCACGCACTCTTTGAAAAAAGCAACAATTCTTTATGTAGGTTTTTAAAATTAAGAGTATAAATCACTAGGCCTCACATACTAAATATGTTAAAAGTTAGGTGGGGTGAAATACCAGATAATTATAAAGTGTATATGAATCTTGCTTTCCATAAGACCTCATGAACTTTTAATTTAAAAAGACTATGCATGATGAGGTGGCAGCACAAATCTGTAATTTAGCACTTGGAAGATGGAGATAGAAGGATCAGGAGCTCAAGGTCATTCTCGACTATATATTGAGTTAGAGGACAGCCTTGGAGACCCTGTCTCAGAAACACAACAAGCACTATCTGAAAATAATGGTAACAGACGAAAACTAGGATTTCTCAATGACTTTATTGAGGTAACGTTTACCAACTTTTACACACATATATGCATATACATATACTTAAGAAAGCTAAACAATGTTCTAAGGCACTTGGAATTGTGCACAGCGAAGCATCCTATTATATTATACTACTAGATAGAGAATAATTTTCCACTTTAAATAACACAAACACCAATATGGAATAAAAAAGGTAATACATGGGCTTTCAGGTTACAGTCATGGAATACATATGCTTCGGTGTGTATACTTGCAGCTATCATACCCACATACTATAATGTAGTACGGATTAAGAACAACCAAAAGGAGAAACTGTCGTGTTTATCTGGGTATAGTTCCAGTTATTAACACCCACAGAAGAAAAACCTGGGTAAAGATTGGATCTCACACTGGAGACTTACCCAGATAGTCTGGAAATGATCACAGTTTACTGTCACTGTTGCTTTAACCAAAGCTCGAAATAACAAAAGAACACAGACAGTCCATTATTGAAAAAAACCACTGTTACTTACGCAAAAAAAGAGAGGGTTTTCAGCAGGTATTTAACTGGGGGAATTTGCTCAGGATGCTTTGAATACATCGGCATGTGTCTAAGCCACAGAAGAAATACTAAAGAATTAGTGCCTATAGTGTATGTGATGAAAGTGGTTTGACCCTTAGCTCTTGCTAACTCCTTCCAAATGCTAGTTAGCACTACAGTGGCAATTTCTCATGGTGGATGCTCTCTAAGCAATGTAATCATACATTCAAAAATCAAATCGGCGCTTCCATTAAGTGAAAAGCTCTGCCCCCCCCCAGGCTGGCAAGTGGCACAAATATTATTGGCATTTTAATAAACCTCAAAATTGACCTGAGGGTGGAGTGGCATCCTGCCTCACTTACTCCTTCAATTCATTCTCCTTAAAAAAAAAATACTGCTATTAAGAAAGATAACAAATTTCTAAGCACCACCTATAGATTTACACTATAACCATCTTTATTGACTCTGAGCTGTTCTGCTTCAAGAAAGAGTGTCTTTAGAATTTTATTATTAAAATTATTAGAGTGGGAGGAATTAATTTCATCCTTGCAGCTAGCTGCAATTCATCTAAATATTTTTCAAGACATACTGACTATTAAATTTCAGTGGCATAAAGAGTATGCTTCTAGATGGTTAGCACAGGTTGATCGAAATGCACCTGGGGGAATACTCACTTTGTTTTGCATATCCTTCGCTCTGTGGTGAGAACAATATGCATGCAATCTAGTTAACCTACATTTCCGCCACAATGTCATATTTGCATATCTTATTAGGAAATCTGAACCATATGGATATGTTTACATAGGGGAATTCAAGCATTTCCATGTGAATTAACTGTGTTGTCCATAGGAGGGGAGAAGAATCTTTTGCACCTCTGCCTACAGTGTTACCAAGTAGAATCTAATGTTGGCTTCCAAAGACCATCTGTTTTGTTCAGAGCCACTGTGTTCCTGTGGCCAGCAGTCTAGTTCTGAAGTGGAACTGTAAAGTGACAAACAAACATTTGCTTCACGTATAAATTCCCCCCCCCACACATCCAGAAGTACGTACAAGCATCAGGCCAGGCCACTGTAATGGACAAGGCTGCCTGGCAACCCTCTTTCGTAGAGAACAGGGCAATTTAAGTGGCATCTAAGCAGAAGGCTTGAAGTGGATAGGAGACATGCAAGGCAGTAGAGATAGTATTTGGGGATAGGCACTTTCCCCCATGTGTCCTTGTTGCAGTAGACAGTGGTATTTAGGTGAGGGGGGTACACCTTTCTGTGCAGGTATGTAGATATGTCAGAGGGCTTTTTCAAATTTTTATTTATTTATTATTTTGAGTTTTCACAATGTCTGGGAATGATCCTGGTGTCGAGTCACTGGAGCCTGGGATACTGAACATCTTGCAACATGTGGTACATTTCAGCACAACAAAGAATTGCCCAGATCCAAATGCCAACAGCACCCCCACTGGGAAACATCTATCAACAGTTCTTTGTTCATAAACAGCTGTGGTAGAGAAGCAACAAGCTAAATGGCATTTTTCTGCATTGAAACTCAACATGGCTAAAAATTGGCATTAGGTAGGAATAGCAGCCACAGGACTCTCCATTTCTTTGCCAAAAACCTTACAATATGTAAAATAAGATTTGTTCATTTGGGATGAAGCTGCCCACAAAAAACCAAATAAAACACAAAACAATATAATCATAACAAAAATAGTTAAACTATATTACAGTTGCTTTCTAGAAATGCCAATAGTGGTTCAAGCTTTGAAACAATGTTTAAGTTTAACTATTCAAAAAAGTAAATAGAAAGCAAAAATGAGAATGGTTTGGGGTTTTCTACCTTCATCTTCACCACCACCCTTTGGTCATTGCTTGCCTTAGTAGTGGAACCCAGAATTCCTCTTTGGAACTTGGGTTTGAGTTGCCTAGGAATGCACGTTCTCTCAGGAAGCTGTTCCCATTAATTTGACAATCCCTTATTTTTCTCACTGTTGTCCTTTCTAGCACATATCTTCTAAAGGTTCATTCTGCTTTGTTAAATAAAACATATCACCAGTAAGTAGATAGCAAATCCTAACACAAAATTAATCATTTTAAGGGGTGAAGGGACAATTTGTATACTCTAAGGATGTAAGGGAGGGAATAATGATCTCCAAGTACAGCTTCTTTTACTAGTAATGATAAGTGGATACAGTGAGGGTTTAGGAATGCATAAATAAGTTCCCCATATTGACGAAAATGACATAAATCCGTATATCTCATATTAGATTAAGTCTGTTTCACCGACACTAAAGAAAGTTTATTACTCTAAGCTGCTAGGACCATGCACAAATAACACAGGATGGACTTGTTGAGCAAGAGACGAAGGAAGAAAAAGAAAATATTTTACTGATCAAATGCAGACATACTGCTCTGTGGTAGACGGGTCTCTTCTATTGTGCCTACAGCTTAGTCTTGGCAGGTTTGTCTGTCGTGTGTTGGTGTGGGGTGTATCAAGACATGTGGTGTTAACCCACTTTTCTTTCTCTCCCAAATACAAATTACTGTATTTTTTTTTTTAAAGCGCCAGTGCATCACTGAATTAATTTCAGGAGGAGAAGTCTTACAGAGGTTCTAAGGGCTCACAACTCATTTTCAATATTTGGCAACTTTTGAAGAGTGTATTTAGATTCTTCTGTTTCCTTAAGTCTGTTTTCAGTTAGATTTCAGAACTTTCTCCTGACACCAGAGACAGCTAAGTGACTGCCTTCATTTCTCTAATAAGGATGGGAAGAAGCAATGAGACAGGCAGCTTTGCTGGGTAAATCTGAGAACCTGGTATATTGGCCTTTTCCTTTTTACTACATAGCTGTTCAAATACCCAAGATGGTTCTCTGAATATTGTAGACTTTAGTTAAATGATTTAAGGAATAAACATAAAGATAAATTACAGCTAACACAAAACCACAAGACATTTCACATGTGTAGGAAATCACCAGTCAAAATTCCCCAGTGAATGCTGATTTGACCGTTTTTTTGTCACATTGGTTGGTAATGACCATGAGGTTGATGAATGAAGGGGACTTAGTGTTTTCTCATTACTTATTATCAACAGGGTTTCCCACCTACATTTAAAAGCCAAGATGGAAATGGCCACTTCGTACATCCTACTTGGTCTAGTTCATTCTAGCCTGGGACCTTCTGTGAGTTGGGCTAATTTTCTTTTTCCATCATATTTCAGGAGTCAGGAAAACTCATTCATTTTCTCCATTGGCCTAATAGTATGCTTTATTGAAAGCCTGGAATTATGTTACAACTGCACCAAAAACCAACTCCAATTTCTGCACACATTTATTTTCTTAGAGAATAGTGGCTTGCTGGTTGGGCTACAGAAATGCTGGCAGTGGGCAGAGGCATAATTGCAGGGAGAGGGAGACATGCCTTTGCCTTCTGAGGGGATGTTTGGATGGGCTGTTAGTGAGGCTATACAGCCTTTACATTTTTCTGCCTTTAAAAATTAACCATGAAAACAGAGCCTTATTCTTGGCTCATGATATTTTAATTCTTTCCATGGCTTTTAAAAAAAAGTAATAGATGGTTGTAATGAAGAAATGGGTGGTTCTAGGTATTTAAGTGTTAGACTACTGGTAGTTAATTTTTACACTTTTAAACTGCTCTCTAACTTACAAAATTTTCTCTAAATGCATGAGTCAGTATGAAGGAAAGGGATATGTAGTTCATAAATGTGACAGATCATATCAGGGAGACAGGTTTTCATTTGTGCAGTACCAGGGATTGAACTGGGGGCTTCAGCATGAAACAGCTTGTATTTTGTAGTGGGAGAATATTATTGTGGACAATAAAAATTGTATAATTCAGACTACTATGGGAAAAAAGAATTTTCTTTTTAACTATCAAGTAGAAACTTCCTATGACACACACTTTGAATGGCAAACTGGTGCGCATGTCTTGCATTTACAATGTACAGAGAACATGCGATTGGAAGTTGTAAAATGTTCCAAGATTGTAAGCATAGGAAAAGAAACATTATCTGCTTGGCATTTTTCTCTTGACACTGAGATGATAGTAAGGTATCATAAAGGAAAACTACTTTGCAAGTAATGAGAAAGAAGTTAATTTTTATGGCTAAATAGAGCACTCATTGTAAAACAAAGGCTGGGAGTGCAGCCCAGGGGTTCTAGAGAATGTGGGAGCATTCACAAGGTCCTGGTTCAATCCCAGCACTGCAAAACAACAACCAACCAACCAACCAACCAACCAACCAACCAAACAAACAAACAAGCCCTCAGCCAAAGACAAATAACGTGGCATGCACAAACATTATTCCAAAAGCAAAGTCTGTCTTATGCCATTAGTGAAATGAACTAGTGTAGGTTGCAGCCTTGCTTTATTAATGCAAATGGCTAAGGGTAGGGAAGGGTACAATAATGCTGGTTACCTCATGTAATGGTCCTCCTGGCTTTTTAGAATAGGTCAAATGCCACCAACCACTTCTACTTTTAAATGAAATCATCGGATTTCAAGTGGTTCTTCCAAATACCACTGATGGTGGGACCTACACTTACTCAACTGATTAAATGCTGAGTTGTCAGTAGAGATAGAAAATTACAGGCTTCCATGTTCTGAAGCAGAAATACTTCACAACAGTCATCATTCCAGATCAGAGAATAAGATAGACTCGACACAGATTCTGCCTTCTCTTTTGAAAAAAAAATGTATGCTTTTAATCCAAGGGGCCCAAAACAATCGTTAAAGGACAATGAAATTTAAGGTAGTATTTACAAGTGAGCTCCTTCTGGGGTTCTGTGCTGGGGCTTGATACCACAGAGAAGAGCAATTTGAGGGAGGAAGCTTTCTCAATGTAAACAACACTGATTACAGGCTCTTGGGGAAACTGTACTGAACTGTATCTGACTGCTTCTCTGGCATGGGGAGTGAAGACTGTATGGATGGATGTGACCCACAGACTCAGCATAGAAGGTAAGGTTTCCTTTACACAAACCAGCAATTTTCTGTGTTCCTTTAAGCCTTAGGGTATTTTTGTTAAATCTATGTGCTTGATATTTTTTTTTCTATAATAGCAGCAACCTAACTTTAAAAAAATTAATGCAGCACTCAAAACTACCTGGTACTTTTTTATATTATTATTGTTCCCCTTCAGGACTTGGAGCAAGCAGCACACACGTGTATGTTGCTTATGTTGCAACTCTGGGTTGAGTTTTTTTTAAAGGGTGTCATGATTGTCCATATAATCTTTCGATAATGAATGCTTTCCTGACTTTGGAGATAATTAAGACAGGGAGTTATTTCTAAAACTTGCAACAGTTTTGCAGGGTCACATTGTATCAGGCTTTATCTCTGCTACCCTTGTAGCGGGCTCATACATTAGGAAAGCAGTCTAAGAAAATGCCATGTGGATAGCTGGGCTACTGAAAGCATGCAACACAATTCAAGCAAGCATGCTTGGTAAGAGTTGGTAGAGGCTTCTTGCATTTAACACACACAAAGATTTGTTTCTGGAAACTGGGTTCACTGGCACAACATAAAAAATATGGTGTTACACAGAACCACCTTATTGGTGAAACAAGAATGTTCTGGAATCAAGTCTTTAAGGAAATTCACATGGGTTGAGTAGGTTCCCAAATCCCTTAGTAAGTTCTCAGCTACCAAATGCCTACTTCAAAAATATACTTATCTTCATTCTTCTTTTCTTCATTAACACAATGAAACAGTCCTCCTCCTTATTTGTAGCTCCCACCCTGTTGGGGTGACCACCAGCAATTCCAATGTCTATTGTTTGTGAACCCACACACACTATACCATTTGGCTTTCTGGTAGTCGAACTGGCGATTGTCTTCTGCTTATCTCCTTTGATTACAGTTTCTGATGAAGGACAGCTGAGAGAACCAGAGTGTGCCTTACATTAGTGCACATCTGGGCAGCCAGGCTCGCTGCGTCCGGCTCTCAGCTTGTTGACCTCATCTGGGCTGTTCAGGTGAGGAGCGTTCTCAACCAAAGTTGAGTTACATGCCTCCTTCACCACAATGAAACGGAATCATACACTTTCAAATCTCAGTGCAATGTCGGGGTCTCAGGAAGCAGGGCTTCTGCCAGGGACCATCAGTCTATATTTCTGAGTGGTCCCACACTTCATTATGGACGATGAAACCTGGAGAAAGAAACAGAAACTGTGAGTCTCTGGCATAGAAGCATATTCTGCATTTGGTGACATAAATAATACACAGAAGGCAGCTCTGAATATCACCAATCCAGTTACCGTTAAATTTCTGCTGTAACAGAACCCTGTTACATGTGTTATGTTGGGAAGCAGACATGATTCTTATGGAAATGATCTTGGTTTTTACTATTCAGGTTCATAGAATAATGAAGACAAACCATCACTATGCTCAAGGCTCACATTCTAACCCACGTTATACAGAGGGAGATGTGTTTTAAATGGATTTGGCTATATCCAGCCTGCAGATATAAAAGGCAAACACAATAATCACTATTTTTTTATCATCTTAATGATATCTATGGTGGCACACAGTTATAATCCTAGTCCTTGAGTGGGAGAGCAGGGGGATGAGGAGTTCCAAGTCATCTTTGGCTATATGAAGCCAACCTGGGATACATGAGAAACAAAAAGAAAAACAAGATAAATCAAACATCTGGGGACCAGGACCTGATCTGTGCTAAGTTCCCAGTGTTCAGAACCATCAAACCCATCCTATGTACTTAATCATTACTTGCTAGAAGCATAAAGGGACATTTAGGAAATGATTTGATAACTGTACAAATAATTTTACATAACTGAATGGTTCACTCTTAAGACACCTGAATTTAAATTTAAGTACATATACTACTATATGATAAATCAGTTGATAGAACCTTCCAGAATGCCATCTAGGAAGGGCCAATGACAACCTGAAGAAGCACAAGTTCTATTATGGTAGTTAAAATTTTTTCAATTATATTTTATTACTTATTTTCTTGTGTGTGCGTGTGCCTGTAGGGGGGCACAAATTCAAATGGAGGTCACAGAATTACTATGGAGTACAGACTTCCAGATCCCCTTTGTTCAGCTGCAGAAACTGAGACACTGGGAAGCTAAGTCATCTGTCCAAGGGTGTTGGCTCTAGAGTCTATAATTTTACCTATAGTAGAGACCAAAACATGTCCTCAGCTGAGGTTTCATTCAGTGGTGGAGGTTTTTTTTTTTTTTAATCTTCTTGTGACTATCCAGGCAGGAGAGGAGATATTTTAAAGAGAAGACATTTGTGCTATCAGACTACTGAAACAATAAACCACAAGGAATTATAATTGTCCCAGGAATCCCATGCCGGGTAAGGGCAAGGCTGAAGCTCTCTGGCTGCACTTGGAGAAGAAACTTGGCTGCCAGAAGAGATTCCACAATTTTCCCCTAACTTCTTAGACCACCTTGGAGGACAGACCAGAGCCAAGACAATGATGGGTAGACTCACACCTTGGCCAGTGTTCATCAGTTTTGACCTGAGAGAAGTCCTGACCGCCGTATCTCCAGCTGGATTCGAACGGGTGTTCTCAAGCTTTGCCCAGTGATTAGAGCTGCCCCTCCCACTGCCCCACTTCCCGTCAAGCACAGCACCTGTGCTGGCTGCATATCAGGAACAGAGCTCAGGGAACAAGACAAACACCTCATCCTTTTATAGCCCGCACACAGAAAACCATCAGCCCCTTTCTCTCTCCCAGATTCAGCTTCTCTGGGCACTGCAGAGAAAGTCATTTGTTAGTGACTGTTTGGCCTGTTTCCACTTTTGCATGGCTTTTTTGCACCCAATATTTCACTGAGTCCCTATCTTCAGATACCCTTGGGTTCTGGATCCAAAGAACAAATGTAGGTAAAAGAGACACAGGGCATCTAATCTTCCCATTGGTGAGATGAAGAAGGTAGCTGAAACGCCAATTAGACGACCAAAAGAGTCATTTTGTGGCGGGAAGATAGAATGCTTCTGAATCCCAGCATTTTCTGGAGAAAACCCTGATATTTATATCTCCAAACCAGCAAGAAAACTCTTAAGATTTTCTCTCCATCCTGTACACATCATCTGCCCAAGGATCTGGTTAAAAGTGAATTCCATTGGGCTGCACTGTGAGATTACTCCAGTTCCTCTAATTGACTCAGAAAACAGAGTGACTGACTAGCACTGGGGCTGCAGCCTGTCTCCGTGGACAATCTCCAAGATCTGGTATCACACACACACACACACACACACACACACACACACACACACACACACACACACACATCTTTTTTTTTAATTTTTTTTTTTTGAGACAGGGTTTCTCTGCATAACAGCCTTAGCTGTTCTGGAGCTCACTCTGTAGACCAGGCTGGCCTTGAATTCACAGAGATCTGCCTGTCTCTGCCACTCCAATGCTGGGATTAAGGGCGTGTGCCAACACCACCTAGCACAAAACTGTATTTTGCTACAGTGTTCAGTCAAAGATGTTTACACCCTACAAAATTAGGCTTCCTTTATTCGAATTTGGCTGTAGCATTTAATAGTCAGAGGTATTGAAAATGCAGTTTTTCCTAAGAGGGTTTAGCTTTATCTCCAGAGAACTTCACCTATCTGATAGAATGACAGTTTTGGCTTTAGGCTTCAAGTTGGTGAAGCAATAAACAGATTCCCTCTGCCCTAATGACACATTCTTTTTATCCACTCTGTTTTTAGGATGTGTCTGTTTTTGAAATTATGGAATTTTCTTCTAAAAAAAAAACCCCCAAAACCAAACAAACAAAACACCTCGACCAGCCTGGTCTACAAGAGCTACTTCCAGGACAGCCTCCAAAGCCATAGAGAAACCCTGTCTCGAACTCCCTTCTCCCCCCACCCCCAAAATCCTCTAATGCTTATTATTGAAAGGGAGTGAAGCAGGACTATTTCTTAAAGCTATGGAATTCAAAGAAAAACATTTCCCAAAGACAGTTCTTCCAGAATTTCTTTCTTAAAAAACTACTCTTTCTACTCCGAACTCTTTCAGATAGTATAAAAATAAAGTTGTTCACAAATGTAAACTATTCTATCTCTGTATGACAATATTGGATACATATTGAGATCTTGAATAATTGATCTCTCCCCCTTGTTACTTATTTCTGTTTTCTGTGTTGTTGGTTAAGCCCAGGGTCCTGTGCAGGAAAGATGAGCATGCTACCATTAAGTTGAGACCCCATCTTTACTCCCTCTTTTCTTACAGGACTCTTCACTGCTATGCCACATGGACTCCTGTGACATATAAAGAGGCTCTCCTAAGCCACAGCTCTCTCTCTCTGGGATGTCACAGTATATGCTGCCTGGGCTCCTCTTATTCCCAACACTGTACCAGGCTTTTGACATCTTACAACTCTCAGAAAATCCCTGTCCAAGTATGAGAACATGGACTATCAAGGAAAGAGAGTAACAATCCAAACAGTTTTCCCACTCTTCTTTGGTGGACCCTCCACAGGGCATGCTGCAGCCCCCAAGCACAAGCCCTGCAAGGTCACATTTTGAAAAGCCACACCTATCTAGCAGCCAAAAGAGCAGTTTCCTTTCTAGGCAAATCCAAGAAATGTCAATACCTCAAAACATTTATAATGAAATAACTGCTTGAAAAAAATGCATGTTCATATGTAGTAATCTTTGATGAAAGTATTTTAGAAGTTGAGAAAGAAAATAGAGACCCCATAACTATAATAAACTATTATGAGGTTTTTGATCTCACTTCCAGTGATTTTTTTTTCTCTGCACCTGAAATTTAGATAAACAACTGTAGCATAGCTATTCAGGCAATATCCTCTTTGCCTGCTGGTTGTGATACAAAAACCTCTTGAAATCTGTTTTGACTTTGAAAGCTTCAATTCAATGATCCAACGAGTGCATGATAATACTTTACTTAATGAGCAACATTTCATAAGCTAATAAAATTATTCACAAGTGAAGATACTCTGCACTCTAAAATGTTATTTTGTGCTAAATTAAATTTATTTTGTAAAAAGTGACATTCTCTCTTGATTATAAACCTAATTTAACCTAACGCAATAAAATCATTAGAAAAAACTATTAGTCAGGTGATAGAAGTGCACACCTTTAATCCCAGCACTCGGGAGGCAGAAGTAGGTGGATCTCTGTGAGTCTGAGGCCAGTCTGGTCTACAAAATGAGTTCCAGGACAACAAGAGCTGTTACACAGAGAAACCAAGTCTCAGAAAACAAAATGAAAAATACTATCCAGAAGATTCCAATTATTCAAGTCTTACTAATGTAATCCTTTGAAATTTATTTTAAGTAAAACACAGCTTTTTGTATACTTTATCATCATAATTTAGATAATTATTTTCTATTATAGAAATTCCATTTGTCTTGAAAGGGGAAATGGATTCTGTCTGTCATGTTGGTGTCTTTTGAGAATGTAGTGACTACATAACCAACATGCAGACCACTATTCAAGTATGTTCAACTTTTGGGTTTTAAGCAGTGGACTGAGGGGGCAACAGAGGGAGGAAATATATACTGTAACCAGAGAAGCAGTAAGTATGCTAAGGAATGCCAGTTACAGCTTGGTCCCTTATCAGGCCCCAGGATGAATTCCTGTGGGGAGTACTTGTCCTCACCCTTGTTGCAAGGCCCCAACTTGTGTTTCAATTCCACAAAGCGCTCTGGAAAATACTGGGAGTAACCAGGAGGATTCCACGAGAGAACAGATCAACCCAAACACACACACACACACACACACACACACACACACACACACACACACACACGACAGAAGATAGTCTATGATGGTGGTCAAAGTGTCTTCCTGTGGTGCTAACAGTATTCATGATATAAATGCCAGCACATAATTCAAAATAAAGCGCCAGGCTGGAATCCTCATTTATTGAAACAGGGTCTTAGGAGCTGGATTCCTTCAGGGCTTCTTTTAAATATCTGTTGTTGACTTGGTAAAACATCCCCGTCTCAGAAATTCAAAAGCTTCAAAAGTGGCAAAAAGTCTCTGTCTCTCCTGTGTGTACCCCAGCTACCAGCTGTCCTCCCCAGAGATAAGCAGTGTCATCAGCCTTTTGGGAGTGTTTGCAAAGATCCTGAAAGAGGTGGCTGGACCTGTGTGTGTGTGTGTGTGTGTGTGTGTGTGTGTGTGTGTGTGTGTGTGTGTGTGTGTGTGTTTGTCTATGTATGTGCCTGTGTGTGTATATGTGTGTGTGTCTGTGTCTGTGTGTGTATGCGTGTGTGTGTGTCTGTGTGTCTCTCTGTGTGTGTCTCTGTGTGTGTCTGTGTATGTGCCCTGTGTGTGTCTCTCTGTGTGTGTCTGTGTGTGTATATGTGTGTGTGTATGTATAACAGCTAGGGAACAGAGCTGTGTTCAGTACCATGTGCCTTGACTCTGTGCAGGTCTTAGAGGTTCAGGGTCGGATAGGAAGACTGACTTCATGTGGGAGCTAAAGTCTGGCACTAACTAGAAAAAAAGGATTCTGCCATGTGTCTAGGCTGCATTTACAAGGGTGGGTAATGATTCACAGTGTTTATGCCCCATGAGGGCGGCGAGTGTTCAGGATTCTGTGTCTTTTACAGGACTGCTTTCCTCAGTGAAAGGCATGGCTGTATTTTTTGCATTATTTTGACAAGAAACAGTAGTGTTTATTAAAACCTTTTTCCTCCTAAAAGAAATACTGACACCAACATGAAAATCACAACATGATTTTTATATCTCCAAAGCCAAAAACATTTCCCTGCTGGAACGCAACTCTAATGATGTCATATAAATTAATGGAAAAATAGCAGTAGACATTTGCTTTACTGCCAACTCTTAAAGACTACTTGAGCAAGGCATGTTTATTTTGGTGGTATGAATATTTAATTTTTCCTTATCTGAAATGATAGCTTAAAGAGTGTTAATCAATACATTAAAAAAATCTTTTTAAGATCATCTCCACAGCATGAGCTGTTACCACCTCAAAACTTACCTAACCTGCATCTATTAGCATTTATTTAAACAATGACAATATCAACAAATTATTTAATAAAACACAAATCTATCCTGAATTTCTTCAGAGGAGTAAACAGCCCATAGACTTTTGGAGGTGAAAAAAAAAATCCCATCAAATAGAAAAACGCACTACAAGTCTTTAATTCAAGAGCATCACTAGCAAAGGTAGGAACAGTCAAAGCTCCTTAGGACATAATATGGGTCCCAGACCCATGGGTGTACCAGAAGCAAGCTTCACATCTAGAGGTCAATAAATGGCATGGAGACAGCTGAGCACTGGTTTACAAGAGCAAGGTTCATGTATTCTTTTGAATCATACACAGAAAGAAATGCCCAATGGGTTAAAGTTGTGAGTATAAAAACAGTTGAAAACCATGTTTTTACGATCTTGACTGCCTTCCGTAAAGCACAGAAAAAGAAAAAAAGACCAATGAAATAAAAAAGTAGTAACAGAAAGATTTCAGTGTGCAGATATTACACAAAAGATCATGAAAAAGTTAAAAGGCTAGCAGCAGGTTGGAAAAAATACTGGGGACTAATATCTCACATTTTACTAATCCATATAAAAAAGACAGGCAACCTAAAAGAAAACATATGACAGTTTGAATACAGAAATCAAACAATTTAGGGAAAAAAAGGGTGAATAAAGATGAGTGAAGCTGCCCAACCATATGGAAATCCGTGTACAGCTATTTATCCTGTAGACTATGGACTTTGAAGTCACTGTCCACCCAACTGTTGATGAGGGTGACTGAACATGCAGCATAGTCACTAACTGTGAGTCAGTAAACTGTTTAAAAGATAACAGACAAATCTTTAAAAAATTATCAGATACATGAATCCAGTGATCTAGGAAAACCAGTCAATGGGGCAACTTCAGAAATCTGGCATGTGTACACAGACATAAGCATGACAAAAGGACTTAAGCAACCAGCAGTACCTGTTCAGTAGAGGCCAGTACATTATCTGGGGGATACCACAGTCATGGAGAAGACTGACAGGGAAGGACTGACATTTATGTGCTGAATGTGAATGAGAGGGTGTAGTCTGTACACACAAGTATATTATATGTGGATGCATTTGTAAATGTACAGGAAAAGAAATGCCTAGAAGTACATACCTCAACCCCTAACTAGCTCTTACCCGTGAGAACAAAGATGAGGATAGAAACTGAGTAAAGGAGGGGATTCATTTTTATTGACAAACTTTTGCACTATTTGAACCCTTAATTAAAATGCATCATTTTGGATATACAAGGCATAAAAGGAAATGGTCCTGACACTTCCCTATGGCTAATTTTACTGAATTTGCTTAGAGAATACAAAAGAAAGAAGTCTTTTAGCATAAATACTTCTTGGAAAATTAGAACTACAAAATTTATTTGAATCTAACTAATTAAAACTACAAAATTAGAATTACAAAATGCACGTTTTTTTGCTTATTTTCTACTGCAATTTATTCTCACCTCGGGCTGCCAAATGGAGAGAAAATCATCAGACATTGTGATTTAGAGGAACGTTTTGCAGAAGTAAAACTGACTTGAATGACCAAGTGGGAGGAGTGCAGACACTACAGCTCAGGGGTCAAGACTCAGCTATACAAACATATACTGTTTGCCCAGTTTCCTGGAGTCCCCAGCCAGGTCTGGGTCATCATAAATATCCCGTATCCTTTTTATGATCAATGTTCCAGAAGAAGTATAACTTCAGGTGTCACGTTTTAATATGAACTTTTCCCGACCCCGGCTGTAGCAGGGAGGGTCTAAGTCCTGCATGTTATAGATCCAAGAGTGGAATACCATTGAAAAGCTATCAGAGAGAGTACCTTGATACATTCAGGACATGTAATGGCAAATACAAGCAAGGAGGAACTGATGAAGAAGAAACATCCTAAGATGAAGGGAGTCCCTTTGCCACACCAGAGCTTCCTACATGAAGAACAGCTCTGGTGATAGGGGCCCAGCGCACACTTCACACAAAGTACTTGCTATGAAATAATGAAGTTTTACTTGAATTTCCTTTGCCTTATGACAGGTTCCCCTATAAAAAACAGAACCCCTGGGAACCACTGAATGGCTAGAAGCACAGTGTTTGGCTGCTGGACTGAGGCTGTCTTTAGTTTAGGGTGTTGCATCAGTATTTGTGTTCTGAAAGACAGAGAGTCTTGTCGTCTTCATGCAGTCACCTGTCCTGGAATTTTCTATCAATTCAATTTGTGTGTGTGTGTTGCTATATGAGTTTGTGCACGTGTATGCTGAGGTCAGAGGAGACAGGATTTCTCATTGAATCTGGACCTTGAGTGCATGTCTCCCAGCCTTTCATCCCTCCCCGATAGGCTGGCTGCCTGCAAGCCCCACAGATCCTCCTGTCTCTGCCCCCACAGCACCAGTTACAGGCTGATGTGACCATGCCAGGCTACTTGCATGGGTGCTGAAGATCCAAACTCAGACCCTCATGCTTGTGTGCAAAGTCCTCTTACCCATGGAGCCATCACCTCAGACCCTCAGCTTGGTTTCTAAAAATTTAATTTCTGTGCAAAATTGTAGGAATACAGCTGCTATATAAAGCAAAGCTCATATATGGATGAGATGTAAATAAATAGGATAGCTGTCACATCTGGAAATTAGACAACATGAGCACTCAGGTTCTCCCCTTAGCTTCTATTGCTTGTAAAAACCAAAGGGTAGTGGGAAGAAAAACCACAGCATTATGGTTGTTAAAATTTGGACCTTAGTTGCCCATGTGCTAAAGTCCTGGTTCTCAGCTTGGCTCTACTGGGAATGCTGTGTGAGTCTAGTGTGAGACCTTGCAGTCACTGGAGAAATACCTGTTAGGGGGATGGGGTCATGCCTGTGAGGGGGATGTAACCCAGGACTCTTCCTCTACCTTATTCTCATTCCTGGGCCACAGCAGGAATGAGCGTTGTTCCCATGTGTTGCCACAATGATATGTAGCCTTGTCATAGGTCCCAAAGCAGCAGAAAGAACCAAATAAGCCCTGGGATCTCTGAATTTGTGAGTCTTTCTTTCCAGGTTGATCATTCCAGAGATTGTTATCACAGCAGTGTCTTGGGAACCAATCAAAACTTGACTCCCATTACAAGATCTAGCTTCTGAAAAGTTCAGTTTCTACCCAAAGTCTTGTCCTGTGAGCCACACTGCCTGTCACCAGCATCTGTTCAGAGCCCAGAACTTCCAACATTAGTGGAAGAACAGAATACTTTTTTTTTTTCTGGCCCAAAATCGAAATTGAAAAGAGAACCATATTGCAGCCCTTCAGAAGGATTAGCACTTCACTGAAAGAAAAAAATTTGAGACCTCAGCGTAGAAATTTCTTTTTCAGTGAGATTAGTTTAGGTGCTCTTAAAAGACAATGGAGCCAATCAGGAAAGTCTAGACATTGATAATCTGATCCAGCCATATCTTTACATCTGCTACCAGGACTCTAACGCACCAAAAAAGCAAAGAAAGACAAGCACGAGGGAAGCAGAAACCTTCATCAGATGATTTTTCTGCTAAACCACATTAAAAAATTAAATGACTACACAGTACACCCGACAGGAATTTATTGTGTTAAGTTTTCTCAATCTGCAAAACTGGATCTTGTCTACCTACCTTGTAAACTGTCGACTCTCTTCATGAACTTCCATTTCTGTGCTTTTAAACTCATTTAGTTCTTTTCTTATTGCTGCCTAAACAGGAGAAAATGAAGCAGAATTTGGGTCACATATTTTCCCAATGTATACAATTCTCATGAAGCAGATATTATTGTATGATACAACATTTTGGGGAGAGCAAAGAATTACTTATTTATCCCAGATTAAGATTTAATATGAAATATGTTACAGTCTGAACATCGGTGATATAAAAATCTGAAATTAGAAAATCTAAAAAAGCTGAAATTTTCTGATTATCAGTGTGAGCCACACGTGGAAAATTCCATACCTGACCTCCTGTGATGGTTGCAAAGTGCAAGTATGATAAAAACGTGTAAAATGACCTTTAGGAGATGTGTGAGCAGTGTGTGTGAACATGAATGAATTCTTTTAAAGCAGGGCTGAGGATTGAACCCATCCCTCATACATACTAGGCTAGCATTCTAGCACTGAGCTAGACTCCTGGCCCCATAAATGAATTTTGTATGTAGACACAGATCTCATCTTTCAACTACCTCATTTCATTATGTCTTTGCAAATATCCCAAATTCTAGAAAGACCCCTAACCCTTTGGTCACAAGCATTTCAGAGGAGGGACAGTCAGATGGAAGCCAAACTGAAGCTAGGGGGGCCTCCCTGAGAGTTTCCTTGGTGGGGAGGGTGCCAGTAGGGTCTAGAATGTGTGTCATAGAGAATGTCCCTTCACCCTCCTATGACCACAGCAAATGCAAGGCATGGGGTTTTTTCAGAGAATTCGGATCCTGCTCCTAGGAAAGTTTTCCATTGAAGCCTGCTTGCAGGCGCGCCCACAGCAACATAGCTTTGACTAGCTGCCACAGGGATGCCAAGAAGGCAATTGCTATTTATTTTTTCATGTTGAAAGTTTAGACAAATGGCTGAAAATTCAGCACAGCATTTAAAACCACTCAGAGGAACATCAAATAGGCGGCCTTATTTAAGGAACACATAATCCATGCCATGTACAACAAAATGCTTCTGCATGAAGACTGGAAAGCTGAGACGCCCCTCCAAATGCTAACTTTGGCTGTCTGTTAACAGACAGTGGCGGGATTATGCATGGATTCAGTTTCAATTTTAGCCTTATTTTTATTTCCTACTCTTTTCTACAAAGGGTATTTCACTCACATAAAAAGTACTAAAAAAATCTTTATAAGCTCTATGTAGATTACAGTATTCAGACCAAACATAGAACATTATAAATATCTTTTACTCAAAGAATGCTTTCCTTCATAGAAAAGGAAAAGTAGGAATGACATCTATGCTAAAGGGAATGGCTCCAGATAAACACAGAATGTCAATATAAACCACAGGAAGTGCCTTCCCAGAAAGATAGAAAAATCTACTTTTCAGTTGGAAGTCAATGAACTTCAGAAAAAGGGAAAAGATAGGAGAGAGCCCTGAGACTTCTTCATGGCTCTCTCCCATCATTAACCATCACTCTACAGTTCACAGGCTTCCCTTCCAAGTATATTTTAATGTGATAATTAATCCCTGTTGTCACAGACTGTCTCCTCTCCCCAGATACATTCTTTAGGTCTGGAAGTCTTTTTGGGGGAACCTGGGACAGAAAACAGTAGTCATAATTCTTATTGCTAACTTTTGGAAGTTCCAAAGCAAGCAGAGACCTGCTTGTGGGCCAGTGTCTTTCATGACACACTTACGCAGTGTGTTTCACAAGACACAACAATGTGGACTTGGTTTTGGTCATCGTAACAACTGGCATTGGATCCAGGAGCTGGACAGTTGCCTGAAAATGTTCCCCCTTGGAAAGAAGTGTTTCAATGTGAACAGGGGCAGAGAATTCCATCTCTGTGTTCATTTATTTTTGTATCCACAAAAGGTTTCAGCAGAGGTTGTGCAAAACACTTTAGCTAGACTCAGAAGACATGGGTGTTGGTCTTGGCTATGTTCCCCATGGCAGTATGATGCTCACAGGGGAACTTTCCCTTCAGTTTTCAGCTTTCCTACTGCTATGGTCGGGATGACTGTTATCCAAAGGTCTGTATGGTAACGCCCATTGTCCAGGGAAGTTTTATTAGAGGTGTTGTGAACACTTAAGAGGTGGGGGTCTCATGAGGGACATGCCTTTAGGTCATTTGGGGCATGCTCCTGAAGAGATTATGGGACTATGGTCTACCTTCTCTTTGCTCTTTTGACTCATGATGTAAGTGGCTTGATTCCCCATGTACTCCCCACTCCAACCATGTGATACCACCACCAGACACCCATTACTTAGACCTTACTTAGTCCTTCATTATTTAGATCCTTATATACAGAACTGTGATTTTGCTATGTATAAGTTAATTGTTTTAGGTATTTTTTTTTTAAGTAACAGAAAGCCAGCTGATATACCCACCTAGAAAACAGGGATGAAAATTCATGATACAATTAGGAATATTAGTTTAAAGTGAATTTTTAAAAAATGTCTTGGATACCGTAGAGTTACCAACAAAATACTATGAAGTTTTAAAATAGCACATTATTTGGGCTTGTAACTAACAATTCTTTCATTTTTATCATAGAAAATTCACTGGAATACAAGAGGACACTGCTGAAGGAGAGCTGAATATAAATACAATGGAGAACTTACTAGTGATAGAAGCTGGCTACCTGTTAAAGAGTCTGGCAAAATCCAGGAAAAACATCCAGAGAGAAACACTTGGGATACGGAGTTTATAAATCAGAAAAACTACAAACTGTGCCTCACTCCACACAATATTTATATTAATAAAATTTATAACCTTCTGGCTCCCATATCCCCCCATGCACACTGCTTTCCTCAGAAGGCCAGTTAGATACTCATGGACACACCCTATGTTCTCCTCTTCAATGCCGCTTTGTCACTACCTCCTTAAGATGTGGTGTCTGTTTCTCTGGTTTTGATTCTGGGTAAACCCTGTCACTACTCTGAAACACAGTAGATTTGTTACTTTACCACACCAGTCTAAGGTGAGCTTCTTTCTGGCCCATCGGCATTTGCTTCTTGGAAGCCAGCTGCCACATAAAACGTACTTGACTGCCTAGGGCAAGGGGCAGTATGAGAAGCCCCAACATAAAGAAAGACTTCGGAGGAAGAGGTGCAATGTAGACAGGTTTAAGGAGCAGGAGGGCATACACACATTCAGGAAGAAACTACTTTGGAAGTGGGTTCTCAAGGCTTGACATCTTACCAATGCCTTGTGGGCCTGAAACAAACCACTGGACAGATGCATTCCAGAATTGCTCCCTCACAAACTTATAAGCACTATACATTACTGATTTAAGCCAGCAGCTTTGGGCTGGCTTGTTACAAGACAGCTGATAACCTAAACAGTATTCTAAGATAAAACAGAGGCCTGGATGGGGTCTTGTGATCTACTGGATATCAAATATGATTAAGTGATTATGTTGGAGCCACCAATAAGCCTACAAGTCCCACATACATCCAATAAAATGAGCTTTGGGGTCCCACTAATCCACATAACTCCCTCATTTTTTATGTGTGTGCTGGTTTGCATTTAGAAGTGACAAGTCAGTTGTATGCAATGATATGGTAACATGTGTAACACTGCAAGAAGGACATACTTGTCTGATTATGTGGACGGTATTCACTTTCAAAATCTACTCAATAAGGACCTACTTTACTACTTTAGATAAGAAGGAAGAGTTCTTAGGGGTTTAAAGGAGGAAAAAGGAGACCTTTTATATTGGCCAGGTACACAGAGTCAATATAAATATAGTTTTTGTGCTTCTCTATCTTTTTTTTTTCAGATGAGACTAGATTTTAGGCCCAATATTCTCTATCTAAGTGTAACTGGGGCTGGTTTTGTTGAAAGATAAAAAGATGAGCTGAGACAGTGGGATTGGAGCCAGTGGTGCTGGGTTGGACCACTTTAGGGAAACCATTCAACTGAAATTAATCTCTAAGAAAACAGAGGCAACAACAAGCCCAAATGCCAGGCATTTGCACTCAGACTACATGTAGAGTGGTGTTTGGTATCAAGAGAATTAAACACAGGATGTAAAAATGACTAAAACTAAGTTTAAGTTTGGCTAGTGGTGAGTAGCCACATACATGCTCCATCTGATCAGTCCCGGTCAGTTCGGGAGCACTTCTTGGCAAGAAGCAACAGGCAATTTGTTGAAAATATGGCTCTTGCAGCTATCTCAAACATTACAGCATGGGTTGTGAGTGAAGAATTAGCTAGAATTTCCCCTTGATATCTTTTGTTTATTTCTTTGTGAAGATGCTGGTATCAAAGAGTGGATTGCTCCGCTGACTCAATAAGCTCAATGTCATGGGAGGTGAAGTGTGCACTCCATGAGTCAACTGATGACATTCTACAAGGAGTTAAAATCTCAGTCTTCACAGGGAGCTGGCTAGACAGTGTATTCCTGAAAAGGCAGCATTCATCTTCCTACCCTTGTACCTAGGATACTGTTCGAGCGTTTCAGTAAGTGAGGCAGATACTGTATCATCAGAAAACAGTCTGTATTCTGCTTCACTAGAGATTTTTTTAAAAAGAACTTTTCTTGAAGCGTATATTCACGTCTCCTCTCAGTACATCTTTGAATACCTTACCTGAACTTCCCAGGAATTTAGTTTCTCTACTCAGCCCTTCCTAGGGCTGTCTCTAGCCCTGGTGACAAGGCCCTTCTGAGCTTGCACAATGGCGTCCTTGTCAGTACCAAAACCTCTTCAGCAGCTCACTAGAGATTTTTAAGCTGAAGCTCTCATCAGTATTTTAAATTTCAGTCCACCTGTGTAGCCATGGAGTGAAATCACTTTGGGGTTCTAAATAATATTCAAATTTAATTTTCTTTCGAAAGTAGCATAAGCTTTCAGCAACTTTTGCTTTCACTAATTAAAAAAAAATAAAGTGGGGTAGAAAAATCAAAACAAAAATAAAACTAATTTAAAGCTACATTCATTTATTTTTGTGAATGTGTGCACAACTGTGTGTTTGTGTAGGGTGTCACATGTCCTTGTATTTGTATAGGTTGCCTCATGTACTCCAGTGTGGATGTTGGGGTTAGAGGCAAACTTCCTTCCATCATGTGCATCCCAGAGACCAAACTGAGGTTGTCGGGCTTGCTGGCAAACGATTTCACCCATTGAACCATCTCGAAGGCCTCATAACCTAACTTTTTAAAAAATATTTTTACATTGTTTTAATTTTCTGGTCATTGGTATTCTGTCTACATTTATGTCCACATGAGGGTATCAGATTTCCTAGAACTGGAGTTACAAACAGGTGTGAGCTGCCATGTGGGTGCTGGGAATTGAACCCTGCTCCTCTGGAAGAGCAGCCAGTGCTCTTAACTGCTGAGCCATCTCTCCAGTCCCCTTGAAAACTAATTCTTAACACAATAGTTAAGTCATAATTACTGAATTTTATATCAATTAACTTAATGAATCAAATACATTATTTAGAGTCTGATCAATAAGTGTTATGAAGCTTTTTAAGGTAAAAGTAATAAAGAGCCAAATTTTTTGCTACAATGACAATTAGCATGCTTTTTCATTCTTACATAAAATGCTTTTAGCATGTGGGTCATATTTCTTTTTACATATTTTGCATGTGTGTGTGTGGTGTGTGGTGTGTGTGTGTGTGTGTGTGTGTGTGTGTGTGTGTGTGGTATGTGTGTGTGGTGTGTGGTGTGTGTGTGGTGTGTGTGTGTGTGTGTGTGTGTGGTGTGTGTGTGGGTGTGTGTGTGGTGTGTGTGTGTGTGTGGTGTGTGCTCATGCATTCACCCCCATGTGCAGGAACATGCAAGCACATGCTCCCACATGCACTCATTGGCCATGCATGGAACCCAATGTCGACATAAGGAGGTTTTCCTCAATCACCCTCCACATTATTTCTTGAAACAGCATATCTCAGTGAACCTGAAACTCACTGTTTCAGCTACATTGTCTGCTGGCATCCCAGGCATGCCCCTGGGTGCTGGAATTATGGATATATAACCTCACATGGGGTTCTAGGATCCAAACTGGTTTATTCTTGCTGAGCAGCACTGCCTGCAGAACCATCTACCTAGCCCTGCATATGCATATTTTAACAACGGTGTGAAATTACTTATTTTTTTCTCAATGTTAGGTAGAAAGTAGCATTTTTAGACATTTATAAAAATGCCATGCATTGAAGTGAATTCCAGTTGTTTATTTTTCCCATTTACGATTCTGGATATTCAGGTGTTTGACAACAAACACACACCAGCTGCATGTACAAAACATACTACACACAAACAGATCACTTGCATGCACAAAAACATGCTACACATAAACAACATTTTCAATTTTTGCATTTTTCTATTTTCTACCTTTAAAATTATACATTTTTTTTTCTGTCTAAAACAAACCCTTACTTTTGGAAAACACACTTTTCCCTTAGGGAAAGTAGACATAATAAAAACACAGCTCTAAAAATTTTGTCCTTTAAACCTTAAACATCTTGGGATAAATGTGTGAGATTTCCATGGGAGAAAACAAGCCACCCCCTGTAAGTCAGGAGGTACTTTGGCTCTGCCCTGGGGCTCAGGTGCCTTGCTCAAGGGTTATGTGAGACTCCTATTTCTTCAGGGTACTCCAGAACAGAAACCAGGCTTACAGAAGAAAACCTGACCAGGCCCAACTCCCCTACATTTAACAAGCCCCAAACAAAAGCCTATCTTTGTCTCAGTTCAAAATGTTCTTAAAAGGAAAAAAAATCTCTGCTCTTTGTAGCTGGAGATGGATGAGCTCTGCCTCCTACCAACAGGACAAAGTCAAGGAAGGGCTCTTACGGGGGATGGGAAATTGAGTTTGCATATAAGGACAGTTAGTCATGTAGACTGTCACTCCTGCACTGTGGAGGAGGATTTTACTGTTTATCTGGCCTTTCTAAAGGTTGGCATTTGAATAATCAGGTGGCTGGTAATGGATGTGGCAAATCACACTCTTCTAAGAAGGCTAAAATAACACCTTCGGTCTACACAGTATGATCTCACCATTCTCCTAAGTAGAGCTACCTATTCTCTTCCCTTTGGTTCTGAGCTGGCCTTATGACTTCCTGGAACTAACAGAATAAAGCAGACATACAGTGTGAGTGACTTCTGTAGTCAGACTTTCTTTTGGGTCAACAGCTCACAAATAATGACGTGGAGACTTATTAATTTTGAAAGCTCGGCCTATAGCTTAGGCTTGCTCCTAACTAGCTCTAATAACTTAAATTAACCCATTTATACTCATCTACATTCTGCTACATGGCATTGCCTCTCTTCCATCTTGCATCTCCTGTATCTCTCATGCGACTAGATTCCTCTTCCTTTCTCTCCCCAGAATTCCCCCCTATACCTCCTGCTCAGCTGTTGGCCCTTCAGCTTTTTATTCCACCAATCATGGCAAATACATCTTCACACAGTGTACACATATCCCACAACATACTTCTAAAGATGATTGGAAAAGGCAAAGCAGCTTTTATCAGGCTCTCTGGGATAGACACCTGCTGTGAGAGAAGCCAGCTTAGGGAAGAGGTCTGATGACTCACACTGAAGAGGCCATGCCTAGGAAGGTCTGTGAACAACCCCGCTGAGTGCCATCTCTGAGCCATGGCAACCAAGATACAAGACATGTTGGAAAGTCAATCCTGCACCTCTCAGAGGAGCCCAGTCACTGAGCGGTGACACTTGGTCACCGTGGAAAGCAGAATTGCCCAAATGATGCTTGAACATATGCCAACCTATGAAATCCCTAAGATACAATGAAACTCTCTGTTCTTCATCACTAAGCCTAGGGTAGTTTACTATATGGGGACTGTGGCGGCAGCAGTGTCAACCAAAAGTCACTGAATGAGAGGAGAGTGATGAAAACCCACAGCTGAAAGGAGAATAACTGGAGGAAATGTATTTCTTGCAATATGATGCACTCGGTGCCTTGATTAACCTGTCCATTGAAAATAATTAAAATGATAAACATAACATTAAAAATGAATTTAAAGGTATACTGAATGATTGATAAGAGAGCAGAAACTTCTTTTAGGGGGGCACAAATAAAGAGAGGGAACCCAGACAAGGAAAGTAAATAGTAAAAATGTCTTTGACTCGAGTACACTGGCATTAAGTCTGGTGAATCTGAGCAGTCATTTCCAAAAGTAGGTGACATATGAGGTGGGGGAGACCAAAGGGAATAACCCAATGTAAAGCTGTGCTGCACTGCTGTGCCCCAGAGCATGACAAAGGGAACTTCAAGCTGGAGTCAGTGTGGGGTGGGTGGGAATGCAGGCTGAGGAGTTGGACCCGTAAGCCTATTGTCCACCTGGTTTGCAATCTGAATCTACAGTACTAAGGTAATCTGAAGTAACTCATTTTACTAATCCAGTTCAAAATAACATTAAATAAAAGGCACTTTAGAGAAAAAAGTCATTTTTTAAAATTAACTTTATTTTATATGCATTGGTGTGGAGGAGTCAAATTCCCTGGAACTGGAGTTACAGATAGTTGTGAGCTGCCATGTAGGTGCTGGGAACTGAACCTGGGTCTTCTGGTAGAGCAGCCAATTGTCTTAACCACTAAGTCATCTCCCAGCGCTCCAAAAAGTTATTTCTTAAGATAGAGCTTCATAACAAAGTTTTTAATAACAAAAATGTAATGTTCTACATATCTAATGGCATCTCATATATTAGGAGAAGACTCTTAAAACATTTTTATTTACTCTGTGTGTATGAGTACAGGGCCCTATGTGTCAGAATACACGTGGAAGATGTCTGTCTCTCAGTCCTAGGGCTGTACCTCAGGCCATGAGGCTAGCAATGCAAGTGCTTTGATCTGCTCAGCCTTCTTTCTGGCCCAGGAAAAATAATCATAACACAGAAAGGTGTGGTGATAATTTGTTTATGATCTAATAAATAAAGCCTGCCTAAAAATCAGAGTGCAGAGCTAGCTACACTAGGTAACCATAGAGGTCAGGTAGTGGTGGCACACACCTTAATGCTAGCACTCAGGAGACAGAGGGAGATGGATCCTGTGAGTTCAAGGTCACCTTGGGCTACACAAAACTGATCCATTAAATACTCAGTTACAGATATGGTATGTATTTATTCAATGCCAGATTTTGCTGAGAGTAAAAAATTAGGAACTCACTGTTAGTGATATTGGTAAACTGGTAGCATGAAAAACTTAAAAACAAATGGTTGGTAATAATCTTGGGCTATGGTCCCTTTCTTGAAAACAACTTAAGGGAAGATTTATTTTGGCTTACAGTTTCAGAACTGTAAGTGCATTAGGGAATGGTGTAGTGGAGAAAAGCTCCCATTTCAGTGACCTGACAGTGAAGCAGATGTTAGACAAGGCTGCCACAGGAAGCAACTCCCAAGGACATTCCTGACATCATCCTCTTGCCTCCAACTAAGCCTTACCTATTACCTTTCACCAGTGTCCAGTAACATTATGAGTCTGTCAAGGGATTAATTTATTTTTAGACCACAGACTTCTTAATCTGGTTGCCTCAGGCAATGCCTGCAAACACACACCTGCATGCACGCAGGTAATCTCCTAGGTATTTTGCAATCCAGTCAAGATGACAACCAAGACTGACTATCACAATGGGGAACCCTCCTCAGCTACTCTTGAATGAGAACAGGTTACACAGCAACTAAGGACTAGCTTTCTCTGAGACCCAGTTGAAAGAACTGTGCTGCTATTACTGCACACCACCACGTTAAGCGTTTAAACTTTCAAAGTGAGAAAAGTGCTAGGATGGGTGTGTAGAGGCTGAGGATGCAGATTCTGAAAGCACAAAAGGTCACTGAGATACTTGCCTTGTCTGCAGGTGTCAACCTGGCCCAGGGCTTGTCAGCTCGGCGGTCATAGTCGGGAGAATCGGTGACTTCTACATACTCATTAAACCGAAGGATCCTTCGGGCTTGTAGCTCTGCCACAGTAGGTCTTAGGCTGAGCTACAGGAGTATAGGAGGGAAAGGCAGAGATCAGTTACACGTTTACAGCCTCTAGGTGACTAGCTTTCTGTCTGGAACACTTCAAAGTTAAGGTCACTTTCAGGTATTAAAAGAAAAGCAATGGCATCTTGGGAATTTGTAATGAGGCCTAGAAAGCAGTGTGCCCTCATTTCCAGACAAGAAAATCATCACTGCTAGCTAGGTCAGCCTCTGGCAACCCAAAAGGCTTTTACTCTTTGCAGTGTGCCATCCCCCACAACATGCCTGGGTCTAAGATTATGACTTGCCTGTCATCTCTGACACAGGAACACTCTGAACAGTGAGAGGTCCACCAGTACTACAGCTTGAGGATGAGTATGGTGGTGGCTGACAGACTAAGACAGAAGCTATGAAACTCCTAGAAAATGGCAATGAGTCTCTACTCCCGGCATTCGTAAAAATGCAGTGTTCTCTGCAGCAGTGGCTCAGAGAAGGGTGTAGCTACAGCATGGTCTTCCTGGGGAGGAAGACACAGGTCCTGCATTGGCCATGTCAGCCAGAACAGCTGACAGGCAGGTGAAGGAGGCTTCCCAGAGAGCAGTTCTTCTTTCAATCTTTCTGACATGTCTGCTCTTGGGGATTCCTTCTTTAGTCCTTTATCCCATTCAAATTTATCATTCTATTTAATCTGGCCAGCCCTGGGGGTGTCTTTGCTTTACTCTCTTGATCCTTTCACAAGCACCAAGAATAAGACAGGAATAATCCTACACTTGAAAGAAACCCAGACCTACCTTGGAATGCTTTTGCTGTGAGCTCTCCAGCCAGCCCTCAACAATGTGAGTCAGGCCACACACTTGACTATGGTGCCACATTTTAGTCACCCCGCTCTCTTCCAGGAATGGAAGGTATATCTGAGAAACTACTAAAAGGATTTATAATGAAATATAACTTCTGGTTGTCCTTAATTTTTCCAAAAGCTATTATTTATTTTAGCACAGAAGAAAAAAAAAGTCATGGCCCTGGAATCAGGTTTGTAGTTTTGTAAATAAGTGGAAATGATTGCTTGAATTCCAGAGATAAGCTGTTTTTCGATTGACTGTGGTCAAATTCACTCAATAAATTACTCACCCAGGTCTGCTACAGAACAGTGACAAATCATTAATAATCACAAAATACTTATTTAGTATTTCCAGGACTAAATGGAAAGTGTGAGCATTTTAAAATCTAATTAAAGACATAAAAATATATTAAAATGGTAACGTTGGCTCTCTAAATGGAAGATTTGTATATGACATTTTCTTTTTCTGTTCTTTTTGCATTTAAAATTTTTTCACTTAAGATACATGTTTTCATAATCAGTAAATGCAATGTACAAACTGTGAATTTTTCAAAATGAACATAGCATGCAAATAGAAAGTAATTGATTCGCATGCATTGTTGATTTTAATGCCTTGGGTCATATGGTGGCCAATTAGAAAGACTCATCCCTAAGCACCCCAGTCACTAGTTAAGAGCGGTTTGCATCTAACAAAAATAAACCGGATCCCAGAACACACATGCTCATTAGTAGTCATAACGTCATCACCTTCCGGCTGAGTCTCCGTTTGAGCTCCATCTTTGCTTCTTGCTCCTCCTCTTCATTCTTTTCTGTTTATTAGGGGAGACATAAGTTTGGTTACTAGAGATGATCATATAATCAGAAAAGTCTATCAGAAACAATTACCCAGTTCTGCCATATGCTAATTAAACACGCCATCACCTTAGAAATGAATCAAAGGATTCTGCAGAAAGAGTGGCCATATGCATGTAATATATGTGCATATGTGCAATGATGTCTTTCTCCCTTATGGAACTGGTTGCCTTTCTTCACTGATTTTAAACCTTGTGGCTTCCTGATTTCTTGTTCTATGTCTGTACTATTGCTGACCACCTCATGGTCTTGGAAACACAATCTACCAGAATTCAGATAAAAATCTACTTCTGGATCTGATTTTCATGTGAAAAGTCCGAGGCACATTAAAAGAACAAATTAGAACCATCCCATGCACATCCAAGCTGCTGACTTCCATTCAAACCCAACCAAAATATTTGACTTGTCTTCCTATGTTTCCATAGAAGCAAAGTATAAGCATTCCTTAGGACTTGGCTTTCAAACCAATGTTCTGAATGGGGTCATGTTGTACTGTGGGTGGAAATTATTTATTTTCTTGTGACTTTAACTTTCCAAAGTCGTCTTTTCCTCTGGTGCTTCATCAACTAGTTCAATTTCACACAGTCCAACAGATGGGATTGAAAGAAAAAGTTCACATTTTAAAGAAATAGCCCTTGAGATTTATGGGATGCATATTGGAAAAGCTTCTTTCTGTTGCTGCTTGTATCTCATCTGTGTTAAGTAAGGCACTGATTTTACTTCATAGCAAAATATGTACAACACTTATATTCTAAAGATTCTAGTGAAAAAAGACTGTATTATAGAAGGGATCAACTGAGTCTTCAGAAAAATTCTCTTCTATGAAAAGGCTTTATTTTTTAGCATCTCTCTCTCTCTCTCTCTCTCTCTCTCTCTCTCTCTCTCTCTCTCTGTATATAGTATAAGTCATAGGACCTTGAATGTCATCATCTGGTGCTACCCACCTTGGCTTTTAAGACAGTGTTTTTCACTGGGACCCGAGGCTTACTGATTAGACTGTGGTATCTAGCCAGAGAGCCCCAGGAATTCTCCTGTCTCTGCCATACTAGTATTAGATGGTAAGTGTGCCCCACCATACCCAGCTTTTTAAGTGAGTGCTGAGGATAGAACTTAGGTCCTCATGCTTGCATGGCAAGCACTGTACTGACTAAGCAATTTCCCTAACCCAAAAATACACTTATTGAAAAAATTTAAATGGACTTTTCCCTACTGAGGTTACTGGTTTCAAGAGTAAAAAGTCAGTCTTGAATATTTGAAGCACCCACAGGTATTTGCTCATTAACCAGACTATATTCAATTATATATGTTTTTTTTTCTTCTCTGGACATAATGAAGTTTCTGTTTTTTTTTTTTTCTTCTGAAATACATTCTTAATTTACACGGGAAAAGATGATCCATGTAGCTATCTACAGTGACATAAACTGATTTCACCCTCAGACTAGAGAAACTTCAAGTTCAAATGGATTTGGTTATAACTTGGATTTCTAATTATGAGTGAACTGTATGAATGGCTGATTGCTTCACAACAACATGTCTTTCTGTACCCTTAAAGTGTATGCAAAGGGTCAATTACTTAATTTGAATTGAATGAAGCTTATGAATTGCCTATTATACATATTACACAAATTCCTAACTTGTTAATGTGATTAAAATCAGAGCTTTACAAGGCAAGACCTGTGATGATACAGTTATTTAAAAGAAATAATATAATCCTTAAGTATAATTTTAGTCACTTCTTTCCATATGCCTATCACACCTTATTTCTTTTTTCTTTCTTTTTAAAAAGCTACTTTAAAATATTAGATTATTAATTTTATTTTATGGTTGTTTTGCCAACATTTATGTTTGCACATCATGTATGGGTTTGGTGTCCTCAAAGGTCAAAGAGGGTACTGGATGTTGGAACTGAAGTTGCAGATGACTGTGAATCACCATGTGAGTGACAGGAATTCAACCCAGGTCTTCTGCAAGAGTAGCTAGTGCTTTCAGCTGCTAAGCCACCTCTCCAGTCCCCCAACCCCCATGTTTCATTTCTTAAAGGCACTTTCAAAGACAAACAAAAAATCCTAAGGGTTTTCACGACTTATGTAAAATGTCATTTCTTTAAAGGGAATATTAGTTTTACCCTATTATGGATGTTGTACAACAAGGTGACAGCCAGTGATGTTTAGGGAAGGAAGAACCGATAAGGGAGCTTAAGTAAACAGGGTTTTACCATCTGGGAATTCTTCCCTGAAGCTAGGAACTGGCTTCTAACATTTCCCATGTTTGAAGTGATACTTCTAAAGCAGATGAGCGATGGGAGGTGGAGGGGCTGGCATGGGGCAGTCTCCAAGTCTTTATAGGGACCAGGGGAAATCTTGAAATTGGTACTTAAATAATCTCTGAGATGTTCATTTAGGGCACATTTCCTTCACGTTTTGATGAATTAGAGGACTAACTGTACAAAATGATGCAAACTGTTTGTGGCATTGGGATGGATTGAAGGGTTTTCATGAAGGAAGTGACAGAACTCTTGGCCAGTGTCTTGCTTGCATCAGAGAACAGTGCCACTTCAGACAGCCACAGGGAAGTGTCTGAATAAACATTCCATCAGTAAATATGCTTCCAAGGCAGTGGGCACTTCAGAACCTTGCCTGCCTAGCCAATGTGGCCCCAGAATTGCGTGAATTGTTGAGAGAAGAAGGAAAAAAGGAGCAAAACCAGCAACCAGACTAGCAGTGCACTTTGGAGCTATCAATTTGCGTGAAACGACCTGGCCCTCCTCCCATAGATTCTTTGTGGCTTTGTTTATCATTTTGCTGCTTTTCTTATTTCCATGTAGGTGGGTTTCTATTTTATTTTGTAAACATTTATTTATTTATTGTGCATGTGTGCGTGTTCACAAGCACACTACCACAGCACACATGTGGAGGCCAGAGGAAAACTTGTAAGGGTAGACTTGGGTCCCTGGGAATTGTACTCAAGTTGTCAGGCTTGGTGCCAGTGTCTTAATCTGCTGAGCCATCTCACTGACCCCACATAGGTATTTCCAACAAATGAAATACACTTATAAACTTTTGAAATATATATATGTTAAAAAATGTAATTCAATGAGTAGGATACGATAAAGATGTCAACAGTAGAATATAAATGGCAGGCACATGGTTGGTTAGTTGCTCGCTGTGAAATTTCCTCAATTTTTTCTTTTTTTTTTTTTGTAGATCTAAAAAATTTCACAGTTAATTGTCAAAGAAAAAAGATTCAGAACTCAGTGGCCTGGGTCACTTTTTTTTTTTCCTGTGGGAAACATAGCTGGAATGACCCTCACAGCTGCATGTGAGAGCAATGCATCCTTTCTCAGTCCTGTATGGAAAAGATGTCCCATAGATCACTTTTCCTGACCAGTCAGAGGCTATGTATGTTCTCAATTTTAAGGGACTGGTTTGAAAATAAACAATCAAATATAAATGTAGCTTACATATATGTTATGAACTTATACACATTATATAGTTTATATATTGTACAATATAAATATAGTTAAAGAAAACTACTCTTACCATCATAGGAAAGAAACCAAGTGTGGAGTGTAAGGGACATGATGCTAAGACACCGAGTTTGTCCCATGTCCTTACAGAATAGCTATTGGCATTTACTGCCATCTCAGTCATCTCAGTTACTAAAGTGGTGGTGGGTTTTGATTAGAGAACTGTTGGCTACTTTGAGCTCTGAATCAGTTTCCTAGCCCCCAAGAGATGGTCTACATGGCCCTTAAAATCATATTGTATCACAGACACTTTTCTGGTGTCTTCATTTAGACACTTTTGAACAAAAACTTGAGATGAACTATACAAGCAAAAGGAGGAAAGTACAGAAGTGTGCAGAAGCAAGGGGGTTGAATGAAGTGTTTGTGGGCTAAGCTCCTGTGCTACTCAGTGGAAAGAACTCCCCCTCCCACCCCCTGTCCCAGTTCTGCCTGCTTCCCTTGGCCCATGTCAGGGGATCAGGAGCCAGTTATCAGCCTCTCCAGACTGGAAACGGGACCTCTAGTTTCCAGAATCAACATGAACTTAGAAGGAAGTAAAACAGGGCTGAACTCAAGTCTGAAGTTGACTTTGGTGCTGCACTCTTTCCCGAACCTCCAGGAAAACAGAGGCTACAGAAGCCAACACAGCACTTAAGATCAACATGCAATAAATTTTCAGATCCATGAAAGAGTTCCTCAAATAACTAAACTCCAGTGTGGCTTGGCACATTAGTCCCAAAGGACAGGATTACCCAGAACTCGAAAGGCCTTCTTTTCAAAGTATCTCATCAGGCATCCAGTAAGACATATTCTCTGTATTCTCAGGCGCTCACAGTCTGCCTTTGAGCTTAAACTTTAATTCAGCCAGTATGTCCCAGGAACTCCGTCATGGAAAATACTTATGACACCTTAGGGTTTGTTTTCACTTCAACATTAGATGTTGCTTAGGTTGAAAAAAATGCATCCTTCTTTTGTAGCTACAACGTTTTTGTCTTTGAAAGTGGCATTTCTGCATATTAGCAGGAACTTTGCTGGGTTCTATTCAGCTTTTAGTCACAATAGCCAGAAAAAGCACAGCAGGGGTGAGGAGATGCCAGAGACTGTGTGGTTGGTTCTCCTTGCACTGGTAAATGTTCATTGTTGGGTTGTTTCAGTTATGGCAAAAGTCCTATAAATATACTATGAAAATCTTTCTTTCCTTTACAAAAGAAACTAACTCATTAAAGCATGGGACTACTAAGCAGGCTGACTGTACTCTCCCAGCTTGGTTGAAAAGGATGTCCCAATACCAATGGCTTACTGCTATTACAGTCTGCCCAGAGTTCTGAGCATCCCTGTCTTTTGATATTTCATAAACTAAAAGGCTCCTTTGGAACTAGGTTAATATCTAGAAGTATAGCCGGGCCCTTCTTTTTAACCACTGAAGCAGCAGGGCAGACGGTGTTTCTAGTGGGATCTCTCACACTTTGCAGCCAGAAATCAGAATGGAAAATTGAAGTGGGAAAATGAATGGAGGACTCTTTAAGTTTCAAGAAACCACAAAGAATTCAAGAAAGCAGAGGAGTGATCACAACAAAGGAAAATGAAATGCCTTGAAAAATCCCTCTTACCATAATTTTAGGTTGGGACTTTGGTTCAACCTAGCAACAAACTGTATTATTCATAACAATATAGGAATGTTTGATTGATTTCCTTGTGGATTCTTTCTTTGGCAGTTATTTGAAAGTAGACTAGAGCATTGGCTTTAATATTTGAGGAAAAGAACACATGGGATAAATTTCATTTTTCTCAAAAATAATTGCTATGACCAAGACTCCACTTTAGGGATATCAGGCTTCAAGCCATAAAATGAAATATGAAAACCAAGAAATTATTTTTTTTAAATATATAAACATCTACTAATATATATGACATACATGAGCCATTCTAGTCAGTTGTGAATCAGGCTTCCCTCCTGATGGATGGGTTGTCTCTGGGGCACCTTGTTACTGATCACCTGAGGGAACATGGTACAGCATCATATACTCACGTTTTAAGATGTTTCTTTGCTCTAATTCTTCAGTTGTTGGCCTCTGGCTGAGTCTCCTATGATGACAAGATGATATACTACAAGTTACAAAATGAATACACCATGAGTTACAAATGAGGGCCATTTGCTGGAAAATACAAATGAAATCAGCAATACTAGACTTTGTCATATCTTGAAAAATAAACATAAAATTTTAAGCCTATAAAATAAACGTCTCCCTCCTGTTTGTAGCCTACCGAGTGTGGCTTAGACTTCCACCTGTCTCCTCTCCCCCACTCATCCTTGTAAGACAGGCATCTGACTCTTGGCTAGGCAAATGACTAACAGATCATAGCTTCCCTAGCTAGGTGTGGGATGTGACTGACTTCTTGCAACAGGACATGAACAGAGTGAACTTTGTAAGTTGTTTTTCCTCCTCAACACAGATGAGTGTGTGGTCCCTGCTTTCCCTTTCCTTCTTGCACAGGCTATACTCGAACATGGTGTTATGAGCCAGCTTTGATCTCACAGATAAGATTACCCAGGGCCGTAAGAAGTGTACAAACCAGAAGGACTCTGGGTGTTAGGCCTCTGAGGAGAAGGGGAGGAGAAACTTTCCATCATGCTGGGTGGCCCAGCTTCCTCTAAACAGCCTGGTAAGAGAAATCAACACACATTGCTTGAACCCCTGTATTCCTGACATGTTACAGAAGCTTAGCTGATAGCTTAATTAATGCCCAGTGCACTGGGGCTTCAAATCAGTTGCTGTTGCAAAGTTCACACCAACGTCTGAGTTGCTCAATCTATGTTGCTCAGGGTTTGAAGGGAAATCCTGCATCAGGCACTGCCAGCAAATATATTCCATACATACTATCTTAAGCTATGTGGGCCTCTTCTCCCCTGCTGTTGAGATAAGCCAGGCTCATCCAGGATTAGTAGTTAACTGCTTTACACGAGAGCAGGAACTCCTTATAACTTTGTTCTTGGTCTTCTTTACATGATCAATTTGTTGCTAACATGATCAATTTGTTGTTAATTGCAGTGAAAGATTTCTTGAGGATGTAGGCTGAATTTGTGTTACATTTACCAGATACAACCAATTCTAAATGTTAGGACCACAACAAACTAGTTATCCCTCAAATGTCCCCTCAAATTTTCATTGAAGTTAGTTACTGGGATTACTTTGAAGTTAAGGTGAGTGACTGAGTCCACAAAAGGCTCCCAGGAACAATGGTACCTATGCAGCTGGATTCCATGCCATGACTATATTGTGTGCTATGTGTGCACTGCCGGCATGCTAGAGCCTGTCACAGCCAAGTGTGCTAGCTCTCTCTTACTGACAGGATGTCCTTCCTCTGAAATGCTTTCTTTTCCTTTCCTATCTTTTAAAATCCTACAGTTGGTTAAAATGGAGCCTTGAAGGTTTCCTGGCAATAAGACTGGAAGCCTCCTGGTTCTTTATCCCCACAGGAGAACATGTAGAAGGCTGAACAGCCCTTGCCCTTGCGTTATTAGTACAGAAATCTATGAGAATAACCATGGCTACCTTTTATTCTTGCTTTCAAAGTTCTGGTCTTGTGTTAGATGCTTAACGTGTCAAGGATCCTCAAAACAATTCAGCAAGGTGAGGACCAGCTTCCACCTTGCAGACGAGGAAAGGGAGATTAACTGACTTGCTTGAACTAAAACATGAGTCAATGTTGGGGGCAGGATCCACTCCTATCTTATTTGACTTAAACTGTGTGATCTAAGCTCCAACTGTGGGTAAATCACTGGGCAAGAGGCTTAAGATGTGCTGTGTTCACTGAAAACACCTTTTCAACACTTACATATTATTAAGAACAAACCCTACTATATTAAAAAAATTTAAAGCTATAGACCATATGTGTACTTACAAAGATACTAAATATTTGATGGGCAGCATTGGAATACTAGTTCATTAAAGATACAGGGGCTACCCCAGTTAGATGGTTAGACATGGAATGGAGAAGTCTCCACCCATTCAAATCTATGTTCACACTTCCTACTCTTCCTGTGGAAGCCTGGGTATCATCCCCAAAGAATCCCTGATGGAACTGATAGAAGACTGATGTTTAGTGATAGGGTTCCACACTGCTAGGTTGTTGTTTTTTTAAACCTTTCTTTATCAGTGCCCTGATTTTGTCTTCTTGGTTTGTTTTAATTTGTCATTGCTATAGCTTTATAATAAATATCTTTATAAAAAGTCCTTCAAATAAGTCATTGGAGATCCTTTTCCATATGTTCCCCAAGATGGAATTATTACGCAAAGAGATAGCTTTATAGCTATTTTATCACAATGTTAAACTGCTTCAAAAATATTGATCAAGAACAATGTAAATTCAGGTTTAATTTTTAATTGTGCTTTACTAGTTTAATAAGTGTGTGCAATTTAAGTTAAAAGTAAACATTTCATTTTATGGGGTACTAGCTGTGATCCAAGTAGTAAGAGCTTTAAATATAAGAACTGTTTTATAAGTGGCATCAAGCAATGGCTGTCTTCTATATTGTTTTAGATATATTTTTGCCAGTAATTATTTTTGCTTCTAAATAAGGCCACATCCCATTCTTTCACTCATTCATTCATGCATTCATTCTTTCACTAGTTCCTTCATTTGCAGTGAAGATCAAACCTAGCACGTTCTGTTTGCTAAGCAATCCCTCTGCCACTGGACTCTACCCTAGCCCAGACACTATGACAATAACTAGCCCTTCCTCACTACTGAGTTTATCACACATACTCTCAAACACTTTCAAAACATGCCAGCAAGGGTCTCTCATTCCATCTCAGTGGATTAGCTCAGATCTTTCTTTAGCTCACATTGGACGAGATGACATCTGTCTGTTTCCTGTCATAAAACTGAAACACCCCCAATGCTCTGATTCTAGAAAATGTGCCTACTTTCCTTCAAACTTCATGCTAGAGGCACATTTGATCAACCTGTCTGATGAGTTTTCCTCATGATACAAATGTTTACTTTCTAAATTCATTCTATCCATAGCGGTTGTCTGAACAGGAAGTGTTTGGAGCCTCAACTGTTAAACAGTTCGTTATTTAGAAAGGTTGTTGAGAATGCCGTGGCTGCCATCTTTCCCACTTGCTATATTCTCCTACTCTGTGCCAATGTCTGTATTACTATGACAGTACTACCATGATGCTGATTTTTACTGACTACAACCCTAGATTGAACTTGCAGAAGTTACCACATAGTAGTATTATTTTTCTCAGAGTTTTCTAGGAATATAACTAGGAATAATAGCAGTATTTTGTTCCCATAATTTATACCTTTTTTCCATTACAATAACTCTGACTAGACATTTAGTACAAAAAGAGTAGAGAAACTTTGTTCATTTAAAAATGATTTTAGGTTTTCTCTAGGTACTAATGTATTTAGCATAATTTATAAAACCTTAATTCTCGCTTGTCTCAGGCTTTTGTAAGATAATGCAATTTTTACCTGGGTGCTGAGGATGGAGTCTGGATTCTCATGCTTGTACAACAAATGCTTTACCAAGTGAGCGATTATCCTGGTGCAGTGTTCACGTTTTAAAAACACTTTACTATGATAAACTATACTAATATTCTTTGCATTTAAGGAGTTTACCCTATTTTGCTATCATTTTTATATGCATTATTTTTCAATGATTAAAAAATTTCACAACAAAACATAAACAAAAGCAATAAAATAATAAAACACATTTGTCACATGTTCGCATGCATGTGGTGGAGAGGAGATGGTATAAAAGAAATCCATCATTGATGAACAGTGATCCTAACCTGCTTCTGTTATAAAGGAACTGTACAGTTTTCAGAAAGTCCCTTTATCTCCCAAGGCCTCAGAGAGGCCCCTGCTTCTACTTGTTAAGAAGACAAATTTGACATGAAGTTCCTTTGACTTCTGCTAGCTCTTTCCTGAGGCAGGAAATGATCCAGGCTTAGGGCGGAGGTGAAAACACTCCAGTGAGACGGAGACCCTTGGCAAAATACTCAGGACTTCTTTTGGAGTCCTAGATGGAGTTGCAAGAGCTGGGGACACCACATCCCCAGGCCTCCTCCTGGATTCCTTAAGGAGATGAGCCTTCCCTTCAGACAGGAGCCACAGCAGCTGTCCCCCTTTAGCAGGCCTTGGAGAGTCTCTCTCTCCCTGTGGAGAATAGCAAACAGTCCCTGGCAGCCCTGTCATGGACCTCACTGCAGCGATCAGGGAAGGCTCCCACTTCTAAGCCAGAGCAGTAACTTCCTCCCATGTTCATATCCTGATCTGGTTCTCTTCTCCCAGTAATACAGCTTGGTGGGTGTACAGAGTAAGAGAAACCAGCAGAAAACAGTGACACTTGAGTGTGCTTAAGTTGCTATCAAAAACAATTCCTTGTGGCAAAAACAGGTCTATGGTACACAAGGGCTAGGAGGGAGTGAGGAGTGATGCCCAATGGCCCACTCATTCCAAGCTGTGTTTGGACAGAGGGCTATGCTTACCTGACAAGGACAATGCTAGGCTAGTGATGTTTGGTATTTCTCCACAGGATGGAACCTCATAGTTTTCCCATAAGTCTCAGTAAGTTTTCAGATTAGAACAGAGGCTGGTCAAGTTGTGGACTGCAGGTCAGATCCCCCATGACACCCTTCTTGGTAAATGCATTTTATTGATGCACTCGAATTTTCATTTGTTTATATGTTATTTACATCTTCTTTTATGCAATGGCAGGGTTGAATAACTGCAACAGAGACCAACCAGCTATCAAAGCCTGAGAATTCTGAGAATTCATAACTGACCTTTTTTTGTTTTTTGAAAAATCTGTAGACCCCTGAGCTATGTTCTGGGGACCTCAAAGCCACTGACTAACTGATCAAGTGGTTCACTATCTGAGACCAAGTTTATAAGACTGGATGGGCCAGGAGCACTTGAACCTGGTGAATTCACCAAGACTCCAGGCAGGCAGGAGACTTGGGGAAGCCTACCAGCCTACCACCACTGCACTCACACACCAGGCAATACCTGACCAGCTTGGTCCCAATCTGTTGTCTTATTTCCTGCCTTTCTTCTTCAGATGTTCGCTGCAGGATGTTTTTATCCTCTAGTTCTTTCTTGGACGGTCTGTTACCAAGTTTGATGGCAAGAGTATCCCTTCGTCGTATCTTACTTGCCAAAGCACCTGAGGATTGAAAAAGGGCAGGAATTCAGGTATATCAATTTTTACCCTAGCAGGGCTTTGGCTACAAGTGGCTGGACTTTAACAGGACCTGAGCCAAATTCTTTACTTGCGTGCAAGAGGGAAAACTTAATCAGTTCAAAGAGGGTGTGGTGTGGTGGGGATTTGAGTTGGAGATAACTCATCTTGAAAAAAAACTGAAGGATTTTTTTTAATGTTTTTTAAAAAAAGCCCGAGATACCATGAACAAGCTTGGAAGCATCACCTCATCATCTGGATGGAGATAGTTGAGGTTTATTATGCCGATTAAGTGGATCATGGAAATCAGTGATTGCACAACGCTTTTGCTTTTCTTTTCAAGTCAAAAGCTTATCCTCTCTCCTTATTCTGTACAGTTAATCCTTGTCATCCCCTTTCCTCCAGCCAGGCATCATGCTGGCATGAAGCATACCCTATATACAAAATGCTTTAACCCTGAGTCACCCAGGAGTCCTTAAACTCCCAGCAGGCAGTCACTATCAGATGGATGCTAAGGAGAGGAAATCTAACAAATTTCTACTGAATGATTAATATACTAATAACTTTTAATCATATATTAATTCAATCCCACAGTGAATTCCTGTCAAGTCATGCTCTTCCTAAGTTTAAACAACACAACATTGTAACAGCACATTCAGGTCATCTAATTAGACACAGTCATGGCCTTCATTCCTCTTTAGGGTCTTTCCTTTCTAGACGGCATCCTATCTTTGCGATGGTGGACAAGTGAGCATTTTTAACTCCAACTAAGTGTTTGTCAATCTTGACTCATTCCCCTCTCCTCTCTCTTTAAACCATATAAAATGAATGAAGATTTCTAATGCTCTTAGCAAGCCAAAGAGCCCCCACACTCACCAACACTCTTTCTTTAAGAACAGGTCCCTGGAGGGATGGCCACTTTTGACTTTATGGGAAAAATCTCTGTTCTTAGAAAGCTTAGATTGTCTGTATCAAGACAAATATTCAGTCTAACTCATTGTCAAAGGTGTCACATATCTATGTTGTAACCTGTTCTGGAGAAATCTGTCATCATGAGCTAAACTTTGGAACAGGCACAATCTTTTTGCCCAGTACTGGGAATTGAACCCATGGAATTATGCTATTCTCCAAGACTGGTTTTCCCTTTTAGTTTGATACGTGGTCTCATGAAGTTGCTCAGATATAGTACTCATTCTGTTCCCAAGGCTTGCTTTGAACTTGCTGTTGTCTTGCTTTAACCTCCCATGTTGCTGGGACTAGAGGTTTGCAACCAGTTTTAGCTAGGATAGATCTATTTCTAATTTGAGAGAAGAAGGTGAGGGAAGGAAAATGTTGGGCAGTGGTGGCTAACAAGGATTTTTCGTTGCACAGTAGGTGGCTCTCTGTATACCACTTACTCCTCTACTTGGAAATATTCTTACTTTCTCCACTGCCATCATCATCATCCTCTTCCTCATCATCATCGGTGTACAAGATGGGTCCATCCGAGTCAGAGTCATTGGCTTGGTAGTCTCTTGGGGCCTCATCATCTGGGGCACTGAAGGATTCTGAAGACTCTCCCATCTCCCCGGGGGTCAGTAACTGAGGTCCAGCCTTTCCCAGTTCATCTTTGGTTGCCAAACTATTAAGGGTCAAAAAGTGCAGGATAATGTGAACTGCAGAGCAGCCCTTATGGATACCAATACCAAAAAAGCATGCTAGTGTTATGAACATCCTTCATGACAGGGAAGGGAGAAATGCAACATGGGACAGCCAACCAACATCACCAACACAGAAGTTCTCTGATGCATTACTTAACTGTTGAGGTTTTCTATCTCTCATGTGTGATATCTACCACATTCAGTAAATGAATATAATGAAACTTAACTTTGCAAGCCTATTTGTCCACAAATAATGTGGCAGTAGAGGAAAGACTAGTGGGTTAGGGCTGATGGAGGGATCGCTCACTTAGTAAAGCATTTGCTGTGCAAGCCTGAATACCTGTGCTTTCAGGCCCCAGAACTCACATGACAAAAAGATATAGCTATGGTAGTGCTTGCTTATAACCTCAGTGCTGGGGAAGCAGGGACCTACCAGCAGATTCCTGGGACTCATTGGCCAACCATCAGAGCCTACTAGGCTGCAAGAAATGCTGACTTTATAAATAATAAGATGAACGACAACTGAGGCAAGACACCTGAGGCTGACTTTTGCTCTCCACATGTGCATGGACACATGTGCACACACATCCTCCTACACACACACACACACACACACACACACACACACACACACACACCAGTAATGAGTCAGAAGCTCCACAGTACTCGACTCTGTCTGCACTTCTTGTTTGCTCTTCAAGTCTAAACATAAAGCCTCAGCTCTCCCACAGATGTTTCCGGATCATTCAGTTGACTTCCTTGCCCCTCTCCTCTGCTCTCACAGTGATCTACTGCAGAGCTTAGCATCCCTGACTTATCCTGTGCCTTTGACAAACAGGATTCAGAGTGCTCTGCATCCCAGCATCAGAAGGGTACCACACAGGAAAGCACATCTCTTATTAATACTAGAACACACCCCATTTTCTTCCCAGCCAGTGTGCCAACAGGCAAAAATCCTCGATCCTTTCTATGTTTTCGTTTCTTCATGTATAAGACTGCCTCTTACAGGACTAGACTGATGCCCAAGATGCAAAGTGTTAGATGGAAGCTTTAGAAGAAAGGGGGAGTGATGCTTTGTCATTCAGATGGGACTCTACAATGCTCGCCTAGTTTCAAAGACTAATGTAGAAGATGCCTGAGACGACAAAAACATTTAATTTTAAAAACAGTGTAATCATTATTGTAAGATACAGAAGACCTCCCAAATACTTTCTGATATAAATAGATGAATTCACAATTGGTGTTTTCACAGACAAAAAAAAAATTAAAACCAACCCCCAACCCTCCCCCAAGACAAACAACAACAACAACACCTGAAAGTGTTTTGACTGATGCACACAGGCAAACTTCATTAGAGCAAAAGGCATTTAAAACCAATTTGTGGTTCTAAGCACTTTTTTTAAACTTAGAAAGCTCCATGGTTTTATTTTTACTTAGAAAGAACCCCACAGCCTAAATTGTTCTCAAAGGGGTATATGAAATCTTCTCTGAGTGTGTGTGTATGTGTTCATGTTCATTAATTTTGAATGCATCCCTCTGTCACTGTTATGTATTTTGAGATAGAGTCTCTCATTGACCATGGAACTTAGCTAGACTGGCTAGCCAACTCCTGGGATCTGCCTGTCGCTGCTGCCTTCCTATCCCCAACACTGGTATCACATATGTGAACCTCCATGCCTTGCTTTTTCATGGGTGCTGGGGTTGAGTTAAGGTCTTTTTACCACTGAGATGTCTCTCTAGCCCTGTAAAATTGCATTTTTTACAACCCCAAATTTCCCATCTTAACAGTTTTTAAGGGTACCATTCTGTGGCATTAGGTACATTCACCTTGCTGTGTAATTATCACCATATATCTCCAAAACTTCTCCATCTCTCTAAAGCGAAGTTCTGCCCCATGAACGAATAATTCCCCACACCTCCTACCCCTCAGAACCACCATTCCACTCTCCTCCCTGTGTCTATGATGCTATTTTACAGACCTCATATAAGGATGATTATACAAACCTCGGGGTTTGCTTATTCTACTTAATGCAATGTCAAGGATATCCATGTCATAGCAGCATCAGAATTCCCTTCCTGCTGAGAGCTGGATGATCCAACATTGTGTGCATATGCCACATTTTGTTTACCCATTCATCCGCCAATACCCAGTTGGGCTGTTTCTGCCTTTTAATTAATTACTGTGTATTCATTCTACGTACAGTGGTGTACAAATCCACTTCCCCACTTTCAATTCTTTGAACTACAAGCACAGAAGGAGAATTGCTGACTTATATGGCAATTCTACGTTCACTTTTCCGAGACAAGGCAGAATGGAGTGTCATTTAAACATGGGAAGATTTATTTTTACAGACAAACTTTTCCATAGTCTAGACTATTAGTTGATTGTTGCAGAAAGCTATTCTATTTTGAGGAGGCCATCACTATGGATGACTACAGTATGTTTAAAGGGTTTTCAATTAATAATAGCCTCTGCATAGAGCAGAATAAGGTACTTCAGGGCTCAGTCCTGTTACTCATGTCATTAGTCACTAACCTATCATGTTAATTATTTTAATCTTGCCATTGGTATAGTATTTTGCAGTTTGAAGAGTTCAGTAACATTTATTTACAACTCACAACTATTTAAAACTATAAGGTGGTTAGAGAAGACAAGGCTGTAAGTACCCACCCAACGTGGCCAGTGCAGTGTGGGATCCAGACTGAGACCATTTGTTTACTTACTAAATTTTATATTATATGATTACTATAATTAGTTAATATTAACTATGCTCCATGTCTGCATTGGTCAGCTCACACCTCAACCCTGAGGGTTCCTGAGAACACTGGACAACATTGAACATTACATAAATTCTTATTGAGGGGACTCAACAAGTCATTTTTAAATATGACCTGAAATGGGTTGAGTTTTTTTTTCTGCCCCACATTACAGAGATGTCTGTGTTATGGATAGAGCTGTAAATGAATAAAAACTTACTGAACAGCAGTCTGCAAGATAGGAGGAGAGGTGGGTATTTTTATATACAACCACTAGCCCTATTTCAAGTTTTGATATTTGTATCCCAAACAGAAGGCTTTTCATACTATGACAGAGTTTTCACACATTGGGTGACTAAATATAACCAAGGGAAAGTTCTAAGGAAAGCAAGTGAGTGAGAGCCAAAAACTCTAATTCAAATTCCACTTGAAAAAGGGAGAATTTGGGAGAAAATCTGAGACACTGCATTTTCCAGGCTCATTAGGTCAAGGGCAAACACAAACTACCCCTGAAGAATGCATTATAATGTCACTTTTTAAATTTTAAGAATATACTAAGAAGAAAACAAGTTCTTCTAGGAAACTCTGAGAGTTACCCTAGCTGATGGGAAAAATATAAAACACACCTTTAATGTCGAATGAGACCGAAGCTCACTCCCTTTACTCCCAGCATCTCTGGAAATGGAAAACTCATGTTTACTCCTTTATTTAAAAATTCTCCAAGTATCTGGGATAGCTAAGACATTAAATTCCTAGTATAATGTGGCGCTTAGCATAATTAATATAGTCTCTAAATGATCATGGAAATGAACTGGGAAGAGTCAGTTGCCTATGGATATGAGCTCTCTGAACACTAACAGCTACACAAAGTTGCCTTTCTCTTTAGCATAGCGAACAACAGATCTATAGACTGCATCCACTTTCTAAAATTGAGATCTTGCCTCCAACACATGCTTCCTGCGCACACCGACGAATATTTTGATTCAAATCAACTCTTTGGGACTAGCTTGCTTTGCTCATGTATATGCTTTGGTGTTTGCTGCATGTGCTCAGCACAGAACAAACCAACCCCAATTACACCCTGAAAAAAAAAAAAAGAAAAAGTTCAATTTGAAGGTTTGAAATAATGGCAGTGCTGAGCAATACTACAATTACAGGAAGGTGTGCTGTGTGTTAGAAGCAGTAAGGACACTGCTGTGAGGGTTTGGATGTGTCCCTTGGAATTCAAGTCTCGCGAACTTTGTCTTCAATGCATTAGCACTGAACGGCAAGGCCTCCTGAGGGCAAAGCCATAATGAATAGATGAACTCCATTACAGAAAGGGCTCTTGGGACATGGTTAGCTGTCTTTCTGTATTGGCCCTGCCACCCTCTGCAGCAAGAACTTCCTCATTAAATGCTGGTGCTTGATATAGACTTCTCAGTCTCTGGAATTTTGAGTCAATACATGCACATTCCTTACAAATTACAATCTCTTGGGTAGTCTGTGGCAGCATCACCAAACAGATCAATAATGATAGTCTAGCAGAGTAGGATGGTGGTGGAGCACGTCTTTAATCCCAGCACTTGGAAGGCAGAGGCAGGCAGATCTCTGTGAGTTTGAGTTTAGCCTGGTCTACAGAGCTAGTTACAGGACACCTAGGGTAACACAAAGAAACCATGTATTGGAAAACCAAACCAAAACCAACCAAAAAAACAAACAGTGTATCATTTATCTTAATGTCTTCTGCCTTTTATAGCTTTTACTAAAATGTCAGGCAAATAATTTGTAACTTGATATTTATCATCACTTGCTTTTCCTTCAAATGATACGTCTCCAAATGCTAAAAATAAGGAACCAATAAACTGTTGGGAAAAAAAGAGCAGAATTTGATGCAATTATTTTGGAAAAAAAGGAAACTGTTCCAGGCATGGAGTTTGGTGTGGAGTGCTAACATTGGCTTCTCACTTGGCCACTGCTAATCTGGCAATGACACCAAGCAAACTATTTGAACTCTCAGTTGCAGGGTTTTAAATAATAATAAAAATAGATTTATAAAGTAGAGACATTCTGGAGAAAATTTATATGAATTAAATGATAACAGACAGTGCTTGATCCCCACACTGATCAAGTAATCAAAAAATGAAGGGTAATATTATCAACAGTTAAACAAAGTGTCTTGATCAAAGCCAACCGAATTGATATATTTGAGCATTTTTCAGAGCTTAACATGACAAATTTTTGAAATGGGTTCCATTAAATGACTCAAAGACTGAAAAAATAGAAACAGGAAATAGGCTAGACTTTAGATTTCAGTCTTCCCTAGACAGAATTGATAATTGCATAATTGACAACTGCATCTATTATATCTCTGCTATTCTTCCCTAATACCTAAGGGGCAGGAGGTCTAACCTGTCTAAATCAACTTTAACATATTTATAGGACTTTTTGAGTGGTATCAGTAAAGGAAGGTAAAGATCCTAATAAGATCCAGGTTTCTAGATTGGGAAACTGGACAATAATGGGCCACTAGCCTACAAAGGGCAAGACCAAGTTCTTTGGTCCATTTTATTTTGTTATTTTCTTGAAGAAAACTAAAAGGACATGACCACAACTGTGCCTTCTTTAGAATCTATGGAATCCATCCAGAGGCCTCTCACCTTTAGCATGTCACTGATGTTGACTGACATTGGCTCACTTTCTCACTGTCATGTGACAATTCAGTGAGTATGTACTGACGGCTACAGTGTATTAGACTCTATACTGGTTGCTAGGAACACAGAAGTAATTAAGGCATGCTGTTTAGTTCTACCCTATATGTAGGAAAACTTTTCCAAATAAAGTAGTCACTAGAAGTTCTGTCAACAAGTATCAGAAGACTTCACAGAAAAAATTAGGATTCAGTGGAGAATTAGGGAGACAGGAGTCATTCTGTTCTCGGTATGAGTAGATCCAGAATTTGAAAGAGTTCTTTACTGCTGGTCTTAATTTTCCTGGAGAAGAAAGCTGAGATGAAGCTGAGCAAGAATGGATGACTTATCTGGGACCAAATGTTGAGGGTTTAAAACAAGTACCAGAGGTAAAAAGAAGGAAGATGTCTAGGTAGAAGAAAAGAATGATGAACCATGCTGATAGAGGTTCTAAACATGTTCGGCGTCAAAGTATATTTGTTAGCATCATCACTGTGATTTTCCACACAGCCTAAGGGACCCCACAATCAGACCTTAGGAAACTCACTGGTGAGACTATGGGTGTGTTTATCTAACATCCAGCATGTTTAATACAGACAGGAGCAGACTACATTCTTTTATTCCGCGAGAAAACTGTAGTAGCTTGTGATACTTAGACAGCATATAGAGTCTGTGTCCTCACTCACCCTTGTGCATGTTCTCTGCTGTCACTTAAGTCGGCACTTCTGTTTGCCTGTTCTTCTGTCCGAAGGAGCTGACTTGGGTCTAAGGCAGAGACAGGCAGGGTAGGCCCATCACTGGCCAGGACCGTAGGATTGTCCAAGGCAACAATGCCCTGATCCTCAAGAGGCAGAGGAAGGGCAGGTGGTGAGGGCAGTGGTGCCACAGGAGATGAAGGGACGGTAGCCTTGGATTTGCCTGTGGCCTGCTCCTCAGCTCCAGCATCAGTCTCTTCTTGTTTGAGACTCTCTATCCCAGTGTCTGACGGCTCTTCTTTAAGACTAGACGTGTCAGCCGTGGTGGTGTCTGAGGACAGTAGGGATGCTGTTGGCTGCTTGCCAATTTTTTTCTTGCCCCTGGTGGTCCCCACTATGCCTGTTTTGCTAGCAACTGACTCCTTGGACACTTTGGGACGAGAGGAGGTGGAGGAAGCAGATGCTGAGGCAGATGCTTTGGAACCAGCTGTTTTCTTCGGATGAGAAGAGCCAGCTAAAATAGAGAAATTTTTGCATTAAAAAAAAAATCAAAGAATACAATACACTTCAAGTGACCAAGATGCAATTGCCAATGACATTTGAAATGCTCCCTTTAAAACACATCAAGTCAAGAAATGTTAAATAATTGGTCAATTATGATAATGGACTTGTTTTCTGTTCCTTCCTAGCCTTTTCCTGTGAGAGGGAACAAGTGACATTCAAGTAAAAGCAAAGGGCAAGAAGCCCCTTCTTTTCTCTCCTCCATCGTCACCAGAAACAGCTAAATGGGACAGCTGCTCTTCACTCTGAGTAACTCTTACAGACTCTGAAGAAGAAACCTGGTCCTATGAAGGGACACTACTGGCAATCTGGCTGCAAGACACAAATGGGCTGGGCTCTTCCTTGTTTCTTTCTGAGGATGGAGAGGTGGCCCATATTCAGAAGAATCAGGGTATATATTGTCAGTTCCTTTTCTGGGTCACAAGCAAATTAATTGATCCCACTACTTTCCAAGTGGTAAACTCCAAGGCAACTCTTCCCAAAACTCCAGAGAAGGAAGGCTGTCCTGTTGGCCTATACTTCCACTTGCTGTATGTAGTGTGTGTGTGTGGGGGGGAACAGAGGGGACAGTCACAGCGGAGATCCCCCAAAACATCAGAATGCAAAGAAAAAATGTTTGCTGTGGTTTAAAAATATTTACATGGGTAGAATCTGAATAATCTGAAGAAGAACCTCACTCCTTGCTTGTGCACACACACGTGTGTGTGTGTGTGTGTGTGTGTGTGTGTGTGTGTGTGTGTGTGTGTGTGTGTGTGTGTCTATGTCTGTGTGGTTCCCCATGCTCATGCCCTTGAGAGGGTCTTCTGAGGCACTCAGTTTGGTTTGGAGCTCCTGGGCTCAGATGATTCACTTGTTTCTACCTCCTGAAGCGGGGACTTCAGTGCACAGCACTTTAACTTTTTCCAGAATTTCCAATCCCAACCACCCTGACCACCTAGTTATTTTTACTTTTTAATGTTCTAGGCAGGCCTTCAAAGGACTGCCAGAGCCATACCTTTGCTTATTTCTAGACAGAGCTGTCATCAACTAAGCAATTTCCAGGAAACAGTTAGGTAGCCTTTCTTTTCTTTCTTATAATTACGTGCATATATTTTAATTTTTCTTTACGTCACCCTAGGAAATCCATTTAAAATGCCATGTCAATATTCATTTGGTTCACTGTCTTTCTGATCTATATTTTCTCCTATTCTCTTTACTATTACAATGCTACATAGTCTTACTTTCCTAAGGGAGGGGGCTAAGTTTTTTTCACACAACTATCAAAAATGTCTTGGTAATACTCCAGGGTCATCCCATACCGCACACAGGCATCATAGTGACTTACCTCTGGAGGCAACTTTATTGACATCAGTGTGAGAATTGAAATGAAGAACAAACAGAGGAACAGACAATGAGACATATAACTACATTATTTTTGACATGTAAAGAAGCCAGTCTTATTTGGTGACAAGATTCAGGCTTACAAGGTATCTCTGGTTAGGGCACCTACTATTTGAGATACACACAATAACTTGATTTCCCCTTTGCCAAATCTTGGCTTGTCTGTAGACTTAATGCACCTGATAATCTTTCTCTAATTACAAGTGAAACTCATAACCATACTAAAAAAAATCTAACCCCACTCTAAATTGATCTTTTAAATAACAAAGATATGAAGGGTTTTGTGCTTAAACATGTTCAATTATTTTCTTAGTTAAGTTAAACAGATCCTTTCTTCATATCCATTCTAATGTCAATTGTAACATTTTTGAAAATTCTCCTTTTTTAACAGAAAATCTTTAATATCATCCCATTTTAAAGAAAAATACTTTTTCCAATACCTGAAGTGAAAATTCAAGCCATATTTTTTTTTAGGTTTGAAACCTAACATCCCAGCCTTTTGTTGATAATAAATAGATAAGGGACAATGTGTAATCTTTGCTTTTAAAGTCTCTTCTAACAAGAGGGGACTTTAATGAGAATAATTAAAAAAGAAATTCCACCTTGAGTTTAAAATGTTTATTAATAGCAACAATGAGAAAGAGAAAATCCTGGCAAAATCAATGACATTCTAGACTGACAGGTGGATCAATGGGGCCTCTACATGCAGAGAAAAAAATGTAGGTGATACCTGTTCACAGAATGCAAGAAATGTAATGGAAACAATCAAGAGTCCCAAGACAGCCCCTGCTTCTCAGGGACAGCCCCAGAAGTGGTCACATTCACTTACAGAAAGGGCCTGCGTCTGTTGCATTAATACAACGGATAAGATGACAGTTCCTCTAGTTCATAGAGAACATCATAGGAACATCATAAGTATATACTAAATCTTCAAGAAAGCATTTGTAACTAACTCAAGATCTGTCCTGAATGCTGTGTCCAGCCTTTATGTTCATCACCAGATTTCTTCCCAGGGTCTGAGCTCACACCACCTCGAGAAGGAGCAAGGGAGGAAGTATATGCAAGACAGGATCTCAATTCCCAAGGGCAAAGTGATAGCTTGGGAATTTTCCTTACTTAGGAGCTTGGTACCTTTCTAACTTCACACACCACTGCTAGGCTTTGCAGGGTCATGGGGGACATACAGACACCAATATGAAAAGATGCTGAGTTCCCAAGAAAATGGTCCTTAGGCATTGCTGGCTTATCATTCTGAGATATTTCACTTGAGAGTGATTAGAAGAGGCCTGTGCACCAAAGATCAAAGCCCAGGGAGAGGTCTACTTGCATTTTTACATTGCCAATTAAACCATTCTTTGAAACTCAGGATGACGAGTATAAATTACAAGAGGAAAAAGATCAACACCAAGGCAAATCCTTGTAGTTAATTTCTGGAGATCTGCTGCCAATTTTAAGGGAACTAAGGTTTGGTACAGTACAAAAGAATTTTTAGGCACACATTAATGGGGAAAAGTCATTGATGATGGGAATTTTGATTTTTGTCCCTTTAAAAGTTAGATGACATAGCCTGCATTTTTATTCCATGAGAAAAATGGAATGCGCACTTTGCATTAAGCATGTAAGGTTGAGAAATATATGAATCTGCAAATGCCCATTCATGATTTGTAATGGAAATGTGTAATTGCAATACATTAGGATCTGATGGTCTGCTGGGGTGGATAAATGGGGCAGCACTGAGCAAGCAACTCTCAATCCACAAAACAATGGTTAAGAGGAATAGAAAATGGGATGTTGCTGACCATGTGTATGAGCCTCTTGTCATCTGTCAGAGGACAGCTGGCTACACACGTTGAAAAATTGAAAACATTATGATCTGGCAAATATGTCAAAGACCCATATCATATCTTAACACACAAGTCTAGGGCATTTTAAAAGAGGAAAACCAACAAGCCACTCATAAACCCTCATGGGCAGAAGGCCTAGATACTGTTTCATCAGGTCAGCCTCACTCCCAGGCACACTAAAGGAGTGAGTCTTGTGTACTGATTGTGGAAACCAAGATCAGCAGTTCACAGTTACTCCAAAGACAACAAAGCTAACTTTTCTTGGTAGATAGCTATCGCTACCAAGGAGTATCTGAGGCATTCTTGTGATTCGCAGGTATTGGACCCTGAGACAACAAAAGACCACACTCCTGGAAGAAGCTACAGACCCCATCCCAGGGCCAGACATCCTGAACTTTACTCCGTTATGTACTAGGGCATACTCACCAGCCTCCCGGGTTGTGTTTCGGCTTGTTGGCTTGGGTGGAAGGGTGGGGGCCTGCTTACTGGGAGCCTTGGCATTTTTTCTATTAGGAGGCACTTCATCCCCTTTGTGGCTGGCCCCAGCAGTGGCCCCTTTGGGAGGCACAGGAGATTTTTTGGGTTTAGGTTTGGGTTTAGGCTTAGGAGGAGCTGTAGGAGGTAGAGCAGGAGCAGCCGGTGTTTCAGAGTGGATTTCAGTGTTCTCTATGAATGAGAAAGTGAACAGAGCAGACTGAAACAGACACACACCATAGAAAAGCAAGGAGCAAGACATGGCGACAGTGACACATACAGATGGCTTTATGACATTTGGAAACCAGACAGTGTTTGTACCAGAGGAAGCCAGGTTTCAAGGCAAAACAAAACTTAAAAGACAGAGTGGGGAGGGTTCTCTGAGTCCATCAATCACTCCTTTGATAAAAGGGTGACACAAGTTACTATGATGAAGTCACACCGAGGATCAGTGTCAACATGCACTAGCCGTCACCCTTATTCCTGCCTTCCCACTGTGGTTGCTGGATGATGACATCAGCAGTGAGTGCTAAATGCAACACAGTTACCAATTTAGCAAAGTGAAGGACCCTCAAGAGTGGCAGATAAATGTAGTCCACACACTGCCAGGAGTGAGACCGACAGCCGCAGTAATGACTGCACTTCCGGTTGTCTTTGAAACTCACCCCCAGTTAATCAGAAGTCGTAGTGTGGCCAAAACAATCATGTACAGTCTATACTCTGGGAGACTCCAGGGGCGTTTGCCACAATGCACTTGGCAGTTACTTTCTATTAGAGTGCTTTCTCGTTCTCCCAGCAGAGCAAGGCAGCTTCAAATTCTACAGTGACTCCTTCCACCCTTTCCACCAGAGCCACAGCTATAGGTAGGTAAACAAAATGCAGGCTAAAAAGTTCACATTGTCTTACAATGCATGCTTCCATAATAGTTTTAAGAAGACAAAGCACACATTTCTCAGAAAGAAATTGTACACAAGAAGAGAAGGCCCCTTGAGAGCTGGAGAAGAAACAGTATTGCTCTGGGGATGCTGAGAGTTGATTATGTCCCCATGTCTGTATTATTTGCAATCGTGACTGAAATAAATTAAAATACAGCTCCAGCCCAAACAGCTAAGTGGTATCTCTTTTAAAATGAAGCACAATAAAAACTAAAGACAGTGTCAATACTAGCCAGCCCTTACTGAATAGATCTTTCCATGCTCGAGTGACCAAGAAGGTCATGGCATGTCATATTCCGTTACCATTTCTTCTGTTTTGTTTCTTATCCTAGCAACCATGAATTGAGTACTCCCCCCCCCTTTAAGCCCCATCCTCTGTCAATCAAACCATGTGTCTAGCTGAAATAGTGATTTCAGTTACAGAAGCTAATCAATAAAAACTTTGTTTTAAAGTCACCCCCCCACCTCCTTGCCCTAGCCATGACCTTCACCAAGTGTGGCTGTCCAAATTGGTCCCTTCTACCTCTGCATGTATTCAGTCTTACAGCACCAGCCACTTCACATCTCAGATAACTTCACAACTCTATAACTCTGCCTTTCTGGTCGTATATCTCCTCTCAATTTAGAGTCTTATTCTTCAACATGCAGGACTTCCTCCAACCCACCTGGTGTGAATCAGGGGTCCCGGTGGCCACAGAACTCCATTAGAACTGAGAAAGATGCAAGGAGACACAGAGCTAAACACACAAACTTATTGAATGATATTTGACATAGGGAGAAATGTATTCTTTTTGTTCCTACTGTGTGTTTGTGTGTATAGATATATAGTGTACATATGTGAATGCACATATGTGTACATGTGTATAGAGGTCAGCGGCCAATGTCAGGTGTCTGCTCAATTGCTCTACACCTTACTCTTTTAAGATATGGACTCTCATTTAACCCAGAGCTCACATATTGGGTAGGCCAGCTGACTGTCAAGGTCCAGGGATCCTCGTGTCCTTGCACAGCCCCCACTCCATGCTACAGTCACAGATATGAAATACCATACCTGGTTTTATGTGGGTGCTGGGGATCCTAATTCAGATCTTCTTTGTGTAGCAGGTACCTTACCTATTGAGCCACACCCCCAGACGTCTACTCTTTAAACACATCTCCGTGGCTTTAGTTTCTGTCACACAGCCTTGCATGGAGATCAATCCCCGTGATCTCTACTGGAGAGTGCTGATTGGTACACTTGGGGTCTTGACTTTCTAAAAATATTATAAACCTAGTAGGTCATTTTTGGGTTTGTCTGCTTAATGTTTAAGTTGCAGAGCATGTAGTTAGCCTCTGTGAGACCCCAAGTTCAATCTGGAGCACAAATAAATGAATAAATAAGCAAACACTCCAAACAGTCCAACTTTGGGCTTGGGTGGGAAAGGGTGGGTTGATTCTCTGACAGTTGAAAGTACCCATTCCTATCAGGGTGGATACAATACACACAAACCCTAGTAGTTCTCTGGGAACCATGGAGCGTTCCTCTTTAGCCTCCCAACTCCACCGTGACAGTGCTCTGTTAAGTGCCTGACACACTGGTGATCCCTAAGTTGTGTGAATGTTCATGTGACTATACAAAGATTATGTTCTTCTAACTAGATTAAAATTGCCTTCTATCTGAAAATTTGTATCTAATCAAATACAATGCCTTAAAAGTCAGGTCTGTTCAATGAGTGTGCCTGGTTGACAGCATCGACAATCAGGGGAAAGCACCTTGTATGTGGGTGGTAAGGAATTAGGTTATATTTTTGACTGTGAACATCTGATTCAGACTTTGTACAAATTGATGGTGGAGCAAGAGAACATTGTCATTTTAAGTGGATGTCATGAGAGAACTGTCTGTTCATTCTGGCTTTGGGAGGACACAAGGCTTCACAATAATGGTCTGGAAACTAAGCTGTCCACTCCACTTCCAGGCTTGGCTCTCTCATCTACATAAAGGGCTGAGGTCAACAGTTAGAGCAATCCAGGACTACATGTGTCCTGCACCTGGTCTGGGATGTATTTCTGTTCCAATTCCTTTCTTTTACCTGCCTGTCTCCTTCCAGTCTCCCCTAGGACTTTGTCTGGAAAGATGTTGTATAGAGAAACAATTCTGGTCTCCACTGAGAGTTCCTTGGCTTTGGTACTGTGGCTTGCTCAGAGCCTTGCATCTCATGATTATTACCTGTGAACCACCTGTTCTCTTAGGGGATCTGTTTTTGGACAGAGGCCACTCTTTATTCTCTTTGTGGCCTCTCATAGAGTTTCACTCATGTTAGTCTTTCCGCACTGTTTGTGAAACAACCAAATGTTGATCCCTGTTCCTTCATTAAAGGCCTTTCATAATTTTGACATGGAAACAATGCAGAACAACTTTCAGATTTCATGTTGTTATACTGGAACAGATTATAAAGATCACATTTTGTGTCTCATATATCTAAGGACATCTACTGAGGGAAAAATAATAGGAGACCAGGAACCTAGAAGACCTTGAGGAAGAAGTTTAGTGTTTCCAGAAGAGTCCCAAGGTTATACTATGCCAACGGTAGAATCAGGATCCTTCAGAACACAGAAATAACCACATAGCCTGAACCAGACCCACCCACAGAGCCAGGGTGGTGGATAGCACCTGACACATGCTCTGCTTTTGAATATTTTCTTAGACAGAGGGAAAAGTGAATCAGGCTGGCTTTTGGAATTAAAAAGTATAGGACTAAAGAAGTAATTCATACCTTTATTCATACGTAATTTCTATTTAAGCTAATTCTCTGTGATATTACTCATGAGTGGCAATCTTTTTAGCTTCGGGAAATGGCTTTCATTCTTAATACCTCTCTTTGTTAGTGGCACAGCTCCCCCTGGGCTCTGTCCACACAAGAGGGAGCTACAGCAGCCACATCATGGCACACCAGCACTCCTGGCATCTCCCGTCTCCTAGTGAACTGATGCTATCATGGAACTTACTTGCCTAGAGAGAACTAAACGTACTAATTTGAGAGATAAGACAACAAACCCTCTCTCAGTCCTTCGTTGACCTACAAAATCTACCATCTTTTCCATAGAACACCAAGGCCTGCCAGTTTAACTAACACAAACCTGTCAGCAACACTTTATCATGCTGATAAGGGAGGCTCTTTCTTTTAAGTCTGGCCAGTCATGGAGTGGCAATGACACCCACAGGGACTAGGGACAAACCACAGATGGATATGAAGTTTAACAGTTTGTTGAGACAGGAGAGTTGGAATGAAAGAAAATAAAAAAAAACAGGTACCTGTCCCCTTCCCAACCAAACTCATGTCCTGTAAGCGAATCTCTTTAAAAATCTGTCTGCTTTCTTATTCTGTTTCAGAAATATTGTCATTGAAAGTACAAGCTAATCTTTTATAATCAGTGTTAATAATCTTAACTAGAAGTTTTCATTGGGAGAAATTAGGGAAGGTCCTATAAATGTAATGCTTAATATCTGAGGACGTCCAATTAGTACATTTCCAATAGCTTACTCAGTGAAGGCATTATACTGTCTATGCAAATGATCACAGGGTTCCAGTCTTCCAAAGATGTCTTCACATTAACAGGCTAACTTAATAAAGTCTTCCTTTCTGTCTTGTCTGCAGGAGGATTTGGATCAAGAGAAGACGTTCACTTAAAGGAATTTCTAAGAGTTCTCAAAATATCTACTCAACCCAAGGGAGGTTGACAAATGTTACCAACCAACTCAGAGACAAACCTTATGGAAAATGGGAAACATACTATTTCCTGAAGATCCCTTCCTATGCCCATGGCAAATGTATTCAGAATTTTGCGGCTAAACTTTTCCCTATAGGATATCCGCTCAAGGTTTACATAAGCATTAGGCTTGTGTGGAATTGTGATGGATCCACCATTAGTTATTCAAGAACATTCTGGAGGACCCCATTCGACCTATATTTGCCATGCCCACTCTAGAACCCAAAGTTTTTAAGAGAACCCTTTGTGGGAACAGCATAGTTGCCTCTGGCATTTTCTGAAACTTCTGAGCACACAGGTAGATCACAGATAAGAGACAGTGGCATTGAAACCACAGCTCCTTATGGAACTCCTCCTTGGTATGTCTTAGAAGTGTCTAGAACTTAGAATACTGGGGTATATGGATGCATCAGCTACTTCCTGCTGCCAGCAAGGGATTCTAGGCTGAGAGACGCATGACCCCTTGTTGAGCGGCTCACATAGACCAGCTACAGGTGAACCAACATTCCGACTGCTTGTGTTTTTCACCTTGAAAGAAAGCTGTTATGAAAAGGAGATCATTTTCAGGTAAATGTAATTTCTGAAGGGTTTAGTCCTTGGGATCAGGACCATTAATTAGCTCTTCTCCTTAACACAAGAGCAGACATCATAGTTATAAACAGATGTATCCACCTGAGGAGGCCACGCTGTCTCTCTTTCCTAGTTTCCTTCTCTCTCTTCTCCCAATTTGCAAGCCTCCTGTCTGCAGGCTCCTGGTTTTAGGGTCACTCTTTGGTTCTCAATGCCGGGCTGCACTACAGGCAATAATATGGGATTCTCTTTATTTTTTTTACCTTTCTTATCTTCTGCCTTTTCCTCCCGAGGTGGTGTTTTCTCACACACAGAGCCATTCCCTTCTTCGGGTTTCCCTACATTCTCCTCTTGGGTAGATTCCTCTCCGATGTGTATCATGTGCCCGTTTGAATTTTCAAAGTTAACTGTTACATCTCCATCTAAAATTGGAAAGAAATACCTCGATGTCTAACTTGATGGCTTTCTTTAAAAATCATTTTCCCATTTACTAGGACTGCAGGATCTGGGTTCATGTTTCTTTCCCTGGAAACCAAATCACCATGTTTTTCCAACAAATTTCTTTAAAAAGGAAAGAGGTAGAAAATTCTTGGTTTCAAGGGAAAGCAACAATGGAGGGAGAGCCCTACACAATTTGAAGACATCAGGCATGGCCACCCTAATCACCCAGTGCCCTAGGTCAGCAGAGTTCCTCTGTCCTTGTGTTTAGGTTTGGTTGAAGTAAACACTTAGGTTTTTCTTTTGCATCCAGAAACTGAATGAAGGAATGATCTGGAAAATGGAACAAACATTGTAACATGTCAAACCACAAAGGGAATACAAATATACAAAGAACATGAAATGTACTTACACATACAGACAGTAAGGGGATGGGGGTGGGGTGGGGGTGGTGGTGGTGGTGGTGGTGGTGGTGGAAGATTTCCAGGCACCAGCACCTGCTGAGTGTGTTAGACAATGTCCACACTCTACACAGCAGTGTAACTGTGAGCATGTTATACTATGTCCACACTCTATACAGCAATTAACTGTTACCTTTGTTCAGGAAAAAGATGGTTTTAAGACTAATTTCACTTTTTCTTCGTTATGGGAAGAATAAAGCTAACTATAGCTAAAAAACATACACCAAAAGCTAGTTAAAGAACAATTTTTAAAATTTACTGATTAAAGTAGAATTCCTCACATATTCTAAATCATAAAGACTAATTTTAACTCCTGGACTATTGTAAGTCCTGAAGGTATTTAAAATTCAAGGGATTTTCAGAATTTAGTGGTGCTTGAGAGGATTATCCCAGTAATTATTCCTATACACAGAAACATAAAAAAGGCTCTGCTACCACCATAAGAGAAAAATTAAGGAACCAAAGTTTTGATTTAAACTAATTTGAAGAAATTTATTAACAGAGTTTTTTTTCTATGCAGTTTTAAAAATTAATTTCTAGGCAATCATAAAATAACGATCATAGCCGGGCAGTGGTGGCTCGTTCACATCTTTAATCCCAACACTTGGGAGGCAAAGACAGGTTAATCTCTAAGTTTGAAGCCAGCCTGGTCTACAGAATGAGTTCCAGGAGAGCCAGAGCTACACAGAAAAACCCTGTCTTGAAAAAGAAAATTCTCAAATTTTAACTGATTTCCTTCATAAAATTCACAGGCCTTCTTGAAAAAAACAAACAAACAAACAAAACAAAACAACAACAAAAAACCCCATGACATCTCCATAGCTAAAATATAGAATTATGCCATGTTGAAAATGAAAATGGAATTGACACAGAGTCATGTAGTTCCTAAGGACCTACTCTGATTCTTATAGAAAAGTAAAACAGAGAATAATACAAGGCAAGGCCATTGCAAATGAATCTTCACAATTTCAATAATATTAGGTAAAACTTATTGGACTTGAAGCAATTAGTTTTAAAAAGAGAAAAAAAGGAACACCAAATACATAAAAGTAATATAAATTGGACAGTTCTAAACAAAACCGAAAACACCCCACTTTATATATAAATCCTTACCATTAGAGGAATTCAAATAAAGCTTTTATTTGTGATTTCTGATTATAGTTAGTAGAATCCTAAAGTCATGTCAACAATAACTTAATGCTATTTTGTGATCATATTTTTATCACTTTATTACATTTAACATTACACTAGAAAACAGCTATAGAAAACTTGAATATTATCACAATAGTGTGCATGTTAAAAAAATAGTCATGGGGAAAGGTACTTACACTGAGTCATTAAATAAAAATAGTGCATATAAAAGTAATGGCAGAAAAAAGGCTATTTGTAGAAAATGGGAAGTTCACAAAACCAACTAAATATATTAAAGTGAATGGCATCTATATCTAGAAAGCTTTCTTAGAAATCTGTTAAAGTTTTCTCAGAATTAAAATAAATTAAATCCCCGATATAGGAAGCTGTGCAAGCAAAACATAAGCCTAGTAAGAGAAGATGGTGCTGAGCCAGGTCTAGGCTATAGGGACAGGTGACAAACACTGGAAGAGTCTGTGACTCACAAAATCATGTTCAGCTCAGAGGAAAAGCAAGAGAACCATTACACCAAGAAGATCACAGGTGACAAGAAAAAAAGGTGATTCTCCAGGAGGGAGAAGCAAACTAGAAGATATGGAAACCAGATGCCAGGTAAGCAGGTAAGACACTTGTGTGATCTCAAGTTACAGACTCGAGAAAAGATGGAGGCAAAGAAGTAAGTGAGGACTAGAACATTTGTGAGGACTTCTCCGGAGGGAAGATCATTTGGTGAACTTTTAGATTGAAGTTAAGCTTGGTGTGAAAAACACAATCTGGAAGGAATAACAATCATAGCTGAGATAGAGGTTACAGGACAGGATGGGGTGAGGTCACAGCCATGGCAACTGGAGGGACTTCATTGGTCTATCTGGTCCACAGAATGAAGCTCATCGCTGACATGCCCTGTCAGGAGTTTCAGTGATGTCAAAAAGACAGAGGCCACGAGTGCATCTTCACTGAAGGAGAGAGACTGTCACAAAACAACAACAGCATCCAGCCTCTCAGACAGAGATTCTCAAGATAATTGTCTTGGGGAAGATGACTGCTAAAATGAGAAAATAGAAAACTACTTTCTCTAGCACTTGGCTAAAAACCGGGAGACCTCCAATGGGCATCCTCAGGTACTTGCGACCATTGGTAATTCTGGTGTTCTAAATGAAAACTGTGCCAAAGTACAATGTAAAATTCAACCAGCTAGCAGTCTCCACCGACACTTCTGAATTAGGAAACACATCTGGTCAGTAAGCTCTACTAACAGGTTTCGATCACAATTGTCCCCTTTTATTTTTAATGGGATTTGATTTTTAATTTTAGTTATGTGCGGGTGTGGTGTGGTGGTGGTGGTGGTGGTGGTGGTGGTGGTGGTGGTGGTGGTGTGTGTGTGTGTGTGTGTGTGTGTGTGTGTGTGTATCTGCAGGTATGTGCATGTGCATGCAGGTCCTTCAGAAACTGGAAGAAGAGGTCAGATTCCCTGGAGATAGAGTTGCATGCAGTTGTGAGTCTTTAATATGGGTGCTGTGAACTGAATTTGTATCCTCTGCAAGAGCAGTAAGCACTCTTAACTGATGAGCAATCTTTTCAGCTCCCCTTTCCTCTCTTTAAAACATTTTCAAAATATGGGACACTGAACAAATGAATGGGTCACTTCACAAAGTTGACTGCAAAGGCTTCAGCTGTGCAATTTCTCTGTTGCCTTCAGAGACTGGTGGGAGATGGACATGGATACTGCATGCCTACCCTCTGCATGCCTACCCTCTGCATGCCTACCCTCTGCATGCCTACCCTCTGCATGCCTACCCTCTGCATGCCTACCCTCTGCATGCCTACCCTCTGCATGCCTACCTCCTGCATGCCTACCCTCTGCATGCCTACCCTCTGCATGCCTGCATTCTACATGCCTACCTCTGTTTGCCTACCTTCTAGACAGCTACCTCTTGCATGTCACCTCCTGCATGCCTACTTCCTGCATGCCTACCTTCTACATGTCAACCTCCTGAAAACCTACCTCCTGCTAGGAAGGGGAAGTGTGAACATTTTTCATTTTTAAAGCTCCGAGGCAGGAAACAAATAACTTCAAGGAAATAGCATATTGAAAAATACAAAGAGGTCATTAACAAAGATGAGTGGGAAAAATTTGACAAGTCAGAAATTGAAGGAAAATTTCTAAAATTGTGATGGCTTGCTCAATCAAAATAGTATTATTCCATTCAGGTTTCCCTCACTCCTGAAGCAGCCATGCATTTCCTAGCTGCATATTCTGTTATGAATAATGAAAAAAAACATGACATTTCAACTAATATACAAAGTATGCTCCCAAATATTATACTCTTTATAAGGATATATATATATATATATATATATATATGATGCTCTCTATATGTTCTCTCTCACTGTCTCTCTGTCTCTCTCACTGTCTCTCTGTCTCTCTGTCTCTCTCTCTGTCTCTCTCTCTGTCTCTCTCTCTCTCTCTCTCTATATATATATATATATGAGAAAGGAAAGAGAAAAACAAAGCAAAAACAAACATATATATATAGAGAGGGGGGAGGGAAGTATCATTATTTAAATTCCAAATCAATTGCATTTTTTTCCCATAAAATCTCAATAATAGTACATTCCCCCAGTAAACTTGGGGGAACGAAGGAGAAGATTGAGATAAATCATCAGCATGGTAGTAAAATGTTGTTTAGTTTTGAAAGCAGTGGGAGCAAAGAAAATAATACTGAATTATTTATTTGTCAAAATAACCAGTGTTGGTGTCTTCTTTGAGGGACAGTCTCAATTTCAAATAATTGTCTTTTCTAATCAACTTCCCTCCTTCAGAGGATACAGGTAACAGGGAAGAAAGGAAAGAGAAAAACAAAACAAAAAACCAACAACAACAATAAAAAAACTCCAGGAGAGAATTATCAGTAACAAGATGAGAGGCCAATAGGACTCAGAGAAACAAAAGAGGAGCAGATTACTTGGGAGAAAGGCAGAGTAAGTTGGTCACTCATGCTTTATTGATTTGTGAGCATGAGTGAGTATATTAGACAATGTAAGGGACATGGCACAAGGCTGCTGCAATCTCCTTTATTGGCAGTGTTTAGGAAGAAGTAAGTCTTGAACAAACTAAAACTGAGCTCACTCAAACAATTGAGTTTGACTTGATTAGAAGAGAAAAGCTTGAGGTCCAGGAGGGAAGGAGCCAGGCAAGCATCTTGCCCTGTATCTCTAGCTACCAGTACAACAGCCTGAAGAGCACAGAGTTTAAAGCAACCCATGGAGAAGTATTGACTAGAAAAGTCACCGGCTGGACTTCTTTTCCATAACACCTCAGCCTCTTGGCCACCCAGAGAGACATTCCAGGTTGAAGCAAGATTCCTGGCATACACTACTGGCTGCTTTATCTGACAACAACCATGGCCACTTTAAATTCCAAAAGCAAATGAAAGAGCAAAGAATGAAGAATCCAATTAGCTTAAATGTAAGACAAATTTCCTCACCTTGATCAGGCAATTCTTTAAGCAGGCCCCTTCTTATCAGCTCCTCTCTGCTCTGCCGGGTGGATATCTTCCTCTCCAGTACTTAAAAAAGAATAAGCACAAGTAAGAATCAAGTCATTGCTCAGCACAATTATGAACAATATTCAAAATACTTGAGCACATTTATTCTGTCCATGTGAAGGCTCAAAGCCCCATTTGTTTTTATGCCCACCGAGAAGACTTGCATAGAGTCCAGACAACACAGTGAGGACACAAGCAGTCCATGCATGACTGAGGCCCAACCACTGTACCTGGCCAACGTGATCATGTCTGAAAAGGAATCCAGACATTTTACGACATACCGGGTATTGGGCACAGAGGTCACTTAACATCTTTTCTTTGATAATGCTGCTTTCTGAAACGCATGCCAACAGAGGCACTTGAAGTGAGATATGCAAGTGTGTGACTGGAGATAGTCATATGAAATGGTTTCAAGCCTGTGTTTTCTGCATAGATGATTCCTGGACTTTATACATATGCATAGACTGTGTGTGTGTATATGATATGAAGGTAGACGTGAGGCTGACCAAGTGGGAAAGGAGACTAAAGGGAAGAGGGACTGTTGGAAAAGGAGATGGTAGAGGGCGTGAGAAGAATATACTTCAAGTACAATATAGACTTGTGTGACAATATCCTTATATAACACAACGTCATGTATAATGAATACACACAAGAAAAAGAGGAAAATAAAAGTATAAATGCTGAAAATCCAGATAACAGTGTGGGCTTTCAGAAGGTCTTAAGTTAGTTCTTTTCAAAGGTCTTTAAAATTATATCAATCAATCAATTTATTAATTTGTGAGTGCATATGTACACATACCCCCACGCATGCCATGGATGTATGTATAGAGGACCAGGGACAAATTTGGGGAGTCAGTTCTGCGATATGGGTCCCTGGAATTCAACTCAAATTATCATGTGTGGCAGCAGGTGTCTTTACCAGCTAAGCCATCTCACCATCTCTAAATTAGTTCTTTTTTTATTAATTAAAATTTTATTTTTTAAGTAATATTTATTTTATGTGTACAGACATTTTGTTTGCACATATGTCTGGGCCCTATCTGCATACATGGTGCCTGAGGAGCCAGAAGAAGGTGTTGGATCCCCTGGGACTGGAGTTATAGACAGTTTTACATTACCACGTAAACTGATTGAACCTGGGTCCTCTGGAAGAGCAGTGACACTCTTCACCCCCAGGACATATCTCCAGCATTCCTAAATTAGTTCTTAATTCCAAAAATTCAACAAACAAACACCACATAAAAAGCCCCCAAATCAGAAACAACCTACAAAGTACCTGTAAACATCTCATCTGAATGCTGGTAAGAAGGGATAATGTTTAGTGGTTTTTTGTTGTTTGTTTTGTTTTGTTTCTGTTTTTTTCTCTTTCATGCCATCAACTCAAAAGGTCAACACAATAGATCTCTGTAACTTTTTGTTTCTCCAGTCATACACTCTAGAGGTTCTGCTACATCCCCTGACAAACCTTAGGAAGAATGAAGAAGGGAATTAAGAATGGGCAGCTTTTTGAGGCAAGTCAAGGGAAGGGAATCTCTATATGGATTCCTTCTTCTTCTGGAAGGAATCTGTATTCCTGATATAATTTAGGATGGACCTTGGGAGCTGAAGGCAGGACCTCAGCAGTATTAAGCCTGCACATCTGGATCCTAGTATGTCACCAGTTTCACTTCCCACTTGAGGGCCCAGCAGGTTGAGCAGGACGAACTGTTGCCATTGAGCTTGGTGAAGAACACGAAAGTCTTCTATGAGTGTCTACTGGAGGCAAGAGCTCCCAGGAAAGCAAAACTTAAGCCTCTTGTGAAGAAACTAGGAAGTGTGTGTTGCCGTGCATGCATGCATACATACATACGTGTGTACGTACATACATACATCCTGGTTACTAGAAAGTCAGAGTGAAACTTGACACTTAACACAGACCTCAAGGGACATTACACATTTCTTCCTTTCCTACAACCTGAACTCAGTTTCATTTCGTGCACAGTGTATGTACTCTTTGTTGTAAGTTGTCAAATGTGCTTTTGGAACCGGTATATAAACAAAGAAGACACATGAATGACTGAGTAAATAATTAAAAAAAGATGACAATGAACTCCTTATCAGTTTTAGTGGAGACACACCTCCCTTCTCTCCCCCAGTCCCGTTTTCCACTCTCTTCTAGAAACTAGTATCCACAGCTCACAGAAAGATTGCCCATATCAGTGAACGAAGTTAACTGTGTGTGGCACAGATGAGTTCTTCTCTGGGAGTTCATTAAAGAGTGTTGACACTTAAGTGCAGTGTTGATGTGTTGACTTTCCCATTGAGGGAGAGAACAGATCCAAAGACTAGCACCCCCAAGGCTGCCACAACTGCCTGGTCCCAGATTTTTCACAGTCAAGCCATTCCAACTTGATGCCATTCAGAATGCAATCAATTGAGCTTTCTTCTCCTCACCCACCCCTTGCTAATATGAAACAGAACTTTTCAATGTCTACCACTTCTACCTGAAATGTCACATGATTTTCAGGCATCCTGAGTGCTGGTCCCAGAACACTGGCAACCAGTCAAGTGATGCTGGGTGGCCTACATGAAGTCTTTGTGCTTCTAATCTATGATCTAGAAAATGAGGGACAAGACTCAGTGGTTACTAAATCAAATACATGTCAACAACGAGGGCCACTCCAAAATCCCTGCTTTGTATGCCTTTAAAAACTTTTATTTTTCACTAAAAACTTTCTTTCTTCATCTAAGAGACTAGATGCTAACACTTGTGCTTCTCAACTGAAGATCCCAGTCTACTCTTTAGTCCAAGTTTTGAGTTTTGGTTGTTTAATTCTAACTTAAACCTTGGCTTAAACAAATCTCTCTTTTTCTACCTTGTGTACCAAAAATTCTTCCCATTTCTTCCTGTGAATTCCGTGAAGCTCCGTGCCGGCTCCCACCAGCAATCAAAATTAACAGTCCTGCTCTTTTTCTCTTCCTCATAAATGGGCCCTGATAGGAAAATACCATTAGCTGTTTGCTTGGTCTTTGGCTGAGAGCATTTTTAACACATAATGTAGATAACTGTGTGAGGGCCAATGTGGACAAACTGCAGGCTTCTGGGTATGGAAGGTATGTTGTTGGGCACAAAATTCCAACCCCTGCTCTCCCTGAAGTACAAGAATCTTATTCTTCACCTTTTCAAATATTTGCCTTGTGTTTATACAGTGTCTGTGTGTTTGCGGAGCAGATTCACTGGACGTTTTTCATGGGCTCTGAGGGGTTTTGCATTGGAACGAACTTGAGAGGTCATTTTAGTTCAGCATGCCACATAGGGAAGGAGCATCATGGGAATGTTCTTAATGCTTGCTCACCTGCTTTTCAGCCATCCGAGGCAAAAATAAATGCCTCTGAGGTCTACCTCAACTATCCATGAATTTTGAAGAAGAAATTTCTCAAGTATCCCCCAGATCTGTCTCCCTGTGACTTCTGCACACAAATCAAACCCAAAGCTCTAGTTGCTGGTGGGCTACAGGAAGCCATGTGTGAGTAAAATGCTGTAAGAATCTGTTCCCCCATGCTCACCTGGAGCAGCTGAGACTACTGAAGTGACCTGGGGGCTGGTTCCCAGTACCACACCAGTGACTCTGTGGCTGAAGATCACACTAATCTGTACAAGAAATTAAATATAAAGTATGTGTAGAGGCTGTTATGCCCCACAACTATATTGTAACCACAATATTGTCAGGAGACAAGGGGCATAGGACATTGGATACAGTTCCCAAGTCTGTCCATGAAAAGCACTATTACCAGTTAACAAATGGGCCATGAATGTTCCCTTTTATCCTGGTTGCAAAAGCACAAGTGATTCATATGCCAAGATCAAACAAATACACGATTTCTGTGTCACTGGGTAAATTAATATTTTGACAATTCAATCCTGATTACAACAGTACACATTCTAATTCTCTCTATGAAGTGAATGAAAACCTGTGGTTTTCCTGATTTCTCATTTCTACTCTTATTTTCAAGTATTTTAAAAGGATCAGTTTTTTCAAAACACCCAATGGCTGCTCATCTCTCTTCAGATAATATCTCAGTTCCCTAGCATGGGTGTCTACAGCAACCCTGCGAGTGTCCTTTCTCCCATCCAACTACTGTTTGCTGGTTCTCTGATACAGCCACACCTGACACTTCGCCCCAGAGACTGTAGCTTGTATTCATCAGGACACCATTCCCTCATGGCACATTCCATCATGGCCTTCATGTTCTGATCAAGGATCATTCCACCAGAAGCCCCTGGTGAATAGGATGCCCCTCTCATCCCCTTTCCTTATTCATCTCTTCAAAAACCAAACTGTTGTGCTCAATGCTATGTTCCTAACAGTGACACACTGGTTACCTGATTCTCTCTCTCTCTCTCTCTCTCTCTCTCTCTCTCTCTCTCTCTCTCTCTCTCTCTCTCTCCACACACACACACACACACAGCTGAAATATGATTTAAAGAGAAAACAGCCTTGTCCTGTTTTCTGTCCCTTCTTTATTTTCCAGTCGAGGAGAAAGCAAGTGAAGTTCATAACACAGCCTCAAGGAACAAGGGTGTTCTGTCTCCTCTCGCCTTTACGCTTTGGTTGGGCCAGGCTAAGGGGGGAAAAGTTTCCACTTTAGTCCTATGGATCCTGTGAAAAAGGCTCTGTATGCAGCAGAAAAGGGAGCCCACAGTGTGTGGACAGACACCGGCAGCTAGCAGGGGACTGGCTGGGTTCCTCATAAATTATAAATGATTTATGGTGTTCTTCTGGGCACGGAGTGACAGCCATGGAGCCTGCATTCAAGTGAGGCCAGAGCATATGCCACTGGCTCTTTCAGTGGATAGCTGGCCAGGATTTCCTGTTACTTTGGAAGTATCTGGGAGAGTAAATCGTGTGGGCAACAAGTCACTTGTGTTTTCACTTGGCAAGGAAAGCGAGTCCTAATTCTCAATTCTAACACCGTTTAATGACTGAACAAAATAGAAGGGCAAACAGGAGACTCCAATAAGCGTGCCTTGTTATCTTCTAGGTCTTGAGTCATGAATGGGCTTGCTGTAAACCTATGACAGAAAAACAGAAAAGCACTTGTCCTGTATTGGAACTGTTCTATAAGAGTCGGCTTGGCTTGGCTCCTCTTCAGTAACAGTGAGGGTAAATAGGATGGTGGAAAATGGCCTCCTTTCTGACAGACCCTTCAGAAGATGAAGGTAGCTAGTCCTTTTAAAGAAATAACCACCCATGCGATCCAACAACAAACACAGTTGCAAAAACCTTCCAAGCCATCTTAAGAATGTAGAGTAGCAAAGCCAGCATCCCCACCTAAAAACTCACAGGGGTCTGGCTATTTTCTTGATTGCCCAAGAATGTCACTCTTGTGCTGCAAACACCTCAGACTTCAGAAGGGGCTGATCTCCTTTGGACAGCAGCTCTCCTCCACCACTGGCCATACTAATCATATTCATTATTCTCTTCCCTCCCTCCCCTCCATCTCCTCCACCAAAGCTAAGGTCAAGGCTGGCTTATAAATATAAATATCTGTACTAGATGGCTTTCCTCATCACTCTGTAGTGAAATCAACCCTTGAGTTTTAAAGCTACCTCCAGGGCCTGCTCACTACCCCAGTTATTTTCAAGAAAGGCCCTTTTAGGCTACAAAATGGGGGGATAGCTGCTACCCTTTAGGTTCCTATGGAGTCAATGACTTACACCAGGGAAAGAGCATAGGCTGATACCTAGAATCTAGAGTTTTCAACAAACAAAACTATCACTGATCCACACTCTAGAATGAACCACATGTACCTTGCTCGCTGCTAATCTTGTGTGTGTGTGTGTGTGTGTGTGTGTGTGTGTGTGTGTGTGTGTGTGTGTTGTTCATATTTGCACAACTCTACTGGATACCCTGACACTTTATCTCTGTAATACCCAAAGTGCCATACTACACAGTGCACTTATTGAAGAATCTAAATGTCTTTTATTGTGCCCAGGGAGAAAAGGGGTGGTCAGAGAGGGAAGACGTGTCTAGCATATTTTCTATTTCTTTTAGAAATAGTTCCCTATTTTCTCCCATGTGGGAAATTATTCCCCCTGCTCCTGTTCTCTAGTATCTATCATTTGTGAGGCTAATATCCTCAGGCTCTAGGCTCTATGGCACTCTGGTGATTGGTTCAGAGAGGGACACCTGCTCAAATTGTACCAGGACAATTGAGTACAAGATCCAAGCCTGGGAAATTGGTTGGAACAATAAGAAATACAAACCTTGTCTTATCTGCTGGAGCTGGAACAACTAGCCTGCTATGATGCTAGAGTTGCAGGTGACTGCTTTGCCTCCACAAGAAAAGAGTTCAAGTTTAAAAACAAAACAAAACAGGAGCATAGACTCAAAGAGGGAGAAAGAGATTCTCAACCATAGCTTTTAAGTTCCTATATCCCATTGGGCCTGTAGGCTGTATTCCCCAGGGAATTTTCAGCCATATGAATCAATGAATTCCCTGTTTCCTTCCGCTGTCATGATTCAGAAACAGAAAAGAGCTTTGTCAAACCAGAAGATTTTTACATTGAATTTCCTTCCAGCAGAGACCAAAGACACTCTCTGCTTGCAGAGTAGTGATATGAAAGAAGAACTAAGCAGGCCCCTCTTCCTGCTTTAGTTTGCAACTCAGAAAGGCCTTAAGAAAGAGGAAGATGGAGAGATCTATGTCCCTTCCTTCTCTTGGGAAAGTAGTGTCCTAACTTCCCCCAACGAAATCTGACTGTAATCATCTATTTTATTTGTTGCTTAGAGAACATTTTAAACCCCCACCCAGTATCCCAGAAGGATGGGCAAAGCAACTATTTTCATTTCCCTCATATGAATGAGGGTTTGAGTCTTGGCGAGGATACACACATTTCCCAGGCACATCACTAGGATCTGGTTGAACTCAGATGCACCTAACAAAAAGTCCATCATTGCATTCCCCAATCTGCAGTGATGGTTACACAGAATTCAGCTCCCCTAAGGGTGGGTGGTGCCTTCTCGATTTCCTTCAAGACATCAGACAAAATAGCTCTTAAACATCAGCTGTAAGTGGATCATTTTTAGGCAGCATGACAGTATCATAATTCAAATTACAAAATGCTAAAGTGAAAACGCTCCCTTGGGCTGCTGAGATGGCCCAGTTGGCAAAGACACTTATTATGCACCATATTTGGTTGCTTGATCCCACTCACCCACATGGTGGAAGGAGGGAATTGACAAGTTGTCCTCTGGCCTCCACATGCATGTTATAGCATGAATGCCCCTTCCCGAAATAAATAAGTAAATGCATTAAATTTCTGTAAGTGTTTACTCTCTTCCTGTGCCCTGCCTATTCCACCTGAAGCCCATCCTAATTCTACAAGCAATTAACTTTCTTTTGAAAATGTGTGGGTACATGTTCACTGAGTATGTTTGGGGAGACAGGAGAGTAACCTCAGGTGTCATTCTGAGTAACAGCGCCTAACCTCTTTGAGATCATCTGTCACTGGCCTGGAGCTCACAAATAGGCTAGGCTGGCTAGTGAGCCCCAGGGATCCTCTCACCTCTGCTTCCCCAGGACTTCGCATTCCTTTGAGAGTTCCAGAGACACCACTCAGGTCCTCAAGGCACATCTGAACTCAAGTACTGGTTAATGGAACCTCAGTATTGAAAAGGAGTTTCAAAGTGAGAAAAAGCAAACTAGAAAAGGGACTCCTTCAAAACAAAAATTACTATCAACACAGAATTACTTAAGATTATCGGTTAAGGAATACATCTGGAAAGAGGTCAAAAGTGGTCTATCTCATATCAGTGGAATGATAACGCATTAGAATTAGATTTAAGGTTTTATATTTAAATCCTAAAATATCAGAAACTTAACTGCCAAAAGTCTGGCTATCTATAGTTCTAATGGCATAAAGAAAAAAAAAAGTACTTCCAACAATATTGCAAATGTGATTAAAAAAAAAAAAACAAAACACTTTAGGTATGGAGAAAAAACCTATTGCCACAATGTGATGGGAATCAGAGCCCAGTTTATTTGTGTATAGGAGATTTTTGACATGGACCAGAGACTAGAACTGTGTTTGCTACACTGTTTGACTGTTACACTTCTCTTTCCTCCCTCCCTACCCAACCCAGTTTAAGCTGTACCACTTCCCAGTTTATGGACTCCAATAAAACACTTGGAATACACGAAGCCTAAGATGATAGAATCAAAAATTAATTGATCCTTTCTTATGGCTTTGCATATTGTATTTTTTTTATTGAACAAGTGTGTGTAAATGTTTTTAAAACTCAAGAGCTAAAGCTGACAGAAAAGACTAGTGCAAGAGGAGAGGCCTGCACAACACAAGAAGTCAAAATTCACCACTGTTCCTAAAGGATGCAAGTTTGGGAACTGCTATGGCAGACCAACTCAACACCTACACTTTTTATTCTCAAGGGACAGAAGCTCAGGACTCAAACAATGAGTAAGTCTTCTGTTCCAAGCGGGTCCGGAAGTATTAGCAATCTCAGGAAGGTGATTAGAGGCCAAGAGTCATGTGTTACGTGAGCCACTTGCTGCTGTCCTTTCCTCTTCCACTCTGACTCTAAGCCCCAAGGGAAATACAAATGCCAGCATAGGTGCTTTTGGCTTTGTTCAGCGTAATGAAAAGTTTAATGAAAATACATGTTTTCTGCTTCTTGTTCCTTCACAACCAAAGGGAGGGGACTAATGTTTGTCATAAAGATGATGACACTCCTAGAATAATTGTGTTTTGACTTCCAGTAAGGAAGAGCTGTCTAGAGAAATGACTGGAAAGTGTATCTCAGCTCTTAATGGCTATAAGCCTTCTCACACCAGTTGATAGTGCCATCCACTGGCGGAGAGCACAGCCCTGAACTCCTGATGCCACTGATCAGGACACAGGCAGTATCTGCATGTTTCAGGAACTTTTGAGCTCTCATTAATTTGAGCTGTCTTACTTCCTTTAGAACCAGCTGTCCACAGCAAGCAAGACTAGATAGGAAAGGGATTTCAGCGACACTAGGCAATCCAGATTAAGACACTCACATTGAGTAAGCATCTAATCTATACTGTGAAGTGTGGAATTTTAATATCTCAGGTTATTCTTTTACAGAGGGAGGTATACATGTTCTTGAACTTGTTTATTTGGTTACAAACAAAACATACTACAATGCAACTCAAGTAGTACAAAGAATAACCAGGTTAAGTTAAAGGACTGGAGCAGGAATTTCTTAATCAATGTTTACTCATTTTCTATACATATCCAACAAGACTCTGAGATGAGGACGATGTTCTTTTTCTTGAACATATTGCACAGCTCTGTCTACACAACAGAGTGACAGCATTTGTTGAGAACAGGATTCCTCTGGCAAAAGCTGCCCAAATCTTGACTAAGTGGGGAAATGAAATGCACCCAGTCCTGCCTGACCCCTGAAGGAACAGGACAAAGGTCCCTCCAAGTAAAGACTTTATTTTAGTAAGTAAATACAAGGGGGCTTCACTATGGCTAAAAACATAATAATGAAGTTTGACAGCAAAGCCATCCTATAATGTTGACATCATGCTTTTGCTGCTTCAAAATCCCTGCTTTTTACAGTGATGTCAGTATCTCCTTATTCCTCTTGAGGGTAGAAAGGCTGTAGTGCAAGACATAAACCAGAAAAATATATTTCTCTTATTACATCCTACATGTATACAACAGAACAGACCGCTACACATGTATACAATTCTTAAAAGGACTAGAGTGTTCTGTGATGGAGCATCCTATATGTAGAAATCTGTTATGTATAGTATAGACTTCTATAGACTATTTACGTAGAATTATAGAATAAACATTTTTGTATATAGTAGTTTATGGCTTCTTTTGTGTTTAATAGACTTCTGCATGGCAAAACACTTCTGTGTAAGACAGAGTCTAACTTCTGTTTCTACATGTAGATCTTATGACTTATTAGCAGGTGAAGCAAGCTCCCATACTCTCCCGAGGCTTTGTCCCTAAGCACAGAATGATTAATTAGAACCTATTGAATAGATCTTCCTATGACTAAAGCATAAAGTGACTGTCACAAACCCACAGATCACCTAAATATTATGTTTTTACTCACCTCCCACTGCCTCCCAAATACATTTTTCTATCCCTTTTATTTGTCCCACTGAGATGATCAATTTGATGTGGATATTAACATTGAGGCATCACAGTACAGGAATGAAGAATGAAGACTCAAGCCAGACTGACAATGTTCAAACACACATATTAGATAACAAGTCCTGAAACTGAGATTAACTTCCTTAAAATTCTGCATCTCATTACTCATTCACTGATAAAGTTAGGATTATGAGTGTAACACGTCTCATGGAACAATAGGGAAGACTCTAAGCATTTAAAGCAGCTGTGTGGGGATGAGGGGCTGGCTATGTGGATAAAGACAAGTCTGACAAGCTGAGTTCAGTCACTGGTACCCACATACCAGCAGAAGAGAACTGACTATGGCAAGTTCTTTTCTGACCTCCACATTCATGCCACAGCACACAAAACAACAAGCAAGAAATAAATAAAACAGCACTGGATACAGTCAAAATGAGGACTAGCTGTCACTGTTATTGATATTGATGTATGTCTTTTACTGTAAGACAATTCATGAAAAAAGCCTCAAATGAGTCATGGGAATAAAGCTCATGCTTCCAAAACAAAATATAATGCAACATATATAGCAAAATATCCCATGGGAACATCTTCAAACCTTATGAGGTGCCATTTATTTAAACTTCTTAGTACCTAGCAGAAGTGAAAAACTCAGCTGAGAGAAATAACTATCCAAGATGCCGGATCTATCACTTCAGTTGTTATCATTAAGGTTCTGCACTTGAAATTTTCTTTAAAAACAAATTCTAGGAGGAAGGGGAGGGAAAATGGAGAGTAGTTGTCCAAGAGGCACAAGTATGAATTTCCTGAAAAACCTTATGACATCTGTTGCACAACCATGTAAATTCTCTTAGCCCTACAGACATCTACATAAAAGTGGTACACACACACACACACACACACACACACACACACACACACACACACACACTTCCATTATGATTTTAAAATATTAAACTTTAAAACATTTTGGACTATTTGTATACATAAGTACTGAGATGAAGCATTTTAAAAAGATTTTTTCAAACACACGGATGCATAGTTATTTTTTTTTTTGCATAATGTTCTTGTGTCTACTCTTCGTTCCAATTATGTTTCCTATTCCCTTATGCTGTAATTTCAAAAGAGTAGCCAGGGAGAGAAAGATGTCATGGGACAGAGTTCAAGTAGAGAGGTTTTTATTAGAGGAAAGGGATCATAAAAGAGGGAAGAGAAGGGTGGACCAGCCTCTGGGGATGGGAGCAGTGGAGAGAGAAAAGAGAGGCAGAGAGAGAGGGGGGAGAAAGGGAGAGGGATAAGAGGGTGGCAGGGCCCTTATAAAGGGAACATAGTGAATGTGCACAGGTGGTACTCTTAGTAGATGCAGCTGAGGGCATGTCCTGTCAGATATCCAAGGGCAGGCCAGTACAGATGCCTGATTAGCCTTTCAATGCTCCTTCCAATTAGGCATTACTAAGCCCTTATATTTTGGAACAGGAAAACCTGTATGAAAACCAGGTTCAAAACCTAGACAGCCTAAACTTGGGAAGCAGTCGAAGAAAATTTGGGATAGGAAGTGTTTGAAGCCCAGATGAGTAACCGTTTTTCACTTGCCACAAAATAAATGAGAATTAAGATGGGAACAAATTCCAAATGGGAAACAAATCAGGAAAACATGTAAGCCAAAAACCTGTCACTTTCCAGGACTCCGTCCTAGTGATAAGGGCCAGATTTTTATCACAGGATGAAAAAAACAAAACAAAACCACGATGGGAAATAATACACAGAGGAAATAGAATAATGGGCTTTCCTGATATGAGTTCTCAGACCTGGCTAGGAGTCTGTTGGACTTTTCAGAGGACTTGAAGAGGCACCACTCCACAGGACAATAAAATTGGGGAATTACTAAAATAAGGGATTTAGTCCGCACTCTCTCAAAGAAGTGCAAACTCCAATAACAACCTCCTTTTTTTTTTGAAGTTAAAATTATGAGCCTTTAATTTCACAAATACTTGAAGTATAACATCATGAATTACATTAACAAAAAGTACTTTCAGCCTTCTTATGGCTAGGTATTGCCAACAAATCCATTTCCTTTTACATTCACCCACCAGTAGCGACAAATAAGCAACAGCACCAACTTGTCAGAGATTGTGGGTATGCTGTAAAAGCAAACTCCTTTTAATGAGGAGGTTGATGGGAACATTGCCCCTTCCATCCTACCAGCTGAGAAACAAATGTGATAAAAGAAAAACCAAAGACAGATAATGATAATAAATTTCAACTAGTGAACTTTTTTTTTTATAAACAGGTTACTTACAACCACAATTTAGAAAAAAGTACTAGTATCAATGGCTTCTTTGTGGATGTTTTCCTAAGATGCTCAGGAGAGTTTTGCTTCTGTGAATTCTCTCACTCTCACAAAAATAACTGCCCTCCAACTCCAATCCAGAACAGACTGAGTCTTTGAAATACTTGTAAGCTTTATGCAGCCACAAGGGTAAACCCAAACCTCAGTTTGGATTAGACAAATAATATCCCGTTCTCCAGAATGTACAGGAAGCAAGGGAGGCCTCTTCATTCCATTTGGAAATAGAAGCCACAGTTTATATTAATTTGTAGAAGGTAAACTCTGATGGCTTGGCCAGCTATTTTAAACCTGTGATGGAAGAAAGGTTCTTGGATTTATGAAGACACTGATTTCAATGATGATGAATGCATAGCAACATGCCTCATATAGTACTCTTTCTTATAAGTTGGTTTTCCCACTAGAAGAGATAGTTCATAAACAATGCATGGTCTGTAAATGAAAGGGGAGGCTCTACTAATTCTTCCAACTTACCTATGTATAGAAAAACTAAATCAAGAGGGGAAACCCAAAGAGTAATAAATACTTATTCTCCCTTATATATTATATCCATTACTCTTCTTATTAGTATGAAAAAATACCCCAACTGACAAAGGTAATGTAAAGAGGGAATTGTTCAGTGTGAGGGACAGTCTATTATAGCAGGCAAGGCCTGGTAGCAGAATCATGAGGCAGTTGTTCAGTTGAGTTCTCAGTCAGGAAGCAAAGAGCAATGAGTGCCAGTGCTTAGCTTTTTTCTGCTACGTATCCTGACCAGAAGCCCAGCCCAAGGAGTGGTACTGCTTACATTTAGGGTAGGTCTTCTCAGCTCATTAACCCAGTGAAAGACCTCTCATAGACATGGCCAGAGGCTTGTTTCCATGATGATCCCACATCTCATCAAGTTAACAACTAAGACTAAGTATAATGTATTTTATATCTATTAGATATAAAAAGAATCTACTTTAGCACAATCACCCATATTTAGGAAAACAATAAAGTTTTTTAAGCATGTGTGATAATTTTATCATGTGTTATCTCTTTGACCCACAGTGTTTTTTATACACACTTGGTTGGATAAGGTTCAGTTACAACATACAAAGGTAGGTAAAAGATTGAAGTAAAATAAAATGCCAGCTTACCTCCTTTTTGACAACTAGTCTCTGCAATGACTTTTATATTGCCATACCTAGCACCACATATATGCTTACATACTTTATTCATTAATGAAAGAACATTACCCATTAAGCTGGTGAAATATTCACTTGATTTCTTATGGCCTTTGAAGTTTCCTTCAGTCTTTCTTGGGCAATCTGTTATATGACCTAAAAAAGCTTTGAAATTAAGTATAATTCCTGTCCTCAAAACATTCCAAACCAAAAAGGTTCATTTGAATATGCTCTGTGTGTGGAATGGGATCAGGGCTTTCATTCATTCACTCCACAGACATTTACTGAATGTCTAACAGAATCCAAGGACTATTCTAGTAGCCTTAGGATCTTTGCCAGAAAAACTTGAAAATCCCTGCCCTTAGCCGGGCATGATGTGCATGCCTGTAATCCCAGAACTTGTCAGGTGGGCAAGAAGATATTGTTCAAAACCAGCTCAAACTATATTTACACAATGAGACTTTGACTGGAAGAAAAGTTAAAAGAAAAACATCTCTACTGGAAGACAATTTTTGGCTTAAAGAGTAAGAAAAACAAAGAACTAAGAGTGATCATGAAATAACTTCACAGTCTGCATGATGTCAAGGATGAAATGAGACTGATAATAAATGTAGGTCAGATATAGACAAACTGGATTGCACCATATATAGGGAAAAGTAAATGGTGTGGCTCTGTTGGCAATCATTTTTCAACATGTTAAACAGCAAATTGTCATAAGACTCAACTATTCATAGACAAACAACCAAGAGAAGTGGGAATGTGCATCTACACAAGGATCTACATACAAAAGTAGTTCATCTCATGTAAGTCATCTAAGTATTATTTGTTAAAGCTCAAAGTAGACACAACTGAAGTCTATCACCCAGTGAATGAAATGCGCTATATCCGTACAACTGAGAACCATTCAACAGTGGAAAAAGACCAGTACTTGTTATTAGAAAGACGGCCTTGAAAGCATCATGCTAAGTGGGCAATGTCAGTCACAAGATAGTGCACATTTACTGTTAAGTATTTACATGAAATGTCAAGGACAGGCAGAGAACAGAGCTGGGGAGGCGGGAGGGAGGAGTGTTAGTGGAAATGTGATTCCTTTCTAAGGTGACGGAATGTTAAGAATGATTGTAGTGCTGATTACACAGCTTTTGAAAATTACTAAAAACTCGGTGCAAATGTTAGATGAGTGAACTACATGGTATGTGAATCACCTCTCATCAAGGCTATTGAAAAAATAACAACACAAAGTGTTAGAGAAAAGGAGAAATGACCAAGACAGATCCCACTGAAAAGGTAGCATTTGCTACTGAGTTTACTGAAGGACGAGAGCTAGTCAGTTAAAAGTAAAGGAATTGAGAGAGTGCCTTGCTTTGCCTCCCATTTGAAAGCACCAAAGTGCCTGCCAGTACCCACCTAAGATGAAAGAGAACACCCACATGGCACTACTACTATTAATGAAAGAGAATAGACAGACTGTTTCTGTCTGACTGTTTCACTGGTGAATTTGACCAAACACTGGAAGAAGGCATAGGACCAGTGTGATAAAATTCCTTCCAGGAGTAAAAGAAAGGGACACTTCCCAGTTCACTTTAAGCAATCAGTGTCACTCCAATACTAAAACCAGAGAGTTGCATGCACAAGAAAAGAAAAGTATAGATCAATATCACCAATAGTTAAAAGTTTCCCAGTAAAATCCTGGCAGAGAGAGAGAGAGAGAGAGAGAGAGAGAGAGAGAGAGAGAGAGAGAGAGAGAGAGAATAACTCAGTGGAGTCATATTCCAGGAGTGAAAATAAACCAGTTCCATATCTAAAAATATATCAATGTAACCAAATACAATAATATTTTAAAGAAGAAAGCCCATGTGTGATCACATTAATTAATACAGAAAGACCATTCAAGATATCCAGTATCAGGGTAGAGATGGTTCAGTGGTTAAGAGCAGCTGTTGCTCTTCTAAAAGGCCTGAGTGTGATTCCCAGAACTCACATTGTGGCTCACAACTATCTGTACTTCAGTCTGAGGGGACAAATTCTCTCTTCTGGCCTCTGTAGGCACCAAACACACACACACACACACACACACACACACACACACACACACACACACACACAATGCACAAACTTGCACACAAACAATCTTCTTTTTAGATTAAAAAAAAAAAGAAATCCAATATCTATTTGCATGTAATAAATATCTCGGCAAACCAGGGAATATGAAGAACTCCTCAGCTTGATAAAGTTCACATAAAATAAGCCTTCAGCAAACACACTTAATGAGTATTTTCCCCTCACGGTTGGGAAGCAGGAGAGGATGCCCTCTCCTATCACTCACTTCCTATTAGAGCAGAAATGTTAGCTTGGGGGGGGGCAGGAAAGGGCACACAGACAAGGAAGAAGGAAATACAACCATTTCTATCCACAGATGGCTTATCCACACAGTACTCCCAAAATGTGAATATGATACAATCATATATCTATAGACTCATTAACAATGGAAATCGACATTTAGAAACATTTGACATACATATCATTTGCAATAGCTAAAAAATAAAAAGAAAACACATAATTATAAGCTTAACATGGTTTTCTCAAAACTTCAAGATGTTGATGAGAGTAATAAAAGAGTTGATTACATGGAAGATACATCAGTTCACAGAGTAGATGACTCAACACAGAAAAGACGTCAATCAAAGCTATCCAAACGTCGGTACAGAGTTAACGCAATTCCAACAACAACAACAACAACAACAACCCCCCGCTGGACATTTTTAGAATATAAAGAAGCTGGTTCAAAAATTTAAATGAGAATGCAAAGAAAGTAGACTAGTTAAAATAATTGTAAAATGAAGAATACAGTTAAGAGAAACCACACTAACTAATTTTCAGACTTAAGAGCTACAGTAATGAAGGAAATCTGGTATTTGTGAAGGAGGAGATGCATAGATTGGGAGAACAGAACAGCGAGTCCAGAAATAGATTCCACATATGTGGCCAATTAACTTTGCAAAGGTGCAAAAGCAAGTCAGTGTGGGGTAAAGTCTTTCCATCAAGCATTGCTCAGAGTCCGTCCATGACATGGAAAACACAACCCAGGAAGTGGAGCGAGAAACTGTGCACCACCAAAATGAACTCTTGCTGTATAAAAGGCCCCATGAAACAAAATGGAAAGGCAAGTTGCAGACTGGGAAGGAGTATCTCCAAACAACACCCGACCAGGGCAATGTTTCTAGGAAATATAAAGTAGTCTTTAAACTCAGGGGAGAGAAAACAAACTGAGTCATAAAAAATGAGCCCGAGGGCTAGAGCTGACCTTTCCCAAAGAGGATTCTTGAAGCTGTAGAAAAAAAAACAAAAAAACAAAAAACGACTCAACAAGAGAAAATTGTTTTATGCTATCCTATAGCCTTCACCCAGCAGCTGGTGGAAGTGGAAGCAGACACCCACAGCTAAACACTGAACTGAACTGAAATCCAGTTTCAGAGAAGGAGGAATGATGAGCAAAGGGGTCCACACCAGGCTGGTGAAACCCACAGAAACAGCTGACCTGAACAATGGGGAGCTCTTGGTTCCCAGACTGATAGCTGGGAAACCAGCATGGGACTGATCCAGACCCCATGAACGTGGGTGTCAGTGAGGAGACCTTGGAAATCTATGGGGCCTTTTTTAGTATATCAGTATTTATCCCTATCATAGGAATTGACTTTGGGAGCCCATTCCACATAGAGGATACTTCCTGAGCCTAGACACAAGGGGGTAGGTAGGCGTAGGCCCTATCCCAAAGGATATGACAGACTCTGAAGACCCCCTATGGAAGGCCTCACTCTCCCTGGGGAGCAGAAAGGGTATGGGATAGGTAGGGTGTTAGTTGGGTGGGGGGCAGGGGAGGAGGGGAGGCAGAGGGAACTGGGATTGACATGTAAAATAATCTTGTTTCTAATATAAATTAAAAAATGGAGAGAAAGAAAAAATAAAATAAAAAATAAAAGCCACTCTCAAAGGAAAAAAAAAGAGAGAAAATTGTTTTATTCAGCAAATAGGACCGAAATGACTAGAAATGCATATCAAACCTCACACCTGACATGAATACTACCCAAACTGACCTATATATGGATGACATAAAATTATAAAAGTGGAACATGTGACAAGGAAATTTTTGTGACCTAAAGTGAAGCCCTCAGGTTCAAGATTACCCTGAGCCTGAGCAATTCAGTGAGATCTCAACAATGACAAGTTACAGAAAACAGAAAGGGTGGCAGCCAGAATACAGGAGATAGTTGTTGAACAGGCAGAGCTTCAGTTCTGCAAGATGAAACTGTTGGAGACCTAAAGTGAGAATCCACAGAAGTCACTTTATTAAGGGATGCAATGGAAATAACACCCTGAAGGATTCAGAGTGAAACAGCGCTTCTGCCTCTCCGTCCACCAGGCAAGGACAAGGAAAGCTCCAGACCAGGTCACTGATCGGTGGCCTCAGAAAACCTTCCACATCCAAGAACATGTGCTACCCCTGTCCTTAGTTCTTATCTGGTCTAGTACTCAGAGCAGACCACATCCACAGGACTAGTCACCCCAATATCATTGGCTAAATGGACCGAATTTACACAACAGAGACCTAGTTTCATAATCATGTAAAAATGCTTGACAAGAATGGACTGCACATTTAAAAATAGTTAACATAGTAAATTTGATCATTTATGGGTGGCACAATCTTACTCTGTAGCCCAGGCTGGCCCACAGTTTTATAGATACTCCTGACTCATTGTTCTGTGTGTGAGGACCACAGGCAAGCATCACCATGCCCAATGATATGTTATTTTTTTTCTTACTATAGTACAAAATAATAACAACTATCAAATTCTGACAAGGATGTAGAGTAACTGGAACTGCCTTACATTACTGGCTGAAATGGAAAACTCTGGAACATGTTTGGTAATTGTTTTAATGTTAAATACACTCAACCTAGGATCGACTCCTACGTATTTCCCCCTAAAAAGTAAAAACTCTCACTCATGGAAATTTACATAAGAATTTTTATAGTAGATTCAGCCATACTTACTCCCAACTGAAACCAACTATGTCCTTCCTCAGGTGGGTGACTAGGCAAATCACAGAATGAAATCATATCATAAAATACCACTCACCAACAAAAAGAGAAGATGGCTGTCTACAGGATATATTGATCAATCTCCAAAGGGGCTGTACCAAAGGAAAGCTACCAGTCTCCTAATTAAATACTGAATGACAGTGTCCTTGGCTTTGTTTTGCTTTCTTTTTAACATTTTAGGTTAATTTACAAAGCAGTACATTTCATACACATATGTTCATACACATATTCAATACACTCTGTTCCTATTTGTCCTTCTCCCTCACTGCCCTCTCTCATGTCCCTTTCCCAACTCCAGCTGGTTTCATTTCTTCTTCCAGTTATTCTCCCACTTTCGATTTTCTGTGGCATGTATTCCATTACTCTCTGTATTTCAGACATCCATTAAGATCCCCCCACAAAAACTTTCTAGTTTTTGAACAACAAGCACACACTCACACATATACAAAATTTTAAATGTATGTTTCCCACAATGGAGTACTACTCACTACTCGGCGGGGGGGGGGGGCAATGGAATCTTGAAATTCGCAGGTAAATGGATGGAACTAGAAGAAACCATCCTGAGTGATGTAACCCAGTTGCAAAAGGACAAAAATGGTATGTACTCACTCATAGATGGACTTTAGATCTACAGCAAAGTAGCAGCCTACAATCTGCAACGCCAGAGAAGCTAGGAAACAAGGAGGACCCTAAGAGAGACATACATCATACATGGTCCCCCGGAGAAGGGGAAAGGGACAAGATCTCCTAAGCTAATGGGGAGTATGGGAGGAGGGGAGAGGAGGACAAGAGAGTAGGAATATGGAGTCAGGAGAAGAATGGAGGAGAGCAAGAAAAGAGATACCATAATGGAGGGAGCCATTGTAGGTTTGACAAGAATTCTGGCACTAGGGAAATATCCAGAGATCTACAAGGTTGACCCCAACTAACAATTTAAGCAATAGTAGAGAGGCTACCTTAAATGCCCTTCTCTGATAATGAGATTGATGACTACCTTATATGCCATCCTAGTGCCTTCATCCAGTAGCTGTTGGAAGCAGAAACAGACACCACAGCTAAACACTGAACTGAACTCCTGGAATCCAGTTGCAGAGAGGGAGGAGTGATGAGCAAAGGGGTCAAAACCAGGCTGGAGAAACCCACAGAAACAGCTGACCTGAATAAGCAGTTGTTCATGGACCCCAGACTGATAGATGGGAAACCAGCAAAGGACTGTTCCAGACCCCCTGAAGGAGGAAGTCAGTTTGGAGGTCTGAACAATCTATGGGGCCACTGGTAGTGGATCAGTATTTACCACTAGTACACAAATGAACTTCGGGAGCCCTCTCTACATAGAGGGATACTCTCTCAGCCTAGACACAATGGGGAGGGTCTAGGCCCTGCTCCAAGTGATATGACAGACTTTGAAGATCCCCATGGAAGACCTCACCCTCCCTGGGGAGCAGAAAGGGGTTGGGACAGGGGATTTGTGGGGGGCAGGAGTGGAGGGGAGGGAGAGGGAACTGAGATTGACATGCAAAAGAAGCTTGTTTCTAATTTAAATTTTAAAAAAGAGAAAAAATGTAGGTCTCCCATATGGAAGAACACACACAGTTTTTTGTCTTTCGGAGTCTGGTATTCTTCTCTAAAGCTGCATATTTCTTTATCCACTGATCTATTGATGAATGTGTAGGCTGGTTCCACTTACTGACTATTGTAAATAGTGTATCTATAAATACAGAAGTGTAAGTTTTTATGACGTGTTTCCTTAGAGCTCTTACCCATGACTGGTATGGCTCCATACCATAGTAGTTCTGTCTTCAGGTTTGTTTGTTTGCTTGTTTTTGAGGAGCCTACATTTTTATTTCTGTAATTGCTAGGCAAGTCTACATTTTTATCATCACTGAATAAGGGCTCTTCTTTCCCCATATCCATTTTCTTGGTAGCCATTTTGATTGGGTAAGGTGGAATCTCAAAGTAGTTATCATTCGCATTTCTCTGATGGCTGAGGATATTGAACATCTTCCAAGTATTTACTGGACATTTGTATTCTGGCTTTTGAGAACTGTTTACATAGTTCATTATCCCATCTTTCCCTCAGAACATTTGTGGTTTGGATGTTTGATTTTTGTTGTTCCTTATAAATCCTGGCTATTAATCCCTAGCTGATGTATAGCTGGCAAGGATTGTTCCCCCCATTCTTCACCCTGATGATTGCTCCCTGTAATTTCCTGCAGTCCCATTTGTCAATTTTTGAGATTATTTCCTGTGCTGTTTGAGTATGTTCAGAAAACTTTTGCATATGCCTGTGCATCTTGAAGTGTTTTGCCTAGGTTTTCCTTAAGCAGTTTCAAATTTTCAGATCTTATATTAAGATCTTTAATCCATTCTGAATTGAGTTTTGTGTAGGGGTGAGAGACATTCATCTAGTTTTTTTGTTCCACATATGAAAACCCAGTTTCCCCAGAACCGCTGGTTAAAGCAGCATTCTATTCTGGAATGTATTTTTGTTGTTGTTGTTGTTTTGTTTGTTTTGTTTTGTTTTTCGAGACAGGATTTTTCTGTAGCTTTGGTGGCTATCCTGGAACTAGCTCTTGTAGACCAGGCTGGTCTCAAACTCACAGAGATCTGCCTGCCTCTGCCTCCCGAGTGCTGGGATTAAAGGTGTGAGCCACCACCACCCAGCTTGGAATGTTTGTTTTAAACAGTCTTGTTCAATATTAGCTGGTTGAAACTGTACGGGTTTCTTTATGGTCTTCTTGCTTTTGAGTTTGTTTTTGTGCGAGCACCAAGGTATTTGTTATTACTGCTCTGTAATATAGTTGAAAGATTTTTCTAAAAATATCATGTGCAGGTGTGTGTGTGTGTGTGTGTGTGTGTGTGTGTGTGTGTGTGTGTGTGTGTGCGCGCGCGCGCGCGCACACGCACACGCACGCGCCTTGGGTATGTGCATATGAGTGAAGGTACCTGCAGAAGCCAGCAGAAGACACTGAATCCTTTGATGCAGGAATTATAGGTGGTTGTCAGCCACTTGATGTGGTTCTGGGAACCAAACTCTAATCCTCTGCAAGCTGCAGAAGCAGTGCATGCTCTTTCTTCCGAGTCACCTCTTCAGCCCCCTCCATTATCATTTGAGACCAGGTATTGTGACACTTCTAGCATTTGTTTTTTCTGCTAAGGATTGTTTTAGTTATTTGGGGCCTTTCCTGCTTCTGTGTGAATTTTAAGATTTTTTTCAAGTTTTGTGAAGAATGCATTAGCCATATAGACATTAACTAGAATGAATAAGGAACTGGCCTACAATAGTCAAAGTCTATGGGAGAGGCTGATTCACACTTACAAAAGGCAGCAGGAGGAAGACTTGGGGTGTGGAGCAGTGAGTTGGCAGGGATGTATCCTAACTTTGGAAATGGTTGAGCAAAACTCTTCATATATTAAAATTCTTAAAATTGTAGCGCGCGCACACACACACACACACACACACACACACACACACACACACACACACACACACACACACCAAAAGAAAACGAAACCAATGAATGACCTCTTTGGAAAGGTATGGTCACATATTAAGTGACTGATAATGAATATTATCAGGACCTTTTCACAATTGTGCTCCCAAAAGCCATGCTATACTTGGTTCTAAGAACTCAGAGGTGCACAATGTGGTGGCCACAGGTAATAAATATATTGTCCTGTGGATTCAAGGTTCATTGACCTATAGCAGCAGCAAAGAGGAAGAGCAGGAAAAAAAACATTTCTGGACAAAACAAAATACCATCCATGTGCTTCCTAGAAGGGTGAGGATTTGACACAGCTGGCACAGATCAGTGCTCAAGGAAAAGCTCCATTTCCAGGGGCAATTCACAGGGAATGCTTCCAAGAGGGGCTGCCCAAGACACTGATGGTAACTGTGAGGACCACAGTTTGGAGATCACTGAAGCCTTCTTTTGGCTATGACTGCTACATTTCTCTCACTGCCCCCAAACCATCATTATAGTCTTCTCATTAAAAAAGAAAGTGAGTGAAGTTGAAAATGCCCTCTTTTGCTCTGAACTAGAAAAAAACAAAAGACATCTAGGAGTAGAAAAGTTATGTAAATAAAGAATGATGAAGAGAAATGCCCAGAGATGGAAGGGAACTCCAACTACAATCGTGAAGTTCTAGAGAAATAGGCCACACTGGGGAAGAGAGCTCACAGACGGGGTTCCTGTGACACATGCAACAGGTGATGGACACAGATGGAGAAGAGACAGTCATCCCGGAGTCGTCAGGCCCAGTTCTCTCTAACCCATATCCATCTCCTAGATACAGTGCTGGCAGCAGATAACAGCCAGGAGCTGCATGTGTGTCAAGCATTGTGATTGTTAAATTGTTGGAGATGGTGATGTATAAAGAATGAGAGTCATGTGTTAACACTGTGATGGAAGGGTGTGTATATGAACTCTAACTCATGGGATTCCTCAACAGGATTTCTCCAGGACTTTTCTGGGCAGTGACATCTTCTTGACCACTCCATTTTAATGATCTCCCGCTTGTATTCCTCTTCCAATTCTTTGGTGTATTTTTCTCTGCTCACTTTCTGATCGTCTACATACTTATTTGCGTTTACTTTCTGCCTCATACTAGATTGTAAGTGAAAAGAGAAGGAAGTTGAGGCTCAATGGGCTAAAGTCTGTAATGATGCCACCACTGACTGGCTGGTGGCAGGCATACCATGGATGGAAATGTTCAATGACCCTTCCTTGAAAGGACCACAATTGCTGCCCAAGGACCTATCTGTGGACCTGGCTGCTGTGTGCCCATTACTTGTTTACAAAACTCTGCTTCGCTATAGTCAACTTGGGAAACAGGGCAGATTCTGTCCTGCTCTTCTAATATGGTGTGGAGATGAGTGCTACATGACAGCACATCGACTTTCTTAGTGGAATAAGAAAGGTAAGACTCAAAAGGCTTCCAGGTATTTGTACAACCAGAGCATGCCTTAACAAGCACCAATCTCTGAGAAATCCATTCACTTCCATCCTTTTCTGCAGATATGGAAAATAATCCCAGGCAGCAATATTATGCTTCCATGGTTACAGAGAATATTATGCTTTTCTAGGACCAAACAAAATTTTGATCCTTGCCAACCATGTTTCTGAACACGCACTGCTTGAAATCAGGCCAGCCAAGCAGAACCAAAGTAATTGACTGGGACTAAATCCGTCTTACAGGAGAAGCTAACCAATGAGGCAAACCCATGTGTTAGTGACACCTATCCAGGCTTGGTCCTCACTGATCTGTGCAGGAAGTTACTTTAAGGGGATACAAAGTAATGAAACTCTTAAAAGTGTTGGCTGAGGTGCTTTTTTGCTTCCAGACTCCTATTTCCAGAGGAAAGTGGGCTGACTGTCCTGGGCCAAGACTCCTTGCTAGTGGAAGTGGGTAACATGTCACTTGAACTTTGTAAGGTTGCTCTCATGACTCAGTAAGTCAATCTGAATGGAGTTCTTGGAGCAGAATGTGGTAGGGAACATTCAATAAAAACGATTCTTATTGTTAGGTACTGTGGAGTACTTTCAGTGACTTCAAGCTTTTGCCAGATGGCTCGCTCGAAGTTAGTCTGATTCCTAGAGTGCTGCAACTTACAATGACACTATCTAACAATCTCAACAGGCATGCCTTTGCCATTACTAACAGCACGCAGAGACTGCAGTGCTCATGGAGATTAAGCCTTGATTTTCTTTATCTAGGCACACAGTCTACTTTTAAATAAGGGCAAAAGTTAGAAAGGAGAAATTTCCCCTAAAGTCCCTCCCTCCCTCCCTCCCTTCCTCCCCCTCCTCCCTCCCTCCCTCCCTCCTCCCTCCTCCCTCCTTCCCCTCCCCCCTCTCTCTCTCTCTCTCTCTCTCTCTCTCTCTCTCTCTCTCTCTGTGTGTGTGTGTGTGCGCGTATTTTGAGATAAGGTCTTCTTATAGAGCCCAGGCTGCCATGCACATATGCACAGTGCTTTAGCACATTCCTGCTCCCATTTCCTGGGTCTTCTGGTGGCACTGAGAAGCACTGTCTCTAGAGATGGGGGCTGAGTGTAGGGAGATGATGGAGTGCAGGTTATTTTCAAAACATTTGGTTTTGATGGCAACAAATGATGCAGCAGTCCGAGGAATAAACTGTGTTTAGACAGAGGGGCAGCCTGTGTGTCTAACCTTGGGGAGATACAAAATGTTTAAAAAGCCAAGGGCTGGGGATGTAACTCAGTGATAGAGTGGCTGTATAGCACCTAGGAGGATCTGGTTTTAATCCCTGGTACTGAAAGAAACCAGCAAGGAAGCAAAGGTGCTGAGGCTATACTTGTATCCCTTGCCCTAAAACAAAACAGGGGAGGAAATAATCAGAAATGAAAAAAATAGAAATGATATGCTGAATCCTTTTTTGTTTGTTTGGTTTTTCGAGACAGGATTTCTCTGTGGCTTTGGAAGCTGTCCTGGAACTAGCTCTTGTAGATCAGGCTGGTCTCAAACTCACAGAGATCCGCCTGCCTCTGCCTCCCGAGTGCTGGGATTAAAGGCGTGCACCACCACTGCCTGGTATGATATGCTGAATTCTAAAGGGAGGGAATGGAACCAATTTTAACTTGGGTGAGACTGAGGAAGGCCTCATTTACAAGATAAGACACAGTAGAAATGGGATGGATATAGTGATGGTATTCAAGGGGGTTGGAGAGGAACAACCATGTGACACCACTGTCCCTCCAGTTTGTGTGTGCTGTGACCTTCACATACTATCCTAGCCTAATGGCATATTTCTCAGAATGTGTCATGCCATGGAAATACACATGACTATGGATGGGAAAGAGGGGTGTTCTCCTGGCTTGGAGAATGAGTCAGAGCTACAGGTAAATCTCTGCTTAGGAACAATGGCAAGGAACTAGAAGTCTGTGTACAAATTCGATTGGCCTCATAGATGTTTCTTTGAGCTTTCAAGGAACATCCCAAAGCATAGTTGGCTCAGGACCACTAAAACAGACCAAGGTAGGAACTACCTGCCACCACATTCAATGAAAATGGCATTAAGAAATTCATGTGACAGCCTATATACTGCTAACTAAATAGGCCCCTGGTATGGGAAAGGTGACCTTGGAACACAGCAAATATCAGGCTAGGACTGTAAGGAACTGACAATGCAGAGTTACTTTGCTCCGAAGAAATTCACCTTCTTTCCCAGCCCCAGATAGTGTGGAAGATCTTTGCCAAGATGGCCTGGTTTCATTATTTGAAATAGCTTTTAAAAAAGAAGATAACATTTTCTTGGTTATTTCCATTTTTCTGTTACATCGTTTTTTTCAACATGAAAACAAAAAGCCCCTCCCCACTTTTAGTGCTAAGAACTGAACTTAAAGCTTCATGTATGGTGCCTGTCAAGCACCCTACAATTGAGCTATACTCTCAGCCCTTTTTGCTGTCTTTGTTTAAGCTTCATGGATACTTTCTTTAGGTCTCAACAGAAATTAAAGGCTTAAAATAAGCATACAAGGAAGGTGAAAACTATTGTATAATTCAAATAAACAATGGGAAAACAGGAAGAGGCCATTCTTTGGAGATGTCCTCTCTCAGGAGAGACACTAGTAGCTTCAGATCTACATAAAGGGCAACAGAGATAACTGAAAGCTTATCTTCTCCTCTCAACATCTTAATGTTATAGTCCAGAGAATTACTCCCATCTTGAGTAACCATGGTAACTTGCAGAGCCAGATTCTAACAATGCTTGGGAATACATGAGATGAGGCACTTCAGAAAGGCAACGTGGTTCAATCTACACACAAGAAGCAAGGATAACAAGACGCCTACCCAGGAACTAGAAAGCCAAGACTCTCCCTGACGTCCAACAACAGAATCAGAAAGAAAACACCCAAGGACTCAGCTCATCTAATTCCTTGATTTTAACAAAGAAAATAAGGCCCAGAGGCAGACTGGTTTGATTTCTGCCATCTAGCATTTGGCAGAAAGAAAATCACTTAGTGGTCCTGACTCACAACATTGTCTGCCATCTCCCACTGGTTTCTAATCCAGAAGGCCCTACACATGGAAGAGGTCCAGTATCCATCTTCTGCCAATCCAGGTCTCTATCATTTTTCTACTTGTTTTCACTATGGATATTTCCAAATATCAACCAGTAGAAACAAACATAATAAACTCGCAAACATACTGTCTGCATATGTCAACTCCTGAATGCTTTTACAACTTCCCTTTTCCAAGGCTATTTAGGAACAATTCTCAGGTATCATTATTGTTCATTACACAGCAAATACTCAAATTTTCTACCTGAGCGTGGAGCAGAGACACTTCTCTCTAAGGATCTTTGGTTTCGCTGTTGCACACACTTGTGCTGTGTCTACTATTTTCTATTCTGTTTCACAGCTCAAGGACCCAAGGGTAGTCTTACCTAGCCAATCAGATCTGCCCTGTGATCTTGCACACATGGGGGATTTTGGTAAAGGGATAATTTTGGCTAGGAAGTATGGAGAAAGCTGAACTTTTATCAAGAGATAAGTGCCTTTTGTCCTTAACCAAAATCCCAAGGACACTTAGCATTTGTTTAAATTGAGCTTAGAATTAAAACCAATTTCCCCCACATGTCCATGTGAAAAGTCCCAAGCAATGACTTTCTTTTGATTTATTAATTTTTTTCTCATATGGGGTCTGTTTTCATTCATTCTTTTACTTTGGTATGGGGTCTTGTTATACAACCCAGGCTCAAGTTCTCCCACCTTACCCTCTAATGGTTTGGTATGCATGCCATCACTCCCAACCCAATGTAATTCCAGATGCTCAATAAATCCATAAAGTCAGTGACAATAAAATCATTTCCCATCATCTTTTCTAAGACAGAGATTGTTGGTTTGTTCTAAGGACATGATGGAAACTTAAGATTAAACAACAAATACATCAATACTTCCTTTCATCCAGTCACTTAAACCTGTCTCTGAAAAAAATCACAACAGTGGAGCGATGATGGCTCATGCCTTTAATCCCAGCTCTCGTGAGGCAGAGGCAGGTGGATCTCTGTGAGTTCGAGGCCAGCCTGGTCTACAAGAGCTAGTTCTATGACAGCCTCCAAAGCCACACAGAGAAACCCTGTCTTGAGACCCTCCACCCCCCAAAAAAACCACAACAAAGAGGACATTTGAAAAGAGAGAGAGAAGTTCTGAGCCAGGTGTGGTGATACACATCTATAATCATAACACTTAGGGGGTGGTCAGGAGGATCAGGAGTTCAAGAAAGTTTTAATCAACAAATATGTCTCTACTAGGAGCAGTAGGCAGACAGTATATGACTATCTATGTGTGATAAAAAAACTGAAATAGGTGTTTGAAGCCATGACAGTGACAGACCCCTTCTCCACCTCTAACCTTTACTTTCCTCTGCTATGTCACATGTCAGTATCTATATGAATTTACAAAAATGTATTTTAATGTCAGGCTACATTAGAAAGCTGAAGTCAGAGTAAACCAGAGACAGCCAGAACTGTGGAACTATTTTACCTTTAAGTGGAATGATTTCATTTTAAGTACAAATGCATATTCCTTCAGAAAAACAATCCCATGAAATATACAATGTTCAACTGGTTGAAATGTTAACAGTTTATCCATCTTGCAACCGGGAGAGCAATCGTACCTGCTGAGGTTTCTCTAAATTTGTCACTGGTCTTCTTTTTCCTCCATTTCCAAGGCTTGAAGATTTTACCAATGGTGGACAGTTTCCCCTTCCTCTTGAAGGGAGGTGTCTGGGAACCTGCTGGGGGGCCATCTGAGTTTGCTATGGAGGCTTTGTCTAGTCCATCAACTGTGTAAAGAAAAACCAAGTTAGAGAAAAGCTGCAATAAAAGTTTGAAACAACACTATCTGTCTTTTTCTTAGACTGTTAATGGCAACCTTGCCTGTTCTTTTTGGAATCTCACATAAAGTCTGCTTTGTCCCATTCTGCAGCTGGTAGGACTCCCTTGATATCAATCAGGGACTCAGTCAATCATAAGTTATAGTCCCCCTAGGTAATCATTTTGGGGAAACAGAAAAGGAGTTCAAGACTTACATAATAGTTAGGGCCAGACAAATAAAGACCTGTGAACCACAGCTGAGCCCATCTGCAACAATACATCAATATTTTGTGCAGGAATCCAATACTCTTAAGTATTCCCAAAATAGGATGCTCCTCCAAGACTAGTCTAGCATTCTCAACAAGGACTTCACCGTCACAGTGCTGTGAAAACCATGGTTTCTTCTCCACAAAAGGAAGTTTGGTGCCAGGAGGCTAAACTCTATTTTTATAATGCTAACACTATGGTGTGCTTCTGTTACAGCAAGGTTTTTAACCTCAAATAAACTGATGGTTATCATTAACGAGAAGAAATATGTAGGAAACATGGTTATGGCATGTGACAGTACATTATCTTCATATGCTTTCAATATTTTATCATTAAGAAAGGCACATTCTGAATTTGCCTCATACTATGCTCTAAACAGAAGGCGATAATCATGGCTTACATCACCCCAACTCCAAATCCTAGAAGAAGCCCACAATAACAAACTATGGTATTTCTAAATTTACTAAAACAGCACTCATTCTTTTTTATGAAATGGGTATATGAACAAATACATAATCAGTTAAATGCAGCAAAATATTAAGTGTTGAATCTAGATGGCAGATACGTGGAGGGTTCAAGTCTTTCATCTCCTCTTAAGTTTTGGAAACTTTCATAAAAATATTAAGGGGAAAAACAAATACAAATATAAGTTGTATAGCAAAGACTTCCCCTAGGGGAAGATAAGGTAGACCTACACTTTCCGGTACTCTTGCTAAAACCATTGCATAAATCCACTCATACAAACAACATTAGTGCATTTCAAAAAATATCAAGCTGAAAAGGCTGCAACAGAAGGAAGAATGAACTGTGTGGTTCTATTTTTATAAAATTTAAAAATAGGCAAAATGAACCAATGGCAAAATAAAAAAAAAAGAAAGAAAGAAAAACTGTAGGAATTAACCGAGTGGTTGGAGAACTGGGGGAGACAGAATTTATACCAATATTGATTTCATTGTCACACATCTTTATGATTTTTGTGCATTTCACTTTATGTAAAACTAATCTTAGAAAACTCATAGGGTGAAGTCTAACTGATACATGTGCTGAAGTGATTATAGGTGAATTGTGCTGATATCCATCAAAAATAAATGAACAGATAGAATGAGCAGATGGATAAATACCCAACTAGCAAAATGCTCAGTTGTTGAAGTTACATGGTAAATATGTGAGTATAGAGTGAAATGCTTTTATCCTTTGTATGTTTTTGAAAACTTTAATAATAAAAATATCTGGGAGAGGGGCCAAGAAATAACAAAAATCAATCAACAAGCATTGCCACTTCAAGGAAGACATTTTTACTCCTATTCCTCTTGGTAAGTACAACTTGAAAAAACAGCAACAACCCTGCAAGCTACAGATTTTTTAAAAAGATGATAGTGAAGTAGAGAGAAAGCAGACCACACCAAGATCTCAGACTCCAATAAACCAATAAACAACATGATGTCGGGACCCATAGGTTCTATTTTTCTCCCCACATATCTCACTCTTATAGCTATAACAAACCAGGAAGACCAGTGGGCATGGGCCAAAAGAGGTTCAGACAAAAGCCGGCTCTTTGTAGCCATCAGGCAGGAGAAGAAAGACAACCTGGGAAGACAGAAAGTTTAGACCACAACTATTCTGTTCTGGCCGAACACACCACAGAGGAAACTGTGATCATGCATGCCAGCAAAAGCTAAATTCAGGAATGAGACTTTGACTCTTATGAGCCTCCAGAAAAGATCCTTGTACTTCTGCCAGAGTTCTGCTAACAGAAGACAAAACAAGAAGACCTTCATGTCTATAAGCAGGTAAGGAAGCATCCCCCCACAGTGTCAGTGGAGACTATGTGTGAAGCCTAGACTTTTATCCCATTCAGAAACTGGGTCTTTTGTGAAACCCTGTCCTGTGTGAATTCTAGCTCTGCCCAGTATTAATGAGGACCTTCATATATGGGTGTCAACAAGAACGTAAGCAGAGAACTTGGATTTTCACCTCCGTGAAAGAGTGGCAAGCTGGCAGTCATTGCTTACTTGCTAGACAAGTGTTAGATGAAGTCAGTGGAAGCAGAAGGTTTAAATAAGATGTGGAGTCTCATGACATAATACACCAAGAGTTCAAGTTTTGGTTTTTTAAAAAATCCCCTGACAAATCAACAGCCAAGAAAATTTGAAACTGAATGAAAAACATCAATCAATAGTAAGCAACATTTAGGTACTGGATGAATTTTTCTTCCAAATTCATATGGTAGGTAATTCCAACTCTTCTTTCTTGTGATCCCAGGTGCCACCTAGGCAGAGGTACCACAGGCTGTATGCATCTGCAAGTGGCCCTCACCCCACTTTCAGCCACACCACAATAGAAAGAGATGTGGGGGTGGCAGTCTGCACACTAAGTTAGAGGAAAACCCCAGTAGAGGAATGACATCTTCACTTCTACTCCCGTTCAATTGCTTACTGTGAACTACAGGACAAGCCCACGAAGGAAGCATGTGTGTGCTTTTTCTTCTTCATGAGACTTTATACTGAGCTCTCACAGAAAAGATGAGTTTTGAGCAACTGAATATTGTAAAATATAAAAGGACCGACTCATGCAAATAGAGGAAGTGATATTTCCGTCTGAAATTCATCTCTATCACTACAGACCAACATCTAGTCCTTACTTTCTTACACTGGAGAGGGAATGTCATCACCCAAACCACATACCTGGTGGGTCTTTGCACACCATAAAAATTGTGATTTCCACTTGAACCAGTCAAGCTTAGTCTGTTTTGCACTGGTAAATAAAAATAAAGTTCAAAAAATGCAGCAATTTCCTTGATGATACAAGGTCACTGGGGGTGGAGATGGTTATTGAGTGAAAACTGACTCAGAGTTAAATTCATGACTGCATACAGGATGAATGACACTGTCTTTTTTAATTGTGACTTCAGTACTATCCTTGTCTAAAGTACCAAAGGTGGAGGCCAGTGCTAGCAGAATTGGGGTATATGCACATGTTTGTGTATTCCCTGGCTGAATGTATCTCCTTGTGGTTTTTTTTTCTTTTTTTACATATAACTGGTAGACTCTTATTGAAAATCACCCTTGCTGTTACGAACTGTATGATGGCACAGTTGGACAAATGCCATGGTACTTCTCTTAAAACATTATGAGAAAGAATTGCCACTGTCTTTGGAGAAATATGGGCAGAATATCTTCTCCAGACACCTGGAAATTAGTAGCACCACTGATATTTCTGTGATTTTTTCTTTTGAATAAACTTACCATCAAAAATCCCTTTGAAAATTCTGAAACCCTTCCATCCCAGCCTAGCAGAGCTTGCATTTACAGACAGAGAAGAAAAAAAAAAGCTAGGCCATATCTAGATATTTTCAATGTTAATTTTCATCTATGTTTCTGCTATTTTCCTTTTTATTTCTCTTGTAATAAAACTTATGTTCCTATATAGGTCAAGTTGGCCTTGAACTCATAATCCTCTTCCCCCAGCCTCCCAAGTGATGGAATTATGGGAGTGCACCATCACATGCAACAATGATCTACTTTCCAGTTCATCATTACCTTCTGGTTCATATTAGAGACCTACATTTTTAAATATAGCATATTCTGAGATGCAGTCCTAGGCTTCCTGAATATGGAAATTTTGCACACTATAGCTCTATGTATTTTCCTAGTGAAATAAGGCCACACCATTGAGATTCGTCATTTTGCCAACTGGTAAGTCTTCAAAGAGCACATGTAGATTTTATTTTAACTTAAAAAGAAACCGAAGCAATCTCAGTACAAAGTAACCATATGGGTCAAAAATAAATGAAGCTAGATTATTATTACATTAAAATTATGAACTTTGGTGTTCTTTCCTCTGAAATCTAAGAGCAGACAGGGCTTCTTAGAAAAGGTCAACCATTTAATAGGAGAGTTTATAGGTTGTTAAAAACAATATTTTGTGTTTTATGATATGTCAGACACCTATTTTCTGCACACACAATCACTTCAGTCACTGAGGAAATGAGGCACAGTATTCCATTCATAAATCTAGTAGCTGAAAGGTCACCTAGAAAAGAGGCCTATGAAAGACCTCCTGGTGTAGACTTAGGGCAAGTTGGCAGCCACCCTGTGAAAAAGTAGTTTAAAAAGATGGTCTCAACTTTCTCTAAATACCCTTAAACACTTGAAGGTGAAATTGAATGCATTTTTAAAGTCCAATAATAACAAAACCAGAAAGAGATCATGTGTGGTAAATACATTTCGCTAAGCGCATGCTCTGAGGAAGCTAAATATCCCAATCAAAAAATAGGCAAACCAACTTCTATTTCCTTAAAATATGATTTCTGAGACATCTTTTCCTTTTATACGTGTGCATGATTGTTCAACCATTATGATTATATTAAACTTTTTACTATAGTTTTCTACCATGATTTTTTTTTTTGGTTTCCATAAAGTTATACCACTAACCTTAAAGGTCATAGAACATTTGGTAAGGAAATATGATCATAGTACATTGGGAAGAATTAACTATAGCCTCTCAATCTGAAGCAATGACTTTGTTTATTTCCTATTATGCATGAGGGCAGACATTTAGAATGAAGTAGACAAAAGGTCACAGTCAAGTGGTGCTATAAGCCATTGCTGATGACAATGTATAAGGTAGTCAATGGGCATCCTTGACCTTATTCTCCTTAATCACAGTTTATATTAGGTTAAACCAAATCTCTTCCCTTCTTTGAAAGTAAGATGAATGACCAATGGAGAAGGAAAAGCAGAATCAACTATAGAATACCCCATTTGGTTACAGGTTAGAAATCCCTGTATGTGTACAATGAGATGCTACACAAGTAAGCAAGTGGATGGTTGATGGTGGAAGTTACAAAGAAGTGGGAATCTAGAATGTTCTACATGACATCAATGACAGCTGGACATAACTGCATAAACTTGGGTTTGGCAAGACAGGAAGACAGTAAATAGATTATTGGCATGGACATACAAACTGCCAAGCATTCCTGTATATTTCTTGATTTCTAATAGTGTTCTTCCATAAAGGGAATGTCAGAAAGTGCATTCCTTACAGAAATGGTTACCCTTAGGGTTGGGATACAGAAATACTAGACAAGTCTTCAGCATCTTAGAGCACAAGGAAGTAAGGGAGTCCTCTAAACAAACTGAACAGTGGATGCCAGATTGACACAGGAGGCAACCTAAAGAACCCTCAAAGGCAAACGTTGGAATAATTTGGGCAAATGAAATAATATAGTACTAACTTATAACCCAAAGTATAAAATAAATATCTGTGGGTCCATAGTTATATAAGTAAATAAATGTGTGCAAAAGAAATCTGTACAGATGAGTTCTGACAATTCACAGAAGGAGCTTTTCCTCACATGGCAACAGCAGTGCAATTGCTTCTCAAGAGTAGTGTGGGTGGAGGATGAGTAACTTTATAATAAAGGAGGCTGACAACCACCTCACCCAAGGTGACCAAGGTTCATGCCATCTGTGATAGATTTTTTTGACAGCAGCATCCTTCACTGTTGTGATGAAACTGCATCTTCAAAACCCACAGCCTGGTGACAAAATGAGAAAGCATCGGACAAGCCCAAGTTGAGGGACATGGCTGAAATACCTGACTGCTATACCTCAAAACCATCAACGTAATTAAAAACAAGTGGAGACTGACAGCGACAAGAGGAAGTGAGGGGGCATGACATGGATCCTTAATGAGATCCTGGATCAAACAAAATGACATCAAGGAAAAACTGGCAAGATTCTAATAAACTGCAGAGGCAGCTTACAAGAAAGTGCCACTGTCTGCCCTTTGGTTGTAACAAATTTATCACATACACAAGATACCAATAACAGGAGAAAACAAATATAGCAATATATGAGAATACTGCTATCTTTCCAAGCCTTCTGAAAATCTAGAAAATATTCTTTTATGTTAAAAAATTAATCTGTGTCTGTATGTTTGAAAGTGTGGGGGTAGCACACCCATACACCCACTCTCAGATCAGAGGTGCACACTGGGTACCCTGCTATATCACTCTCTTGTCTTATTCTTTTGAGCCAGGGTTTCCCCCTGAAACTGGGTGCTAAGCTGATAACCAGCACAGGGATCCTTCTGTCTCTGCTTGCCACACTGCTGAGGACACAAGCACAAATCACCACACCTCCTTTGTATGTGGGCACTGAAGGTTTGAACTCAGGTCCTCAAGCACTCTTACCCACTGGGCCCCAAATACAGAACTATTCTAAAAGACAGTTCATGTTTTAAATGAAGCAAAGTCACCAATGGGGTAAATAAACATAAAGATTCAGATTTTAATGGTCGTTTCTGTCCTAAGAGGCATGGAGGGGTGCACAGAGAGTTTTGTTCCAAGGACTTTGGAGGAAATAAAATTGTTGAGTTGTCCATCCTTCTCTCCCTTCACAAACACTTTCATTTCCCAGTATTTCAGTGCTAAGAGGGTATTTAAAGATCATCGTCTTGCTATTTCAGCATGTTTTAGCATATGACTTAGTCAAATTAAGTGGTAGTCAACATCTTGTAAAAGAGTGGAGATTGGGCTTTCTGTTGTCACCACATCAGGAAGTACTTAGTCACAATTATGGGGAGACCAGGCACAAGGAAGATTCCAAACTTCTCTCTCTGTCTCTCTGTCTCTCTGTGTCTCTCTGTCTCTCTCTCTGTCTCTCTCTGTCTCTCTCTCTCTCTCTTACACACACACACGCACGCACGCACGCACGCACACACGCACACACGCACACACGCACGCACGCACGTGTGCACACATATTTATCCATGCAGGAATAGTTGTTCGGCACAGCTGATATACAAAAGACAAATTCAGTATACAAAGGTTCTCTGCACTTCATTTTTAAGTCAACTGAACTCTATTATTTTAATGCTAAACTTTTGAGACTCAAAAGTCAATTGAAAGGGCTAAAATTTATTCTTTAACTACTGAATCCCCTCCTTGCCCCCGAACTTCTCTGGAAATGACAGAAGAAATGGACAATTAAGAAAATGAAACCCGATGGCTTATGCTTCTGGGACAACCGTATGAGAAGCTGGGAACATGAACCACCCTGGGTTCTTCTGGTCTCCCAATAGCCAAAATGAGTGCTTTTTTAATAGCAGAATTCATAATGGCTCATCCTTCTTGAGCATTTACTATGTGTCATGCACTCAGCAAAGCACTTTGTTTGCACTAATATTTGCTAATTTTCACAACAGCTTGGGAGACATTTCTACAATAATGAAAGAGCCACAGACTGAGGTTAAGGACCTAATTTAGTAGGCCAGGCATTCAGGATGTACATGTTTTTACACAATTAACTATTTGTTGAGTAAGTAATAAAAAAGTTATCCTCCTCCAGTAACACAGGAGTTAAACAGCAGAGTTTGGATATTAAGTGGAAACCTCCTGCCTCTAAAACTAGTCTTCTCAACGACTTTCTTATAAGGCTGCTTTCAACTCAGTACTATGTACCTGTGAATCTAGGGAACTCACAGAAGCATTGGGGCCAGCTTTCCCCACTGAAGAAGTTCACACTCTGCTCAGGGAAGCAGACATGGCCAGTGGGCCATGCAAACAAAAACCGAAAGTGGACTCACAGGAGAGAGCAACAAACTCCAGCTGAGTTCCCAAGAATATGTTTCAGGAAGCAAGGACTGTGACCTGGGGTCATTAAGATGAGGGAATTAAAAAGGGAACAAATATCCTGCAGGGGATGAATCAAGGATGGCAGAGCTTTTAACACAATGCAAATTAGAATCTTCTGGTTCCTGCTGGGCCCGGTTCATAATAGACCCGTGAAACATATTTATGGAAAAATATGAACAACTTATAAGGTCATGTCTTTGGCCAAGTGAAATGATCAAATACAAAACGTTCAAAGAGAAACAAGAGTGTTTTGAACTTTCTCTACATAAAAGGCAGATGTAAAGTCTCAGTCATGTGGTTCCTAGTCAGGAGACTTTCCATCCACCGGGCTGTCTGGGCTGGAGTATCAAAGCATACCCGGTGAACCAGAACCATCTCCTAGTATCTCCAAAGCAGCCAGAGGCCTGTAAAACAGAAAGCAAAGCGGGCATTGCACAACCAGGACAGCCAATAAATCTCAGTTACTGTTCTGGATTTTGGTCACGCAATCAGGATGGTGAACTGTAAGCCAGAAAGAGGAGATCTGGATCCCAGACCAACTCTGCTACTTCAGCAGCCCTGTGACCTTGAGCGAGGACCCCAATTTTTCAACACTGAAAATTAGGAGACTGGGTTAAGTGATCTCTAGGCGCCTATCCAACTATTAGCAGTTCTCTTGATTCTCCACATTGCTCTGTGTTGAATCACATTGAAGAACAGCTCTGTGTGCTAAATGGATATTGTTATTACTCGTCACTATAAAGCAGAGAAGTGATGCTATTCATGTTGTCCCAGTTAGTGTAAGAGGAAGGTGAAGCCCAGAGAAAGCAAGTAATTTGTCCAAGGTCACATAACTGATAAGAGCTGTGGTTTTCCCTCCAGAATGCTCTTTATATAAAATGGGAGCATGATTGTGGGTGACGGTAGATCTTTGTTTAAAAGAATACATGAGATAAATGAAACTCTGTGTGAATCATAACTCATTTCTACCCTCAGCTATGCTCCTGTAGTTGTCTGAAGAGTAGGGGGAAGGCACTGTTTCCATCTCTGTAACAATGCCCTGAGCCACCATAGTTCATTTACACTTGTTGCAGGCATGGTGGTTTTAATTTAATACACATTTTTCTTCTCGTTTTCTACTGAGTGTACTCATTTCATTGTATAGAATTCTTATTTACCATAACCTTCACTCTAAGAATGCAATACTATCAAATTTTAAACTTGTTTTTCTAACAGAAGCAGCCATTCCTTTTAAATCCCCAAAGGGAAACGCTACTAAAGACTTCCATCTGCCTGTAAGCACTGACAGAGAATTCCAGAGTTTAAACTTGTGGCCAAAGGCCTGTAGGATAGTATGTTTGTGCAGCTGTGTGACATCCTGATTCACTGACATGCACAACATCCCCTAGACTTGCTACAGGATATTTCACAGATAAAATAAAGTCATTCATGTTTGGGTATTAAAGAAATTCTGATCGAGTGGGCAAAGGGTCACTTTGTAAATGGAAAATCAATTTTAATGAAAACACAAGGTATTTTAGTTTTGAAAAGCATTGTGACCACTATCAGCAAAAGGTTCTCTCCACCAACAGAGAGACCAGGAGGGGTGGAAATGTTGTACAGGAACGAGGAGTTAACAAAAGGGATGAAAACTAAGACAGGAACCAACCAGTCTCCACCTGACTTTGCTACCCTCAGGTCCTCACCAGCTCAGACAACAACTCCCAGAGTCTGGGATGAATGGAGGGTTGCTGTGCTTAGGAAAAGTGAGAAAAATTCTGCATATCTTTTGTGGACAATCTGCCAAGCAAGACAGGATTTCACCTCATTATCATGGTTTGGGGATAATGATCACTCTGTTTAGGCTGAGCACACACAGATGGATGAAAAATTAGGGGAGAAAATGAAAGGTCTTATATATAAATTATAAAGTTAAAAAAACACAAAATGTAGCCCTGGTGGTGCGGGTATATAATCACAGATACACAGGAAGCTACCAGGAGGATTTCAAGTTCAAACTCTCTCTGGGTTACAGATTGAGTTCAACGCCAGTCTGGATAATTTAGTGAGACCCTATCTCAGAATAAAAAATAAACAAAAATGTTTAGGGAAGGAGCTGGGGGAAATGGCCCAGTTAGTAAAGTGCTTGCCATACAAGTCAGTCTGGGTTCAGAACCCTAGTACCCACGTACAAGGCTAGATGTGGAAGCCTGTATGTATCCCAACACTGGCGAGGTGAAGACAGATGGATCTCTGGGACTTGCTTGATTGCAAGCTTAGCAGAATTGGCAATCTCTAGATTCAGTGAGAGACTCTGTCTCAGAAAATATGGAACACACATAGTGATGAAGATTCCTGGCAATGGTATCTACAGGCATGTTTGTGTGCATGAGTGCGTGTGTGTGTGTGTGTGTGTGTGTGTGTGTGTGTGTGTGTGTGTGTGTATACAGGCTTGGGAAAGAGCTCGGTGATACTATGCCTGCCTAGTATGTAAAAGGTCCTAGGTTCAATCCCCAGTACTTTAATAAACAAATTAGTAAACAAATGAATAAATAAAATCTAGAGAAATACCATGGTTTTAAAGTTCATAGCCAAATTTTGCTTCACACAAAAACATAAAAAATTCCCCACAGAGGATGAATAAGTCAGAAATATCAGCAGACCAGCCAAAAGGAAAAGAGATAGGTAAGATCTCTTAAAACGTTTTATAATGTGACTGAATCTATCTATCTATCTATCTATCTATCTATCTATCTATCTATCTATCTATCTATGTATCATCTACAACTGTTACCTAGTAGCCTCACCAAGTCCCCGAAGTTGGTATCTGCTAAGAAACAGGTGGCCACACATAACACATTAGATTATTTCCTGGAGACAGACATGAACTTTGCAGGCATACAGAGAGAAAACAGGATGCTGTGAGATGGGTCCCACAGAAGAGAATTTATGTCGATTAGTCATGCAGAATCCCAAGGCACCAGATTTATATCCTTGTAGTTCAGCCTAAGAGGTGACTGCAACAAGCCAGGCATTTGAACTTGGAGAGGAAAATGGAAACTGGCTGGAAATGATGAATGCATCTGAGGGATGCAGCAGAGGAAGAAGAGCCACTGCCTAGAGATCTCCATGGCTGCAACCTCCACAGAGTGTGGGAGATGTCGGGAGGAGAGTGGACTTAGGGGAAATACCATTAGGCCATGTCTAAACCCCATGAACTTCAGGTGTTGGCAGGACATATGGGGAAAGATGTCCAAAGAAAGTCAGAACTGCATTACTGACACACTAGGCAAGAAGTTGGAGTTGAATTTGGTGGAGTCTTCCAAACAAAGACAGCTGTGCAGGGATGAAGATAAACTCAGGGAAACAATTACATTGGGAGTAAGTCAGCTTTGTGCAATAAGAAACCTTGAACTTTTTTGGCATTGATCATGATGGAGTCCAGGGAAAGTTTTATTTGCTGTTTGTAGGAATACAGGCAGTGTAAAGGACACTGAAGTACATTCTTGGTCTGAGGAGAAGCCCACAGGGGTGGAGAGGTGAAAGTCCAGAGAAGAGGGCTACATACAAAATTGTGCCAACCAGAATGCCAGCCCAGCCACACGTGGACCAAAGGAAGATTAAATTCCCTTGGGTAACAACAAGACCTGCAGTGGTGGGGCAGAATGTTAATCTCATCTGGTGAATATGAGTTTACCAGGAAGTCAGGAGGTGACAGCTGCAAAGGCATGCTCAGGAACACTCACCAGCATGAACCAATTCCACATGAAGGCGTACACAGTTCTGGAGCAACATGGTGGGAAGTAAAATGGAGGGGCTGTGAGAGGTCAGTTCTGCCTTTAGTGTAGAACTGCCGCTAAAGAATATTGTAAGGGGTGGGGGGAGGGTGGGATGGTGCTGTTGGCACAATGCTAGTCCAGGTTTCACAAAGCCCTGACCTCCATCCCCAGCACTGTAAAACCCAGGACCAGTGGCATGCACCAGCAATCCCAGCATTCTGAAGAATGCAGGAAGATTAGAAGTTCAAGATCTTCCTTGGCTACATAGTGAGTTCAAGGCTAACACTGACTACATCAGGCTGCCTAGAAGACAAGACAAAATGATAATAATAAAACGTGGTGGGAGGGTTATTGCTAGAAAGCAGTTACCAGCGAAAGCCAGTTCAGGCTGATCAGAGAAGGAGGAAGTCTACAAAAAGATGAAGGTGTGGAAGAAAGCACTGGCTGCAGAATGGAAGCATTTAGTTATAATTTATCAAGCAACTGTGATAGAGAGGGGATGCTGCTGCCTAGGAAACAAGGACAGGATCTCTGCCTTGGAGAGCTAAGAGCCAGCAAGTGAGGATGCTGACATTCAATATAGGCTTACAGTGTGAGAGGAGGGCAGGAATGTGACAGTGTTGCTGGGCCCACAGTGATGCCACTGAGAATTCACATGACAGGCAAGACACAAGTGGTCTTCAAACTCTGAGTCAAAGTTTGGAATGAAATTACTCAGGAGTTTTAGTCTAATTTCATCACGTTGCCTAACAGGTGGGAAAATACCCTGTTCAAATTAAACAGGAAGCTATTGAAAAGTAGCAGAAAGGGATTAACATTCCATAGTTTGTACAGCTAGTTCTCTTGACAGGGAGAAACAATCCCACCAATTAAAGATCAACTTATAACAATGATGCCTTCACAGTTGATTTTGTTTATTTTTCTCCCCAATGTAACCACTGAGGGTATTCTACTTGCAAAATGTTCCATTTTAGTTTCTTTCTTTAAAATGACGTGTGTTCAAAGAGCATTCTGAGAACAAATTGTGCCAGCTGCACTTGGGTATAAACCTAAGCTTAAAGCCCCTGAATCCTATCTGGGCACTATCCAGGCAACTGGTTCATTCCAAAGTTCTTTTCTCATAGCATGTTTACTAAGAATTTCAATACTGAAGCCAGTCTGAATGTGTATGAGAACAATGGGGACCCCATCTGTGACTGAAGCTTACAAGTGGCGGGATGCAATTCACTGATATATTCAAAAGACACAAATAATTTGAACTGTTGTTATTAAACGAGTAAGGAGGAAAAAAGTCACCCCCTTTCTTAAAAATGTGTATGTGTGTGTGTGTGTGTGTGTGTGTGTTCATGTCAAGGGGCATATGTGCACATGTGCAAGCCAGAGGATCAACTTCAAATGTCATTATGTGGGTGACATCTGCTTTATTTTATTATTTTTATTGAAAACAATTTTTCTATACAATATATTCTGATCCCTCAACTCCCCCATCTGTCCTACCTCTCTACTTATCCAGTCCCACCCTCTCTTTCTCTCTCTCTCTCTCTCTCTCTCTCTCTCTCTCTCAAACACAACAGGCAAATAAAAAAGTCAAATTAGCATAAAACAAAACAGAAAAAAAAGCATGAAACACACACACCATAAAACACAGTGGGAGAAACCATAATATTTAATCAAAAGACCTAGAATGAAAAAAAAAACCTAACAAACCAAGCAAACAAACAAAACAAATACCCAAACAAAATATTAGGAGGCAAAATATCTCCAAAAAATATCATCAAGTTCATTTTGTATTGGCCATCAACTGCTGGCCAAGGGGCCTGCCCAGTGGTGTGGTCTGTACACCAGTGAGACTCCATTGGAGGAAACGGATTCTTTCCCCCTTTGAGAGCAGTTGTCAGTTGGAGATAGTTTCTAACTCACTCACTTTATTTTTGAAGACAGGGTCTCCAACTCTGGGGATCACCAATGAGCCAAGGCTGGTATGGTCAACAAAACCCTGGGATGGGTTCGTCTCCACTTCCCCAGCACTGGATTGCAAGTGGGTGCCAACACTCCTGACTTTTTGTTACATTGGTTCTGGGGTTTGAACTCAGATCCTTATGATTGCAAAGTGACCACTTTCTACTATCTGAGCCATCTCCCCAGCCCAAGGCTACCTCCTCAAGAAGAAAAAATATGCAACCTTACCAACTAAATTAAAATCCTATCAGGTCAGGAACCAAATAGGTTTTTCCTGATCCTTCATACTATACCTATGGCACAGCAAGTTCTGTTAATGTTTATAAATGAATACCTAACCCAAGGGAAAATATGGCAAATAATTCTCAGGGCATGGCCTAACTAGGCTGTGATTTATTTTAATAGGTCTTTGGGTTTTTCACTCCGAGAAAATTATTTCCAACAGTGCGTTCCTGTAGAATTGAAAATATTTTGAAAGATAATATACTGAACACTAGTGTCTGAAACTGGAAAACTATCAAAGATAGCAGGAAAGATGACAAATGCTCTTGAGAATGGGTCAGGCTTGGTTGACACATTTCTTCAGGTGAACAAATGCTTAATTGCTGCTTAGGAAGGAATTTGGAGACACTTCATCAAAGGCAAATAACTGAGAAGCATCCAGAAGAATTTCTATTAAGAAATCTCCACTTCCCCATCATGATGAGTGGCAAACATTAGTTTCTTCAAGAGCAAATTCACAGCCACTCTACTGACAGTTCCAAGCTTTTCTAAACTCGACTATGAAGCAGCTCAGATTCTCCTATCTCACCTCCTTTCTAACTGGGGAAGTTAGAAAGGAAAGTATCTCCAAGATATAGAAACTAGAAAGAATTGGAGTAGGGGAGGGAGGGGTGGAAATTATGTAAGTACTGTACTCATGTATGAAATTAAAAAAAAAAAACAAGATTCCTAACTTAAAGAAAAAAATCAACACAAAGGCAAAGTATCAATGTAAGTCGGGGAAGAATCTAACTTGTTTTTTTTCTCTCTTCTTTATTGGGCAGCACACATGAGACTCTGAATCTCCTAGACAACCAAGAAACCAAACACAAAACTGTAAACTGTATCTTAACCTAGATTTAAAATTTCATTTTCCGATTATTACAATGGTTCAAGTCAATACCTGACTCTCAAGGCTCTGAGGACTTGAGAAACTAATAGATTTCCATGGCAAAGCTGTTTCAGGGCTGTGAAAAACTGGTGCTACACTGTAATAGGCTCAAAGTCACTCATTTAGACTTGACAACACAGCGTTTTGGACACAATCTCAGCAGAACTCCCCATCTCTCCTATCGTGAAAGTCAGTCTGCTGCCACGTCGCTCTGCACTAGAGCTTCCAAGGGAGTCAGAAAATGGTCTGCCTTCTTTAATCCTTTGGCTATCTGGCACCCCAGGACGACTTTGTACACTTAAAAACCAAGAGATGATCATTCCTAGCACAGACATAGACCTGTGAGGACTTCAGAGGGAAAATGTGGGATTCCAGGCCCAGAGAAATTGAAATTGAATAATCTGACCTTTCTTTTCCTAGCTGCTAACCCTGGGCAAGTAATTCAACCTCTTGGAGTCTTCCTACAGTTCACAGAAATAATAAATTGAACAAGTAGAAACGGGGCCAACAAAAAGTTTGAGGGAATAAAAGTAGAGTGTGGGTTATGGCCCAGAATATTCAGGGTAGTGAAATTTCTTTGAAAGATATTTGTTTTTTGTCCTCATGCAGAAGTCTCCAGGAAACCAAAAACACACTGTAAAACAGATTCCCATACACCCATCCAAAGAGATCCCTGCACTCCCCGTGTTCTCAAGACAACTGCTGTGAGCTGAGGAGACCAACTATCACACACAGGAAATAAATGCCCTCAATTAAAGGAAGGAACCACATGTGAAGGTTGACATCACCTACAGAAGTGAGAGAGTTGGCTCTGTTTCCCACCAGCTGGGAAGCTGTTAAATTTATTGTTATGCTTGTAGATGGGGGTAAAATTTTTATTTAAGAAAAAAGAAAAATAAATGTTATTCTGTTCAAAAAAGCTGGCTGCTCACTCAGTTTAGCAAAGCATTTCATGGACCTAGCTGAAAGACCAGTCAGGAACTGTCTACATCTAGTGTGAGAGAAGCTGTTGCTGCTTTGGGTTTTCTGCAAAGCTTGTATTTTATCACTGCATTGCTAGAGGTGCCAAACATAAGAGGTTGCCTTTTACTTTGTTTCTAAATACACTTATTAATGTTAAAATCTAAAGGGAAAAAAGTTCCATTCCGTTTCATGATTCCATTAACTTCAGACACTTATGGCCACCTGTGAGGCCAATACACAGGACTAAGCCTGAAAGAACTCTTGAGTAGAGGAACACTTATGGACCTGTCTGGCTAAGAAGCCATCATTAATGCAGCCTAGGTTAATTCTGTCCCCTTCACTTTCTGAGATTCAACACGATTCTGGAACACTTCCTTCCCTCTGTTCCTAGGCCTGTAGTATCCAGCAATAAAAATAAGTTTGTGTCAGCACTGCAAACCCACAAGCAATTATGAAGATTTCAGTTCTCTCTACCGTATATAGTAGGACATGGTCTGCAAGCTTTGGATGCTAAGATTTGAATCTGAAAAGGAGTCTTGGAGCCAAGTGTTTCTTACTTGGAAGAACGCCAATGGTCTGTGACTTCTAACCTTCCTCAGATTGAGTGCTCAGCACATTCTAACCTGCAAAGAGCCTTAAAAGGTCCAAACCAACAGAGATCCAATTAGCAAGCTCAGATGCTTGGTTAAGACTTTCTGTGCATCTTCACTCTGACGCTCACACTCACCAGTGCACTGACTCGGGTCAGGGCCCACGATAACTGGATCCTACATGGAGTTCTAGGGAATGCTCTGCATCTCAGCCATCCTAAAGTCTAATTTACTTCTAGGAAATTCCTGGTCTAAAAGATGCCTATAAAATGAAATCATTTGGGCTGGGTAGATGGCTCAATAGCAAAAGGACTTGCCTTGCAAACATAAGGACCTAAGTTTGAAAGCTCAGCACCCACAGAGAGTTGGACATGGTAACCGGCATATGTAATCCCAGTGCTCCAATGGGAGATGAGAGGTGGAGAACAGAGAATCCTGGTAACTCACAGGTCTGTTAGCCTATTGTACATATGTAGCAGCAAGCAACAGAAAAGAATGGTCAGCACCCAATGTGGTCCTCCAATCACAAACACACACACACACACACACACACACACACATCACAAAATAAAAATAAAATTTAGTCACTTGTGAAGTTCCTGGAGATTTTTGAAAGCTCTTACAAGAGGAAGGAAGAGCACTGTTGCATCCAGTCTTACAGCTGTACTTAAACGGTTTGGAAGACGGGTTCTATATTAAATGAATTTCCAATTTATCAGAGTTTGGTTTGTTTGCTCTTGCAAAACACCATCTCTATTTCTGTGACAGCATGAGTAAGATACCTACACTATTCAGTTAAGCATTTCTGTGAAATTAAGTAGAGGCAAGATATCATTGTGAAACACCTACTAGGTGCTTTACAATGTGGAAGGCCAGAGACCACAGATGTGGGTCAGTGACAGAATGCTGGTTTTGCACATTCAAGGCCCTGAATTTGATCCCTAGCACCACCCCCAAGCGAGTAAACACACTCAAGAACACAATGTGTGTGGACAGAATTCCAGGGTAGTCAATCACACATGAAGCTTCTTTGAATTACCCACCTGCTCCAGGGAGGCTGCCATAGTTTATGGGAAGAGCATTCTTAGTCTGTCTTTTTCTGACAGGTGTTTAAACACCACCTTTCTCTAGCATCCCTTTTTTCTTTCTTTCTTTTAATTTTAGGAAGTCTTTGTGAAGACACTTTGCTGGGTATCACAAACACTGAAGACAATGAGGCCATTCAGAGGGGAAAAAAACTTATAGAAAAGGACAAATTGATATATTGACATTGGGGGACATACTTTCTCTAAATGGAGTGCTTGAAGAAGATGGGAAAACCAGTCAGGTGGCACATATATGGTTACTGACCACACTGGGATTGGAAGCTGGAAAACTGTGAAGTAGTTTTGGTTTTCTTGAAGGCACCACTCAATCAATTTAATGTTCCAATCAAATATATTAGCCATTGTTTCTTAACCTAATTACAGCTGACATGGGATGACCACATGTGTCACCCCTTTAAGCTTGATTTCCTGGGGACACTAGCTGATTTCCACTGTTGAGAATCACCTTCAATGCATTTTCTTAACATAATTCATAACTACAGAGTACCTGACTATAGCAAGTCTTTCTCTGTATTGCCAGCTCCCAAATCATGACAGGGAGACTTCTTATTAATGATGAAAGTTCTTATAACTGAAGTTAACCCATCTGTATTAATTTATGTGCTGCCACGTGGCTCTTGGTTTTTTCTCCTCCTGCACATCCTGTTTTCTCTGTATCCAGTGGGTGGTTCCTTGCCATCTCTTCCTCTTCCTTTTTCTCTGCCCGGAATTCCAGCCTATCTCTCCTGACCAGCTATTGGCCGTTCAGCTTTTTATTACACCAATTACAGCAACATGTCCTCACACAGTGAACAAATATTCCACAACACCTGACATATTGAGGGGTTAAGAGGAAAGGGGTTATATATGTTAAGGAATGAAATTAAGGAAACAAGGTTACTGAGATGGTTCAGTGGGTAAAGGCACCAGCTACCAAGCCTGACAACCTGAGTTCTGTCCCCAAGATGATCCTCAGGCCCCCCATACAGTGGAAGAAAACTGACTCCTACAAGTTGTCCTCTGACTTCTACTCATGTTCTGTAGTACATGTGCATATGCTCTCTCTCTCTCTCTCTCTCTCTCTCTCTCTTTCACACACACACACACACACACACACACACACACACACACACACACACAAATGTAACAATTCTTCTAAAAAAATAAGGAAACTAGAAATAAGTCAATGGATCTAAAGTCTTGGAGGGACAGTACCAATGATCATAGTTGCACTCATATTTTCAGGGAATTGTCGTGGGCTGAATTATATTTTCCTGCAAATACCTACATTTAAACCCTACCTCCCAGTACCTCAGACTGTGATGGTTTTCAATACAGGGCCTGTAAAAGGATAATTGAAATAAAAGGAAATCATCAAATATGGCTAACATCCTAAGAAGCGCAAGTTTAAACAGAACTGTGAGCACAGGGCTGGCTGAGGTGTTAAGGAATATGGCACGAGGGAGACCTTCGAAGATTCCCATGGTGGTTGAGGGACAAATATGCCATGAGGCAGAACTTACATGGGAGGGAAGTTTTATTGGGCAAGGGAAGGGAGTGGGGGAAAGGAGAGAGAAGAGAGAGGGGGAGAGAGAAAAGACAGAGAGACAGACAAAGATCTATCTGTTTAGAGAAATGGTGGAAAGAGAGAGTGGGAATGGGGGAATGGGCAGAGCTTGTCTCTTAAATGGACCTTTGCACTTGCATACAGAGCAATGGTACTTCCTGCCATGCATTCAGGGGTGGGCATTGTGCCAGGTCCCTCAAGAGGTGGGGCCAGGTGTGTCTGGATTACAACACACAGGAGGCCACAGAGGCAGGCTGCCATTTACAAGCCCAAGGTAGGGAGACCCTCAGCACAAACCGATTCTATTGATATTTTGGGCCTTGGATGTCAAGAATTATGAGAAAATCGTTTTCTGTTGTTGAAGCCACTGAGGCTGCAGTAGTTTTTTTCAAGGCAATCATACTAGATATACAGATACTTATTATCTGTAAGGTTATTTATTAATGTGTTGATGGTAGATCAAAAATGTCACATAGCTTCCAACCCCACCTCTTCCTCAGTTCACTTAAAAGACAGGACAAGAGGGGCTTTTAAAAGGCTTCTTCTATGAACACTGTAAACGGCTTCATAAACTAAAACATCTTTGTTTGTGTAATGAGGTATACATGGATTCTGACATTTTGTGGTTGGATGTCTGAAGGGGATTCAGTTTTTAAAAGTATACAGTCCTAAATTCTTTCAAAAAATCTCATGTTTGATTTTACTTTTTTTTTCATGTTTGCTTTGAAAAACTGGCAGTCAAATATTTTCCAAGGAACAGAACACTAGCCATGTACATATGTATACAATCCTTCCTTAGAAGCCTTAGGAAAATGAAGCACAGCTCCATCAGGCCAACAGGAACACAGGGCCTGGGCTCAGTTAACTTGTTCTGGTTTATTCCAACTTTCCGTCCTCACCCAGCTCTTCCATAAACACTCTGGCAGGTCAGCACAAGTCAGCTTCACAGGGGCAGCAGACATTTTGAAAAGCACAAAATCCCCGAAGAGATGGAAATAGTCACAGCAGTCCTAACCCAGGCAATATGGCTGCTCTCTCCATTCTGTCAACTATCTGCTGTTATCAGACCATGTCACGCCAAAAAGGGGGTCCCCGAGCAGTGTTCCACCCCCCTACCCCAGAACAATTTAAACTACAGGAGTGGCCTTCTCCTGGGAAGCTGAAAAATCCTTTAGAAAAAAAAAAGCTTTCAAGAGGCCTGATTAAGACCGAATGGAATTTACTTCATGCTGGGCCGTGCACTGTAAATAGGCACAACACTGAAAGGAAAGGACCCCTGAAGTACAGAAAGAGGTGAAAATAAAAATGCCAAACATTGTCTGAAAAGGAACGTATGAAAAGAGTTTTTAAATAGATGATTGCTTCCTCTTAGAGTTTTCAGAAAACGCTGCCCACACTTCCAACAGGGCAAAGGGCTCAGCCTCTTAGAAATGGATTTTACTAAATGTCTTCCTTACAATCCCTCCCACTCATTACTAAACGCATGTTTTCACGCTGCACCCTGCTTTCTGGTGTGGTGCCCTTGGTAAGAAGTTGGCATGCAGTTAGCAGCCCAGGTGGAGTGCCCAGGACTCTTCCTGAGCTGACAACAACTTGTGCCTGAGGCTTTTCATCAGGAGTTATGGCCACCTTACCTTTAAATGTAGCATGGTTAGTTCAACTCGGAAATAAATTACTTGGCTACTTGTAATTTTAACAAAATGTATAGAAGAACAAAAAGGGTTTTGGCAATAAGATTATTGCCAGAATCCCAAAACTGTCCCTGCAAGTGAGAATGTGTTCATAATAGTACAGATTAATGAACAGTTTCAACAGGACACTGGATAAAGAACAACAATCTCTAAACTAGACATTGTCCCTTTTGCCTAATGTAAAGGGAGACACAGACACAGTCAGGGAAAAGAAGTTTTACTTGAAGCCACCTTTCAGGTGTTCTTATCAAAATTTTATTTCCCAGAGATCATGTCTCATTTTAAGTCTCTAAAGGCTTATTGAAATTTCACACTGATGTTCCTTCCCAGAAGATTCTGATTTTGCTGATCTAAAATATGAATGTCTTGAAACCAGTGTTTCTGCTGAGCACGGTAGGGGATCTCATGCTGGAGTGAGTTTATGAAATGTCACCCCTCAGGGTGTAATGCACAAACCCTGCTTCAGGACCTGGCCTCTGAAAAGCCAATGGTAGCCTAAAAATAAAAAATAAAAAAACAACCCAAAGTGCAGGGAAATTACAATAAACCTACATAGAGCTTAAAAGAAAATGTTTCTTAAAATGTCAGCACAGTAAACATGTTTTTAAAATTAGTCTACTTATCCATAAGATTCTAAGCTTTCATAAACTGTTTTTAAGGCCATTGCAGTACGCTGGGTCAGAGTTGAGATTTCATGTGACTATCGTCCAAAAAGTCCTCTTGAAATAAGTTCAAGCAGTATCTGCTAAGAAGAAAAATGAGTCTTTCTGCATAAGGGGGAAATGATGATTGTGATCGATTGTAAACGATGGTGGGTGTTTGTGAGGACTACAGCAAGTTTTTGTCTTGCTACCTCAAGTCCCAGCCAAGCCATCAACGGAGCATGAAGACAAAGGAAAGGCATGTTCTAATACAAGAACCCCCAAAATATGAGCCTTTCCTCAAGATGCTGCCTTGCGCTCTGCCAAAATAAAGGAATCGATCCAGGAAGATGTAAGGGAGGTGACATGGGATCCAGCCCAGAGAATCAGCCCAGGAAGGAAGGGGAAGGAACTCCAGGGCTTGGTGCCAAGAGATCGTAAAGCAACAGCTGGGCATCAAGATTACATGAAATCCACTCGAAAAATGGGAGGCAAAGACCTACTAAGAAATCTCTCTGGAACAAACTGGAGGAAATCCCTATGTGTTTGGATATAGTGATAACTGGGGACTGGGCATGAAGATAGCAAAAGAACATGCCAGGAAGGAAACAAAAGCTATACGGGAGAGGGAAAACTGCCAAAACTCAGCTGCCACTAGGTTTGGTTTGGTTTGAAGTTATATGGACTCCTAGGCTAACCAAAAGTATAAATAAGCTTGCTGGAAAGATGAGAAACTGGGAAGACAGAACAGAAAGCAACTGGAGGTGAAGGCCAGGAAGGGAAGGGGAGCCACATTGTCAGTTTCCACTCTGGGAGGTCAGGAGATGTGTGGGGCTGAGTGATCAAGTTAAGTGGCAATGTAAGGGTGCTGATTAGATGGAGGTACCTACTGCAGAATTCGTGGAAGCCACTCTGCATTTCTCGGCTGCTTCCCAAGTACCTTCCCAGTCCCTACTGCTAGACCCCACCAACCCCCCCCCCCAGAACAGCTACTCATTTATGTGTCAGGCATGTAGCGAAGAACTGCTGCATAAGAGAGACAATGTCCTACAGCACTGGGAGCTCATGCTCTGGGAAAAGGAGATGTTGAGCAAACAGATAACACCAAGACCAGCTGAATGTTAAGTGCAATGAGGGAACCTACCATGGTGAATGGGTTGAATGGGTGCACGCAGACTACTCTGGAAAGGGTCAGGCGGGGAAGATCTCTGAGAAGATTGTGGAGTTCAGGTGCTGAACTGTGGAGCCAGGAGATGAGTGTCTCCAGGCTATGGCTGCAAAAGTCCACAGGGAGGATCAAACCACAGTTTGGTTGTAGAAAAGGTCAGAGATGGCAGCACCATAAGGGAGTCAAAGGGCAAGGCCAAGGGAGAGGAGGTCAGACAAAAAGGGACACAGATCATGTAGGGTTGTGTGGAGCCTTGGGGGCCAGATAGAAGAGTCTGGATTTCATTCTAAGTACACCAGCGAGACAGACCAGTTTTGAGAAGGGCAGTGACATGAAATTGACTGCTTTTGAAATTTACTTTAGCGGTTGTACAGCAAATGAATTGCAGAAGAAAGATCTACTGCAGTTACCTAGGCAATGGTGAGCTAGGGCTTAACAGGCAGCAGTAGAGATGGAATGAAAGAGACTGGCTGGGGATGTGTCTTCCCAGACTTGACACTATGACTGGTTGGGTGTATGATTTAATGAAAAGCAGAAAGTCCAGGGAAGTGCTAGAATACAGAATCCAGTCTCTTTCTTAGGTATGCTACCTCTGAGATGTCCATGAAGTATTTAAGCAAGCTTATCAAGTAGGCAATGTTTACTACATCTGGAGCAGGAAAGGCCACACATTGAGGTGGGTGACATCTTCTCCCCAGCTACCCCCAAGATCAGTCATCTCAGCATCTCATCCACTTGACTGGGTTATTTTAGCCGGCTGTTGGTCCCGCCTTCACTTTGTCCCTCTGAAACCTATACAACAGGCAGCTGTCACAGATGCCCTGCTCCAAGCCAAGCAGCACTGCAACACTTTCTCTGATTGGACAAAAGATATCTTCAGTGGTTCCCATTGCCTATGTAGATATTGTTCTGGCCCTGGACCTGATTTTTGTACCCAATCCACTAAGCTGTGTCCTCTCTTCCACTTTCATTCCTGATTAACTCCATTTATTATCCTGTAGAGGAGATCTGTGTAGGTTTGTGGCCCTTCCCCACAGCTCAGAATAACACCTTACAAACAACTGGTTCAGGAATAGCCGGCTACATGAAGGGCCACTTTTTTCTCTCTTCTAATATCCCCTTATAAAACAAGTTGGTTTGCAGGGCTCTACCACCAAGCACATACCAGCACAGCTTTCCAGGATACTCTTTAGCAAAACAGCACTTCAGTTCTTTCTCTGGCAACCCAAATTTCCTTAGGATTAAGGACTGCAGTGTTAGCCTTGCCAGGAGCATTACAGGGAAAAAAAAATATTCCACCCCTTGAAATGAAAATAACTGGAAAGGTAGTTTATAAGTATAAATGATAATGGGCAGTGTAAGCTTTTGGGAAGTAATGCTGTTTGCATGTTCCCTTGTAGATCACAGCCTTATTTGTTTTTGTTCTTTTGCTTCAGATGGGGGATGGAAGAGGAATGGATGTGTTTATTTTCTTAAGACTATTTTTTACCTCAATATCACTTTTACATCAGTTGAGTCTTTAGTAAATATTAATCTTTTTCCCTTAAGAATAGAGGTCAGCCATTAGCCTGTTAACACTGAAGGAATCCAAAGAAAGAAAGCATGTTGCATTTTTTCTATCTCTATTAGAATTAAAGAGGCTTAACCACAGAACCAACAGTGTAAGTTTATCTCCCTTCTTACTGCATTAGGCAAGAATAAGTTAAAGCTGGACTTGTCAGTTATTATGGTTTCAGACCTCTGAAGATAAAATGAATTAAACTATATTTATGATGTCACCCAAGGCCAGATCTGACGAGCTATGAAACAATGTGGAGGAAGTGATGACCAAATTCCTGACTATTTTTGATCTTTAAAAGTGACAAAGGAATGCCAGGCTTGGTGGCACACGTCTTTAATCCTAGCACTCAGGAGGCAGATCTCTGTGAATTTGAGGCCAGCTTGGTCTACGTAGTGAGTTCCAGGACAGCCAGAGTTACATAGCGATGCCCTGTCTTGAAATAAACTAAAAAACAAACAAACAAAGTAAGAAAGAAGAAGGTTAAACCTAAGGGAAGATACTAGGTCTTGCTGAACTTCAGTTCTCAACATTAAGTTTGCAAGGGAAAAAAAAGTGATAGCAAACCAGAATTGAACTTCTGCTGTGGAATATTTATAAATGTATTGCTGTGATTGGCAACACAAAAAGCTAAATGGCCAATAACTAGGAAGAAGTTAGGTGGAACTTCCGGAGACAGGGAGGACTCTGGTAAGAAGGTAGGAAACATGAGAGGAAACAGGAGGCGCAAGATGGAAGAGAGGTAACGCCACGTGATAAAGACCGGAGATTAATATAAATGGGTTAAGTTAAAGTGCTAGTTATGAACAAGCCTGAGCTACAAGCTGAGCTTTCATAATTAATAAGTTGCCATGTTGTTATTTGTGAGCTGGCAGACAAAAGAAAAATGTGTCTACAAGCTTCAAGCTGGGAGTCCATGCATTTGGAGAAAAGTTAATACAGTCTCTGGGTCAATTTATGCCTCTATTTCCTGTGACATTCTTTGTGATCGGCAGATATGGAAACCTTGGCTTTGGCCATGTCTAAATGAGAAACGGCCATAGTGGTCCCAAAACCTCCAGAAAGTATCCAATTGCTTGGAAAATTACTTTTCATATTTTGATACTTATCCTGATGATCGACATTTATAAAGTACTTTTAGACTCTTTTAAAAATGTCTCTGTGTGATCTTATACACAATTTTGCATGCACACATGCACATTAATGGTATAGACATGGGTGTGGTGTGCCACAGCACAAATGTAAAGGTCAAAGGACAGCCACATTTGTGGAATATTCTTTTATACCATGTGACTATATATCACTGTAATTGGTTTAATGAAGAAGCTGACTTGCCAATGACTGAACAGGATAAAGTTAGGAGGGAGAGACAAACTGGGAATGATGGAAAGAAGGGTGGAGTCAGGAGCTGCAAGCAGATGCAGAGAGAAGCTAGATGATCATGCCATACCGAGAAAAGGTACCAAGTCACACAGCAAAGCACAGGCAAAAAGTACCAGCTAATTTACATGTAAGAGTTAGCTACTAACAAGCCTGAGCTATCAGCTGAGCATTTAATTCATATTAAACCTCTGTGTCAGTTATTTTGGAACTGGCGGGCAGGAAAGAAATGTCCACCTACACACATTCACATTGTGGGTCTGGTTCTTACATTGGTTCTGGGGATCAAAATCAGGTTCTCATACTTGGATAGCATGCACTTTTACCCACCGAGCAATCTCTCCAGGCTGTGAATGGCTTTTCTGCAACATGACTGTACCTCAATCAGTTCCATAAATCTCTTAGCATTTGGTTCCTAGGCTACTTCCAATATGGAGCTTTGATAGACTGTTCTAGTGAGCAATTAATTTCTTTGCAAAATTCTTCTACAAGTATAACTGCTAAGTCGGAGCATAGGCACCTTGTAAGGTTTTAAATATATACTCTTGATAGCATGTACCAGCTTAAATTACCCAAGACAATCCTCCCCTAGTAGTTATTTATTTTAACCTTGGCTCGATCCATTAGGTGATCAAAGGCTCCCCTCCCTCTTTTTGTTCTTTCACTTATTGCTTAAACTTTCATATGGAAATCAATCTCTTATGTGTCTTCTTGTAAATATTACAGACCAGTTACTTAACTTTAGTGCTTCAGTTTTCCTCACCAGTAAAAATGAGATACAGTAGTAGTTAGTTGTCCCCTATGAATGTTGTGAGCCACTTTCAGTGTTGAAACAGGTGTTGGCCCACACTGAGATTGTACTTTCAAATACTGGGTCAATTTTTTTAATGCCTGTTCAGTTGAACATGGTAGCATATGCCTTTAATTCTAGCAATAGGGAGGCAGAGGCAGGTGGATCTCTGTGAGTGTGAGGCCAGTCTCGTCTAGAAAGTGAGGTCCAGGAGAGTCAGGGCTACACAGAGAAATCCTGTCTCAAGAAACCAAAACAAAACAAAAAGCCTGTGTCCTTCACTTGATTTTCTTACTGTCATGATTTTCTATACACTATACAAATATTTTATTATTATTATTATTATTATTATTATTATTATTATTATTATTATTTTGGTATTTCAAGACAGGGTTTCTCTGTGGCTTTGGAGGCTGTCCTGGAACTAGCTCTTGTAGACCAGGCTGGTCTCGAACTCACAGAGATCCGCCTGCCTCTGCCTCCCAAGTGCTGGGATTAAAGGCATGTGCCACCACTGCCCGGCTACAAATATTTATTTTATTTCTATGACTTTTCCCCTTTCAATTTGTTGATGATAAAACTTGTTTGCATTTTTGTTGTTGTTTGGGGAGGGCAACAGCCTTAGAGACACTTAAAAATTTCACAGGACCACATCTTTCCATCATAAGCCAGAGTAAATCTCAAAGACCAAACAGCAAAGGAAATCATCTGTTAGAAGGCACTAATTCATAAAGGAAGAAAGGAATTCATCAATTGGACTCTATGAAACATAAGGCAGTTCTAAGAAAAATACTATAAACAAACTTCAGGTTCAAAACAGCCATTGACAGATACTTACAAACAAATCATATAAGCACACAATGCTAACTAATCACCTGCATACTCAAATCTGTAGGAAAGCATAAAAACACCCTAAGGCTACAAACATGTCATTCAGAAACACAGAATTTCAAATGCTCAACTTTATTATCAAAATGAGAAGCAATTCCCCACCCCCTTGGTGAACAGATATTTACCAATTGTCAGAACATCGTGGTGAAGCTCAGTTGTATAGTGTCATCACTGCACATGGACACCTGTGCAAAGACTAAGTGGGTACTGAGTTCCTACTGCTGTTTCATATATTAAGCTTGCAGGCTGTCCCACTCAGAGGGAGTGGCTTCTATTTCTTACTAAGGAAATGGGAGAAAGATCCACTGGATAGGCAGTACAGTGAGAGTGGTCAGAAATACAAGTCTCACAGGGAGTGCCTACAGTGATGTAGGTGTCTTCAGTAAGAACAATCTGATAAAGGCTGTCAAAATAAAACACACACACAAAATTGCTGACCAAGAAATTCTCATGTGGTGATTTTACTAGTACCTATGTTCATACTACTCAGGTAAGGATGTTCATCATTGCTCATAATAGTATGTGTATGAAAAAGAACTCCCCAAAAATATTGCTCAGAGGTTAAGAGCACAGGCTGCTCTTACAGAGGTCCCGAGTTCAATTCCCAGCAACCACATGGTGGGTCACAACCATCTGTAATGAGATATGGTGCCCTCTTCCAGTGTGCAAGCATGCATGCAGGCAGATCACTGTATATATATTAAAGAAATAAATCTGAAAGCAAGACCTCCCCAAGACACATAAAAGTATGAGTATAATATAAAAATACAGGGTTCTTTTAAGGGGAAATTTTATGTATTTTGTATTAAAATATCACTTGTTTGCAAGATTAAAGAAATTAGTATGGTCATATTTTCAAGTCATAGTGAATGAAAAATTGAAAAGAGATAGCAGTAAGTACAATAAGTCTTATTTGTTTTGATAAAGATACATAAAAAACCCACTGTGGAATGAAAATAGTGTTCATGCTGGGATATAATTAGAAAGCAGGAGTGGGTGGGGGGCCTAGAAGGAACTTCAACTCATTCTTACACTAAATCATCATGTCATGTTAACTTCTGACAATGTGCACATTATTTTCATTAAAGAAACAAACTCTCGGTGTCTCTGTCTCTGTCTCTGTCTCTGTCTCTCTCTCTCTCTGTGTGTGTGTGTGTGTGTGTGTGTGTGTGTGTGTGTGTGTGTGTGTGTGTGTTTCTTCCAATTTCTGGTTTCTGAAGAATGGATAAAGTAGGAACCTCAACCAAACCTAAAAACACAGGTAGACAGAGCTTTTACCACTGTCTAGCATGACCATGCACACTTTATTCACTTGTTTTCTTGTCTCCTAAAGATGGAATGAGACATCCCCTTTCTACCTAATAGGCTGGGGAAGAATTACTAAGAACCAGTCTATGGTACAATGTGGATGGGGTGAGGTTAAAAAAAAAAAAAAAAGATGAGAAGAGATGGTTAAGACACCACCCTTCACACAATGGAGCTAGACTAACATAATTCTCATAGTTAAAAAGAAAAGAATAAAAAACAATACATATCTTTCATTCAAATAATCACTGGCTTAAGGTCGTCAAACTCTTCATTGAGAATAGTGTTTGTTGATTCATTTATATACCCAACAAATACTTCCTGTGTTCATTGTACCATGCCCTATTCTGGGCATGAGGCCACAGAGTACAGGAACCACTTTAATTGAAGGCATGCCCAGTTCACCTCTGCTTAGAGACAAGGAATCCAATCCTCAATAAAGAACTGTGAAACCTAATCTAGCAACACACACACACACACACACACACACACACACACACACACACACTCACACACACTCACACACGCACGCACGCACGCACGCACGCACGCACGCACGCACGCACGCGCACGCACGCGCGCGCGCGTTGTATACTATACCCAAATGAATATATTCCAGGAAGGCAAGGTTAGTTAATATCCCAATACCAACTTAATGCCACATGTTTTGTTGCTGTATTAATAAAATAAAGAACAAAATTCACACAAACATCCTAGGAAAGAAGAAGCCGTTGACAAAGCCCAACATTTTTATGATGAAGACACTCATAAACTAGGGATAATGAGGTACTTTTTGATTGAATACATAGTAAATAAATACATCATTCTTTCAAAAAGGCACCCATGAAGAGTCTGTAACATCTCACTTATACTTGAAAGGCTCAAATTACTACTCTCTTCCCCAGGCTCAGCAACAGGACAAACATGTGCTCTTCTTTTACTCCTGCTTGACACAGGGCTAGAGATTCTCTATTGAAGAGAAATAAAAGTATCACTCAAACCAGAAAGAAAGAGGTAAAATTACATCTGACCCTGTATCTAGATCTCATATACAGTATGGGCTTAAATATAGAAAAGTATCGAGAACTGGTTAAAAACAATTAGGAAATAAATTTGTTCAACAAGGCACAAGATATATACAAGGAAAGAGTTTTATATTTCTAAAGGCTAGCAATTCTTTAAATGAATTATAATAGCATCAGAATCAAAAAATATATAGTATAAATTTAACAAAGGAAGAAATTAATGTGGACTAAAAACTACAGAACTATGGGAAGAGGGGCAGGAGAAACAACTCAATCAATGAAATATTTGTTCCATAAGCACAAAGATTGTAGTTCAATCCTCAGAAGCCACATAAGTAATGCCAGGTGTGGTAGGACCCTATCCCAAGGAAGCAGAGACAAGTGGATTTCTATAGCTCAACAGCTCACCAGCCTGGCCTACGCGGCAATCACCAGGCTAGTTAGATACCGTGTCTCAAAAGAAAAAAGAAAAAAAAAAAAAGATTGACAGACCTCCTAAAGAACTGAGGTTGTACTTTAACCTCCATATATGCATGTGTCCACACATGTGCAGGCACACACGCATCTACACATAAACAGTAGAAGGAAAATTTAAACTATCTAAATAAATTAAAAGGCATTGTTTTCATGGGCTAGATCATTATCCATCTTAACATGGTAATATAATTGAGCCCGAGTCACCAGTTCAACACAAAGTCTATCAAAATTTCAGCTTTTATATAAAAACTGACAGGCTGACTGTAAAATTCATATGCCAAGTAAGACAACAGAGATGGAATAGACAAAAGAATCCTGAATAGGAATCAAATAAGCTTTATACTTCACAGCTTCAAAACTTTACTACAAAATTATAGCAAGACAGTGTAATACTGACATAAAAACAGACATTTGGATAGAATGGAGTACAGAAATAAACCCTTAGTAGATAGTCAACTGATTTTGGCACTATATACCAAGACATATCATTAACTGACTCTTTCATGCCCCCCCCACTTCTGAATTTGGGATAGAACTCAGAGCTTCAAACACGGTGGGCATGCTGGGTGAGTGTTTGATCACTGAGCTATATCCACAGCCATGGCAGTTCAGTGGAGAAGGAATCACCTTGTGAACAACTAGATATCCAGAAGCCAGAGAACAAAGCTGAAATCCCACACTGTACCATACATAAAAATTAACTCAGAATGTCACCGACTTAGGGATAAGAGTGAAAACTAAAGAACCTCTAGAAGAAAACAAAGCCATTAAAGTTCTTGGTTTTCATTAGACAATGTTTTTAAGGACATAACACCACAAACCAAGAACAAAAGAAAAATTAACAGGACATCATCACGACTTTTAAAAGGTGAAATTCAAATTATACCATTCACTTGAAGAAGCAGGCCAGAAGGTGGAGGAAAATATTTGCAAATCATATGTACCTTTAGAAAGTAGAGAAAAGCAAATGGATATTCACAAGGATGGCTAATTTTGTCCCAAAATGGACAATAACAAGTGTCATGCAAGGATGGGAAGAAATTGGAGTTTCATCCATTGCTAAAGGGAAGGCGTGCAAGAAGCTGCTCTGATAAGCTGCAGCCCCTTAAAAGGTTAAACCTATCAGATGACCCAGCAAGTCCGTTCACTTACAGATTCAAGGGAAATAAAAACATACCTTCACCAACTTCTACATGAAGTTCGTGCAATGTTATTCATAGTAGCCAGCTGAGTAGAAATAACCACGATGAAAGGCCAACCTGGTTATTTGGCAATAAAGTGAAATGAAATACTGACACATCTACAACTCCATTGACTCTTAAAAACATTATGCCCACTCAAAGGAGCCAGTCATAAAAAAATACATACATTATGACTCAATTCACATGAGACATTCCTGATAAACAAATCTATAAAGATAGAAAATAGATTCATGCTTATTAGCAAGGAAGGGAGTGAGTGACTGGGGATTGATGGTTACACTAGCCAAATACACTAAAAACAATAAACTATACACTTTCAATGGGAAAATGCTATGGCTTGAGAATTATATGTTCATAAAACTATTTTTATAGTTCCCTATCCCCAGAAATAGCTATTAATAATCCTCTAGATTCCCCCCAAACTAGACATAGCCCAGAGCTACAAGTCTCAGGGGAGCCTGAAGTCAAAAGAGAGGGAGGGACAAAATGATTTCTGGTGACAATGTAGATTCTTACAAAACCTCCAACCAAGTGGTAAATATGAACTCTGGAACCTGGTGCTAGAGATCCCCCCCCACACACACACACACAATTTTTGGCCCCCAACGCATTTACAGTAAGAGTCATTTAAAGCACTGTGATCTCTGGTGGCTACTACAAAACTTATACCATGGAGGGCTGAGATCAAACCTCACCTGAAAAGCCAGTGACACAGATGAGAAGGAGCAATGAGCACAGGGCTTGCCATTCTCAGGCTCACAGAGCAGACATGGGAATAAAGCAAAGAAAAATCTGCTTGTGTCTAGTTATTGTTGTTGTTTTGTTTGCCGTCATTTAGAATGTACTGCTGAAACAATAGGGAGACGGAGTACCACTAGCAGAGATCTTAAGTGGATACCACAACTTTGCTTTCACACCACAACCACCGCAGTTCCCTGACAAGTCACACACATACAAAAAGCTCCATTCATAAAGAATGGCTTAGTCATTTCAGTGACACAAAGTTGTGTGAATCTGAACCAAGAACCTGCAATTTCAATATAATGTGCTTTGTACGAGAGTTCCGAAAAACACCTTTCATGACCAAGTGTAACTTTTTATTTAAGCAGACTGTCTGCTCTCTCTCTGCTATTGCTCAAAACATAGGTGTTATTCCCCCTCTTCTTTTTCTTATACTAGAAAGGAGGTAGAATGGCCACATACTAGGACTTTGCTTGCTTCTTAGACTTCACTGAAGCACTATTCCATGATGTATGTAAAGGCAGATTTTACTTCTCCATAATTCACTCTACTAGTATTTTGTGGCAAAAGAACTAAAATCAGGACATTACTTCCCCAATACTAGCTGCACTGGAATAATGATTTAATTCTATCTTTGCCAGTGAAGAAGCAAGCAAGCAAGCAAGCAAGCAAACAAACAAAAAACCTCTTACTTTAATTGAAAACTATCACCCTACTTTAAAAGAGACAAAAGAAAACTGTGCCAAATAATCTTATAATGAAGACTCTAATCAACATGGCCTATCACCCCTCGCCCTCATCACTCAGAAACCATAAACAAGCATTCGTTTGATGCCCAGAGCGATGTGGCCCTCTCATTATTAATAAGGAAAAACATAAGCTTTCTTGCATATGTCTTTCTCTCCCTTGAAGAGGGGTCATGCTTTGGGGGCATTGACCTAAGCCTCAGCAGTGCTTATGATGTTCCAAAGAACGAAGCTGCACCACCTGCACAAACCCATGGCGAGGAGGTGAGACTGTGGAACTCTGTCTGCTCAAACATCCTGGAATACCTTACAACCTTCCTCTGTGCCCTGTCATTTCCTTTCCATGAGATCCTGTTGATGTCTGTAAGACCTAAGAGTCCACCAGACCACTCAATGGTCTCTGCGAGGTCATGGCTTAGAAACCATCGATGGTAAAATAGCAAAAGAATACTTTGTAGGTTTATTTCACTGTCCAATCACATGATGTGTCACCAAACAATTGTTTATTCTTATACACGGGGACAATGCCAGCCTGCTTACTACGTCCTTCCTTCTTCTTCTTCTTATTTATTTATTTATTTTAAGAAAACGGCTAAAAGAAACATGGTACTGTAACTCAGAAAAGTTACACGCATTTCCATAAAACTAACTTTACCCCTCAAGACAGAGGCTTCCCTAAACGCTATGGCTTATGTGTGTAACATAAACAAAACAAGTATCATCTGAACCAACTAACTGCACTTTTTGGGGGTAGTTATTAAATATTCAGCGTCCTGCCAGGAAAGGCGAAAGCAAGCCGCACTTCTGCTCCGAATAACAAACCATAAATCAGTTGACAAGCTTGATAGAATTCCGTTCTAGCCTGTTCGAAAGCCAAGCCTAAGGAAAGGGGGGAGCCCGCGGGAATGTTTCTCCTGCTCTCGAAGTTTCGCCTCTGCAAAACAGACTCGTGCGCACGCAAATGGCGCTTCTCAGAACTTTCTGGCTCCCGAGTTATCTGGAGACAAACCAAAGCTCGGGGCACGCGCGCGGAGCTGGGGCCTGCGCCTGGAACCGGGCTCTGAAGGCGCCGGCCTGGCCCGGGACTCACCGCTGCCGGGCTGCGGGGACAGCGCGGACACCGAGGTCTGGCCCATGGCGGGTGACCGCCCCGCTGCGCCTCCGCCTCACCGGGCCGCTTCGCTCCTGCGCGCCCCCGTCCGCTCGCCGCCGGCCTCCCGCGCGCTCATCGCGGCCCGCGCCCGCCTGTCCCGCACCTTCTGCCCGCGCGCGCGGGTCGCCCAGCCCTGGCAGTGGCCGATCCAGCCCAGCGGATGCCTGTCATTCCTCTATGCAGATTAGCTGGGGTCAGGGGTCACCGGGAGAAAAGAGGGGGGCGAGGGCGACCGGGAGTGGAGGAGAGGGGAGAGCAGAGCACTAGGGATGCTGGGGTGGAGTGGGGTGAGGTGTTGGTCCAGCTGCACCCCGGGGCTGGGTGCCCGCACCCCCTGGGGCAGGAGGGCAGGAGGGCAGGAGGGCAGGAGGGCTAACAAAATACTCCCTTTAATTGTCAGGGTTCAATATCAAACGATCCTCTAGGTCTGAGAAAAAAAAAAAAAAACCAACAACATTACTTAGTCACTGATACTTAATTTAGGAAAATTTGTTTCTTTAAAGTTAGTTCCTTCCTTATATTGTTTGCAGCATTGCAGACCTATTAGATAGGCCATTGCGTAGTGTTTTCCTCTCGTTAACAATTATCTTCCCTTCAGCAAATGCAATAAAAACAAAACAAAACAAAATAAATGGCTTTAGGTTTGACAACACATGTCCACAGTGACCTAGGTGTGAAGTCAACTGAGCATATATACACTTGACTCTACTACCTGAAACTCTAGCTGACTCACTTCCCCTGTCTCTCCAAAGAATCACTATAAAATGCCTAAAAACACTCAAAAGGCATAACCATAGCAGCAATAGTAACTTATTTGACAGACTATCATGCCCCCAAAGTTGAATCAACACCCCATAATATTCTATTAAGTTTCAAGTTCCTAAAAACTAGAATACGGACAAAAGCTTTGCTATTAGCAGCTAATAGCAAGCTGAGTGATCTAGATTTAGTATACTTACATAAGTATATATGTGTGTGCATGAATGTATATGTGTATATAAGCATGGTACATCCAACACACGGGTGGTTACACAAATATATTCTATTATGAGCTATACACTATGATTTGTGCAAACCTTTCTGAATTATATACATTTCACTAAAAAGTACATTATATTCATGTTTCTTATGTCATCTTTCATCTTATAGTTTATCCTAAACAACTCTGAAGTATAAAAACAATTGTTCAATGCAGATCTTATAAGATAATCTGTTTTAATATTTTAATCATAGAAATCACATTTCCTTAATGTGTGTATTATCTAGCTCAGTGGAATCTTGTTTTGGTTTTTTGAAAGACACTTGTTTAACATCACAGTTAAGTAAGTGGCCCCTCTACTTTGAGGGGAAGTTCTTTTCCTTTAAAAGCTGTTAAGAAACTATGACTATTTTAGGTGTGTTGGGAATTCAACGATTGGGGTTGATTTGCATGCTAGGCAGGCCCTCTGCTTAATGAGGTTTGCACCAACTTCAAGAAATCCCAATTTTTAAAATGAAACCGAGAGACACAACCAAAATTTGAGTTGCAATTAGGACAGTAACGTCGCCAACACTAGCTCTCCTCATGGAGTCACACATGGTTTGAGAACACATCCCATCTGGGAGCTTGACAGTGAAAGTGAACTAGGGTTTTGCTGGGTCTTTCGAGTCTGTGCTTTATATTGTCGTAAGAAGCAAACAGGCTCAATGTTTGTGGAAGTTAAGAGGGGCAATATCTTGCTATTGTGCTACTGGCAAAAAGCTTCACTGATAAAGGAAGTCATTGTTCAGGGGAAACACAGTAAATCCTGCCCATTGAAAGTTTATAATAGAAGCTTTTAAAGATGATAAACGTTAAGCTCTGGTACAATGTTCTTTGCTATCACTATTTCTTCTCTTGGAGAAACAATAGTGAGGGTTTTTTTTTTTTTTTTCTATCGAGTCTTATTTCAAGCATTATGGGAGGAAGGAGGGCTCTATGGTTCTAGCTTTCTTTAGGGATTTGCTTAATACATCCACATTTACCTGTTTAAGACTTTTTCCTGGTTTGATGGTTGATATACATCTTGGCCTCATCTGGAATTGTAATAACCAGTGATCAAGTTACACATGTTTCTCTGAAATTCTTCTAGTCCTGTTACATTACCCTGGAAGCACATCAACCAAACTGAAGGAAGTATGCTCCAAGGTTCCCTCACAAGAATGGGACATCCTGCATCCAGGATTTCTGCGGGACCTTTTATTGTAGCTGAGAACTTACACCAGTGCACACAGAGAAAGTCCACAGCTAACTCCCAAGTCTCCTTTTGAGGTAAAAACATAAAGATTAGGAAGTGAAACACAACACACAACAAGAACATTTTCAAACTGGACACGGTGACTCACACTTGCAATCCCAGCACTTGAAAGACTAAAGCAGGGGGGTTGCCCCGAATTCCAGGCCTGCCTGTGCTATACAGTAAGTTCCAGACCAGCTTGAGATGCAAGCAAGACACTTTATCAAGAACAAAGCAGTATTTTAAGATAAGTGTCTTACCAGATGCATCCCTCATGCCATATTGAACTTACACAAACAGTTTTGAGAGTTGTTCTCCTGGGTTCAAAGTGGATATTAGGAACATTTAATGTCATCTGGAAAACAGGCATTTCTCTACAGAATACTCTTTCTAGGGAATTTGTTTAAAAAAAAAAAAAGCTAGAAAAGATGAGCACATGCCCATCAGAGGAAGTCACCTGAATGCACTTTCTCAACATTAGTCCCTTTGGCCCCAAATTTCATTCTAGATTTCTAAACTGATCATTTATTCAATGCTATCCTGGAAGGTATGTAACAGCGGATTTGGGCACTAGTGTGGAAGGAGGGAGGCACACAAGATCCATTTATGAACCTGCAAAATTGATGTCACCTGCTTTGCAGAAGTCTTTGCAATGGAACAAGTTGACTCTGAACCAGAAGGTGCTACCTTCAGCACACAAGCTACCTTCAGCACTCTGTCTCATACCACATGCTGCCATTAAATCATCCCATGACTGGATTTGAGGAGCTGTTTATATTAAACCTTCCTAAAAATAGAAGAATAGCATTCACTGATTTTTCCACTGCACAGCCTAGTTTCAATCCTTGAAAGAACTGTGATTTATTCATTTACTTCCAGGAAGAAATGAAATCGAGGGGATTTACTTAAAATTTCCCTTGGGAGACAGTGTGCTTTTAGGGGCAAGCACTTGTACTTAGGAGGTTTTCAAACACTTTACCCCATCACTCAGGTTTCTCTGACTTGTCTACTGTGGGCGTTATTAAACTCAGCCATCTGGGATATCCAAAGTGACAACTGTACTTGTCATGGATGGAAGGCACTATGGCAAATTAAAGCATACGTCAACCTAACCTTTACCAGCCTAGACTATGAAAAAGCCCTTTCTTAGGAGGTCAGGGTCCAAATTGCAGAAATACAATTTGGTGATGGGAAGAGAGTTTTGATAATAGAGAGGGAAAAACTTAGATGCCACAAGTGCTAATCCTGATCTATGTCTTTCTCGAATCCATCAGATCTGCTAGTAGCCACTATATAACTCTAGAACTTGGAGGTAGGTATTCATGGTGGAGAGAAGACGTAAATGGAGCACCCCCCCCACCAAAACAAATTAGATGGGTGACAAGAACCACAGTAGCCTATGAAACAACCATGAAAATGGCCATGTGCAAGTTTACAAAAAGCGTTAGCATACACCCTTATTTTGGACTTGACTGTAAAAATTTAACAAATTAGTGGCGTTTCCTTGGCTAATGGAAACTGTAGCTATAGCAAATGCATTCCTAAGGTGAAGGGGTAGAATTTAAACTCAGTTACTTTCCAAGGAGAATTTTTTTCTTTTAATTATCTGTTTTCAAGATGCAATGTTCATTTAGAAGAAGCAAGGGAAACTGAAAGATTGCCCCAAAGGATCATTTTAGATCATTATTTTCTATGTACTTACTGTTTCGAGCTTTTCTAAAAAGTAGAGAACTATCTTTTCTCCCCTCCTCTGTAAGAGTCACTAGAGCAAACTTTTTATTTTTAAGTGGTAAGAATACTTTAACACAGATATTCTAGTAATATGATAAGAGTATTTATAACCCAGAAACTAAAATCTAATAAGCAAACATTTTTAGGCTTTCAAGTGAGTTTATTTTATTAGACTACATTACAGTTTTATTTGTTTGTTTGTTTTTGTTTTAACGACTTTCTATTTCTTTCAGAACTTGGCTACATTCCACAAGAGACAGTCTCCTTAGGAAGTGGTGACCACTAGAGGCAAACAGAAGGCTTTCTAGATTTTATGCTGTGGGTTGAAGTTCTGCAAATATAAATGGTGGTTTACATCTTAAAATGTTGCCCTGTAGAGTTTGCATGCAGCTGACTCTTACACCATTATCTTTAACTTTAGAATTCTGAGAAAACACTAGTGTTAGCATGACAAACAATACCTCCAGACAAAAACAGAATCCAGGCTAAGACTCACAAGTTTGGACTTTCTAGTTATATTAAGCATTGAGGGTGGGGGTGGAGGGGGAAAGTGATCACATTCCACAAATACTAGGCAGAGCAGGAAATCAACCTGTAAGGCAAGGTTTTCTTTCCTATTGTTCTCAGACTTTTATATGATTTATTTCCGGAGTCTCCTCCCTCCTTCTGCTCTTTCAAGCTAACAGGATTAACAAAATACCTTGCCTCAGCCCCTCCCTGAGCTAGTCTCAGCAGTGGGCATGGAGAGCCTTCATGTGTTTACTTAAGGATGGAGCCAACTATTGGAAGATTTACCCAGAAAAATAAAGAGCTCAAGGGGTGGGTTGGAATTTCTTTTTCCAAATACTCTCCCTCCACCCTAGGAAGAAAAGCACCTTATATGTAAAACAAGTGCCAATCCATTGTATCTGAAACTCCAACTGCTATGCAATTCAAAAATCTTTATTTCACTAGCCAAAATCTATAAAAAAGCAGTCTTAAAAATGTCCTCAATAATGACTGCTTGGGCTATAGAAAATAGAAGTTTGATGTCAAAGTCCAATTATAACAACTACTGTATTCATTCCCAGACCCTAACAAGGTGTTTGGGACAATGAGCACTTAATACATATAGGATAAACCCTTCTGTTATATGCTTAGTACCAACAACTTCAAATACAGACAAAACCTCATCTGTATGTGAATACATGTGTACTAGTTAGGGTTTCTATTTCAGACTGTGTGAGGTTGGCATAAAACTAGCCAGCAAACATGCATGGTTTGCTAAGAGTGTGCTGAAGATAGCAAGCCCACCATGGACTGCATCTCTGTCCTTCTATAGACCTCTTGATTGGATAGTCATTTCTTCAGTGAACTACTAAAGTCTGAGTACCTCCCATGAATAAGGCCTTTAATTCATAGGCTTGAGGATGAGTGGGATAGAGACTCTTCGCTGGTGTCAATCCCACATGAATACTGTATTGGAGAAGGGGATGTAGCATCCTACGGTAACACTAACTACTTTGATAGACATAAGTTCCTCCAGGTGTCAAGAACACAATGCAGGGAAAACTCTGAACCTAGTTTCTTAGTCAACACAGTTCCCACATAGATTTGGTGGTTCGTTTCAGAGAAGATGCCTCCCCCAAGATTGTAAAGTGCTTCTTAAATTACAAGAAAATTAAATCTGATAGTATGGTCCCTACCCCACCCTACACTTGTCCCATCTGTAGCATCAGATACCTACTGGCCTGGCATCAATCTGTGACAGTTAACCTTATTGTCAATGAGGATTGTCCACTGGACTAGAAGGAGGAGCACCCAGAGGTTTGTAGAGCACACTCCTGGGTGTTTCTGTGAAGGCTCCTCTAAATAATATTAACTGAGAGGGGATGGCTCACTCTAATTGTGGACATTATTCCACTAGCTGAAGCCAGGGTGGGGTAAAAGGAGAAAAGGAGAAAGACAGGTCCACAGGGGCATACATGCTAATGCTCTTTCTCTGTTCCTCTGCCCTTCTCTCTCTCTCTTTCTCTCTCTTGTTTCCTACATCCCTTCTCCCTATTGGTTGCTGAGATATAAGCTGCTTTTGTCCCATGAGACCCACCCTGTGATAAGGGACTGAAATCTTCTTCCCTTTCATTGTTTCCCTCAGGTGCTTGATTACTGTGACCTAGAGCCAGCATACCATCCTTACAGATTTGTTTTTTGAAATTTCAAATAAATGGATATATATATAGTTTTTACTGTTGATTTCTTTCATTTAATTTTTTAAAAAGTACATACTGTCCTATATATTCATATTTCCTTTTGTTCTGAGTATCTTTCATTATATACCTACATCAGTCTGTTTATTCATTCCTAAGTTAATGATCATTTGGCTTGAAACTGCATATCACTAGGAAAATACATTAGATAATATTATATTATACTACAGTATGTTATATATAGTGCTTCATCATATGTATGCACATGTATATATATGTACACACATATATTTATCCAAAGTCCTTAGAACAGAGATTAAAGAAGACACTATATATTATGAATACACATACATATGTACTCATAGAGCTTATGTTCTAAGTAAAAGACAGAAAATGAGCAATGGTCATTATTAAGATGAAAAAAAGGATTCAGAGGAGAGAAGGGATTGAGAGAGCCTGGGATGGAGGGGGGTGTCACAACTACCCCCCCATAAGATGTTTATGTAACAACATGAAGGAGGGAATAGAGTTAGGTAAGTGGCAATATGGGGGAAGAGCTCCGAGGATTAAAAACAACAACAGTTAATATAAAGCCAATACAGGAGCACAGTGTGCATATCTGAGGAGCCTAAAGAGACCAGTTAGTTCAAGCAGAGTGATACCCAAGGAGAAAGGAATTGTCTGCCATGTAGGGCATTGCGTTTGACCAGGCAGACTGTGCCTCAGGGTGACAACCATAGAGGCAATAGCATGACCAGACATATTTTATGCTCCTGGTGGCCTCTGGTGACATCAGGTGTATTCGGGGCAGCATGGCTGCAGATATCAAGGTGGCTTCCAAAGAGAAGATGGAGGAGACAAGGGAGACTCCATGCTGCAAATGGTGATGGCTGAGAACAAGTTGGGGCAGTGGGAGTCATGAGATGCTCCTGGACTCTGATACATTTTGAAGGTAGAGTCAAACTTCCTTACGGATTAAGCAGCAGGGGAGAGGGAAGCATAAAGGATTTTGATGGTTTTTTTTTTTTTTTTTTTTTTTTTTTTTTTTTTGGTGGTGTTTTGTTTTTTCCTGACCAGTTGGAAGGATCAAGCTGTCATTCTAATTAAAACTAGGATAGGAAGTGAGTGGCGTGGGTTGGAAATGGAAACTTAGAACATTAATTTCAAGATGTTTATCCAAGTGAAAGGAATGGTGTACAACCAACCGGAAAAAGAAAATCAGTCTATATCTACACAAATTTTGCTTAAATTGAGTGTGAAGAAAACAAGGAAAATTTAAATAGTAGGTGGAAAACACAGTTGCCACTTTAATGAATCATCATAAATCTAGAAGTCAGTAGGAGCATAGCTATTATTAGTACCACGGAGAAATAACTTAGAATCCTATATCCAAATAAACAATCATTCACTAAATAAGGGCTTCTTGAACTTTTTCCACTTATGACCCTGTAACCCTCTAGAAATGTTTACATGACCTCAGATATAGAGATATATGAAATAGGTCTATAAATTACTGGTAATAAAAAGACAAAGAACTTCATTTTAAAACAATTATTTGGTACACAAACAGTTTTAGCATTTATTGACAAAGAATATTTGCACAGGAATGATAGGGATATACTTGCCTATGTTTAAACAATGAATTAAATCTTGGATGAATATGTTATTGCAGGACACAGTGCATCTACCATGGTTTTCAGAGTTGGTCAATATTTTGATTTTATAATTCTAAAGGCTTAGATTGATACTTTGCATAAACACAGAACAAAATGGCAGAGGCATATTTAGGGTTTGTTCAGAATTTGTTGGAAATTCTCTCCTAACCTCAAACCAAAATTCATTGAATATTTTTTTTAAAAAGTGAAACTCAAGTCTACAACTCAAACAGCAATTTTTAAAATATAACATTCCAAGACAACATAATCCAGAGATACACTAATTTGATACTCCCAAGGTGAAAAATGAGGCAAGAAAATATTAAAAGTCACTGTTTAATTTTCCATGGATTCAGTATGCATCTGATTTTGATTGCATTTAATTACTTATTTGTGTGTGTGTGTGTGTGTGTGTGTGTGTGTGTGTGTGTGGTGTGTACATCATGGAGGTAAGAGGACAACTCAAGGGTGTGACTTCTCTCCTCCAACCATATGGATCCCAGAAATCAAACTCAGGTCTTCAGTTTTGGTGGCAAGCATATTTTAATTTTTTTTAAAATTGTGTGTCCAGGGTTATGTCTGTGGTTGTGTGCATGTGAGTGCAGGTGCCTCAGCGTTGCATGCCTGTGGATTTGGAGTCACCAGAGGCTGTGAGTTGGGAGGGAGGCATGTATTCATAGTAGTATGAGCCCTTAATCCCTGGGTCAGTCTCCCCAATTCTGGCAACAAGTACTTTTATCCTCCAAGCCATCTTGCCAACTTTACATTTGACTTTCTATCAGTTTTTGTCATTGTGCATTCAGGAAACTTTCAGTATTGTCAATTTTTTTCACAGCCTCCACATTAAGTTATGTGAAGCCATATGAAGTTACAATTCACAGTTTAAAGAATTGTGCACTGAATCAACCATTCACTAAAGTCATTTAAACCTCTCCAGCAAGAAAGAAATTCCTTAGCAAGGAAGAATTGAGCCCAGGGGTAAGTGAACTACGCAAGGAGGAACATTGGCACACAAGGTGATAGAATGATGGTGAATTTAATCAAATACAGGCTGTACAAAGTAGAGGTAGGCAGTTTTTAACATCATTAAGTCCTGGTTTTGATGAATAGGAAGATAGATAAACTAAATATTTTGCCTTTATCTAGAAAAATGTTACTGCTTCAAATAGCAAGAAAACCACAACAGGATTCCAAACTCAAAAAAGAAATTAAAGAAAATCTCACCAACACTAAGAATAATGGGGGTGGGGGACATGAACATTAAGTTGGTCCAAATCAGTAAATTTGGTAGGCAAAAATGGAATAAACTTTCTTATACAAACACAGAGCCTAAATGATTGGAAGAAGCAAAAATGAACTTTTTTTGACAATTATAATAGATATGCCCCAAACATCAAGGTTGAAAGCAAAACACTAAGAATATTGGTTGCTTTTCTGTTGCTGTCATAAACATCATGCCCAAAAGCAACTTAAGGATGAAGGAGTTCAGTTTTCACTTATGGTTCCAGGAGGATGAGAGTCCATCATAGCTGAAGGCATAGCAGTGGGCAGTAGGCATGGCTGCTTCAGCAATAAGCTGAGACTGTACATCCTCAACCACAAATGGGAACCAGAGAGAGTGAACTGAAAGTGATACAAGGCTTTGAACTCTCAAAGCCCAACTCCAGTTTTCTGTGGGCAATGCCACACCTTCTAAACCTCCACCAGACATTGCCACCAAATGGGAACCAAGTGTTCAAACACCTAAGCTCATGGGGAGGGGGAGCGGTGGGGAGGTCATTTCTTATCCAAAACAGCATAGCCACTACATCAAAAATGCTAACTAAAGAAAAACTGGTATATGAGCGTTAATAATATATTAATTATAACTTAAGCCACAATAATAAAGAGCAGAGAGACCTACTATATAAAGGTAGATTAGTTCAACAAGGTGTTTTTTATACACGTTATAAATTTGTATGCTTTGAGATCAGAACCTTGAAATATGCAAAAATATATGGAATCACTAGGTGGATGGGTATGGAATAATGTGGAGAGATTTTTAACATATCACCAAAAAGCCATGAGATTAAGCAAATGACATCTTTATAGCTACAGGCTTGGACAATCTAGCTGACAAAATGATGACTGAAGAAATAGCAAACATAACTCAGTGACAGAGTACTTGTCTAGCATATATAAAGCCTCGTTTGATCCTCAGTAGTGAAAGAAAAAGAGAAAGAAGGAAAGACAGACAGACAGACGGGGAAAATATACCACTAAGTCCTGTATCATAAGATAAATGTCAATAAATTTTAAAGAATTCATATTACATAATCTTCAACCTCTGAGTATCATTCAAACTGCACAGTCAAAATAGAAACCAACAAGGAAAACAGTTTGTTTTCTCATGTATTTTTAGAAACCCAAATCAACACACTAAGAAAACATAGGAGATCAAATTACAATTTATAAATTACTTAGGACTAAACTATCATTAAAATAAATACTGGAAAACGTGTGCAATGAAGCTGATTGGGTGATTAGCGTTCTAGTTCTAGTTTTGTATTTATTAAAAATCAAGAAAGATTTACTCAGGAACACATGATTTAATCTTGCATTGAGTTAGGTATTAGGCTACTGATGCTAAAAGGGGACCAGAAAGGGGAAAGGATCAAGACTGGAAATAAGGAAAATAAAAGCAACAATAAAATAGAGATTAAAAATCAAGACTGATGATTCATTGCGTGGTATAGTCAGTCTTCTCATCCATCCGTGTGGCAGGCGAAGGTGACTCAACATACCCTTAGAGAATGCCCCACAAGTGTAAATGGAAAAAGCAATTGAAATGCAGGTGAATATAATTGAAGATGAAAGAATTTCCTGGAAGTTAACAGAACTGCAACATCGCTACTAGGGAGGTAATTTAAAAGTTATTATTCTGCATTTGGAGGAAAGGGGATACAAATGAATTTGTGGTGTTATTTAAGCCACTTTATTAAATAGCTCAGAATCCAATAATGAAAAACAGATGAAGAACTACGCATTGCTTATTTTTATCCCCTGTAGAGTAAATACATCTCTGTCATATTTTTTATTTGTAGTATAATTGTATCTTCAAAACCCCAATTGATGTCTTAAGGGAACCGAATAAGTAATTTCTTATGTTCAGCAGGCTTAACTTCAACAGCTCTTTACTCATATATTCCAGGAATTTTAAAATGGGGTGGGTGGGGAGGGAGTATAACTTTAATTCCTCAAGAAATGCTCTGATTTTTCAGAATGCAAATATAAGCCCAAGAATCCCTCCAAGTTAAACAACCCTCTGGGGAGATGTGCGCATTTTGCAGAGGCACTTTAATATAGAACGGATTCCAGTTACTGCAAATTACTTCTCAATTAGGGAAAGTTGACACAGTCTCCAAGCAGGTGACAAAGATGGCAGTTGAGAAAGGGGAAGGGAGGGAGGTATCCCTGGAGCTTGCAGGTGTTCTGACTTAATCTTTCATCAAAACAAGATTTATTTGGGGAGAATTTATATAATCACAGACTAGAAAGCAGACACACAAAATGCACTCGGAATAGTGCCATTTTTAAAATCCAATTTTTATTCCCCAAATTCTCCAAGTAGACAGCCTCCAATTTTGAAAACGCACAGGGAAGTTCTTATAAGTTAGGAAAGGGCCCAATAGAGACTAGGGGGGAAATCACCTGGAAGGCAGTTTTTCTTGCAAAATTATTGTTATGCCTTAGAGTATATATTTGTTTTTCTGTTTAGCAGGAGAAAACGCTACAGAAATTGCTTTTCTATAAATATTCCAAATGCCACGCAAAAGCCCACAGCTTCTACTGTTTCTTCAAATTATTTGATTTCTTCTCCACAGCCGTGTACGCAGTGTTGTGAACCAGTGACACATCTATTGATTTGTTTCTATGAACCAATGCTGAATGTAATATTTACATTTAATGAAGAGACAGCCACCAGGAACATAGATTTCCCAGTTGGGTTTGCGATTTTAGGGTGATTATTTTTCCTTTGTTTCTTTGTGAAATAATATCTCACTTCATTTAGAGTGTTTCATTTTATGCAAAGCCCTATGAATATTTTAGTTGCATTCCATTATTTATGCTAATATAAGAATATCTGGTACCTGAAAACTGACATTGCTATCTGGAGAATGAGACAATTATTCAGCCTGCCAGCACTATAGTTGTTTACAATTCGTGATTTATTTTCTTTCCATTTTCTGTCTGGAATTATCCAAAACCTTGGTTTTTAAACTTCTGTTTCTGCCTTCTAGAAGTTTCTGAAAGACTACCCTCCTTTGGGTTTTTATTTTCTGTCTACTTGAGCTGATTGTCAATATCTGCCTTCCACTTCTCTGAGATTTTGTTTTCTAAGAGGTATGCCACTTCGAGGTGACGTTCTCCAGACCCTTATCTGTGTGTCTCCATAGTAACCTCCTCAGTGGCATTTAGACTGTGGTTGCTCATCTATCATGCTCCTTGGACTTAATATCACTTGGAGTAACATTATAATGGTGAAGAAAGCATTCACTCTTGTAACACCAGCAGGATAGGCCCATGGTTAAGTGCCCAGTATTTCACACTGGAATGAAAGAATCAGTGATTGATCCTTATCAATAGACCATTTGCATCTTCGAGTACCAGAAGGAAATGGAGGATGCCAAAGAAATGCCAGAGGACTGGCTTCTCTGGAGGCTTTCCAGTAAGCCAAGTGTCAAGAGACTTCATTAACAGAAGCCCAAGAGTTTGATTCAGTAAATGAGAAAACATAAGATCTGGCTATTACTGTAATCACATTTAATATGCACCTACTGAATCCACACATTTAAATTTTCAGTAGACCCAGCTATAACTCTATTCAATTTCTCTTCTGAGAAAAAAAAGATCAGTTTGTTTGTTTGAATGTAGCACCCTAAAGCTAAACAGAGGTACTCATTAGCTGGCAATTGGCACAGATTAACAAACTGGACACAGGCTTTTAATCAGCCCATGAGTGAAGGAAGCATTGACTCAATGAAATAATATGAATTTCTCCACAGTGGGGGCATGATGACAGCTGCTGAGTGGGCCCTTTGGTATCCACACCATTGTGTCACACTGTCCCCTTGAGAGCAGGTAAAGCCCGTGGCTTTCCTCTAACCAACAGGCTATGAGAAGGATGTATTTGATCATAAGCATATGGTTGTATTTTTGTAAGACAGTAGTATCTGGCTTGCCAGAGGATGTTTATTTGCCTTCTGGCAAGAGGCAAGTTATCATATTGGTAAGCTGTAGAATGAGGTACTATGAGACATAAAGCATGGCACCTTTAGGCTCACAGCTGGCAAGAAACTGAGCCAGTCCTCAGTCTGGCATTATGTAAGAAAAGGATGCTGCAGCAGCCAATGAACTGGGATATATAGCCTTCATCAGTCAATCCTAGCCCTGACCAACCCCTACCTTGACTTCAACTGACAGTCCTGAGTAGAACATGGCGTTAGACGATACTCTATATTGAGCCTCAGAATTTGAGATCACCTGTGTTGTTGTACGCTACATAGTTTTTGGTAATCATATTTGCTTAATTACTATCCCAAATATAAAACACTGACTGAACTCCCCACCCAATGAAATAAAGTGTTTTCTATAGATGGGTGGCTAGATAAGGTGAGGATTAACCAACATGATCTATATAAAAGATAAGAACTCAGCCTTATACTTAACTTAATCAGTTACAGCAGATTATCTAGGTGTTGGAGAGATGGTTCAATGGTTGGGAGCACTTAGTGATTTTTGTGGGAGGGGACTGGGACTTAGTACCCAACACCTACATTGGGTGTCTCACAACCTTTTGTAATCCAGTTCTAAGTATGTGAAGCCCTCTTCTGGCATCACACACACACACACACACACACACACACACACACACACACACACACACACACATTCTCTCTCTCTCTCTCTCTCTCTCTCTCTCTCTCTCTCTCTCTCTCTTTCTCATGCATACTCGAATGCACATAAACAAACACAGACATACACACACACATAAATAACAAAATATTTTTTATAAAAGCACACTGTCTAAATAAATACACTCTATAGAAATAACATGCTAAGAAAAAGCATCCGAGCATTGTAGTTCCTTTTACCCAGGGGGGCCCTGTATTTGAACTTCAGTGGTTCAACTTTGGGGTCCATTGTAAGTTCCTACCTGAGCTTTAAGAATTTTATTTCAAAATATATTTAGAAGTAGAAGTTCCCTGGCAGGATAACGGAGTCAAAAGATTGCATGTGATTTTTGCATAGGAATGCATGTGAAACTATGTTTTGCATACATCACAGACTTGAGATCTGTGTGACACAGACTCTAAATCTTCTGGAATTCCTTTCCAACTGGGGGGTAAACTTTTAAAGTTTACTCTAAAACCAAAAGACTGGCTAATCCAAGTGTAGTTAAGGATATACAGCAACTAGGGCTTTTAGACAAGGGTAGGAGGATAGAATAATTGGGAATTTGTAAATTTATCTGGCAGTTTTCTATAAACATATACCTAGCCTATGACTCATAATTTCTATTTGTCACTTGCCAAGAGAAACGAAAACATGTACCCATAAAAAAAAAAACTTGTTCAAGAATATTCATCACAGCTTCATTTATTTTTTGAGCCAAGATCCTCTTATATTGCCCAGGCTGGTCTCAAAGTCAAGTGACCCACCTACAGCAGGCTTCTATGTAGCTTGGGCAGCAGGAATACTGCCATGCTCCACAACTTTTTTCTGGTTGTTGGTTTTGCTTTTGTTTTTGTTGTTTGTTTGTTCTCTCAGGGCTGCTGATCAAACCCAGACTTTAAGCATGCTAGCCAAGCCAGCTCTATACCCCCCAGCAACCTACAGCTTTAATTCTTAATTACCCAGATATGGAACAGGTCAAATGGCTATCATCAGAGTTAATAAACTGTCAAATCTCCATTAGTAGAATACTACTCAACCATAAAACACTGCTGCCCTGCCTAAAACCTTCCTCAGAAATAAAGGTTTTCCCTAAGAGAGACATACATGGTCCCCTGGAGAAAGGGAGAGGGTCAAGATCCCCTGCACAAATTGGGAGTACGAGAAGAGGGAGGAGGGAGCTAGGAGAATGAGAAGGGGAGAAGAGGAAGGATGCAGAGGACATGAAGGAGCAGAAAGGTTGAGTCAGGAGAAGAATAGAAGATAACAAGAATGGAGATACCATAATAGAGGGAGACATTTTGGGTTTACAGAGAAATCAGGCACTAGGGAAAGGTCTGGAGATCTACAAAGATGACACCAGCTAACAATATAAGCAACAGAGGAGAAACTACCTTAAATGCCTTCCTCTGATAATGAGATTGTTGACTGACTTATATGCTATCTGATAGCCCTTATCCAGCAGCTGGTGGAAGTAGAAGCCGACACCCACAACTAATCACTGAACTGAACTGGAATCCAGATGCAGAGAAGGACGAGTGAAGAGCAAAGGGGTCCAGACCAGGCTGGTGAAACCCACAGAAACAGCTGACCTGAACTTCGGGGAACTCTTGCTCCCCAGACTGATAGCTGGGATACCAGCATGGGACAGATCCAGACCCCAGAAACATGTGTTTCAGTGAGGAAACCTCAGAAGTCTATGGGGCCTCCTGTAGTAGATCAGTACTTATCCTTAGCACAATTGTGGATTTTGGAAGCCCATTCCACATAGAGGAATACTCCCTGAGCCAAGACACACGGGTGTGGGCCTAGGCCCTATGCCAAAGGATATGATAGACTCTGATGACACCCTATGGAAGGCCTCACATTCCAGGGGAAGCAGAAAGGATATGTGATAGGTAGGGTTTTAGTTTGGGGGGGTAGGGAGGATGGGAGGGACAAGGGAACTGGGATTATCATGTAAAACAATCTTGTTTCTAATTCAAATAAAAGATCTGCAAAACAAACAAACAAAAGAAATAAAGGTTTTATTCTCCTAGCTGCCAGGGTTATTACTGGAGATATCCCTTAGCTAGCAGCCACTATTTGAAGTGGGAGGTAGGGAAAATTCCTCAGGCCGAATTCATGGTCTTGCCCCAAGTGCTGCTTTCTTCCTAAGGAAGCAGCCCACACTCAGCACCTTGTGGGGTGGCCACCGTGGGCAACAATGTGAGGCAATTGTGACAGAGCGTCCAGCATTAAACCTGCCACTGGAGTCAGTGGGGGTTGGTGCTGTTTGGAGGCAGGCACCTCACAACTTTGCTGTCTCTCTACCCATTCCTACTTCTTCTCCATCCTTTCCAAAGCTGTTGATTCCAAGGTTCCTCATCAGCGAAGACCTAGCATGCCGGTCTTCCCTTTTTTGCAGAAAATCCAAGCTATGGAATCTAGTGACAAACCCAACTAAATGAAGGCCTTGAAACAATTTCACCAACTTGAAGAGGCTAAGAACCAAATTATGATGTCTGAAGCTCTAATACAGCGAAACAAATGTCTTAACGAAGGAAATCAGAATAGTGGAGACTGACTGGGACAGGCCTGAACACTCTATTGGAAGGTAGAATTATCCTTCCTGTGTCCTGATGGGGTGTTGACTACATGGACGACAAACAGAAGTATTCTCTCAAAATATGGTCACTTACTTCACTGTGTGTAAAACTGACCACAAGTTTTCTAAAGTAACGAAGAAAAAATAACCATATCAAACTTGGTTTGAACTTATGTTCATGCATATACTTAGATTTCATTGGGGCCCATCAAGCTTTTGTTCTTTGGTTGTTTTGAACCTAACTTTTAAAATTAACAAAGCTGTTATGCTCTTCTTTCTGGGGATTGCAAAATCCAATTGACGTGCCCTTTCAGTCTGTCATAATTAAAAATGTTATGCTAATCAGTTGTAGCTCCAAAGGCACGCAATTGCTTCTTGTGTGATGAATCTATTCATCAGCGTGGCTGGGCGCAAAGTTCATCCAATTACACATTCAGCTACCTGTATCCTCATTTAGCATTGATGTCTTAGAGAATACTTGATCAGACTTAAAAATCATCAAACAGGCTATTACAGCCAGAGAGACCTGAGAGATCCTTCAGTGTGCTGACCAGAAAGTTTAGCTTTGTGGGTAGCTCAGTGGTGAGCATCAAAGAAGTTTCCCAGATACAGACAGGAGTAGACTTGACCCCACATTCTAGGACACATCCCACCAGGCATGCCTCCTACTGTCTCTGTGTCTGTTGTCTCCTCTGCAGCTTAGTTTGGAAACAAAAATATACTATATCCAAGGGCTTCTTCCCACCACTGATGTTTCTTACTTTGCAATAAGTTCCACTGTCATTGAAGGGCTCAGTTTGTCCTGGAGGTAGTGACCAACACCCGTAATCCCAGGATTTGGGAGGGAGAACAGATCTGTAATCCAAGCCCATCCTTGCCTATATAGCTAGTATAAGGCTAGCTTGTGCTACATGAGACTATAATAGACTCTGATCATGTTAGAATTCTAATTTGCACCACAAACTAGAGAGAAACAGCCTACATGCTGTCTCTGTGAACCCCTTCTCTCTCATATGGCAATCTACAGGAAACAATTTTGGGAGAACTCTGTTTCTCAGTAGACAGATCTGGTTAGAAAACCAAGCAAAACAATTCCAAAGAGTATTGTTTAGATACAACTCACAAAGCCTATGACTCAGTCATTTAAAACATATGTAATTGAATACTTTCACATTTATGTACAGAGTTGTGTAAGTACACTACCATCAACTTCTTATTTTCATCACTGCAACAAGAGACCCTGTACCCCAAAGCATCACTTGTCTCCACAGTCTCTCCAACCCTAGGTAGCCATTAATATCCTTCCTTTCCATAGGAATATACCTACCCCAGAAATTTTATGTAGATGGAATCATACATTTATCCTTTCATGACTGGTTTATTTCACTTAGCATAATGCTTTCAGTGGTACATGCCTAGATCAGTACTTCATTCATTTGTATTTCTAAGCTCACTTACTATATGGATATGCTATATTTCTTCTTTGTATTCATCAGTTTGATGGACATTTGTGTTATTTCAATTTGCAGCTGTTATGAGCGATGTTACTATGGATTTCATAGACCAATTTTTGGTGAATACATGTTTTCATTTGTTTTGGGGGTGATGGTAACCCTCTGATGCATTGCTTAAGAAACTGGAGCCAGAGAGTTGGCTCATGGAGTAAGGGCAAGCCTGGTGACCTGGGGACCAATATGAAGATAGAAGCAGAGAACTGACTTAATAATGAGCTGCCCTCTGACCTCTATATTCGTGCCATGCTCACTCCTGCTAATCAATAAACAGCAGCAGCAGTAACAACAAAAAAAAAAATTTAAAAAGAAACTTGCAAACTATTTTTCCAAAGTAGCTGCAACATTGTGTGTGTGTGTGTGTTTGCCATGAGGGCAGGTGCCTACCAACATAAGGTCAGATCCCTCGGAGCTGGAGTCATGGGGTGATTGAGGGTTGCCAGATACAGATCCTGGAAAACAAACTATAGTCCCTGCAAAAGCAGTACATAATCAATTGTTTTAACTGGTGAAGCATTTCTCTAGCCCCTGATTATTGTGGTCTTGATTTGCGTTCTCTGGGGTCAATGTTAATGAGCACCTCTTTATATTTATATTAGCAATTTGTATATCTTCTTCTGAAAAAGCACAAAGTTTTCCTTTGAGCTGTTTTGTTCATTTGTGTCTTATGTTTTTGGTGTCTTGTTAATGAACCAATTGCCTAGACCAAGGTCATGAAGATTCACACCTACAGTGTCTTTGAAGAGTTTCAGCTCTTACGTTTGGTTTTCTTCAATTGTGAGTTAACTTTGTATGTGGTATAAGGTCAGGCACTCTTTTTGTTTAAAAATATTGATTGATTGCAGTTCTGGGGATAGAAACCCAAGGCCATATCCATACTAGTCAAACATTCTTTCTCTGAGTTAACAACCTCAGGTCCTGTCTTATTCTGTTTACTGATAAAATGATTCTCCATTGAATTGTCTTGAGAGCCTTATTAAAACTCAGGATTCTATAAATGTATTTTTAGAATCTCCATTCTGTTACATTTATTCTATAGAAAAATACTCCATCCAAATACACTTTCCAACCAAAAGCCACATGGATCTGGAGAGCCAATTAATACACTATGTCATCAAAACATTACAAGTGACCCAGGTGTTTCAACTTTTGTTTGTTTGTTTGTTTTCTTGCCTATTTCCACAGCAAATTAAGATAAGGGGCATATCCTCAGAGAAGTATTCAAGGCAAGAAATTGTAGTTCAAGGACAGAAGAAGCCAGAACAGCTTCATTAGGCAAGAGTGAAAATACCAAGTCACCTATTTTGTGGCAGCTTTCCCCAAATCCAGGGGTGAACCCAGAAGCACCATGAATCAGCTTCCTGATGTGTGCTGTGACTAGCCTTGTTTTCAAAGCATCATAGTTCACTTACAAGGACCTCTTCTGGGACCACTGGAGCAGAGGCAACAGGGTGTGAGTTTAAGTCCATTCTCTGACTTCCCAAGTTTGGCAGTTACCTATAGGGCACTGAGATGCTCCGGGGAGTGTCAGTGCAGTTTCAGCATCTGACAAAGAGCTTCGGGCCTGTTTGATCTGGGAAAACCTAGGGTGTTCTTCAGGGGGAAGTGGGTGCTGTTCTTGCTTGAAAGGGCTCATTATTCAATGAGGGTGCTTAGGGTAGCTGCTGACATATCACACACACACACACACACACACACACACACACACACACACACACACACACACACACACACACACACACTGTGGGTGTTCAGGTGTGTGTCCAGACATGCTTATCTTGATTTCCAGTAAGATTACCTCAGCACTGCACAGGTTGTTTAGGAAGTGTGAGGGCTGTTTCTACCACCATCTTGGGAATTGGTGAGTTGGTTAAGTTCCCAAAACTCTAAGCTTTGCAACAAAAACTGAAAACAGTCCTAGCTTGAAGAAAAGTTATCCACTGGGTAAGCAAAAGCAGCACTATGTGTGTATTCACAAATCTCTACAGGTAATTTCAAAGTCTATGAAGAAAAACAGCCTGATAAACATTACAGATGATTTTCATTCCAAAGATGCTGCCTTGAAAGATAGTCAATGAAAATAACTGAGCACACAGAGGGCAAGACAAACTGCTCAAATGTGCTTGGCCAGCTGTTGAGCTAGTAAAACTTTCTTTTTTCTAGTAAATTTATAAAAAATATATTAGGGATTTTACACTGATTCATAAAAAAAAAACCACCAAATACCATTCATCTGTGATTAGCCTATACTTACGAAAATGTGGAGTATGTTGAGTATTGTCTTCAAAGATTTTGGTCAAATACTTGGGGTTCTTTCTTAAAAATTTTCCGTTTCCAAATAGACCTCCTCACACCCCACTTTTATTACGAATAAAAACTGAAAAATTTACTCTCATTTTAAAGGCAAACCAAACTTTGAATATAGTATTTCTTAAATTTTCTCAGATTTGTGAGAAATCTGAGAAACACACACACACACACACCTCATCTACTCCATCCTTGGAGTTCAATGCCACCATTTTTATGCAGATGCACAAAATGCGTGTTATCCCATGGACTTGTGTTGGTGATTGATCATGCACAGGCCATTCGGAAGTCAACAAGCTCTCGTTGTTCCTGGAGCAGACATTCAGGACGCACACTCACCCATTCTAAGGAGGAGAAGCAGTCATGGAAAGAGGCATCTGTGTGCTTGAAGCACATCTTCCACTTCACTCATGGTTCCCATCTCCAGCATCAGTGTTTCATAGACTTTTCCATAATTCACCAGCTCTCCATCCTTTCTAGTCAGATCACAGGCCCAGGGAAAGAAGATGTTTCTCCACTTGGCCTTCCCTTGATTCTTAGCAACTACCATCATCACAGCATGCTCCCGACTCAGCCAGCTTTGTTTTTGTTTTTTTCCATTCCCTGATGGTCCCCATTCTTCTCCCTCCATGATTTCCAATTTAGAGTCAATCTGATCCATTTACTAGTGCCCCCCAAACCCCGAATCCTTTGGATTTAATCCTATGAAATCTGCATGGAATTTTGATCATGATGTCCTTATTAACTAATAAATAAGGCAAATTGACTAAATGAGCCATCCCCAGATGAAAACAAGGCTCTAACACCCTTCTCTGCCCCCAAACACCCACCATTGTCACAGGCCCCATTTCCCCCCAGACAGGAAGCAGTAGACATAGGAGGAAGCTACAGCATACAAATGAATACACTGTTCCCACAGTCCTGCTCTTGTGAGTTTTGCTCCTACCATAAATAAATAATGCTACAACTTATTAAAATAGCCCCCAAGTGTTACAATTATGGTAGCCAACTCTCTCTTAGCCTCCTCCTTATTTCCACTACTTCCCTAGTTTCATTGTGGCCCATTGGTAGCCTGTGCTTCACACAGTGAGAGGCTGCTGGACTAACCTCTCCTGTCAACTCAACCCTCCACTGCTTTTCTGTCATCTCTGTAATAAAAGCAAACACTAAGAAGTTAAGTCCTTCCCCTAGGCTACAAGGCCTTGCTCAGTTGGTCTTGGTTGGCATCCCTGCTCAGTTTCCCCATGCACTCTGTTACTCGGTCTTTCTGTCCACACTGATCGTGTGTTCCTCAAACAGAAGCACACACCAGCTTAGGGCTTTTGCACTGACTCTTCTTGCTGCCGATCTATGTACCTGACTTTCTCCTCCCTAACTTGGGCCAAGATCTCCTTTTGGCTAAGACATCCTGAACAGAGAGATCTTCTCTTTTCTTTTATACATCAAGGTGAAATTCCTGTAAGTCTTGTATGCTTGCTTTATTTTTTCCTCTATAACATATAATTAAAACTAATCATGTACCAGTCTAAATGAAATGCAAACCCATGAGGAGAGCTATTTTCTCGCCTTCACACTGTATCCTGTCCCTAGACTAGATGGGGCCTGGGACACTGTAGAGTTACATGAGTAAATGAACAAATGTGAAACTATTCCCATTACTGGAAATTTTGTTTTGCTATTGTTTGCTGTTTGTGGTGTGTGTGTGTGTGTGTGTGTGTGTGTGTGTGTGTGTGTGTGTGTGTGTGTGTTCTAAGACAGGGTTTCACATAGCCCAGGCTGGCCTCAAACTTACTATGTAGCCCAGGATAACCTTAAATTTGTGATTCTCCTGTCTCCACTTCCCAGACCCTGAAATCTCAGATATAAGCCATCATACTGGGCTTTGTTTCTGGAAAAATGATAAGTCAAAGGTCACTATATAGCAGGAGGACTTTGAGGCAGGTTAATTTCAGCTGAAGTCACATTCCTCCTCTGTAAAGTAGTGATATTGTCTACATTACAGACAATGGCACATATTTAAACCCAGGGACTCCTAAAGTGGCTCAGTGAGTAGGATCTTGCTATTCGAGCATGAGGATATGAGCTCTGATTCTCACTCAACACCTATGTGAAAAGTTGTGAGTGGCCTCTGGCCTTCCCATGAGCATGCACAGATGCACACAGATGCACATACACATACATAACCAACAACAATACATACATGCCCACCATCAACACACACATGGATACACACAAACCCAATAACCCCTAAAACCCAATCAGTTGTAACATCTCCAATTGTCAATATAATTAACCAATAACTAGATACCACCAAGTTCTGAATGGCTTGATTGAGAGCTAAATTCTATGTTTTGTGTATTTAGCCACTTAGGGAAAAGTATAATTGTTGCTAATAAGATGAAAATTTACTCTTCAGAACTTATTAAAAACACATCTTGAAATTCCTTGCAAACAAGCATTACTTACCCTGGGCACCTAAGACATGACATTGAAGACAATAGCCATAATTGCAAGGCTGTTATGCTCTGAGCATAATCTCAAACTCAGAGAGAGAACACCAGCGCTTTTCTTGCATATTTTCTCAGGCTATTTAGATATTTAGTCCTGGAAGTGGGGGAATTGCTTGAAAAACACGTTGAGCAGTCTCAAACCTTCCCATCTCTTTAGTTAAATTTAAAGCCGGGGTCAGAGTGCAGTTGGCCTTCTTGCTGTTTTAAGAAAAATGGAATCCTAATTATCCTCATTCTTCGTCCATAAACCCAGGCTAGTGGACAATAGTTCATTGATAAATCACACAAAATGAGACACCTTCCTTGCACTAGGACTTGAAGGATGAGGCTGTTTCCAAAGAGTCATGGTACTGCAATGAAATACATGGTTACATATTTGCCTGCGTCTGCCAAAGAAAGCACATCTTGTTGGTCCATCACACACTATGAGCTGTAGAGATTTGGGAGCTACTAAATTTGCCTAGTTACTTCTTATTTGCTTATTTTTGCCTCTCCTTTTCTTGTTTGCTCACTTATTTTTGAGACAGGATCTCACCATGTAGCTTAGGCTGGCTCCAGATTTATTTTATAGTCCAGGATGGCCTTGAACTCTCAGCAATCCTCTTGCTTCAGCCTCCCGAGTAGACTATAAGCAGCTATCACTCTGCCTACCTTAAATTCAGTTCCTTTAAAGTTGATATGCTTTGGGACTCATGAATTACTGTTAGACAGTGTTTATTCTGTTTAGAGTGGGATGTAGTTTCATAACTTTAAAATAATTGGTTACTGATATAGATATTGCAACAATGGAGATGAACCCTAGATTTGTGTATATTTGGGGATTCCATTTAGGTCTCTGTGTCTTCATACCTCTTCTATGACCTCAGACATGTCAGACAGTCACTGAACACCTGATAAGGGATGGGAGTAAAGTGTTTTGATAGAATAGGTTTTAAAAAGTGTTTTTTTATTATTTCTGACATGATTTATTTCTGCATAGGTATTTATCCCTATTTTTAAAAAATCTACCTTGTATCTTTACGATAAAGTGCTGTTAAATATTTCTAGGCAGTTCACATTTCAACCACTTCTTTCATGGATTTTGAAATTCATATTTTAGTAAGGAATGATAATTGCACACTAAAAGAATGAAAACACACTTCAACAACATTCAGCAATATTTTCTTTCAGTGCTTTTTTTTCAGACGTGCTTCTTTCATTTTAATGTAAAATGAGTACTGAAAAGAACAGATAAAGCCTCCTTCAAACAGGTAAGAAGAGAGGTTAACATTTCTATTCTCTATTCATTTAAAAGACATCGCCATAAGATGTAAATCTTATCCTGTAGCTAAAGATTCAAAACAAGAAAAATAGAATTTTACATGCTATCATGACCATTTTCATAGAGTGACAAGAAAGACATTGCTTCTTATGAGAAACCTGCCTCCCAGTGCTATGACGTTGCCAAGCCCCTTCATTGTTTTCAAACCTTTTTTTTTATTTTGCCAATACTACACCTGTACCATAAAGGCAGATGTAACACCCTTTCCAACAGAGCCTAAGTTAAATAAACAAATCATGTCTTCCTGTATATTAAGAAAGCAAAGTAAGCCTAACATGCCCATAAGTCCAGACAAATTCCATTAAAACTCACTTGAATCCAAATATGGTATACTTAAACAGACTTTAAGCTACACAATTGTAGAAAATTCCATTGCATTTAAAACATTGTTTGGGAAAACAATTTGATTTTTTTTACCACCAATAGAATGCATAATTGCTCAAATTATTAACTCTTCTACATGCATTCCCTAAAGTTGTGCTTTATTAAAGATTCTGACATGTAACATTAATGAGAAAAAATTAAAGCTGTTTATTTTTTTATCAGAAATCATGCTTCCTGCAATCTCTTTTGCTATCCAGCAAGCATCCCGGCACAGGGGGCAAAAGTGAAGGAAGTTGTAAGGGAGTGCCTGTCTAGTGCTTTATTTCATATCAATACATGATCGAAACAGAACACAAAATTGCTGCATAGAAACTAAATGTGCATTTCAAGTTAAACATTTAACGTTCTAAAACACTAAATAAAAGATTCCTGGAGGTTTGATACTCAATGGTATGCAGGTGTGAAAATTAAATGTCATTATCAAGATCTGAACATTTGCGAATGACCCAGTGGCTTTGTATTTTTGCATTCCGAACTTGAGCATGCACTGAAGGTCTGTTATTTACCCCTGGAATGATGGAGATAAAACAAGTTGATATAATCAGGTGATAAAATACAGTTACAGCCAATGATTTGATTCCACAGTGTAGTGTTACTATAATGTACAGAAGTGCTAAGGTTCAAATGATAGACTGAGCTAAATGCCAATGATAATTATATCTAACCTATTTTGATAAATATAACCATAAACTAATCTATCTTCATAAGTAACTTGTTCATTATGCTATGTTATATCACTCTCCTCTCTCTGTCTCTCTCTCTGTCTCTCTCTCTGTCTCTCTGTCTCTGTCTCTCTCTCTCTCTCTCTCTCTCTCTCTCTCTGTGTGTGTGTGTGTGTTGAATGCATATAAATGTGCAGGTGCCTGTGCTGATGGGTGGACCTGAGGATACCAGAGCAGGACATTGGGTGTCTCTCATTGACCCAAACGCTCACCCTGGCAGATAGGCTGACTCTCAGGAACTACCTGTGTCTGACCCTCAATACTGAGACTATAGTTGTGTGCAGCCATATCAGGACCCTACGGATTCTGACTCAGACCCTTCTGCTCATGCACTGAGTCATCTCTCTATGCCCATTCGTTGATTTTAAAGAGATGTCTGACTTGAGCTACTAAAATGCTCTCTCAATAGAAGCAACAGTGAACTTGCCTTGAAACTGTATTAATTACAGCGTACTTCTGAAGCCAGTCAAAGATCCAGGAAGTGTATTTACTTCTGAAATACCCCTTTCCCAGCAATCGGTTTAAATGTGTCATTCTTTGTATAATATGTGTCATGAATTGTATATTGGTAAAATAATGATAACTTCAACATGTGACCTTTGGAGGTACACATATCAATCCATATCACAATCAAACAAGCCATCTCAAGTCAGAATTGTGGATTACTGCACTTTTCATAATAACAACATTAAAGACAGGAAGGTTCAAATTCTCAAATTAAAGGTTGGTTTCAGTTGTGAAGCTCGCCCACTTTTGTTCAGTTATTCATTGCTCTGTCCCACTGATCACATTTTCAGGCTTTCAGTCTTCTAGAAGAAGTCCACTTCCACTGTGGATAATAAGAACTACCCTCTAATTACCATCAAGTACAACAGCTACACTGCAATCCTGTCTGTTTTCAAATAAAATCAGTATGAGGCCAGTGCACTGACTTCATCCATGGGTTGGGGCTAGAGTATGAAAATGGAAAGGATATTCTGAGTCAATGGCCTAGGGACCATTAGAGAGTACTTAATCCTACAACACTTGTGCGCACCTCACCTTTATTGAGCTCATGGCCACAGGGAGTGGGACATGTGCTATTCCCTGGCTTAATGAGCAAATATCTAGGTGTTATTCAGAGGCATTCTTTCTGTAATAAAGCACACAATGAAGTTTCACCTAAGTTGTGTATATTCATAGTTTCCTGTGGGTATCAGGGCAGTTGATCACAAACTTTGATAATGAGAGAGTAGGTCACTCTTTCCTAGTTCTGGATGTCAGAGGTCTGAGGCTATGCTCCTTCTGAAGGCTCTAGGGGAGGATCTTTCCTCCCTCATCTACCTTCTGGTGACTCCTGGCATTTTTTTAATGTGCAGGCATTTCTTGAATAGTTGGATCTGCTTTACATGCTACCATAGTTGGAATGTTTGTCCCCTACCAAATTCATGATGATATTTAATTGTACTCAAACAATATTAACAGATGGGACTGACAGAAAGAGAGAGAGAGAGAGAGAGAGAGAGAGAGAGAGAGAGAGAGAGAGAGAGAGAGAGAGAGAGAGAGCTCATGTAGCTGAAGCTGACTTCAGCCATGTAGCCAAGGATGACTTTGAACTTCTTATCTCCTTGTCTCAATTTCCTGGGTGCTGGGATTACAGGTACATGCCACCAGATATGGTTTATGTCATATTGTAAATTCAACCCACGGCCTGTTTGCTAGACAAGTGTTTTAGAAATAGAGCTGAAGAGTGGAACTTTGAAGGTTCCAAGTGTATGGGCAGGATTGATGGCATTACCAAAATGCAAAGTACCACTTGCTGTCACTGGTTCTCAACCTGTGGGTCATGACACCCTTTCACAGGGGTCACCTAAGACCATCAGAAAATACAAATATTTACGTTATGGCTCATAACAGTAGCTAAATTACAGTTGTGAAGTAGCAACGAAAATAATCTTCTGGTTGGGGGGTTTTCACAGCATGAAGAACTTTATTTAAAGGGTGACAGCATTAGGAAGATTGAGAACCACTGCTCTTGGCATTGTTTCTGCCAGGTTATGATGCAACAAGAAGACCTCTTTCTATCTTCCAGACCTAGATCTTGGACATTCCAGCCTCCAGAACTGTGAGTAATACATTTGTGTCCATCTCAAAGTACCCAGCTCAGTTTATCCCATTTTGTGAGTGTAAAATGAACTCAGACACAAGCCTTCTTTGTGTGCATCTTTTCTGTTTTCTGCCTGTTGTAAGAATGCTTGTCTTTGGACAAGATATAAAGCCCACATGGATAAACCAGAAGACATTCATTCCAGGATCTTTAAGACTCTTCCTGCCCCACCCCACCCCCACACAATCACATTTATAGGGCTTAGGACATTTGTGAGGACTACTATGCCAATCATTCCTCAACTGCTTAGGAATGTCTTTTACATTTAAAATATCTTAAATGTGGTGATATATTAGTATTTTAGAGAAGTATGTAATTGAGAGAAAATGGAAACTGAAGGTAGTCATTACAGAGCTCAATCCACAGAAACACAGTGTGTTGACATTCTGCAGGTTTCACCAGTTCTGCTGAGTCTGCTTTACATCCTGGCTGTCTGCTGGCTCATTCCCTCCCACCTCTTCTCTTCAAGACAAGGTTGTTCTCCTTGTACCTGACAATCGTAACCTATTCTGTTGAATTCTGAGGCCCTGATTTACTTCATTGTTCTGTCTATCCTTTGAGTTTTAGCCTTCATCACTTTTCTAGGAAAGGTAATTTTCCAGTAAATTTCATGTGTTTTAATATGCTTAGAGCCATGGTAGCCATGCTGGCATAAATAAAACCCTCAATAACATGAACCTAAGGACTGTCTCTTTAGACTACGTGGTATCCAGATGTCAGTTTCACAGTATCCCATTATTACATGTTTATCTCATCCTGGAAACTATCTTGGAAACATAGGATACTTAACAGTATCCTTCCGCATTTCATGAGAATGAATCATTGATGACTTACAAAAATCAGAAGGATATAATGGTTCAAAAATTATCAGGGGAAGACTGGACACTGCTTAAAAGCCAGGTGTAATTATGTAGATTCAGCTGGCTTTACCAGCCCTTGGCTGAGGCTTTCTGATGTTACACAGAATACATTTCTTGACGAGTGAGCAAAGAGAAAATGATTATTAAGGAGGTAGTGCCCTTCAGAGTTGTTGGGGAAGCTACAATCTAAATTACAATTTTGGAACCGAATAAATTATGCAAACTACTCGTTGCTGGGGGGAAAAACGTGCAAATGAACAAGGAAATCAACAAACAGAATTAAAGCACTCTGCTAAGCTGGTAGAAAGAGCAGTGGACATGTCTGTCTCTATCAGGACTGCTCTACATGTGAGAAAGGCTGACCTGGTACTGAGTATTAAAGTCTTTAATAGAAAAGTAAAGCATATCCGCCTGCTATGGGAACGTTTACCTTTTAAGGTTCTGTTCTCTTATAAAATATATGCTTAATATTTTTCTTAAGCAAATATGTATTTTTAAGTACATATATATCTTTTCTTAAGCAAATACATATGACTCTTAATATAAATGAAAACATAATTTATAACTGAAATGATAATCTTCATCATATTTTCTTTCTCGAGCATTTGAGAAATGCTTGGGGACATGTTCTATTAACATTATACACAAATCTATTATAAATTTACCCTAAAATCTAGGGGGGGTTTCCCTGCATCACTACTGCCATAACTCGTAGGGAAACATGTTAGGATGATATCTGAGGGACTTCCAATTGTACTCAAAGCAACAGCTGAAGATTTTTCAATGACCTTCAAGGCCTTGCATGAGCCCCAATCATCCATCCCTTAATTGTCCTGTTTATGTCTGCGGGTCCAGCCTCCAAGCCCATTTGCTACTCTCCTGGAACACATTCCTCATTCAGAACCTTTCCACTTCCTACTTCCTCAGTCAGGGACACTCTTTAAATCAATAAATGTCTGCTGCCATCATCGAGGCAAATGGATATTTCAATGTTTTCTACCCAAATCAGTATAGCCATATTAACATATTTGAGGCACTAGGCAGGTTCCAAATGCAGTGGTATCTGTAACTCATCTTTCCAACTGCTTTGCAAATCCTAGGACAAAGGGAGTGGCATCGTGTCTTTTGAGGTTTTGTCAATGGTACAAAATATTCTAAACAGGGAACTGGGAGGTTTCAGTCTCTCTACTGAGCACTGTCAACCACTTGAAAATTTGGTAAAGGAATTTTAAAAACAGCTATCTCTGCTCTGGGTTCCCCATTTTCGACATATAGAGATTCATTGTTTAACAAGCGTTTATATAGCGCCACCCCAGTGCAAACCACTACTCTTAGTATATTTTCTCTTTTTAGCGTATTTCTTTTTAATGGGGACCCTTGAGTTTGCAGATTATCAAGCACTTAGAATAATTGGGACTTAAATCTTCTGCCACAAGAAATCCTGTGTACAAACAGTCTCCTCTCCATCCTGACTGAAATTCATCATCTATCAAAAAAAAATTTTTTTTAAACTTTCTTCTGGAATACATTGATGGCTTTACCAGAAATGCCATTGTTTGAAATTGTCATGGAAGCTCTGGGACAGTTACAAGAGGGAACCTCACAACTATCACACACACACACACACACACACACACACACACACACACACACACACACTCTTGCATGCACGTGCTTGAGCAGACCAGTGACTTGCTTTAATCAAAAGGCTATGTCAAAAGCTACTGGATGTCACCCAGTGACATTCCTTTATTGCAAAGTGTGTAGAGACCCTTCTCTTGCTGTGTTGTTCTGTTATGCATTGTTATGCTATATATGCTGATTTGTAGATTCATTTTAATAGGAGTTTTGCAATAGCAACTTGCTCTCTCTGGTGGCTTTGAAGAAGCAGCAGCCATGAGTCCAGTATTGCAAAGAGCAACCTGAGTGGGCTGGGAACCAGAACTTTCCCCCAGCAAGACCTTCTGACATGAACTCTGCACTGCTAACCCTTAGATTTCAACCTTAGGTGGGTCTAGCTATCTGTGCTTAGATCCTTGGCTCATGAAAACTGTGAAATAATTAATATTGTTTTAATCTGCCAAGTTTGTGGTAATTTGCTATGCAGCATAGAGAATGAATATATTTCTGTTTGGCAGTGTTTCAGATCTGAAAAATTAAGAACAAGGAGCAGATGAGTTACTGGTCCTTGAAAATGTCAGTGTCATTGTTATATTTCCTATGTTCTTTTCTCTTTTTGTTGTTTTGGAAAAAAAAACCAAACAACAATAATAACAAAACATCCTACCCAAACTGGTTAACAGATAAAAATAGAATTAATTAGAAAGATTCTGGGAGGCTGTTGGAATAGAAGTTTATATTTTCCGAAGCAAAGAGATATTAAGAGATAGCTAAAAAGATTTGACATTTGTGTTTTAATTGAAGCCAATAACCTTTGCATGTGTGGGCACTGAGTATACATAGTCTGAAAGAAATAAGAATAAAATCAAATTTCATAAAAGTAATAATATACAATAACCTAAAAATTCATTATGCATGACAATGTATGTCCCAATAAGTACATATTGGTTGACATGAGCCAACATGACCAATATTTAAAAATATAAAAGTGACTAAAAATGAGATTTTTGTGAAAATCATAATTTATCTCACATTTCAACATTTTAATTTGTGAATCAAATCATTTAATTACATTTTTCTTGGACATCAACTGTCTCCAGGTTACAGTACAGACCACAGATTATGACATATATAGCAAATAATCTATGGTAAAGTTGATTATTTTTAGTGAGTCAAGAAATGGCAGTGCCACATAGGAGTATATCGGCATAGATAATAAAGGGAGGTCTCATGTTATTTTATATAAAATAAAGAATGTGTGTGCATATATATGGACACATAAAGAGAAGCTGTATGATTTAAACCTTCAACAATAAATTAGGAATGAAAAGAGCTTTTCTAAACAAGAGATAAAGTTCAGAATCCTTCCAAAAAGAATTTTTATGTTTTGTAAAGGTTGCTACATGGAGTTTTTTAAAGTTCTGCATGTTTAGTGTGCATGGCTCTTTGATGTAAAGAGCCAATACAAACTAATAAGAAGAACGTTGAATAAAATGGGCAACAGACAAGAAAATGTAGATTTTGGTCACACCAAAGAAAGGCATATGAAGCGGGTTAAACAAAGTAAATTAAAACAATGATTAGTTATTTATTATTAGTGCTTAATTATTTTTCATCTACTGTTTCACAAGGATTCAAGTATTAACTCTCTAAATGTCAGGAAGAAGAGACAATTTCACATGCTGTCTGTGAGAATATGAATTTATCCTGTAGGCATATTTAAGTAACTGGAGATTTCTAAAGGGTATGCTTTGTGAGTGAGGTATTTTTGTTAATAGTGTTCACAGAGAGAGAGTGAGAGACATACTTCCCCAACATTCTTTTGCTCCATTAAAAATAGAGTAGCTAAATATAGTTGATAAGTATAAATAATGAAATAATACTGGAAACACTCATACCTATCACTATGAATAAATATCTAATGAGTACTGTTAAGGGGGAAAGTTACATAGTATGTATAATCCTATTTGGATTTTAAAAAAGAAAATACAATCTATTGCCTACTCTCCACATTGCTATGATAAAACACTTGAAAGAAACAACTTAAGTGGGGAGATGTTTTTTTCTGGCTCACAGTTTTGAAAGGATATCTTTTATCACAGTGAGCAAGGCATGCTGGTAGGACCACAAGGTTACCTATTTATCACAGCTTGGAGGATCAGGAAACAGAGATGGGAAAGGGAGCAAGCCTTGGCTACAAAACCTCAGGGCCCCCTCTCTAGAGATCTACTCCACCTAGCTACATCCCACTTCCTAACTATGCCTCAGTTTCCCAATCACTACCAGCAGGTGAAAACCAAGTGTTCAAATACATGTGCCCGGAGAGCACATTTTAATGCTGAGTCCACAACAAATGTTCTATACAAAAATAAGATAATACTTTTTGTTTGTGAATAGCAATAAGGAGGAGAAGATAAATGTCACAATTTTAATGTGTTTTCCATCATTTACAAGATAATAGTAAACTTAGGTCAATCTCTTCATAGTAGATACAAGTCTGTACACAAGAATTTCTTCAATTTCTTGAGTTTCAATGAATTACTCTTTCCGGTTTAATCAATGAACGAGAAAAGGACTTAAAAAGAGTGGTACTAATGTTTGACTTCAAAATGGCCAGTTAAGTTATGGCCAGGTTGTCCCAAAAGGACAAGCCCAATTTTTACATTTGCTGCAGTATTGGTTCCATGTGCTCACTATATCCAAAGAGCAAATATTTGCAACATGCAAATAACCCAAGAATTGCCTGAAGCAACTTGCACACACCCAGCTGCTCCATCATCAAACCGACACCTAACTGTGCAGATACTGCTGTTGTTTATCGTCTCTGGCATGAAGCCAAGGCCCTTCCTCCAAAGGAATAGACAAGAGATAAATTGTCTAGCTGGCCCAGCCTCACCATCTTTAGATTCTTTGCTGTGAACACTCACAGTACAATGAACACAAGGTGATTGGGGGACATAAGTCACAGCTGACAGCAAGACCCCCAATTGAAAAATTGGACCAGTTTTTGTTTTTTCAGTAGGTTCTGTATGTAGCTACCACATTCAAACACATATTAGACCATATATCAAAATTGAAAAAAAAAAGAATGTTTTATTTTCAGCAAAACTGCTCTTTCTGAATGAACAGGACTAAGTGTTCCTGCTCGAGCAACATCAGACAGCAGGAAAATACATTTGTTTAATTATAGCCTTTCAAGAGAACAGTACATTCTTACGTTGTAACTTTCTACAGGAGACCTTAGGATACATATCAGGGCCTTCCCTGAGTGAGGTAGAATTCTGGTGGTTACATTGTTATTGCAAGATTATCTGCAGGGAAAACAAGTTTGTTTCTAGAGTTATCACACATACAAAAAGACCAAGGCAGGAATCAGAACACCAAGATTTCTAGGTCATTTTCTAAACAGGGTCATTTTACTTTCAAAGACCTATGGGAGCAGTCACAGTACAAATGAAACTTATACATGTTTGTATGCGCTAGCACTTTCTCAATGTAGGATTGAATTAAGTGCCATAGTCATTTCATAATACTGTCTTGACTGGTAAGATATTTGCTTCTAATTCAGAACTGTTTTTTTAAAAAAGTGATTTTAAAATTTTTGACATAGTAATTGTATTATTTGTGTGGTATGTGGTGACATTTCAATACATGTATAAAATGTGTAATGATCAAATTGGGTTAATTGGCATGTCAGTCACATAAGGCATTTATCATTTCTTTGTTGAGAACCTTCCAAATCTCTGCTAACTGCTTTAAAATATTCAGCCATAGTTATTCTACTGTGCTGTGGGACTGCAAGTTGTTTCTCCATCCGGTTTCTCTACTGCATCCATCAAGCAAGTTCTCTCTATCCCCCTTCCACCCCCACCCTTCCTTGGCACTAATAAACACTGTTTTTTCCACTTCCACAGCCAACATTCTCAATCCACCTGTGACTGAGAACATACAGTGAGTGTCCCTCTGTGTGTGGCTTACTTCCCTTAGCAAAATGTCTTCCAATTTAAAGATTAATTGTCTTTAAATCCATGCATATATGTGTATTTGTGTCTTTGGAAGCCAAAAAAGGGGAGGGGGGGTCAAATCCTCTGGAGATGACGTTGCAGGTGGTTGTGAGTGACCTAATGTGGACACTTGGAACTCTACTCAAGTCCTCTGGGAGAGCAGTAAGTACTCTTAATAGCTGAGCTATCGCTTCAGCCCTTTGTATTCCAATTGAAACCATAACTTTTTAAATTTTAAACTATTATCTTTAAAAGTTCATCTGAGCTTGCAAGATGGCTCAGCTGGTGAAGGCTCTCAACACTAAGACTGATAACCTAGATTGGATCCACTGGAACCTTCAGAGTAGAAAGGCAGAACTGACTCCCACAAGTTACCCTCTGACCTCCAGATATCCACTGTAGCATGCACACGTGCACACACACACACACACACACACACACACACACACACACACACACACACACATTAAATGTAAAAAGTTCATCTTTAAAAGAGTAACTAGACACTAATATCAAAAATAGATCTGGGCTCACACATTAATTTTCATACAATATAGCTCACAGTAGATCATAGACTTAAACAGTGGTACAAAAGTCTCAGGAGAAAATTTAGATGACCTACCATGTGTTGACGACTTTTTAGATACAACACCAAAGCATAGCCTATGAAATGAATAATTTTTATAGTGGACTTCATTAATATTAAACACTTGTATTTTTGTGAAAAACAATGTCAAAAGAATTAGACAAACAATGACTAGAAGAGAATACTTGATAAGCACTGGTTATCCAACTACATACTGAGCTCTTAACAGAATTTAACAAGCCGATTTAAAAATAAGTAAAAGGCATTTTACCAAAGAACATATAGATATTTCAAGTGTACATCTGAAAAGATGTTCAGCATCTATATAGGTCACTAGAGAATTACAAATTAAAACAACAATGAGGTACCGCTACACATCTGCATGAATGGCCCAAAGCCAGAACACAGACACTGCCAAAAGCTGATGGGGATGTAGAGCAATGGGAACTCCCATTCATGACTGCTGGGAATACAAAATGCATGTCCATTTTGGAAGATGATTTGGCAATTTGTTATAAAACCAAACATACTCTTAATATATGATCCAATAATCACATTCCTTGGCATCAGAGTCAGTTTTTGTCAATTTGACACAAATGTGGACATCCTTGGGAAGAGGGAATCTCAACTGAGAAATTGCTTTCATCAGATTGTACTTTGGGCACCGTGAGGCATTTCCTAGTTTCTCATTGATTTTTATGCCCACTATGGGCAGTGCTATCCTTAGGCAGGTGGTCTGGTTTCTACAAGAAAGCAAGCTGAACAAACCAAGGGAATCAATGTAGTGAGCAACACCCCTCCATGGTCTCTGCTTCAGCTACTACCTCCAGATTCCTGCCTTAAGCTCTTGACCTGGCTTCCCTTGATGATGGACTCTAACCTGTGAGATGTGATAAAACCTACCTCCCTCAAGTTGGTTTTCACCAGTGTTTTATCACAACAACAAATGGGAGACTAGGACACTTTGTATTCAAACAAATGAGCTGAAACTGACATCAACCAAAAAAACCTGTATATGCATGATGGTAGCAGCTTGAATCATAACTGCCAAGATGTGAAAGCAACCAAGAGATCCTTTGATTGATGAACAAGTAAGTAGACTGTGGTTTATCTGCACCATGGAATAATTTTGAAGGGTAAGAAGAAGAGAGCTACAAAATAATGCAAAGACATGAAGGAAACATACATACATATAACTAAGTAAAAAAGAGATAATTTGAGAAGGTGATACCCTATATAAGTCAGTGTTTATGACACTCTGGAAAAGAAAAAAAGCATAGAGACAATTCAAGGATCAGGAAAGAATATGAAATGAATAGGAAGACCACAGAGGATTTTTAGGGAAGCCTGTTACTACATCATATGATGCCATGGTGGTGCACACATGTCATTCTGTATTTGTTCAAACCTGTGCTTTAGTATAAGCTGTGGTCTTTGGAGATAAGGAAGGTTCAACAAATGAAGCACATTGGTTTGGGGGGAGTGCCAAGTGTGTCAGGTTGTAGTATGAACTCAGTGCTTTTAGCTCAGTCTTGCTCTAAGCCTGAAACTTTTCTAAAGACTAAAGTTGGTTATTTTTTTTTGAGTCAAATATACCAAAATGTTATTTGTGTCTATGCCCAGGTAATTTAGAAAATAAAATATAAATGTTTAAGTAAAATATAGATATCCAGTTCCAGGCATTCACCACCAAATAGAAGCAATCTAAATAATCTTACTTTGGAGACTTCAAGGAAGCATTGTCTCCAAACCAGTGTTTGAGACAAAGAAAGAACTCAAAAAATCGTTTTGGGTAGTTAAGGTACTGTGGTAGTAAATACTATCAGCTTGGGGGGTTCCAGGGTCACTTAAAATACTAGCTTCTAGGTGTGTCTGTAAGAATTATCTAGATCATATTAATGGAGATGAGAAGGTTCATCCTAAATGTGGGTAGCACAAATTCCAGCTGGGGTCCTACATTGCACAAAAAAGAGAAAGACAGTCAAGAGCCAGCATTCACTCTCTCCTGACTACAAATGCAATGTGACCACATGCGGCTCCTGCCATCACACATCCTCCACTAGGAGGGACTGTACCCTCAACCCATGAGCCACAATAAACCCTCCTGTCCTTGAGATACTTTTGACAGATATTTTGTTACTTAAGTAAGGAAAGTAACTGATACTGGTACATCTTCCTTATGGGTGGATGTGGATGAGCATTAGCTGAAATTTAGTTCCTGTGAGGGTCTCACTGAGGTGGGCTTGGGGAAGGGGTCCAGACTCAGAGACAAATCACCTCAGCTCCTTGTTTTAAAGGCTGATCCATACCAGTGTAGTTCTGGCTTATTTCTTTCACAAAACATTCTTTTCATATATTAATTTCAATTTTCCAGTATACGTGGCATCGTTCCACAATAGAGACAGATTCATAACCCTGGCAACAGAACAAATATGATCTAAGAAAGGATTGCAGAATAAAGACAGACTCGTAGGGCTTCCATCATTTTTTGTTCCTCTTCTACCCAATCTGTCTCTTAATGATGTCTTTGGGAGGGTCTGCTCTTTACGAGAAGCCCAACCAACATTAATCAGATGGTCTCATTTTCAGAAAGCAAAATTTAAACCCCCTCACTGAAGTTATTTTGGACATGTATCCAAGGTTTTCATCTTCCTCTTGTCACACAGATTTTTCTGGACAAAAAGAAAAAAAAACTTGAACTTCTAGAAGGTGAAAATACATTAGATCTGCAGCCCTGTTGACTGCCTCTCAGAGGTCGGCCAGCACCACACTGCTCACTTGGGAAGTGTGTAATGCCACATGGTGTACGTGGCACATTTCACGGGTTGTTCCCAGCAATGAATAACATCACAGAGAACACTCCAGATGAATGTGAGCTGCAGCCCAATGCTTCCTTAATTTGAATCTCATTATCTCAGGGCTTCTCTTTCTTGTGGTAGAACAGCACAGGGCTCTTTTGGGTACCTTTACAATACACTTCTCTTTGGAATATGTTCCTGCCTTTGGCAGCACACCAAACATGCAAGCAACACCACCATGGCACTCATGTGCAGCAGTACAACATTTTAAGTTAAAGTTCCCCACCCTACTCCACTCCCCCCCACACACACCCTGTGCAGTGGGACATACTCACCCCAGGTCATATAGACGCAATTGTCACTGATTTGCACCAGTACTCACACAACCTTCACAGGCTTTCTCTAAAGGCTCCATTATGATAACATGCAGTATTGCTCCAAGATAGACAGGTGCCAGTCACATAGGAATACAGCCCAAACTTCCTCATTTAGTACTTGGAGGATTCATTCCCAACTTTGTGGCTGATAGTAAGTCAAATGCTGAAAATTCACTTGATTTTTAAAAATACCCCTAAAGGAAAATGTGCACTGGGTACTAGAAATACATTCTTGGACATATTTTTTCTTAGGTGAAAAAAAATTCTTCCCTGTCAGTAGGCTGACATGGTTCATTTCTATTTTTCTTCCCAGGCAGATGTCTAAAGAGGGAGATATGAACGATATTAGAATTAGGGAATTGTCTAGAAACACCATGTCATCCCCAATTGCCTTCACCTTCTGTGATTATTGAGTGCGTGTCTTAGACTCAGAAACCAGACTTTGCTCAATCAAGGTGCACAGAAATCAGTCCCCTTCTTCTCCACCATCATCCTTTGCTGTCTTTGATATATCCACACCATGACCCTTAGAACCTATGAACCTCAAAAGGGACTTTGCAGACTTGCAGATGTGACTAAAATGAAGATTTTGAGGCAAGAATTTTTCATGGATTATTTTAAAAATCAGGGATAATCCCGGAGTTCATGAAAGGGAGACAGGAAGCCTGAGCTAGAGGAAGGAGATACAGTGTATTTCCTATTGCTTTGGTAAGACATCATGGCCAAGGCAACTTCTAAAAGAAAGCATTTCACTGGGCCTATGGCACCGGATGGCTAGTTAGAGTCCATGACAGCGGAGCAGAGGCATGGCAGCAGGAACAGCTGAGAGGGTCTACCTCAAACTGCAAATGAGGGGCAGTAGACACTCTGGGGACACTTTTGAATCTCAAAACCCACTCAGTGACACATCTCCTCCAACAAAAAGCAGATCTCCTAATCCTTCCCAAACAGTTTTGCCAACTGTGGACCAAATATTCAAACATATGAGCCTATGGGGGCCTTTCACATTCAAATCAGCATAAATAGCGACTGGATTGGAGGTCTTTGACTAGAAGATTCTGCACTCCTGGCATAGAGTAAAGGGCCATGCCCATGGAAGTGTGAGGGAAAGTCAAGAGATGCTTCTCTTGAGTCTGGTAAAGAGGCCACTCTGCCTGCTGATTTTGGATTTCAGATCTTGAGAATTATATAATACATTGGTATTGTCTTAAGCCACTAAATCCATAGAAATTTAGTACTATAATAAGAAACTATGACACTTTACCAGACACTATACCTGATTCTTAGCACAATGACTGATCAATTTGATTTTTAATTGGCTGTTTCTTTGTTTTGTTTTTTCCTATTTTGTTATTTTATTATTTGTTTCTTCATTTTTTATTTGTATTAGAAACAAGATTTATTACATGCCAATTCCAATTCCCTCTCCCTTCCCTCCTCTCCTGCCCCCCCCCAACTATCCCTACTTATCCCATACTCTTCCTGCTTCCCATGGAGGGTGAGACCTTCCATAGGGTGTCTTCCATGTCTGTCATATCTTTTGGAATAGGGCCTAGGCCCATCCAGTATGTCTAGGCTCAGGGAGTATCCTTCTATGTGGGATGGGCTCCCAAAGTCCATTCCTATGCTAGGGATAAGTACTGATATACTATAAGGGGCCCCATAGATTTCTGAGGTCTCCTCACTGACACCCACATTCGTGGAGTCTGGAGCAGTCCCATGCTGGTTTCCCAGCTATCAGTCTGGGGACCAAGAGCTCTCCCTCATTCAGGTCAGCTGTTTCTGTGGGTTTCACCAGCCTGGTCTGGACCCCTGTGCTCTTCACTCCTCATTCTCTGCAATTGGCTGTTTCTTTGAATTTATATCCTATCATTCCTCTTTGAAATCTTGCTGTTTTGGCCACATTGGTTTACAAGCTGTTCCTCAAGTGAGCAAAGCATGCTCTACTAACCCACATTCTGTGGCTATCACAGAATACTGGATACCAATGACTTAAAATGGAAAAGAAAAGATATTTGGCTGCCTATACTAAAAGTGGGGAACTCTAAGGTCATTGGGTCTTTACCCCATATCAGCTCTAGTCAGGTGAGATTGTGTCAAAGAAAAGCTAGATTGTCCGGCTTGCTTTATAACAACCCACCATCAGGGTATGGTATTTGAGGAAGGTATTTATCCCTTTTAAAACTCATCCCTTAAGGACTCCTCATATTCAAGCATCCACAATAGCTATGCAATTTCCTCATAATTTTTGTAGAGCCCAAATCTTATTGAAACACAGCAGTCAGAACCATGTCATCCTGCTCCCCACTCTGTGATATCCACACAGCCTTCTCCTACACTTCAATTGTCTGCATTTTCTCAATGCATCCGCCCTCCCAAAGATAGCAGCCCTGCCACATCCTTACACTGCATCACATTAGCTTCTGTACAGCTACTTTGTATGTTTGGGGATTATCAATCTTCCCTGATGGTCTCGGCCATATTCCCAGAACCCTGGCCATCCTTGCAAGACAAGTCGCTGTGTACAACATTTTAAAATACAGTTCTAAGCACAATGGTATCCAGCTCCTTATACTGTATGTCTTGACAGATGGGGTCGCGTAACTGAATTCAGGGAATGTGAAAAAGTGGTAAGCAAGAAAACATACAATGAGGAAAGTAATCCAAAATCAAACTCATTATAAATCTGAGGTGTTATTAATAACGCTCAACAATGTGGAGTTGCAAGAGTTCACTGCATCCTTGATTTTGAACGCAAGGCATAGATAGTTTAAGAACTATGCTTTCATGCCACACAGTACCAATGAACAGGGCCTGAAACGTGCTGGCTCAGATTCCAGACTACTGTTTTTGAGTTGCAGTGTCTTTAGTGTACATACAAAGTATTCTGCTTTTGTAGAAACAAAATGGTTTGATTACAGAAAACAAAGGCTTTCATCATGTCTTTACCCTCATTCCACAACATGTAGGTATCAAATATCTTTGCATTATATTGTTAGAATGCTTTACTTAAAAAAATTACTATTTGAATTGCTAGCTTGAGTTTCACATAAAACCGGTCAATGAATTTTGGCTTTGGATTTGCACAGGATTTCCAACAATTTCTGAAATAGTTCTAAATATACTTCTGCCATTTTGTACTTTGTATTTCTGAGAAGTGGCATTCTCAGCACTGACGATTATAAAATCAAAATATTGATCAACTCTATAAAGTGTTGAAGATGCACTACATCCAACAGTATGAAATATTCAGCCAAGAGTTAACTCTTTGTAGAAAAACATATAACTGCAACCATCTCATTAGTCTGCAAATTTGCTTTTGTCTTTAACGAACAGTCAAGTTTTATGTACAGCAAGGAATTGTTTTAGAATAAATTTGATTCTTATTTAAATACCATTAAATGTTTGATATTTATTTTGAAAGAGGGTCTCACTTTGTACTCTTGGCTAGCCCGGCACATACAGAAATCCACAGGTTTCTGCCCCCCAAGTTCAGGATTGAAGACATGTGACATCACATCTGGCTTTGAATATTTGATTTGTATACCGATTTTATGCATCTATATGCCTGAGGGTACATAAAAATTTCTTAGACAAAAAGGGGGTGCAAATGGAAATTATTTGAAAGCCCTATTATAGAGGATTGGTCTTGTAAGACATGCTGGGATCATCTACATTTCTCCGGAAATTAACAAGCTTTAGATCTTTTCTGTCCTAAAATGTCTAATCTTTGTAATCCTATGGAGTTATGAGAAAAATAAGTAGCAACTTCCACTGGAAATTGAGAAGTATATCTTTCACTTTTTATAGAATTTTACTTCTGGTGAGATAACAGACCAAAGGTCCTGTATAGACCTAACAGTTGAGTTTTGAAATCTAGGTTTCATTGCTCTCTCAATAGGAGAATACATACTCTTTTCTCACTCTCTGCATTTATCTATATGATTTCTCAATGTATATTTAACAGAAATTTAACTAGTAAAGATTTATGAAACTATCTTATAAGCAAACTCTTCAACATCTCACAGGGCTTTGAAGAATGGGCACATGATAGATAATGGCTTGAAATAATTAATTTGCTGTAAGACAAAAGTCATCTGGAGGATAATAAATAAGATGAAAGTTATCTGTAGGATAACAAATGCTAAAAACTGAAAAGACATCCACATATCCCTCCTTTAAACAATGTAATAATGGTTGTCATGACCTTCAAAGTCAAGTACAAGTAAACAAACCTGAAACAAACTTTTTGTACTTCACTGTCTCTAAAAAGCTTGCCATGACATCTTGAAAGCTGCCATCAAAGATGTAGGAGAGAAAATATAAAAATGGCCAAAGACACGTGGAAAGAAGCCCATCTATCTAGGTTTGACTTAAGGAGAAAGAAAACCAAGATCGTAACAAGATACTGAGTCACATCCACTAGGATGGCTGCTGTGAAAAAAGGGACAATAACAAGTACAAAGATGTGGATTAATGACAATTATCACTGGTTGAAAAAAAATATGATGCAGGAATGTCACACCTAGTTATATACACCTGAAACAAAGTGCTCAAACAAACACATGTACACAAAACAAATGTTCACAGCAGCATGAACACCCTATCGCTACTGGTGGAAAACAAATCAAATGCCTATCCACAGGTGAATGGAGAATCAAACTGTGGACTGCTCCTACAATAGGTAGTTGGCCATAAAAAGGTGTGAGGGCACTGCCACACGTTGAAATATGGTAACCTAAAGAAGCTAGACACAAAAGGCCATGTACTCACTGATTCTATTTATAGGAAACATCCAGAAAAGGATGACAGAGAGATGACTGGTGTTAGCCAGGATGGCAGGGAGGGAGATGGGTTGGACTTTATAGTAAGAGTTTTTAAACAAATACTGAAGATGTTTTGAAATCATATGGAACCAGTGGTTGTTAAACACTCTGAATATTCCAAACACTATTGAATTTTACCATGGTTAATCTTACATTATGTGAATTGTATTTCAACTTTTTAAACTAATAATTAAAAAACCCATTAGCAAAGATTTTGAATAATCCAAAGCTACTTAAACAGTAGCATAACATATTACCCATGGCTAAGCATTCAATGATTATTTATGAAATTGAATATAGAAATATTCATGTCCTGCAAGTAGATTTATTTTCTGGAAATAGAATCACTGTGAGTCAAGACACCTAAATAAGATAGCTTATCAAACTGAGCAATGCCATCTCAAGTTTGAAATTAAAAGCCTGCCACCAGGCTTACATTTGTTCTAGCAAACTTGATTGCATTCTGAAACTACTCCAGCCCAACGTCACTTCCCTAGGGAACATTCCTATATTTCACACTTCCTTCCACTCCTGACATCCAAATACTTTCCGTTCTCTTCTTTATCTGCTTTCCTAGGACAGGTCTGAGTATTTGCTCCTAAAAGGCAAGAGGTGGCTCTGACTTAATGACATACCCTTAGAAAAGGACAGACAGAATGCTTTGCAAACGTTTGTCCAGTGACAAAGTAAATGAACTAATGAGCAACTAAGTGAGAACATTTTTCGGTGTTTCCATTCTGAAAGTGGAGTTCCAGGCAAGTCTTGGGTAATAGCAACATTCCAAAATTAATGTGCGCCTGCTTAAAGTAGTTTCTGGGGGCAGGGGGGAGAAAACAAAAAGCCTCCTTCCTTGTCCTTTCTTCCTTGCTGCACCACATAGAATCCCTGGAGGGGGGGAGGGGGGGTAATTGGTGCACATAGCATAGGACAAGGCTTATTAGTGCTCTTAAAATTGAAGCATCCCAGTGGTAAACTTGTGTTAACCTGCTCACTTTGAGAGTCTTTGTCATTGTGGAAGAGACATTTGAATATTTGTGCAATCAAACTGCCAGGCCTTTCTTATCTCATGGGAACATCCTCTCCATTAACAGTGCAGTTTTGTGCCGAATTTCAAACAAATCTGGGCCAGTGCAGGTTTGGCAGGGGTGGGATGGTGTGTAATTATGTGCCTTCACTGTGTTGTCACACAAAACAAGGTGAAATTCTTGGCATTTTTCTTTGACCTTTGGTTATTTCTTGAAACTTGAAACGGCATGAAACTTAAAGAGTTCCAGCAAATTGAAATGACACTGTTCACCTGAAACCATGTCTAACTGATACAAGATTCTGCAATGCTGTGCTTGGAATCTCTGTGGCTTGGAATCCATCCCATTCAGATGATTAATTATTTGGGGAAAACTCACATTACTGTAATCCCCACTTATCTGCAGGAGATCCATTCCAAGATGCCTATTCGATCCCTGCAGCATCAGACAGCACAGAATTCTATACAGCTCTGGCCTTCCCTATACATACACACCTATGATAAGGATTCTCAATCTGGCACAATAAGAACGAGTAGCAATCATAATAAAAAAAAGAACAATTATAACAACATACTGTAATAAAAGTTTGAACCTTGGGGCATTGTTAAGTAACATGATCATTTCTTGAAAAGAAGTATAACACTTTTGTTTTGCTGGTTGTTTGTTTGTTGAGATATTGTTTTACTATGTAGCTCTGGCTTGCCTGGAACTCACTATGTAGAACATGCTGGCCTCATCCTCACAGAGACAATGTATCAGCTGCCTCTGCCTCCCAAGTGTTGAGATTAAAGGTGTGCATCACACCTGGGATGACATATTTGATATAAATCATGCAGATAAATGGCTAATGGGAGAGCAGCATATACAATGAGCAAAAGGGATGATTCATGTCCAGAGCTGGATAGATAACATAGGGCAATTTGAGATCTCATCACACTACTCAGGACAATGTGCAATGTTAAAATTATGAATTGTCACTGGAGGATGAAATCCACTGGAAACACTCTACACAAGATGAAACTAAAGCTATCGTAGCAAGACTGTCCAGTTTGTTTTTTCTTGCTGTGATAAAGACCATCACCCAAAGCATCTTGGGAAGGAAGGGATTTATTTGGCTTACATATGCTGATAACAGTCCATAATTAAGGCAAGTCAGGACAGAAACTCGAGGCAGGAACTGAAGTTGAAGCCAAGAAAGAACACTACCTAAAGACTTGTTCATCCACCTTTCTATACAACCCAGAAGCCCCTGCCCAAAGATGGAACTGCCCCCAGTGGGCTGGACCCTTCTACATCAATCATTAATTAAGAAAATGTCCCACAGACTTGCCCACAGTTCATTATAATGGTAACATTTTCTCAGTTGGGCTTCCTTCCCTCTTTGCAGATGACCCTAGTTTATGTCTGGTTGACTAAACCTAACAGACCTATCTAGTAAGTTATGAAGTGTTCAATGAACTTTTTCGGTAGGGATATAGGTTAGGTTTGGAATTATCACATGAAGCTTTTAGGCATCATACAATAAACAAATTTCTCATATAGAAACTATCCAAACTTACTGAATAGAATCATAGTGTGTGTGTGTGTGTGTGTGTGTGTGTGTGTGTATGTGTGTGTGTGTGTGTGTGTATGTATGTATGTATGTATGTATGTATCTGTGTGTGTATCTCTCTCTGTGAGTGTATCTCTCTGTGTGTATCTCTGTGTGTATTTATCTCTGTCTGTCTGTCTGTCTGTCTGTCTGTCTGTCTCTCTGTGTGTGTGTGTGTGTGTGTGTGTGTATGTTTGTGTGTGTAGTGAGAGAAACAGAGACAGAGAGAGAAGAAAAACAGCGAGGGAATGTGTATGGTGTGGTGTTTCCTGACTGCTAGACAAGTGCTTTACCATCAAGCTACAGTCTCAGCCCCACATAATCATATTTTTAATATCATACAAACAATATGTTCAGCAGATATTCCTAAAGGAGATCTGAACAGTAGCCTCAAATTTGTTTCTACCATGGTCCTTGACTCTTGTTTATTACTGTGTGTATTATCACCGTGAGTGTCACTGTCATTTCCATTTCCTGTTTCTGCCGGGGTACTCAGCATGTGGGCACAATGACAAACTCAGTTTTACTACCCTGGTCAAGGATTCATACACCCTCACTATGGTCTCTCCTGATTCATAGGACACCGGGGTCCTCACCTGGGTCCTGGAGTTCCTTACAGACAGTCTGAACATTTGCTTCCACTCAGAGAAACATAGGGTGGCATTTACCCACATGAACAAAGGTCTTTCGTGATGCTACCAAAATCAACTGCTTTCCAAAACACTCTGATCAACAGTGACCCCTCTGTACTTAAGAATATCTGAATTTGGGAATACAGAAGGAAATGTAGCTAAAGTGTTTGTGCTGTGGTGACCATATGTAAGAACGCTAGTTAACCACTGTGCTATGATCTTGATCATGCGAATTAATATATTTCAGATGATATAGGAGTAAGTTCAGTGACAGCTCAAGCTTCCTCGGGGTAGAGAGTAAGGGAAGGCCAGGCCTTCACGTTATTCATCCCATTTGTCAGGATGTGACCCACATTATCAGCATCTTGTTATGTATGGGAGGGTAGCAGGGGTGTATGACTGAATGTGGATACAATATATTATATCACACATGATAAGACACAGGAACTATACAGGGTATTCTGTATCATACCAGGTAAGTCAGTACAATGTGTGTTGCTTTCCACATAACTAAGTTTGCATGGCACATTTTTATCTGTAGACACCTCTTAAAACAGTACAGGCTGAGTGTAAAAACAAAATGAGTAGAAAGTTAAAAAAAAAAGTCTCTCATAGATACCATTACACTATAACCCCAGCATTTAGAAGGCTCAGGCAGAAAGGTCATGGGTTCCTGGTTAGCCTGGGCTACATAATGAGAGACTGTTTCACAAAGCAAAACAAAACACAAGTAGCAATAATATTAAAGTAATAATAATTCATAATAAAGCCAAAGTTTCTGTAAAACTCTCTGGGGATTGATAACTGCTAAAAAGTGGAATATGATCTCTGTAGAGATTGTAGAGATGCAATATTGTAGATATTGCAAACAGTTATTGTATCTATAAAGTCAGTTTTTATGTTATATTCACATTAACTGTTTTTCTTATGAAATAGTTCAGAATTATCTTTCTCTCATTTGAGTATTATGGTTAAAGGATTTTTCCCTCCTCCATATCAAGAGCAGGGGACAATTTAAGTGTACTGATACATTATTAGGCACTTTGAAAACTGCTAGCCTCCCTTCCTAGGAAAGGTATTTGAAATGTTCATAGGAAATAGATAAAGAGTTTCACTAGACTGCGCCTCCTTCAGATTGAAGACTGGATTCGTTCTACTCCTCAATTTTTTGGTGAAGTTTCACAAGTCTCATTCCACTGATAGAGCAAATCCATCTTCAGAACATTTTGAAGATTCATGCCTTGTCCGTCTCCGTGAGCTATCAAATCCAACATCCTTGCTACTGCAATTATTATATATCCTATCTTCTCTAACAAGGAACTTCTACAAAAATGTAGTTTTTAAACTTCTGAATTTGGTTTAATGCCAGTCAAACAGAAAGTATCAAGATTCAGTAGGGCTGTTTCTGGAGCAGTAAGCCTCTTACCAACATGATCCTAAGGCTTCTTGCATCTTTGCTTTGCACTGTATTTCTCCCAGTTATCCTTTCCCCTTTAAATGCTTCAAGTCTGTGTAATGAGAGGGTATAAATACACTATTGTGCTCTACAGAACATCCTGCAGCCTGGCAACAATGGCAACAAGCGGAGAGTCCGCCAGCATGTGCTATGTACTTACTATGTGTCACCTACGGTGCTAGCCTTCAGAAGACTGGGGGGGGGGGAACCACTCAGCCCCTGAGCTGTTCTCTGCTAAGTGAGGAGACAGCTGTAGGCGAGGAGAATGAGAAGGCTGTGGAACAAACCAAAGCACCAAGAACACACAGTCCCCGGGATGAGGTGAAGGGACTAGGATATTGACATCCAGGTCTGTCCAACTAGAGGTGGTGAGACTGTTGGGGATACAGAAGGACCAAGGAGGCAAGAGACTTTGTGCAAGGCCTTTGAGTTTTTGGGTTGATACAGAGGTGTGGACAGAATTCTTGCGGATTTCCAAACAGGATGAGGAGCTAATGCTAGAAGATTTCCCTTTGCTGTCCGCTTCAGCATGTCACGTCAAGAAGTGGGAAGTAAACTGAGCTGTGACACGTACCCAAGGGAAATTATCCTGACACTAGTGGGGTCTGTGCACTATTCTTAACTTGGATAGAAGTCCGTGTGCTTGACTGTGTGGCATCTCAAACCACAAAAGAGGAGAAAACAGCTGAAAAGGAGGAACTGTGGCTTGGAGCTGCAGACTGAGAAATAGGACAAGGTGGAAGAACTCAGGATAGAGCAGGCATGTAATCTCTAGACCCTAGCAGGGTCCCTGTGAGCTGATACCGCTAATGACATAGAACTCATGCAGGAACTCAGTGAGTCCGCTATTACGTTACCTTCACTATGAGAGCCATACACAACCAACAGTGTACTGCAGATGAGGAGAGCGAGGCCCAGGGAGAAGCCTACCACTTGGGGCCAGCTCACAGAAGAGGTTTAGTCAAGAATTGCATGTTTGTTTGTTTGTTTGTTTTTTTAACTCCAAGCCTAGTGTTTGGGGGTTATTTCATACTATTCCAAATGTTGAAATTATGTTTAAGCAGAGAAGGCAAGTGGATGTGACTAAATAGAAGAAGGAGTTGTAGTTTAAGAATAATTTTAATTCAAATAGAAATTAAAGTGGTGGCCGCTGTGGTAGATAGAGTAAAGGCAGCAAAGGGGCTGTGCAGTGACAGCAAAGAAACTGTCCTTCCCCACTGATGACTAGAAGGAACCAGGAGTGCTAGGAACTTGGCTTTGCTTTCGTGTGTGTGTGTGTGTGTGTGTGTGTGTGTGTGTGTGTGTGTGTGTGTGTGTGTGCGCGCGTGCGCGCGCGCGCGCTCAAAAGTATGCATGAGTGTGTGCAAGTGTGTGTATGTGCACATGCACACATGCATGTGCGTGCATGCACACATGCAGGAGCATGTCTTAATGAAAGCATATGTGGTATGAATAACATGCATGTGGGGTCAGTAGACACCTTTCTGGAGTCAGTTGTCTCCTTCTACCTCTTTGTGGTTTCCGGAAATTGAACTCAGCTCACCAGATTTGTTCACCAGACACCTTAACCTGCTGCGCCATCTGGAAACCCCTTTTCCTTGGTGTTCTTTGTTGCTATCTTACAGCAAATGGAATTCACTGAAACAAGACTTCTAGTGGTATTTCCCCCAAGTTTTTCTGCCGCCCTTGCCATAAACGTGGACTTGAACTTGGCCTTTCCCTCTAGTCTGTCCAAATCTCTGTCTAATTCTCTACTGCTACTCTGTAACTGGAATCTCTATGCCCAATTCCCATATGAAACTACAAGGCTTTCTCTTCTCTTTCACCTCTTTACCTTTCTCCGTGTATGTACTATTTCCTTATCAGCTAGCTACCTGCCATCTAAATGCACACCCTTAGCACCCTGTGGTCCCCTAATTAATGAACCACAGACAGAATGTCCAGTCCCTGGTTACCTGATTGCATATCCTTCTTTAGACCCTAAGATCATAGATTAACATTGTTGTATTTCACAGCCACTATGACCAAAGCCATTTCACTGTCCAATTCTGAGACAGCCTTTCTGGTTAGGACATATGTAAGAAAATCTACCCCACCCCCACAAAAAACCATATTGCCTGCAACCCAAAGGGTAAATCGTGTTTGGTTTTTCCTTTTATATAACAGTTAGTGGGAATCTGGTTTGGCATAACTATGCCTTGTGGGTTGGCAGATGGCCAAGCGTATACTAGACTGGACATGGATTTTACATGTCATTGCAACATTTTCCATGTGTGGCTAAGCTGAGCATGAGGCTGCTCTCAGGAGGTGGGAAGGGAGAGTTCTCTGCCTTAATTTCATATCTGTTTGAGCAGAACCAAAGCTTTGAGGTGTTTACATAATTTTCTGTAGAGCTGTGAGAAGGGAGCTATATTTGTAATCATTTTCAAAGATGAAAGTGATATTTGCTGAAGCGCATAGAGCATTTAAGAAAAATCTTCATTTATTTCCAGCTCTCCATTAAAACATAGATTTGGGGGCTCGACTATGTTTTAAAATAACCCAGGCACACAAAAGTACATTAGGAGATTTTATAGTTTTGATGTTCCCTAGAAACCTTTCCTGAGACTGGGAGAGACAAAGCCCACATCTGTTAGTGTAAGTGACGTTTTTGTTTACAGAGCATTAGGGCTAATGACAAAAAATGACATAAGCCAGGAAATTTAGAGGCTAGGGGTGATGCTTGTTCTGAATGTATGCTCCAGGACTCCTGGTTTTCCACGGAGTCTGGATTTTAAAGACAAAGTTGGCTCTAATTTTCAACTATCTGGCTTTTTTCAAACATTGTGACAGTTGGGGCTATTTAAACACATGTCTTTGAACTTCCTTAATTTTAAAAAAGTGACCTTGTAGGTTAATGAGTACTGTGAGATGCTTATTGTTTAAGCAAATAGTTTGACTCATCCACCTCAAAGTCTGTTCACAGGGCCATGGGTAAACACGATGGATCCTCTGAAGCATGAGGCTCCATGCAGGCAACCCAAGCTACTTTCATTCTGTATGCCACGCTGACCATTCTCAAAGGTCAAGGTTAGCAATGTTCCCTTTTATACCTTCATTAAAAATGTCCCCATGTTAAGCTGCTTTTAGACATGGATGTCTGCCAAATTTCCATTACTAAGAAAATAACACCCAAGTCTATGAAATGAGAATCAGTACGTAGCAGGTGATAAATTAAAGGCAAGTTGGGTGGATAGAGTTTCACACAAGCCTTGGTAAATGAGACAGAACCTAGCGAGTGTTTTTCCATAGGAAGTGGAACAAGTGAATACAGAATTCTTGTGGTGAGTTCTTGTTCCATTCCACTGCGACAGTTTTGTGAAAGCTACTTCGTGCTGACAGTTTCATGCAGGCTTCTAACAAGGCCTAGCAGAGAGTTTTTTGCACACAGCACCAGATCTTCATGATTCTGATAAGAGGGATTCCACATCAGCAACAATCAAGTACCTAACACACGGAACCAGGGATGCCCATGCTGTTTTCATTTTACGGGTCTCTCGAGGGTGTGTACAAACTCATCTACGAAATGAATGGCTGGCTTACTGTGAAACAGGGTCTCAGGCAGGCATCAAACTTGGAATCTTCATACCTTGACCTCCCCAATTACTGATATTCCTGGCATGTGGCCTGTCCAGGTGAACTACACTGTTTAGAGGAAGCAGAGACACCAGATCTGGGTGTAACACAGGACATGTGAGTGAGAAGGGAAGGAGGAGTGTAGTACCCTGAGTTGATGTGTAAAGTGCATCTATGCCTGTGTAACTTTGAAGACAAAAGCACGGTCTGGGCTGAGGTATCCTCTGCCCATCACTAGGGTTCCTCCCAAGGCTGGATGCTTCGTTCCTCCAAACATTTAGAGTTAAAAAGACCCTCCAATTTGTACTTTCTCAACTGTGTGGGATTGTTAAGTCAGACATTTATTTATTTATTTATTTATTTATAGGTGACATACTGGCCCTGATGAAAGATATAGGCTTTCTATATCACCTGTCTTTAATCAGGGCCAGTATGTCACCTAGAAACAATTCTTCTACCATAGCCATTTCCCTGAAGGTCTCTTTCATTCCCAGCCTCATGTTTCATCAGGTGGTTTTATTTGATTGTATCATTCTCATTAAAAGATATATATATATATATATATATATATATATATATATATGAAGTTTTTAAAGGTACCACTTTTTAATCAGCATATCAGAAAAATAAGTTATTGAACCACCCTATACTATAATATTAGTTCAAATTCATCTGAAATTTACCCTGGGATATGTGTACATGTGTACATGTGCTGTGTGTATTAGAAACAGATCTTTTTTTTTTTTTTTGGTTTTTCAAGACAGGGTTTCTCTGTGTAGCTTTGGAGCCTATTCTGGCACTCGCTCTGGAGACCAGGTTGGCCTCGAACTCACAGAGATCCGCCTGCCTCTACCTCCCGAATGCTGGGATTAAAGGCGTGCGCCACCAACGCCCGGCTTAGAAGCAGATCTTATAATGTAGGACAGAACCTATGTCTTTGTCAGGAAGAAGCAGAACATCTGTGGTAAGTCACACAGATACAGGAAACAGGAAATGCAGCATCAGTTTCTAACTGGCTCCAACATGCTCATTCAGTACAAACTCAGTTAATGATGACCAATCATAGTACTTCTGGGGGGGGTGAGTCTAATAATGTACATCTTCTATAACATTCCACTTCGTACACAGTGTTTAGCATCTCCTATTAGTTAAAATGCTCATGGAAAGACTTGCCAGCAATAGTTTCCAGTATGGTGCTTACTTTTAACTCTTAACAGTTAACTTGCATGAAAGACCAGAAAAGGGAGAGGTATAGTAGTAGGCCGGTGAGTCAGGCTTTCTATATCACCTGTCTTTCATCAGGGTCAGTATGTCACCTAGAAACAATTCTTCTACGCTAGCCATTTCCCTGAAGGTCTTTCATTCCCAGCCTCATGTTTCATCAGAAAGTGGTTAAGTTCTAAGCACAAATTCCCTGTTAGACAGTCTGTTTGTGAGGAGAACACACAGGAAGCAAGCAGGGAGACAGGGGAGCAAGGAGAAAAGGGGAGGGAGGGAAGAAAGGAGAGGGGGCTTAGAGTTAGGAGGGAGAGAGCAGAGAGGAGGGAGGGAGGGAGGGAGAACACACTTTGGTGGTCCTCACACTTGTTCTATCAGAGTAATATGGATAGCTTATCTACAAAACCTGACATCTTGAAATACTCCCCACACACACACACACAGAATCTGATGGCATTTGTCCATCATGGAACACAGAGGTTGGCGTTTCAGAAAACATTCACAAATGTTTCTCACAGATAGCTAGCATTCAGAACAACCATCCTGAGTCTTTGAAAGACACAAATGATGTCTCAGAGGTGCCATCTGCCCTTAAGACTTTGTGATCTGGTTGGGAAGAAGGCTTGAACAGAGTATTGCAAGTAAGTAGAGTGCATGCTGTTGAATTCTACACATTCTCTGTGAAAAGTCAGGGCTTGGAGGTTAGTGGGGAAGATGTTAGAAGCAGGACTGTGGGGCTGAGGCGACAGTAAATCTCCTCCTCCTATTGCTCCCCCTCTGTAAGCCCTTCCATCAAGAATTACTGTGTGGATTTCATCGTGGGAGCTCCAATTCCTGCTCTTCAAAAGTACAGAATTCATCAGGTACAGTCACATCATATCTCCACCTAAAACCTCTCAAAGGCTCCTGAGAGCTGATAGGACAGAGGCCCAACCTGTGGGCTCTTTATGAATCCCCTGAAGTACCTCAGTTTCAGCTGGGTCCCTTTCTCGTGGTTCTCATCCTCCCCAACAACACTGGCCTAGATTTCCATTGTACGAACAACTCAATCAGCTCCTGGGGAATCTGTGATCCCAGCTTGCATGAGAACACCTCAGGTGCTTTCTTGGTGGCCCTACGTAGAATAATACTCAACTGAACCCATTCTCTATCTACATATATAATTGACCATCTCTAACTAGAAAATCTTACATCAAAATGACTCAACAGTCAAACTTTTTTGAGGACCAATATGATGTTATATGTGGGAATGCTATACTTGACCTTGTGTGGTGAGCTGCAGCCCAAACATAAAATCACTCAAACTGTGTGTGGGGATCAGCTTACAGTCACTATATAAATATCCAAGGCAATCAACTTATAAAGAAAGATAAGGGTGATTTGGGCTCACAGTTTGAGTGGTTTGAGTCCATGATCAGTAGGCGCCTGTGGCTTTGGACCTGTGTATCATGGCAGGAACACCAGGTCCAGTTAAAATGTTCACCTTATGGCCAAAGATCAGAGGAGAAAAAGGGAGTGACAAGAGTCCTACATTTCCCCTAATCACATAAATCTCTCCTACTAGCCTCTACCTTTTAAGGTTTTTACTACTTCCCAGCAATGCCTCCCTGAGCACCAAGTCTCCAAAATATGGCTTTTAGGGTAAATTTAAGATTCAGATCCTGCAGGGGATAAGATTCAGGGAACACATAAGTGAATGCTATGTTGAGACTAGAGACTCTTTCCCAGGGTATCACACTACATACAGGTAAATATTTAAAAATCAGGAGGAAAATCTAAAATTGCAAATACTTCTGACTCCAAGCATTTCAAAGAAAGGATGGTCAATGTGTATCCATTAATGATCGTCATAACATGGAACTCTTGGTTATTTGGTCTACAATTACCCCTTATTTTCTCTGTCAGAAAGAAGGTTCAGGAAGGAGTTCTGCATCGTTTACTGTGTCCACACTGAATCGCATATTGTCTGGTACACAGTGGGTACCAGAAAATACTTCCTGGATGTGTGGGTGCAGGAATGATGGACCGCATGCAAAGAACACAAGAACCAAAGCAAGGAGCACACACTTTTTTTAAAAAAAATGTACAAAACAGAGACTAGAACAGACTGTGAAAGCAGGAGATGCAGGAGCACCGACAAGATACGGTGAGAAACCAAGTGCAGGCAGTTACTAATAGCAACGAATGGCAGGATTTGAACTTCACACCTATTAAGGTGTAAAAACTGCTGGGACTGAATGATTCAGGTCTAAGAATGGAAATCATGACTCTAAAGTCCAGTCATGAGACTTCATTTTAGTCACTAGACATAATTAGAAAGTTAAATATTTTGAACAAAGTGGTTTATGAGAGGAAACTTAAAGATGTAATTTTGGATAGTTTGATATAGTGGAACTGACTGCTTTAAAGATGGCAAAAGAGCTACCTGAAAAAACAATCTTGCAGATACTTTACGTGAAGTAGTAGGAAAACCTGCCTGGATCTAACCAGACAAAAGCACTGAAACCTTGTCATCTTTACATGTGGCCTTGATTCTCCAGAAGACACTTTACAAAAGGGTGTGCCTACATTCACTTAAAATATCATTAAAATTGTTCATGACCTTTTATAAAAATAATTTCCATTAATGATCTTTTTTTTTTTGATTCTTCAAGACAGGGTTTCTCTATGTAGCTTTGGAGCCTATCCTGGCACTCGCTCTGGAGACCAGGCTGGCCTCGAACTCACAGAGATCTGCCTGCCTCTGCCTCCCGAGTGCTGGGATTAAAGGCGTGCACCACCAACACCCGGCCCATTAATGATCTTAATACTATGACACCCTTCACAATGAAAATTGTGAATAACTTTTTGCCATGGTGCAAGACCTCATTGGTGAAGTTTACTACATGCACTCTATTTCACAAATTGACGTGAATGTTGAATGCTTATGCAAGAATTGAGTAGCTATATTTTTTTTGTAGAGACAGCATCCAGTTACATAGACCAGGCTATCCTCAAATTCATAATCCCTTTATCTCAGCTTATATTTTGTTCTTATCCATGCACTGATGTCTGCATCAGATATTTCAAAATTAATTCCCTTTTGGAAAAATTGCTCCAAATGCATTAAATGACATATTAGATTTAAATTTAAAAAAAAACTTTCATTTTTTGCATTTTTAAAATTTGAATTAGAAACAAGATTGTTTTACATATCAATCCCAGTTCCCTCTCCCTCCCCTCCATCCCTACCACTCCCCCCAACTAAAAACCCTACCTATCACATATCCTTTCTGCTCCCCAGGGAGGGTGAGGCCTTCCATGGGGGAGGTCTTCAGAGTCTATCATCCTTTGGGATAGGGCCTAGGCCCACCCCCATGAGTCTTGGCTCAAGGAGTATCCCTCTATGAGGAATGGACTCCCAAAGTCCACACCTATGCTAGGGATAAGTACTGATCTACTACAGGAGGCCCCATAGATTTCCGAGGTCTCCTCACTGACACCCACATTCCTGAGGTCTGGATCAGTTCCATGCTGGTTTCCCAGCTATCAATCTGGGGACCAAGATCTCCCCGTTGTTCAGGTCAGCTGAAGAACACTATTTCTTATACACATTAGTCTGGGCTCTGTACGTAGTGCTATGGAAAATATAAAGACCCAGAATCTTCATTCTTAAAGCTGTTGACAACAGGAAACTACTGGGCTGGACTTGGCTCTTATAAAAGAGATGGATTTACTTAGAAACCATCCACTTAGTGGGTGAGTTCTTACTCCAGCTTAATCAGATGTATCTCAGGGGCAAATAATATTTACTACTAGGTTAACGGCAAACATTAACAATGTAATTTGTAAAATATTCAACTTGGTGTGGAGAGAAGAAAATGCATTCACAAAAATCTATGTTTTCTTCTTTTCCAGACATGCAACATTTAGTTGAATATGTTTACCTTTTGTTTTTGCTGCGCTCTTGGTACCTGAAGTATAAAAATAGACTCTGAAATTGCCTTTGACATACAAAATCTCCTATCATCAATTTTTAATGCTTCATTTTAAATGTTAAGTTTGGATAAATAAAAGATGTGCTTCACTCCAAGGTTCGTGTCTGCAATTAAATTCCACTCCAGTCCAAAGCAGGTAGAAGTCGTGGCAGCCTCTCTCTACTTAACATCATCAGAAAGTGACTATATGCATCAGTGGCATGGCCCAAAGGAAGAAGCAAACCTTGAACATGGATGACCCAGTCATTCCATTTCTATGTAAGCAAATATTTGTATTTATGGACACAAATTGTTTTCTAAGCATCAAAAACTACTGCTTATTTTAGAAAACTGAGAGTCAAAAACTGAGAGGAAGTGTAGAGTGAAATGGAAAGCAAACATGAGAACGGAGAGACATGAACAGGGATTTCCAAATTTTCATACCTACCTCATATACCTAGCTATTTTAAGGAAAACTCTGTGTGACTGATATAATTGGGAAATACAACTCTGTGTAGTCCATCTTTGGAATTTCCAACAAATGTCAATTAATGCAGGCAAGGAATTGTATGCTAATCCTAGGAGCATGCTAACTGCCTTCTTTAATACTGTTAAACAACTCAACAGTTCCCCCAACTTGCCTGAACATTAAATTCTCAGCATGGAAGTAATTAGCAACTCATAGAATTAGTACAAAATGGTATATTATTAATGTTTGTTTCCCTCCTTTGCCACTCAAATGTGTTCTTGTTGGTTTTCTTTTCGTAACTTTTCCAGTCGTTCCTTCTGACTGAAACCATTTGACAAGTCTTCCTACTTTATCTTGTGGATAAAGAAAATTCAGAGTTTATTTTGCTGTTGTAGAGATGAGAGTTTGCACACGGAAAAAAAGCAAAACACTGAGAACGAATTCCAATTGTCTGCAAACAAAAAGAAGACCTCTTTTTGAGACACTTTGTCTGCTGCTGTACACACTTAGCCAAGCTTACCAATGTATTCTCATGAGGTCAAAGTCACTCTACAATTAAAGCGAAAGCTAGGAAGAACACTTAGAGTCATCCTTAGAGCACTTAGCATTTTAACATAAGCCTATTTCCACTTTTTGAAGTTTTCTTTTAAAGAGCAGTGATTTTTACAATAATATAAGCATCTAGCAAACAAATGTCTCTCAAAGTAGATTTATCAAGTGCTCATTATTTTTGCTTAGAAAAGGATTTTTACATGAATCCTGAGTGTTCTTAAAAATACTCATTTAAAGAATAACAAAATGCTGAAGTAACACAATGGTCTTTATGATAAATTATAGTGGCAACCATCTGTTTTATTGTAAATACAATGTACAATAAAGTGTTGAGGATGTAGGTCAGTGGGAGAGTGTTAAACTTGTAAGCACAACGTCCTGAGTGTGGGCCTCACCACTGAGACACAAAACACTAAGGAGAATAAAGTGATCAGTGATAGATATGAGGAGTCTTTCAGGAATAAAGATACATTTATTTTTTTAACTACAAAGAAAATCTGTTTTAAATTTGATGGCTTATTAGGATAACTGTAACAATTACATCAAAACTAATGACCTCCTAACCAAGGGTGCACATGTGGGCACATATGAAAAGTATGTACATGTATGTGTGTGTGATATACATTTATATGTTACATAATATGATACATGTGTGATATACATTTATGTTACATATACATGTTGTATGCATGTATGCTTAGCAAAATTATAGGTAATAATAGGAAAATACCACAGCACTAGGTGCTTAGAGGAAGAAGATAAACACTGTGCCAAATATGGTTTGCAAACAGAGTGAACTGTTTTAGGCAGCACTCTTTTTCAAAATACATGACCTCTCCTGGGGAGTTTGTCCCTCTAGTCACCCTTCTCCTGAAACAGTACCTTTGGTGGTTCAGACACTTTGGTATGAAAGCCTTCTAAAGTAAATTCTCCTGTTTAAAAATTTAAGTTTTAAACCTTCTTAAAATAAAATGTCTTCGTGTTTACATCTTCTTATAGAACAGCCTGGCCTTTATCCAAATTATTTTAGTGCTCAGGGGCATTTTCCCACCCTGGGTCTGCTCTTCTTTCCATCTGCGTTGAACAGATGAAGCATTTTAAAGTCTCTTTACTCTATAGCCTCCTATGGGATCTGCCACAGACTGGGGGTGGGGGGGTGTTAGTTGTTCATGGGTTCACTAGGCTGAAGACATACATATTTAAATATATATTTAAATAGGTGGAAAATCCAAATAAACCAACTACCCTGCTTTATCTCAAATCCATGGTTAGTGGGGAACTCCCCATTCTCCCCTTCCCCTCCCTCCCTGCCCCCCCTCTCTCTCGTGTGTGTGTGTGTGTGTGTGTGTGTGTGTGTGTGTGTGTGTGTGTGTAAACCTTCCATCTACTTGGAACTTCTATGGCTAACACAGAAGGTGTTTTTAATTCAACAGTTCCAAAATAGGATTTGCCACCTTTTCCTTAAAATTCATTCTGTGTTCCATAGTGTCAGACTATTAGATTCTCAAACTAGAAACCCCAAAGGTCTCCTTTTAGTAGGCAAGCTCTGCCTACGTACACACTCAGCATGCTCTGTGATGCACATCCAGTGCACCCCTCCACCCCATCCCTACTGAGCCACCCACATCAATTTCCAATTATACTCTTGGGCCAGCCACCTGACTGCTCTCATTGCTCTTTTCCACACTTGCATCTCTTCTAAAGCCACCCTGATAGAACACAAAGCAGCCTGCTTCAGTTTTCCGAGGACTCTCTAAGTAGCATATGCCAGCCAGTGTAGCAAAGGCTTTTCATTAATTGTCTTCTTTTCTATTCACTCCAATCTTATGAAAATGGGTAGAGGGATTGTCATCTCTTAAAGATGAGAGATGGAGGCATATGATGTTTCTATCACTTGTTCATTGTCCCCGGGATGACAGAATCGTTCACCATGCACATATGATGACTGGGTGTTCCCACTGGCTCCTTCAAAACCTTCCTCAGTCTACCTCAGACTAACCTTCCTCATTCTTTGGCAAGGAAATCAAAGACAGCAGATGTGATTCAGAGAGTGTACATAGAGGGTCAAAAGCCTTTGAGGCACAAAATGTAAGGCAAAAGCCCAAGGGCTGTCAGTGGCTGTTGCTTCCTCTCTAAATCATAGCCCCTTTTAAAATCCATACAATGTGGAAAAAATACACTGATTTCAAGCAAGGAAAATGAGCCCAATAAATGGGAAAGAACAGTTTTACAATACTCTGTCCTGTAGATGGTGGAGTGGCATCGTATTGAATCTTCACCATTCAGGACTCATCATCAATGCCTCAACCTCTTTTCAAGTCTCACTCATTAGAACTTCTTGAGGAACCATGGCAAGAAGTGGCAAAGGGACACAAGTGCATCAGCAGAGTGATTTGGACTACAGGTTAGTAACTATAAAGGGCCACCTCTGTGAGTTTGTGTAACTTCTAAGAAGAAACAGCAGTGTGGATTTTTTTTAAAAAGATTGTGGCTTGCTGAGAGTGTCCTGACATAGTCCATATACATAGTTTGATAAATATTTTATTGTTATTCCAGGAAAAGCTTTTAAAGGGAGACCTAAGCCAGCAATAATGGGGAAGGGCTGGTGGGAATGTTGGCTCTACTCTGAAGAGAAGACTGCATCACAAAGGCCAGGTCTCTGAGAAGCTCAGGCCTCATCCAAAGGGATAGAATCCCCTGCAGTGGTTCTTTTCCTTGTTTAACAACAGAAACCACACAAAAATATCTCTGATGTGGTGCTCTGATTGATCAGAATAAATCGAAGGCATTTAGCTTGTCCAGGCCCCATGGTGTGTTTCTGCCTAAAGGTTATTCAAGTCCCTACAGTGAAAGGGGGCTTGCTGGACTGATGGCCCAACTGTCATGATGGAGTTCAGCTTCAGATTGCTGGACTCAGAGAGCCACCAGTGAAATTCACTTCTGATTAGAGATAGATGCAAATATTCAACAGCATTGTTTTATTTAAATGAAACTGGAGAGACTTCAATGCACGAAGTGAACTGGGCCACTTGGCATCATATTAAAGATAATTCAGTTTTGGGTTTTTTTTTGCATTTGTTCTTGGCCACTTACCAGTAAATCTTAAATGCCTTTCTTACAGTCAATATAGTTTATCAGCGTGTATGTAGGTAATGGATGCTTACATTTTTCCTCTGCATGACTGGTGTTTACATCATCAAGAGAGAGAGGGGGAGAGAGAGAGAGAGAGAGAGAGAGAGAGAGAGAGAGAGAGAGAGAGAGAGAGAAGAGAAGGAGGGAGAGAGAGGGAGAGAGAGAGAGGGAGAGAGAGAGAGAGAGAGAGGGAGGGAGGGAGAGAGAGACTATGCAAAGTGATCACTGATAGCCGATTGTATGGGATTATAAGAAAATATTTCTGAACTTTTCAAATAGTGTCAGGGAAAGTCTGTCACTCTGTTGAAAAGCATGTATGTCAATATTGGGGATTGCATCTAAAACTGGAAATAATAAAGAAATTTCTGTTTTCTCCATTTAATTTGATGCTAGGCATTGGCTTGCTGGATAGTGCCTTTCTTATGTTTAGGAATGTGAAATTTCTGTTGTAAAAGCCACTTTTCAGAGTACATTAGTCTGTTTGAAGCTTGCAGAGAACATAGGTACTTTGTTAGTGGCATTTAGTTACACAAACAAATACAGCTACAAATGGTATAAACACTTATTCCCCCAAAGCCATAGTTAGCTAAAAAAGAAATAATCACCCTTCACAATTTTGAAACCTCCAAAAAGGCTGCTTCAGTATGCTGTTTCTTGAATTTTTCTTAACTGGCCTTTAAATAAATATGTGAGTCAGTTAAGAAGGGCATTTACTGAATTAAAGTGATAATTCTGCCAGAATGGCAGCATAATTAATTGTGGGTGGCTGAAGTTTTAAAAGAGGACAAATTAAGGATGTTGGCTTATTTGTTTATTTATTTGTTTGTTTATTTTTACTCATTTTCTACTGTAATCATAGAAGCTTCTGGTAAAGATTCAGGATGTGCCACGTCATAGAATAGTGGACCTTGGAGATTTCATGCCACGCTCATAGTGTCATAACCACTAACCAGAGTGGATATATAGGCATACGCATGAATACAGCCTGCCTCCACCTAATGTTACTAAACACCACACACATACACATACACACCCACCCACACACCCACACCCACACCCACACACACACACACACACACACACACACACACACACACTTCCTCTTATACTTGTTTTATATCTTCCACTTCCCTAGGGTGTTCATTCCTAATAGTATACTGTCTTAAATAAATTTAAGTTTGCTCAATGTCCAAGTCAGAATGATTATAATGAGTGCTTTGTGCCTGGCAAGCTATTCTATCAACAAAAACAGAATACGCTGCCTTCAAAATCTCTGTGCCTAAGCTACCTACACACATGACTGAAACTCATCAATTTCCTAACAAACTCAGTTACTACCAGGGTGGTGGTCTTGGGTTGTAGCATATGTCATAAACAGTGAATCCTCTCAGGAGGGCTCCCAGGGCTCTAGGTGCTACAGACACCACTGTCGAGCCAGAACACCAAGTGACTGACCTACTGAGGGGAGTTTCAGGGGGTAGCTAATCCAGAGTGCAGCTGGGAGTGGGGGTCAGAAAACAGGAGCAATCCCGTAGCATGTAGCTTCTAAAAGTTCCCTACAGCACAGAAAGAAAAACAAAAACTTCTCCCTGAGAGGTAAAGATTTTAATTAGTTAATTAATTAGAATTAATTAACTAAAATACTTCTCCAGCTATGTTTGTGTAGCTATCACGTAAAGACAGTATAAACAAATACTATTTAAAAAAATAAATGACAGGCTGATAACTAATGTCTGTATTCTTGTGTTAAAATATCAGAGCATACAGCAACACTTTTAACATTATATTCTAATAGGAGTATAAGAGCATCAGACCAAATAATTCCTATGTTACTACACAGTAAATACTGTAATGTTTTCAAAAATTCATCCAGCTTTTCAATATCAACTCCATTTACATACTGCCATCCCATAGTAATAATTTTGTCATTAATTATATACATCTTTGTACCCACTTTCTAAACACAAAAGATCAAACACCACATTTCCTGCAGCCTAAATAAAATACCAGTGCAGTCCTCAAAAAGGTGAGCATGGCATATTAAGCTGTGTCCCCAGTTCCTAAACTTCAAAGCAAACAGTGATTTCCTTGTGGCCAATGCATCATCGGGGTTAACATACTGCATGCCTCCCAATCTGGAACAGTGAAGTCCAGAATGAGAGCGACAAATGGGGAAGGATGCATGCTGCAGAGGATATGGACTGCAGGGGAAGCCAGCAGCTAGGAAGAATTCAGGCTTGTTTGACCTACCGGCTTTGTCCATGTCTCAGGAGTGGCGAGGCGAGTCCTGCAGCTGGCAGCCTGAAAGCCCTGGCTCTTCTGGCTAACGGAGCACCCTGCCCTTATACTGATTATCAGCCCTTGCTGGCACACAGAGCACACTTCACGCACTGTCTGCAGGAGCCACCGCCAGGAAATTTATATCTCCAAGGATGACAAACAGCCATTAGCTCCATTACAGGCTGATTAAGAGAGACTGAGCCTATCAAGTGGGTACTTGATTCCCCCGGGGTTTCCACCTCTGTTCTAAGCAAAGGAAGAAAAGAAAGAAAGACAGAAAGAGAGAAAATGCTTGCAATGTTGAATGTGCTGCACGTTTAGGGAGAAAAAAAAGTGCACATGCTATGCAAAAACATACTGCTTTCCAAAAGATGCCAGAGCCAACAGGAACAGGAAGAGGCACGGATAACTGAAAGGTAACAAGGAATCTCCAAAAATACTACAAAAACGGACCCTTCCTTGGGTTTAAGCTGAGTGGGCTTCAGCCCTTATCACTAATATCACAGAAAGAGTGGCTAACTTTTCCATTTAAGAGGATAAAGTGTTTTGGTTGTTATTGGGGGGCAGGGAAAGGCAGATAAAACATTTAAATGCCTTGCTGTTTGATTTTGGAGGTTTTTTTTTAAAAAAAAAAACAACTTATAACTCATTTCCACATTCCTGCTCAGAATTTTTAATTCACCTGTCCTCAAAGCAAACTGTAAAGAAAATTCAGTAATGCCACTAATGATAGGAGACAATTGCAAAAGAGGTCGGGGGAAACATTCTACTGTGCCTTGTTCTCTTCAGCCATCTGAGCCGCAGACACCCGAGGGCCAAAAGAGAGGCATCGATGAAAACCTAAAAAAGCCACCCCACTTCTTGCCTGTAATTTGGCTGTGTAAACAAGACCCTCAAAAACACTCAAAACTGCTTATGACAGGAGAGTACAGGGACCTGCAGGGACCTGAAGAAATCACAAACCAGGCCATGTGGCTGCAATCATACGAGATCCTGGAGTTGAAACAACTCTGTTTCCTGCATTTTGTCAGGTGTAGGAGGATGATTTACAATGACCTCATTTGATCTACAGTCCAATCAATACAGCAAGGCTCTGTAGGACTGTTGTTCTGAAAGGGCAAAAAAAAAAAAAAAAAAAAAAAAAAAAAAAAAAAAAAAAAAAAAAAAAAAAAAAAAGAAAGAAAGAAAAGAAAAAAAAAAGCCCGGGAGCTGGTGATGAAGCTCAGTTGGTAGAGTGTTTGCTTAGCATGCATGAAGGCCTGAGTTCTAAACCCGTATCACCATAAAACCAAGTGTGGTGATGCACACCTGTAACCCCAATACCTGAGCAGTAGAGATGGGAATATCAAAGTTCAATATCACTCTCAGGTACGCAGCAAGAAAAACAACAACAACAACAACAAAAATCTATGGTATTGTTGCCTATGGTTTGTTAACACATAAAAGGGAGTTATTTATTAAGGATTTATTTCACTGGAAATCCTAATGACAAACCACTTACAAATTCTTTAGTCCTCCATTGCAACTGAGTTTAATGACTTGTGTTTCTGCTATAAGTGCAGACATTCCTATAGATGTTAGGTTCTTTCACAGGATTAAGCCAAATACTGCACTCCTGCATATCACTGTAAACTCTGAAATAGTTCCTTCGAAGAAAATCCCCATTGCTCGAAGATTCTGCCCCTCACCTTGCTCTTACATGCCACCCTCCCAAAGCATCCCAGATGATGCAAGCAAAAGTATGGGCAACCTGGAGAGACTTCTAGAAATAACAGAACTACCATTGGGTGGCTCTGATAAACAAGGCACTACTTACAAGCTCTCGGGATCCCAGGTCCCATCTCCCTGTAGCAGTCATTGGTCCCCCAGTTTTATCCCTATTATTTTTAATTCTGTAATATGATTTCAAAGATATATCACCCCATGAATTAAAATTAAAAGGTTTGCATATTATATGTTAAAAAAAAGCTTGGCTCCCCATAAAACTAAAATCATTGTGACCTCCACACCTCATCAACTTGCCCTGATTAAGATGTGACAGCCACCCAGATTGAGTATCATCAGCACAAAATCTAGGGCAAACTAACTATTTTTGAGGGACAAAAGAGAGAGAAATTAGCAGAGAAATAAGAAAAAGAGAAAATACATCCTTAACTCTGAGGTTTTGGCAAGATGTAGCTGGACAATATCAATGGAAAGTCCTTATCGCCCAACACAAATACCATACTGTCTTTGTTCTTGGTTCAAATATTTAAGTCTTGGTTATTCTCTTGCTGTACCTCACCTCTAAATGACAAATAGGTTGTTGCTTTGAATTCTTGTTTTGTTATTTGAAATACACTTTAAAGTACTGATCAGGTTCCTTGGACAACCCAATAAATACTCAGTGGTGTGATTTATCTCAGACCCACAAGCCCTTATGTGCAATTTTAAAACATGTAAAGTTCTGGAAAATCTTATTTCTGTCTAAGTTTATTAAATGCTAGAATGAATTTGGTGTCCCAGTCCAATTTGAATGCTATTTAAAGTCTTTCTTTCATTCAGAGTGAACAAGCATGTTTTTCCACAAATTTTAATGTTACTATTTACATGAATCCACTCAGACTATACTGAGGATAATTAACTTTGTATAGTGTATGCTTTTGCACTGTCTTTCTAAGGAAAAAAAGGCATGAATTTTAGAAACACAGTTGACACCCAAGGTTTCAGATTGGGAGGGGGGACTACAATCCTCCAATACATTTTGGCAGCTCAAAATGGTAGGTAATAATTTTCTTTGGTGATACATAGGTTGATTGGCTTGATTTAAGTATCATGTAGATATGTCACATCACACTATGCTTCATCAGCATATATAGTTTGTTATATTTAGTTTATCATTTTATGAGCACTAAAAAATCTTTAAAAATTAAATAAATGGCTAAAAGTATCCTTTAACTTGTTTTGCTACAAGACCCCTTCAATGCATTAAGAAACTCACTTTCTCCTGTCCTCCCCTCCCACACCATTCCAGATAATGCAAGATGAGCTACACAGGGAGACTTCTAGAAAGAATGAAACTATTAGTGAATGTCTATTATGAACAAGGCTCTTCACATAAGTTGTATGCAGGATCTAGGAGCTCCCTATACCAGCCATTGTTACCCCAATGACTTTTCCTCCATCGTCACCCAGCACCAGAAAGATCACGTAACAAGAATAAGGTACAATCCATGGTCCACTGTCTTCAAACCACAGGGAAAATTCCCTCTTCCATTGATTTAATTCAGAAGCACATCTACTATGATTTATCTGGGGAGTGTATGGTTCCAAAATTTCTCAGTGGCAGCTTTAAATTGTCCCTGAGATGCTGTGTGGCATAGAAACTGCACTGATCTGTCTAAATATTCTCTATTATGCTTCTAAATGGGAGTTGAGTTCTTGTCTTTATTAACCCTCCCATATGTATAGTTTCCAGCTTCCTTAGAATAGCTTGTTTGAAGCTGGAGGTAATTTGGACCACCTGTACCCACAGTATCCTAAATGCTACTCCACCTTCAGAAAGAGGTTTACGACCCTCACCATCTGGTTTTCTTCTCTTTTATAAAGAGTGTTTGGAGAAGGTTGTTTAGAAGATGTTTGACAACATACAGAGAGGGAGGAAACATTTGCAAACTATACATCTGACAAGGGGTTAACATCCAAAACACACAAGGAACCCCAAAAAGCTGAAGAGCAAAATATCCTCCAAATAATCCAATTTTAAAATGAGGCAAAAAGATGTGACTAGATAGACATTTGCAAAACAAGACAGACAAATGGCCAACACATATGTGAACGAAATTGCTAACCATAAGAGAGATCCATGTCAAAACCACGAGACATCCCCCCACGCTAGCTAGAAAAAGACAAACATGTTGGCAAGGGAATAAAGAGAAAAATTGGGCCTCTTACACAGTTTTGATGGAAATGTAAATGACTACAGCTATAGAAAACAATGTAGTTTTTCTATAAAAGCTAACTAAAAATAGTACTACCAGATGATCTAACAAGGCTTGTATATAAAGATGATGAAATCAATATATTGAAGAAGCATCTGCACATCCATGTTTACTCCAGCATATTTGCAGTACCTAAGCTGTGGAACCAACACAGGGGAACATCAGTGTGAGGTAGTAAATATATGGCTGGGTATTAGCTGTCCATTAAACATAAAATATGAATTTTTGTCATTGATGACAGAACAAATCCAGGAACTGTTAAGTGAAGCAGGCCAGGACCAAGAGACAAACGTTGTATGATCTCACCCACTTATGGAACCATAGACAAAGACAGCTGAAGAGTGGTTAGCAGACACAAGCAGAAACAATTGACCTGACCTGCTGAGAGCATGGAGACCCTAGTTATAAAGCTTGGGAAACAGCATTGGACCTAACAAGCCCTCTGAATGTGGGTGCCAGCTAGGAGGCCAAGACCAGTCTGTGGGACCTCTAACAGTGGAGCCAGTCTTCAACCCTAGAGCACAAATGGACTTTGGGAGCCCACTCCCTTTGGAGGGATACTGTTGCAGCCCAGATACAGCAAGGAGGGCCTAGGCCCTCCCCCAAATGATATGATGGACTTTGAAGGTCCCCTGTGGAGGGCCTCACTATCCCTGTGAAGGAGTTGGGAGAAGGGTTGGGGAGAACATGGAAGGATGGGAGGGTGAGGGGATGGGGAGATGGATATGTAAATATGAGTAGTAATTAAAGAAAATAGGGGGAAGGGGAAAAGAGAAGAGGCTGGGCAACAGAAGGATAAGCCCCAGTGAAGACTGTGTACTGCAGATAGCTAGCAGAAAAGAATTTGAATGCTCTCACCACCACCCCCTCTGCAAGGAAAATTATCTGAGGTGACAGACAAGCTAATTACCCTGATTGATCATTGCAGAATTTACTGAGTTAACACAATAATACAATGTAACTGAGTGTCCTAGTTTGCTTTCTGTTGCTGTGATCAAAGACTGACCAAAAACAACTTGGGGAAGGAAGGGTTTATTCCAATTTATACCTCCACATCCCACTCTATCGCCAAGGAAAGCCAAGGCAGGAACTTTAAGGCAAGAACTGAAGCATAGGCCATGGAGACACACTGCTTACTTGCTTTCCCTCCATGGCTTGTCCAGCTTGCTTTCTTTTATAATTTAAGACCACCTGCCCACAGCTGTCACTTCACACAGTGGGACGGGATCTTTTATATCAATCATTAATCATGAAAACACTCCACAGATATACCCACAAACCAATCTGACAGAGGCAATTCTTCAGCTGAGGCTCCTTCTTCCCAAATGACTCTAGTTTATGTCAAATTGACAAATGTAGGTATACCATTAATTTTTTAAAAAATTTAATCCAAATACACATCTTCTAATACCAAACAAACAGAAAATGTTTAGGACTCTAAGCTTTGTTCAATTCACATAGCAACAGCAATGGCTAGTGATATCCTGGGCCTTCAACAATATCAAGGTGAACATTTTTATTATATCTCTCTTTACAAAGCTCTTCTTGTGGGACTGGAGGGAAAGCTCAGTGGTTAGGAGAGCTGGATGAACAATCATGAGGATCAGGATTTGGATCTCAGAGCCCTCCTATAAACCCAGCTCAGTCATGAAGCATCACCAAGTAGATTGCTGGAGCTTGATGCTTTCCAGCCTAGCCAAAAAAACTAGCGCCTCAGATTCAGGGAAAGGGCCTGCCTCAAAGGAACAGGTGGAAAGTGAAAGAGGAAGATTTCTGAGATCCTCTTCTAGGCTCCACATGCACACACAGACTTGCCTTGGTTTCCTATAAAGTTATAGGTTTCACTAATCATGATTAAACTTGTGATTCTGACGCTTGAACTTAGGGTTGCTCACATACTTAGCAAACACTTTATCCTTAAACTATATCTCAACCTTTTGTATCATTTCTTAAGTTTTCTAATAGATGTTCTCCCTGCTTGCAGGTTGTGTGGGGGAGATCTCGGGGAGGCACTGGGGACAATAATGCTCTGCATTTTTGAGTTCTGGGGGTTTCAGGGCAGTTCATATGGTTTGCTGTGGACAGCCAAAGCCAGAGACACATTTCCAAGGGGCAGCACAGTTCTAGACTCTCCAGTTAAAAACACTACGCTTCAGTGGATGCACGGGAATCCTCCGCAAAGCCAGACTCTCCCTTGCCATGGGAAAATTAAGAGTATAAACTGTTCAAGTCACTCTGCTAGCCCCTTCTCCCCCCACAGCTCCTGGACGCAAAGTTCAGCCTATTTGGCTACTTGACCTTTTCACGTTCTGAGTTTTGCTAAGATGAATATTTTTAAAATGTGCTGGAATACCAACTTCCCATGAGAAAGATTGTTCCCAGCTCCTTTAGAAACTGATTTTGCTGGGTATCCGTTCTGAAGGCATCTTGGCCACTGATTTTTACATAAACAGCTATAAGACATAACTTTGATAAGCCAAGTACTTGGATTTATAACTCTCCTAAGACTAACCAAAATCTCTGACCTGTTAACAGACAAACAAATCTCTCAAAAAATACATACAAGAAAGTTCTGTCACAATCTTTCCAAGAGGGTCTGAGCTTAAGCATGAGGTATTTGCTTGAAGCTTTAGTGTCTGGGTTTTAGACAGTGGCTGTGTTTTTGGGTTATTTTGAATAATCGCCTTTGGAGATTTCCCTGCAGTTGAAGGGTGTGTTTGGGAATTCCTGACATTCATTTCTCTCTTTTTATCAATGGCATCTCATGTGTATTCCAGTCCCACATAGCATCTTTTTTAAAATCTCCGACAGTTTCATACATATCTACAGTATATTCAGATTATCTTTGCTCCTGTTACTTTCTCTTGACCCCTTCTTCTTCCAAACTAGTTTTCTTCCTATTTTGTATCTTCTATTTTTTTTTTTTTGAGACAGTGTTTCTCTGTGTAGCCCTGGCTATCCTGGAACTCCTTCTGCAGTCCAGGCTGGCCTTGAATTCAGAGGTCCTCCTGTCTCTACCTCCTGAGTGCTGGGATTAAAGGAGTGTGCCACCACTGCCCAGCTTTCATCTTTTTTTTTTTATTATTAAAGTAGTGTCTCCCTTAGCTCAGGATGGCATTGAACTCTCCACTCTCCAGGAAACTGAGAATGACTGTGAACTCAAGATTCTCCTGCCTCTACTTCCTGAGTATCAGGATTAAAGGCATTCAACGCCATGCCCTGCTTTGGGAGATGCTGGCTATCAAGCCTAGGGCCTTGTGCATGCTAGGCAAACGTTACCAACGGAGCTATCTCTTCAGACCCAAGATGTTGTTTAAGGGCTGACGGTGTGACCCAATTGATAAAGTGCTCACTGTGGAAGCCTTCACCCCCAGAATTCTGGGCATGGCAGCATATGCTTGTAATCCCAGTGCTGGGCAGGTACAGACAGGAAGATAACTAGCGTAATTGTTGAGTCTCAGGCCAATGAAGACCTTGTCTCAAAACAAAACTAAAAAGATGCTGGCACTTGATTGATGGTGAAAGAGGTTGACCTCTGTACACATGTGAATGCATGTACACGTGAACCCACATGCATGAACACACACACATCAAAATTTTTGAAATCTTAAAACTAAGCCCTGAGACTTGCCTTTTTCTTGGATTACCCGACCTCTAGGTCTTGATGAAGTTCTACCTGTTAGTCACTGTCATCTAACAAGTATAGATTTTTAGTCAAGACATTTTGGTAAATCCATGTTGGATATCATTCCAGAGCTCTAGATAAAGAGCAACAGGGTGGAAAAAGATTCCACAAACAATTTTCAGGTGAGCTCAAGAGCTAGACAACTTTTCCTAGGCTAGAAAAGAGCCCAATGCTCCAAGCAGTGGGTAAGGTGATTCTAGAGTCCAGCTGTGCTTAATGTAGGCAAGTTGGAGGCCAAGGCTCAGGTTCACGGTAGTGATGGGTTTTAAAGGAGGCAGAGCCAGGCCCTGCCTGAGCAGAATGCTTGACTGAGTCAAGAGATGAGGTTGAAAAATCCACAGCTTCATAAGGTCACAAGAAAAGCCAAGTTCTTACATTGAGAATTAGTAGGTTTCATGCTGATAAATGCTGTATCAATATTATTACCTCAAAATAAAGTAGGCAACCCAAGGTGTCATTACAAAACCTGACTATATTGAGGGATGGAGGGAAAGTTGGCAGTGACTTCAATACCATAAAACAATTAAAAGACAAGGGAAAGAGGTAAAATCCAATGACATGAACCCCAAATAAATAAAGTAGCTGAATTATGAAACACAGCCAAATGTTACTTATTAATGGGGCATGGTCTTGAATGGGCCATTGGACAATCTTGTTCTTGTTCAAATGTTTCATACTGTGCTTAAACACTCCTAGATGTGAAGGTCCAATCATAGGATGCAGCCCTGGTTCAGTAAAAAGACATATGAAGCCCTAGATAGGTGAGGATACTTCCAGAGAAACATAATAATCTCTTTACAGTTGAAATGTTTTGTTAAGTGGAAGGCAGGTGCACAAAAATGTCAATAAATTATGGTGGAGTGAATGCGAAAACCAAGTGACAAAGTCACTTGCCATCATCAAGTAATTGTAGATATCATACTTTTACATGATGGACATGATGGACAGCAGAGTGGTTCCATTTGTAGCAGCATCACTGCACACAGGAGCACTGCATTGTGCTAGGACATTACAAAGGATACCATGTGACTAGACAATAGAAAGAGGATAAGGGAAAATTTTTCAGCTTCCTTGCGGTCTTAAGGGAGCACTATACAATACGTGTATAATCAATTGAAACAGCGTCCTTATGTAGTACATGTCTTTATCTTACTATTGCTGGTACTAAAATGAACAAGTAACATGATTTCATTGTTGATGACAAATTCCATGGTACACAAGAAGGTAATCAGGGTGTCTATCAAGAGATAAATGGTATCTATAAAAATAATCAAGTTTGAAAAATGAATAAATAGGAAGAGAGAAAGAGGCATGAAATTTAGGCCAATATAGACTTTTCCTGAATCATTTTAGATGCCCGAAGAAAAGATGCTCAATGAACTCTTATGCCATCCATTTACTTTATTGTCATTCATTATCAAAGCATCACATAGCTACTGATACAAAGACTAAAAATGGCTATAAGATATACAGTACCTTAGTAAAATGAAAAGAAAACTCAAGAGAAGATAATGTATGAAAAAATACACAGTAGGGAGCTAAGAAAATGTATTGCTATAGATTGACTGTGCAGTGATAATTTCATAATTAATAAAAATGCATAAAACAAAACAAGGTGGATGAGTCCTGAGGAGTAATAACTGAGGTTAGTGCATGTATATGAACATATATATATATATATATATATATATATATATATATATGTGTGTGTGTGTGTGTGTGTGTGTGTGTGTGTGTGTGTGTGTGTGTATCCACATAAAAGAAAGATTGTATAAATATAGCAAAACAAGAAAGTTTAGAGTTTTTAAAGCTTCAAAAGCAAATAACTTTTGGGTAAGTTTAGATCAGGGCATGATGGATAGTGTTAGATTTTAAGTTAGAACAATTTATAGTTCTATATCGTCTTGAACATTCAGAGTATCTACTAAAAGAAGGGTAATAACTTGGTGCCACTAAACAGTTGTCTAGGTATCAGAGAAAAGACTCGGTGGATAAAGGCACTTGTCCAGAAAACCTGATAACCTGAGATTGATCCCTGGAAACCACAGGGAAGTGGTAGAGAGAAAACTGACTTCGAAATGCTGCTCTCTGACCTCCACACTGCACACCAACACACACTGATAAATAAAATATGAGAAATATATCCCCCAACACACACAAATAAATAAACTATGAAAACTAAAATCTTCTCTAGCATGGGTGGAATGCGTATCAAAGAGCAGAACAAAATGATTCACTGCTGTGAAGACTCTAGGAGAACATCTGCTAACATTTATTTTTATGTAAAGATAAGAAACCAGGCGGAGGGTGTAGCTTGGTGTTAGAATGCTTATCTCACATGTGTGAGGCCCTGAATCCTTCCCCAGCCCAAATAAATAAATAAGTAAGTAAGCAAGCAAGCAGGGAAATGACAAGCTATTAAACAACAGTAATGTTTAGCCTACAGATTTCCTTGACATCTCTGCCTTGTCCATCTACCAGACTTACAGCTTGGTTCTACTCATGGGGTTGACACAAATTAGGATACAGATTTTGTGGATTAGTTGGAAAAGCTTTAAGATGAAGAAATCTGATGGATTTTCAAGTCATTAACTAAGATTTCAAAAGAAGTCCCACAGATTGATTGGCTTCTTAGAACAACTGTGGACAAACGAGGACAAGTGACTCACTAGTTGAGTTTTCACCAAGCATTATCCACAAAGGTCCATGGGACTCACTGAACCCAACCAACGGTGCACATCTTCAATGAGGTGACTTTCTACTCTGACATTTAAAAGAAAAAAGTACCAAAATCAACTTATTATGAACCTACTCATGAACTTTCTATTTTGTGAGTCATTAGATCAAGATTTTAAAACGCTATTTATTGCCATCATTCAAAAATTAATAACTTTTACCAATAAAAAGTATGTCTTAGTCATACACTATACTTTCATTTTGGAACTGTCCATCTCATCCTGAGCTTAGCTTTCAAGGTGTGATATTTTTAGCTGTATAATATACATGATGCATATCAAACAATGTCTGTAACTTTAATTTATATATGTATATATATATGTATATATATATGCATTATATTGAGAAAGCATGATGATTTTTTGTGATACATTACTGCAGTGCCCCATTTACTGGCTATCTATCTGTAGCATCAATTCATTCTATCAAAATTGTTTTTATCCTCACTCTGTTCATTCATTCTGAACCACTGTCATGACCATCAATAAAGTCTATATATCTTTCCATTGGTCAGCAAATTCTCTGACACATTTATTCTGGTACTCAGTCACTAAACAGCATTTCTTCCTTCTTCCTCCCCCCTTTGTTTCTCCCTCCCTTGATTTTATTCTCATCTTCTCTCTGAAGCCTTTCCTAGCTATCAGGAAACACAAGAATCTTCCATCACTCCATTTCTGCTCATCACCACACAAAAAGAAGGCCCTTTTCCATACAATTCTGATTAGAGGGCACTGGTAATGGGTTTTTTTCCTTCTCTTCCAGGTCTAGAGTCCAGAGCTAACTAACACTGCATCTGGGTCTCAGACCCGAAATTTTAAGACCTGTTCCTTTTTTTTTTTTTTTAACTTTGGTCATTCACCAGATGTGGTGGTTTGAATGAAAGTGTACACAGGCTCATAGGGAGTGGCAATATTTGAAAGGATTAGGACCTGTGGCCTTTCTGGAGTTGATGTGACCTCATTGGAGGAAGTATGTCACTGGGGACAGGCTTTGAGGTTTCAGAAGCTCAGGTCAGACCCCAGAGTCTCTCTCTCTCTCTCTCTCTCTCTCTCTCTCTCTCTCTCTCTCTCTCTCTCTCTCTCTCTCTCTCTCTCCCCTCCCCTCCCCTCCCGTGCTACTGCTGGAACTCTCACTGCCCTCTTTGCCCTCTTTAGCTCTCTAGCAACATGTCTGCCTGTGTGCTGCCATGCTTCCCACCATGACAATAATAGACTAAACATCTGAACCGTAAGCCAGTCCAATTTAAATGCTTTCCTTTATAAGAGTTGACATGGTCATGATGTCTCTTCATAGAAACCCAACTAAGACCCCAGGCAGTGTGCCTACTTCTCATCTTTATTCCGACTACATTTAAATCCAACAACGAAGTTAAGTTTGGTCCTATTATCATCCCCACTTTCCAGATTAGGAAATCAGGGCTCAGCTGGGTTAAGAGACTTTCCTCAGGATCTACAAAGAGTGCATCTGTGGCTGGGGAGATGACTCAATGGGTATCGTTCTTGCTGCACAAATGTGAGGACCTAAGTTCAAATCCTCGGGACCCACATAAGGCGAGGTCCAGTAGCACACACACATCTTTAATCTGCATGTTCCCCAAGCACCTATGGTGAAATCAGAGGTGGAGACAGGACAATCCCTAGACTCTCAAGGACCAGTTGCCTGATGCATGCAGTGGTGAACAAGAGGCCCTGTCTCAAACAAAGTAGAAGGCAGGTTTCAACACCCAGGTCCCCTGACCTTCACACAGAGCTGTGGAATGCACACATGCACACACACAAACAAATGAAATAATTAAAAAAGATCTAGATTCCAACTCAGATCCACCCCACCAAAGCATTGTCATTCACAATATCCATCTGCATTTGCAGAGGCAGCAATGGCAGGACTCAGTGTAAGAGCCGGCTTCTTAGAACATCTGAGTCCATTGAATTCCTAGTTCCAATGTGGAAGAACTTGTTTTTAAAACTGTAGGTTTCTCTCTCAACTTGAGTAGTAAATGTTTAAGGCTTGTCTTAGTTTGAGATTCTATTGCTGGGAAGAGACACCATGACACCGACAACTCTCATAAAGAAAACATTTAATTGTGGGGGCTCATTTACAGTTTCAGAGGTTCAGTCAATTGTCATTGTGACAGGGAGCATGATGGCATTCAGGCAGACATGGTGCTGGAGCTAAGATTGTTACATCTTGTAAGCAACAGGAAATCAAGTGGGCAGTATCCTGAGTATATGAAACCTCAACATCTGCCCCAACACTAACATACTTCCTCCATCAAAGCCATACTCACTCCAACAAAGCCACCCTACTAATAGTACCACTCCTGTGAAATTATGGGATTCTGGGATTCTGGGGGCCAATTACATTCACTCTACCACAAGGCTAATTTTTCGTGTCTTGGCAAAAACAAGCAACAACAACAAAAAACTCTTGGTCTTCAATAGCATTCAGTGATCCCGGTGTGAAAACAACTATGGTGGGACTTCTTCATTGCACCAATTAGAGCTTCTTTCTAAACTCCAGAAGACATTAGTGTTTTAAGATTGTTTCTGAAGGAAGTCTAAATCATAAATCTATAAGCCAAAGTACAATGATGCATGCTTGCCATTATCCAGATCAATGTATGTATCACTCTAAAGATTTTTGAAAATAGTTTTCAGAAACTTCACATATACCTTTTTTCTCCTATGGCTAGTGTTCAAAAACTTATTGAATCGGCAGCAATTCAACCACGTCACAGAAATGTAAAAGAAAGCATCTGTCTGAGGTGAGCTGGTCCTATTGATCAGTCAAAAGGGCAGTCTAAATACCCAAAGACAGTGACTACTGTGTGTGGGTGTGTCTACTCTTTCTATTCAAATTTGTGATTTGAACTTTTCAAATTATTACAAAACAATTCAAGTTATGAATCAGTAAATAAGGGGAGAAAACTGGTCTTGACAATCTGCCCCAGAACTTAAGCAAGTTCTCCCTGCAAATTGAAGTTAGTGAATCCGCCGCAATGTATTCATGTCAGTTAGTGAGTTCACCTCATGTATTCACTTCACTGTGACCAAATTCCTGACAGGAAACTTAGGGGAGGAAGGTTTTATTTAGGCTCATAGTTGAGTGAAGTTCAGTCCATCACAGCAGGGAAGGTACTGTACTGACTGGAGTGTGAGGTTGTAGTCATATGGCATCCCAACTCAGAAAGCAGAGAGACAAGAAGGCTAGTCTCTCTGCTTCAGCCCACTTTTTCCTTTGGATTTGGTGTGGAACTCTAGCCCCATGAAATGGTACCACTTACCTCTGAGGTAGAGCTTCTCTCCTCCATAAAACCCCAGGAAACTCTTTCACAGACATACCCAGGCAAAGGTGTGCCTCATTAAAGCTTTAAATTAATCTAATCATGTTAATGATCTAAACTAATCACTACATCAACCAACGGGCTGAGAAGTTTCTCCCCCAACTGACGATGGGTGGCAGCCTCGGGTGGGTGACCAGGCTGGGTCTGGGTCTGTGTTCCACCAGTGATCACTAAAGGAATGTTCTCTGGTAGGTTGTAAAAAAAAAAAAAAAAAGTCAATAACAGGGTACCTTGGTGTATGCTTGTAGCTACTTGGGAAGGTGAGATGAGAGAGTCATTTGAATCTAATAAGTAGAAACCATCTGTGGAACTACAGTGTCACTACATCTTAATAAAAAAGAAAAGGAAGGGAAGGGAGATTTAAAAAAAAATAGTCAAACTGTTGTTTCCTCAGTGACCAAGAATTAAAGGTTGCCAACTTTCAATCTAATCAAATGTGAACCCCTGATGTGATCATTTGACCAGGCCGTATAGGGAAAGCTTCATATAAGGTATATTTTCTGAGACTCAGAGTCCCCATTGCTCCTTGTCTTGTTCAGGCTGTAGACACCCACATGGCCTGCCTGACTCCCAAAAGCTTTTATCTCAAGGCAATGGAACACACTTGCAGCCCCTTAGATCCCATCAAACCCTTGATTCTATAAAGACAGGTTGGTATAAATTCACTGTATTGCAGGGAAAGTTGGGAAGGACTAAACCATTTCTTCGAGAGCCATTCCTACACTAACACCATCTTGAAACCAAAAATTTTCTTGGCATGGGATCTATCTGGGATTCATCAAACAAGGTACTCTGGGATCTGAGTGACTTAAATTCAAACAGGAACATTTCTTTATTGATGAGGTGTTTGATAGTGGGGGTGGTTTCTTATTACACTTGGGTTGGCTGCCTCTACTCTACTACAGATCACGAAAGCAGAAAACTTCTTTTTCCCTCACAGCCCCCAGAACATTACTGAGTGTGGGATGATTGCTTTTAGAATGAGTGAGTGACCAGGCCAGTGCTGGACAGCCCAGTACACACTGTGATCTAAGCAGGGCCATTCTTTTGGTTATTTCAGCAGCAAGAAAATCCTTAAAAATGCCTAAAGTATACCATTTTCACTGTTTTTTCCATTCTTCCATGTTTCTTGCTGACCTTAAAGAGCCCAGTGAAGGTCCAGTTTCCACCCACATCTCAAAGGTCAAAGTGTGTGGAGTGAGGGGTTAATATTAAGCCTTCACATTCATTGGGAGAATGATTTCTTGTCACCCTTGTGATTTTATCTCCTTATCTAGGAAGTAGAGGTGACCCAAATCTTTCCTTATTATCAGAGGTGACCGACCCTTAGAAGCCAAGTGTTGAGTACACAAAGTGCTAATTGTTCTATGGAAGTCAGAGCAAGTACCTATCTAAGCTCAATTGATGAACTATCTACTGCGCTCACCACTCACACCACTGAACTTGACATAGTGCATAGTGAGCATCAATGTCAGCATCTCCATAGACTTGTTGGAAGAAACAACGAGGCAGGTAAGAACTAGTGAAGCTACCAAGGTGGCCCTAGAATACCGCTCAGGAGAGATTAGTGTCTGCATCTGATATGCAGAATAAGACATATTTTGGCTAGCATTCAAAGTTTCACCAGGCTCTAACATACCTACAGGGATATGGGCCAGGATGAGCAGTTGTTCTGAGAGAAACTTAGCCTTCCTCTGCTGGCTTTCTCTATCTAGTTCACTATTCAGCTCTCAGATTATTTCTGCCCCATGTCTTTTCATCAGTATCAATTTACCACATTACCCAGTCTTAAGTAAATACATCTCATCAAGTCAACCTAAAATTATTATTATTATTATTATTATTATTATTATTATTATTATTATTATTAATTATTAGTGTGTTGCAAGAACATGAATATTAGGGAGGCCATGAGTGCTATAGCATGCATATGAGGCAGAGGACAACTTTGTAGAATCAGTTTTTTCCTTCTACCTTTACATGGGGATGACCTGAGGTCACCAGAGTCACAAAGAAAGCCCCTTTATCCACTCATATATCTCACTGGCCCCTCATGTCAACTTTTTAAAAGATGTCTATCTCCAGAAATAGGGACAGGACAGCCCAAATCCTCACAGTTGCTTTCACAGGTGCACCTGAGTTTTTGTGTGTTGGCAGACGATATGGTTGATGATAGGAAGGATTCTTGAAGGGCACTGAGTAGTGTGGTTTTAGCTGGTAATGAAAGAGTATGTATTGAGAGACTAGGAGAATTCCAGTAACACAGAATGTAGGTGTAGTAGACATGGTAGATTTCACAGAATCTAGCTTCATGTGACATTCAAAAACCTGGCTCTAGGTTGCACCTACAGCTAACACCAAAAGTATTTAGGACAATGACAAATATTTTAAAAACATTTTAACAAGAACTCAAGTGCAACTGTTTGTAAGGAGAAGGTTGCCGGGAGCCGATGGGTGGGGGCTAGGGTCCCTCTAACCCTTTTGCAGCGGTCTCTTTGCCAGGAAACAACTGAAGAGAAATTCAAGAATCCAGAGAAAATCAAAACTGAACTGCAAAGATACCATGTGTCATACCTCCCGTCACAAACTAGTGCTCCAGCATTTGGCATGAGGATGGTGGAGAGTGGGGACTTTGTGTTCTGGATGGTAGTTCATGGGAGCAGTCACATTCAGCCATTTTGTGAAAAGGCATAGTCTTCACCACCCACTGAGAAGCCAGTGTTGGGTTTCAGAGCCATTGTGGGAGTTAACACAGCAAAGTGGCTGATGTTCCCCCTTGAATAAAGCAAGCCAGCAAAACAGAAGAGTTATTTCTCTGACTTCTGGGCAGCTAGGGTGAGCAACTGTCTCCCTGGAAAGAATTTCTGCATGTCCTCTGCAATGGGGGAGAATGTTCTTCCATGGTGAGGGGACAGGTGACTTGGAGAGGAAATATTTATGATACACTCCAGACAGCGAAAGGAAAATCCAGAGAATCACAAAGAATGGTGTGGGCTTGCCATGCAACCTGGAAGCACAAATCCAGGAGTGGAGAAAGGAGAGCAGTATTGACAAGCAAGAGAATTGTTGCCACCAGCCACTGAGCAGAGGGCAGGATTGTGGGTCAGCTAATTGAGTTCATGGGATTTGCTGTTAGATCAGCAAAGCCCTAGCAACAGCTCCATGGTTGGAGGCTGGGATTTTTGATTGAGGGGTTTGGTATTTCTGAAACATCCCCTCTCTGCCTGCTGCATTATCCACTTAGAAGCACAGCATGTTGAGCATTTATCAAGGATGCTTTACTCAGAACCTGAGGATACAAACAGCTAAGACAGTCTTTCCTGATCCAGCTCAGGCAAAGGGGAGTGTCAGCAGCACAAATAACCGTCTAGAAACAGTGCAAGGAAAGGATGATCACCCCAACTTAGAAAGGGACCATGGTCATGAAAGACACTGTATCATGAGACCTGAGAAGGGTTAGAGACCCACAGATCTGGCTTTCTGAGTCAAGGAATGTATTTTCCATAGCTTTTTTTTTTTTTTTAGTTTTAGTTTTTTGTTGTTGTTTTGTTTTGTTTCCAAGACAGGGTTTCCCTGTGTAATAGTCCTAGATGTTCTGGAACTCACTCCATAGACCAGGCTGGCCTCGAACTCACAGAGATCCACTTGCCTCTGTCTCCTGAGTGCTGGGATGAAAGGTGTCCACCACCACACCCAACTTCATGGCCAGTTTTAAGGTGCTAAATACTAAGATTCAATGGCCATGGAAGTATATAGTTGAGAAGGTATCTGTAATTCATCTGAGACAGTTGAATTACCTAAATAGCTTCATGTCTAGAGAATGTTTAACATTGATGCAACTCCATGAACTGAATAATTCCCAACACTCTTTTATCTTGAAAGTCCTATTTGAAAATCCCCAAGTTGATATTGCTTCTAATTAGAAATAGTCTACACCAGAGGAAAACTCAGGAACAAACTCTTCCCTGAGTGACTCTGTCTCTAACCCACCCACTCGGTGGACTGGAAGGGAGCAGGAAAAGGTTACAAAATAAATATTAAAACAGCACCAACAGCATGTAGTGATTCACCCAGTGTGTTTATCTTAGGGTGGCTAAATTAAGTAGAACATTCGGGTACTGTTCCGTTCCTTTATTCTAACAACATTCTCTCTCCCCTAGAGATCAATAACAATAAAACACCTCTCGTCTTTGTCATTGAAAAGGTTCTGATGAGGGCTAGAATTCATTCCAGGGCTCTGTTCCCTTGAAATTAGGGTGAATATTTACATCTGTAACATAAAATGTGGGTATCAAAAGGAAGGACATGGCATGGCAGGAAGCCTTTCTTAGTCGTGAATTTATCAAGGCTCATCTTACATCATGTGCTCTGAAAGTCTGAATTAAAAATATGTTGGATCATCAGTCATTTGAGTCTGGAAACATTTAAATAATTAAGCTGCAAACTCAGGCCACACTACTGAGTGCTCACAACTGCGGAGATGTCCCAGGTCTTCTCCACTCCGCCGACTTGAAAGAGCATCCCAGAGCCAAGTAAATGTGGCCCATGGGCCTGCATTTTAACTCTATGCCTGGAATTGAAGTTACCTTAGCATTAAAGCCAGGCCTCTGAAGCCTGCCACCCACATTCTCCCTCCTCTACCTAGTTAGCCTAGTGTGTCATTTGACATACTTACCTTAGTTCATACATATTTCAGCAAGCATCATCTAATTGAACTTTTAATAAAAAAAAAAGTTGTTCCTTGTCCACCTATATTTTGCCTCAAATGCGTCACACCTTGGGAAGGTTTCTAAATCTGTTCTTACTATAAGGAGTCTAAAATTGTCTTGCTTTGAAAACCTGATTTGAAAAATGTAACAGAAAAAGGTTGGCTTTAGGAAGCTGTGTTATTCATAAAAATCATTATTTAACCGCTTTCATTTCAGAACGTCTGCCCTGGACTGAGGTGTTTATGCAAAGGAGCTTCGCTAAAACAAACTGATTAGATGGAGAGGGGTCCTATGATGTCACGCATCCCCATAGGCCTGACTCACTCCACTGCACCACAACGGCAGCCAGCAATTGTGACCTGGTTAATGAGAACAAAATGAGGCCAAGTGCTTTGTAGAAGCTCTGGCCCAGGCTCTGTGCACACAAGCACAGCTGACTGCTGGCTCCAGACCAGTGGATGGCAAGCTCCCGACGATGCCCAAGTGCCAGCCAGGGCAGTCTCAGCAAGGCTGACAGTGAAGCAGAAGCCCAGCTTACTCCTTGGACTGTAACCAAAGCTAGGGCTGTGAGCAGTAGTGGCACCAGCTTTCACTCAGGAGAGAATGAGTGCTCAATCTATGCCCAACCCTGTCATTGTTCTGTTTTCACTAGAATGGTTTCGTTGGTTTAAATACAAGAGTTAAAATTGAATGCTGTTTTTGGTGGGCAGCTGGCAGAAACACAATTCATGTTTCACAAATTCATTCCATCAACATTTATTGAGTGTCAACAAAGGCTGGACATAGAGCAGAGGAGAGGCAGTCAGGAATCAGCCACGAATGTCACCATGGTCAGAAAGACAACACGGATGCAATGTCAATGGTTCTGATCAATAATGATGTAGCAGGCAAAACAGACAAGTACAGTGTCCTTGGCAATGCTATGTTAGCATCTCTGGTAATACAGATGGTGCAGGGGAAAGGCCTGAACAGGAAATGCTATCAGATATAAGAGCATGGAGAAACAGGTATTGTTATAATAGAACTTGTACAGCTCTTTTGCTTTGGTGGTTTGTTTTGTTTGTTTGTTTTGAGACAGAGTCTCATGTAGCTTAGGCTGTCTTCAAACTATGTAGCTGAGGATAATCTTGAACTCCTAATTGTCCTGCCTCTCATATCATACATGCTAGGACTATAGACCTATACCACTACACCAGGGTTTATGTGGAGATAGGGATAGAATCTAGGTCTAGATTGCTAGGCAAGCAATCTACCAACTGGACAACAGCTCTAGTCCCACCTTTGCTTTTTATAAGTCTGTTAGTATATGGTGGTGGGAAAGGAACCCATGAAGGTACTCTGCCACTAATTTACACCCTAAGTCCAATTCAACTTTTGGAAATCAGCTGATGTAGGGGAAATGTCCAGCACATCACACTGTTCATCTCCCTGTAAACACTTCATGGACATTCAGAATTTGAATGAATCAATGACTTAGCAAGAATGTAGCCAGGTAATGTAGGAATCATTTTACAAACATTGGAATGCCCTACATTTACAAGATCTTATTGACTTGAATGGAGGCAGGGTCTTCCATGGGTAAAATTGGATTTGCATGAATTTTTTTAGATATAGTTTCTCCCTGTTTTGTTTTCACAAATGAATGGACAAGGAAGGTGTAATGGTTAATAAGGATTCCCAACTTGACAGGATCTCAAAATAACTTAGGAGATGAGCTGCCAGGAATACTTTTGAGAGGTTCTGCATCGGATTCATGGAGATATGAAGACCCTGCTTAAAAGTAAGCAGCACCCTTCACTGAGCTTAGGACCTGGACTACATTAAAAGGAAGATGAGGGCTGAGTGTCGGTATTCATTGCCCTCTTCTTCCTGTTTGTGGATCCAGTGTCCATGTATTTAAGGGAGTTTGTTCATACAGATGTTGGGTGAGATGATGGATAGATAAATGATTGATACGTGGGTGATGGATAGGTAAATATTAAATGCTTCAAGCTCCCACCACCTTCCTTGACTTTCCCACCATGTTGTACTACACCTCGAATTGCAAGCCAACTTTCTGAAGTTGCTTTTGTGTAGGTATTTTGTCATATCAGCAGACCAATAACTAAGACAGAAAGATGTAAAAGAAATAGATATATCTAACCTCTAAATAAAATTATTAGCACTGAATTGAGTCAGTCCCTTTAGTTACTTGAAGCAGAAATAAAGATGAGTCTATAATCTCTAAGACATGTCGATACTGTTTGTCAATCAGGCAACCCACTTCTGCAAGCTCAGCCTGGCTACCTTTTTCTTTCTGAAAAGTTAGACATCTCTCCCCTCCCCAAGATCCTGTTTTGTTGGCAATTGAAATACCACAAAGTACTACTGTGTGGTTGTGTCACCTACAGGATTCCCTGAGAGAAAAGACCTCCGTGGACTTTCCCAGAATCTCACACACATCTGTAATTTAGCAAATAATCAATGAACATATCTGTTCATCGTACACACACATATGGGAGACACAATTCCTCTTCCCAAATAGATAAATCCCATGAATTGGCGATTCTTACCAACAGCTTTCTTGTATGATATAGACAATAAATTAGACAAGGTAAATTGAAAATTCTGAAGGTGGCAGACAGGCTTCAGAGACAACTTGGATAGAATGAAGAAGGGCTGTTTCAAGAATAACACAAAACCACAAACCAGTGCTAAGAGGAAGGTGAGTGGCCACTTCAGGGAATCAATCTGCTGAGGTTCTCTGGAGCACAATGAGAGATACAGCCAATAGTCAGATCTGTATAACAATGCTGGGTGAAAACTTCGCAGTAAATGTGGGCTTCCTGTCTTTACTTAAGTTTCCCTTCCTCTAGATTTGGGTCAGGGTCTAGAGATTTTCTAAGTAATAGGAAACGCAGGGAATCACACTCCAAGTGTCATCCCAGCCTGGCAATGGTTTGAGGCAAGTGGGAAAAACAAAATTCACATCCTTTATGTTGAAATAAGTCCAAGTTATAATCAAGCTAGAAAACTGCTCATCTCCATGGATCCCACCTTGCCATCTTAAAATGCACCTCCATTTCTGCTTGGAACAGGGCAGTACTTGCCAGCACAATCAGCACCGTTGTTCTTGAATGCAGAAGTGAACCTGGAAGCTCTGGGTAACTGGGTTGAAGGAAGTGTCACAGGCACAAACCTAACAGGTGAAAAATCTGCTAGTAATTCAAAACACTGTCTCAGGCACGTGCATAAGAGTAAGAAATACCATCTTCTATATACAAATACATGTGGTCCACTGTCGGTAGACTATAAATGTTGAAAGTCTTTTTTAGTAGTGGGACTGCACTCACTCTACTTTTCATACAGTCCCATGCAGTCCACCTAACCACAGGCAGTCAGTACTGTCAGGATTGCTATGGAGTGTGGGGACAGACAGAAACACATCATAAGACACTCTGCTAGTAATCTGACATTTTTCAAAACCCCAGTAACTTCAGCTAATAGGACATCAGGCCTGATCTTTCTTAAATGTCCATGTGTTTAAGACAGTTTGTTCCTGCAGGTAGACAGATGACAGATGAATGGATGCATGAATGACTAGATAAATGGGTAGATGATGGAGAGATGATATGTGATAGATGGATAAATAGGTAGGCAGGCATATGATAGATTGATGGACTAATGGACTAATAGATGATAGATGGATAGTAGCTAGATATTGAACTCAGAGTGATATTTAAGCTTAAAAAGCTCACTGAATGTTGCTTGTCTTCATTGCTTTGCTTTCTTTCTTTTTTGCAATGGCACCCACTTACACTCAAAAATGCCTATGTGCTGCACAATCCAGGGTTCTGTAATTATCTTTTTAACACCGATTTTATATTAAGGCATGTAAATAACATGGGGGAGGTGAAATGCTAAGCTCTTCTCCATTAGTATCTTAAAATAACAGCCTTAAGCAGCCTCAGGCTGACAGACATTTGCTCCAAAAGCACATTGAAGTCAGAGACTGGCATTCTCTACTGAACAATGCAGCCAGGGGCTCATTAGGGCTTGTGGGAAGCACTCGGATGCTTTTATGAATGTAGGACCTTCAGCTTTGGTGGCGAGTTCCGCAAAGACATCTGTAGCACATGAAAAGTTTTAATGAGTGCAAGACCAATGCAGGAACAGGAGCAAAGTAAAACCTACCCTTCTAAAAAGGACCTGTGGGTTTTAATGAATGCAAGGCCACTCAAACTTTTTCTTGAGTAAATCAAATCTACTTTCACATAAATTGTCTTCTGTTTAATCAGCTCACACCAGTACTGCCTCTGAAAGCCCCGCCACCACGGATTTTAATTGGTGAGCACAGAGGTTTAATGACTGCAACATTCTGTAATAAACTCAACCTCAGCCTGATCATTACATTTTTAAATCAGTTGGGTTAGCTTGCATTTTGTTTAGGAATTTTCCATCTACTTTTGCAATCGGAAATGGTTTGCTGTGTGGCTTTCTAAGACCATCCTTGCTTGATTTTAGAATGATCTGGAATGTGTTTTGCTATTTTTAGTAATGTGAGATAATTTGTCAAAGACTAACATTTGGGGCTGAACTTTGTCCCCAACCTCCAATTCACATCTTTACATTCCCTGGTATGACCGTACTTGGAGATAAGGCCCTTAAAGAGCAGATAAAATTAAATGATATTATTAGGGTGAGCTCCAATTCAGTCTGACTAATGTCCTTATGATCATATTTGTATTCAAAAAGGGACACTAGGGATGAACACATGAAGGAAAAACCACATGTGGGTACAGCCATCTACAAACCAGGGAAAGAGACCTTAGAAGAAAATTCTGTCAACACCTTTATCACAAACCACCTAACTTTTCTGGTCTATGAAAAGTCAAATGTCTGCTAGTTAAGCCTTGCAGTTTGTGGTTTATATTATGGAAGTGCCAGCAAGCAAACACAGTGAAAACTGTGTTCCTCAAATGCTGGGTTAAATTTATTAGTAACAATTTCTAACTGGTGAGACATTTTGATCCTGGATTCAGATTAGCTATGGTTAAGATTTCACAAGTTTTCAAAAATTTCTCCTCACATCAGCTGAAGAAAGTTGGGATTATATTTTTTTCTTTTGGAACACGTATTTTTTCTGCTTCGAAGGATATGTCAACTTGTTTATAGCATCTTCTTATCTTTTTAAGTCACTTTTTGAGAATGTCATACTTGCATTTTGAGAAGGCACTGTATTTACATTTCTACCCTTCACTCTCCTGGCTTCAACTCCTTCCATGCCCCCTCAAATTCACAATCTCTTCTTTTTATTGTTACATGAGACTCTCTCTTTATCTCTCTCACACACACATGCAAAGACAGACAGACAGACAGGTATGTACTGAGTCCCTTTAGTGTTGTTTGTTTGTATATCCTACCAGGGGCTTATCCCTGAAGAACACTGATTCTCTTTGTAGCCAGTGGCTGCCTGTAGCTCTTCATCTATGGATGAGCTTGTGAAATTCCCCCATTCACACTGGCATGTCAACTGGTTCTGACATTATGCAAGTAGGTCCTGTTTAAGTGGTCATGTTGTTGAGATATCATGTGTGCAGCTTCCTTGTCATGTCTAAAGCAGGTGCCCTGGTCCCCTGGTCAATCTTTCTACCCCTCTTCCTAGATTTTCCCTGAGTCTTAGGTGTTGGGGCTCTGTTGTGGTTGTAGATGTATTGTTTGGGGTTGGGCACCACACTTGCTGAGCCAGTCATCACTGTGGTTTATATGGTTTCAAGGTGGGTATGTGTATCAATTGCTTTTCCCTCTTGGCAGCTTACATAGTACTTTCCAATACTACGAGAGCTAGTCCTCAGGGAATAGGGTTCCAGCACTATTCCACCTCAGTTCCTTCAAGCTCCGTGTCAGAAAGAAACGTGCAGTGTCTTCAGCAATAGTGTCTTACCTTCAAGTTTTGGGTGTCATCCAAGGGCAATGGTAGTAGTCTACATTTGGAAGTCTCTTGGAATCCCCTGGCCAAAAGCCTGAATAGGGTTTTTCATAGGTGAACTGGACTTATTGTTACTTAGTCTATAGCTCTTGAGGTGAGCATTATCACTGTGTGTGGTATAACTCCATTGAAACTGTATATGTGAGATATATATATATAGATATATATATCTATATATATATATATATAGTAAGCTTATTAAAATGTTTCCTTGGCCTTTTAAAATATCTTTAGTGTTATTTATTTCTCTTTCTTCCCCTCTCCCACTGTCGATCCCTCAACTTTGATGAGATTTCCCTCCCTGGATTTAAAAAAAAAAATCTTGGAAAAATGGTTCTATTTCCTAAAAAGAAAGTATCCTAAAATATTGGAAGACGACTGAGTCACTAAGTTAATAAGGTCTACTACTTCCAGATTACAACTTTATACGAATTTATTTCTGTGGAATAATATTTCTGTGGACAATATTACTAAGTGTCAGTTTATAGCTAGGAATATCTTTGTACATGTGTAGATGCCCGAACCCTTCTAAATTGGGATCCTGTAATTCTATCCACATATAGGATCAATTATCTTAAGTACAAAAAAGCTTCACAAGATTGTTCTCTACCAGTAACATTTAGAATTTGTGCTGGGTATGGGGCTAAATTTCACTTTCAATAACCCTTCAGGTGGAGTGCCTTGGGGTTAGCTGAAAGGCTACGTGGGGATGCAGTTCATGGGTGGAGTGCTTGCCTTGCATACATGAGGATCTGGGTTTCAGCCATAGCACTAGAAACAAATGCACAATACTAACAAAAATCTCTTCCAGTATCTCATTAGTTCATTGAAACAGTCCATTAAAAAGTATCAGAGTGGTTTTTTTCCCCCAACTAACTCCATATGTAATCTTTTAATCTAGTCTTCCATGAGAACTACATAGGCAGTAGGCACAATTGCTACTTCATAAATCATTACCATAAATGCTTGGATAGTGTGGAGAGATTAATTAAAGGTAACATCAATTTGCATTATTAATATAAACTTGGGACAATTTTGTCAACCATCTCCCTTTGATTCTACAGACAGAAACAAGTTGTGGACTGATCTATGTGATTTGACATAGTCTATAAATGCTTTTAAGATGTCAGTATCACATGTCACTGCCAAAAATGAAAGTATGATGGTTTCTTAGGGAAACAAAATGAAAATTCAAACAGGACCAAGCATGTTACAGCTCATTTGCACCCCCCTTTCTCTCTCTGTCTCTGTCTCTGTCTGCCTGTCTCTGTCTCTGTCTCTCTCTGTCTCTCTCTGTCTCTCTCTGTCTCTCTCTGTCTCTCTCTGTCTCTCTCTGTCTCTCTCTGTCTCTCTCTGTCTCTCTCTCTCTCTCTCTCTCTCTCTCTCTCTCTCTCCTCTCTCTCACTGTTGCTCTCTCTCGCTCTGCCAAGTAGTTAGATTTAAACTTTAGCATAATCATCATGTCTCTCCTCCATGGCAAATAGATGATTGTCTTCACACAGATGATGGGAACCAGGAGCAGCAATTAGCTGAACTTGCTAGCTAATTAGCATCAGGAAAAGGAGTGACTCAACAATAACAAAAATCTTAATTGCGCAGATAAAAACTTCTTTCCCATTTAATATGATGCAGAAGGCCAGGGTCTCATCCAAACACATGATAATGTGTTTCCAAGATTTATGTTCTGTTTTACAGAAGAAAGAAAAATATGTCTTTGCCATAAAGTACTAGTGGGGTGCCTTTGCTTAAAACCCCCACTGCTGGACCCATCTACTTTCAGGTTCAGCATTCAACACTGCATGGATTCCAGGACAAATTTAATCTGAAACAGAAATTACCTAAGAAGCCTCATTCTTCGATGTTCTTTTGGGAGCTTTGGGGAACACAATCTTTCACTAAGTTAATTCTCATGAATATTTCTGAACACCTATTAAACGGCTCATCAGTGGTAACTATGGAATATCCCTGTCTTCCCATGACTTCTTTTAGAGTCCTCTTTAGTCTTGCTAGGCCATGGTATTCTCAGGATGTCACCTATACCAGTGCATGTTCCCTGAGCATTCAGGCCTTGTGAATGACCCTTTGGTATGAGACCTTCATCACTCTTCCTGAATCTACTTCCTCTACTCCATTAACCCAACACTAACAGCCACTCTTGTTTCCTAATTTTGGTGTGTGGTCCTTGTCCTGCTTGGTACCTCAATGTCTACTTTGAAATGAAATTTAAGCCTTGGCCAAGATGACATTCCCCCAAGTACCGGAGGTCAGCTCCCAATCCCACCCAAGGAGTTGTGATCCTGCTTTCCAAACAGACCTGCTTCCCCACAGAGACTTCTTAGCTGAGTTGCCAACATTTTCCCTTTCTCACGCTACAGATGTGGTCCCGTCTCAGCTGCACCCTTCTCCCAGACTCTGGAAACTCCTGAGTGCGCAGTTCCAATGTCAGTTCTTAATCTTGCCATGGATGACTCTATAACGATGAAATATTCAAGAATTTCCCCAGCTTAGTTAAAATAGACAAGTCCATAGAAGTGGGGCTCCTTTAACTAGGAAAGACAAAGCAGAGTTTCCACATTTCCAGAAGCCTGGAATCAGGCATATTCTCTCCTCCCTATCTTCTAACCTTACTTTTCTTTTGTGTTCGAGTTCTGTGTCACTAGGTTCCTTTTATTAAATGCCCAAGTCCCAAAGAAGCATCTTCTGTACCCTCCTCAGCTATTCCTGACCCCATACTAATCCCTCCCCATGATGGTGATGGTTAAGAGGCTAATTCATGAATCTCAGTCACTGATCCAACTTGCTCATACAGGCATGATAATAATAATAATAATAATAATAATAATAATAATAATAAATTAATGTTTGTTGAACAATTTTGTCAAATACAGCACATCACCCTGATCTCCTAAGATCTTCAAGGCTGGAAAAATCCTGCCTAAAATTGTCTCATAGATGCTTGAAAATAAAGGCCATATCTTCTAGCAACATGATGCCTCACTTGGGTTAGGTGCTGTTGCTTACACTATTCATCTTTTTTGGTCATCCAGGGCCAAGGCTATCAGAACTTTCCTTGAAAATTTGGTCCCCTGGGCATCTGGGACTTGTCCTTTCTACCTAATACAGGAGCTCAGGATGTCTTGTTGGGTACAATGAGATCCTATAGGAAGACACTTTTCCATTGATCTCTGTTCATATCTGACTCTCTGGCTTTCTGTTTCTCATCCACAGGGGCTCTCTGCATATGAACACACTCTCTACGAGTGGCTCTGATTAACGGTCAGTTCTATATTGAAAGCAAGAGCAAAGGATACTTCTCCTGGAAAGCAGTGATTGGTCAGAGTTGCTTGGTAGCTCCATTGATTATCTGGGCATTGGTGGTAGCAGGCATTTCTGCAATACAGCCCTGTGCAATTTGACAGCCATTGTCATGAACCAAATCATTACTTAGTGGGGGGAAAAGTCAATAGTCTCAATTCACAGGAATAGAATAACTGTGGAAGAATGTTCTTTATTGATACAGTACAGCAGTGGGAGCTTCTGGTGCAGGAAGGACTCGGAGCTAAAAGGTACCAGGGAGACAGGCCCCCTCAGGGCAATAGCCAGGCAATGGGTCAAAGAGCCTCAACCACCATTTCTGAGTCTGTTATCTTATTAAGATATCCTGTGTGCCAGATTTAGGATTGCATAGAGAAGAGTGATCAAATAGGCACATCCCCTATGCAGACACCTCAGAATCACTGGAGTCCTTTGTATAAACTCTGCATACTTACACTCTCTGAATACTATGACTGTCACCTACTGTAATACTTCAAGTACTTTTCAATCCATCAATATATGGTGGTTTATGTTTTACATGTGTTAAGCAAATATACTCCCAGGCAAATGTCTTTGGGTGGTGAATCAACCAAACTGAGCTGAGAATATTAGCTGGGTAATGTCTGCACTCAACACTTTAGCTCTCCTGGGATTTAGAACAATCTGCCTTCCACTGAATGTAGATTCTACTGCTCTGTTGTCCACAATTCTGTTACTCCTCCTTTGAAGATCTCTGTTAGTAAGTTCTTGCCAGGGTCCTTGCTTTTTGTGATTAAGCAAACTGTAAGCATGCCATTGAGTCACTTGAAACTTGAGGATCGGTCCAGAGAGTGTGAGCCAATTTTTCACCAACCACAAAAGTGAGAAAGGGATGGCATTTTTTTTTCTGTAGACAGTTCTGTACAGAAGACTGCCTGAGGACTGTTGGCAGCAGCAGGCATTTCTGTAATACAGCCCTGTGTGATATGACAAGTGCTTTCATTAACTAAATCACTGCTTAGCAAAAGAGAGAGAGAGAGAAAAGATTTGATCCTCTCAGTTCACAGAGATGGAAGCATCATGGAGGAATGTTCTTTATTGCTCCTGTGCACTAGCAGCAGTGAAGTCATGAGTATCTAAGTGGTCCATTTTCCTGGCTATTACAGTAAGAAGAGTTGTCACATAATTGTATTCAATGGCAGGAACAGAAACCCAGCTCACTTCTAAATTCTCTGTGAAGTCTTTACATCCAAAATAGAAGGACCCAGTATGGTATTTTATTCTAATTAAAATATGTGAATGTTGTCTGCATGTTTTAAGTGCATCAGAATTTGAAACTAAATTCTATTTGTGAAAGCTATTATTTATATATATTTATGCTTAAATTCAATTCTTGGAGGACTTTTTTCCTGTTAAAAGAGCTGAATCCTTCAATAAAAAGCCTGCCAAGATTTCCTAAGTCCTTTCTACCATTGTCAAATACTTATTTACAAAGAATTTTTGAGAAACAAAATACTTTCATTTATCTAAATAATGTAAGAGCTAAGGAAACATCTCATAGGTAAAGTGCTTACTATGTAAAGAGAAATACTCCAGTTCACATCCCCAGCACATACTAATCTTTCCCCATGATGGCGATGGTTAAGAGGGTAATTCATGAGTCTCAATCACTGATCCAACTTGCTCATACATGCATGATAAAAATAATAATGATAAATTAATGTTTGTTGAACAATTTTGTCAAATACAGCACATCATCCTGATCTCCTAAGATGTGATGTGTGCATCTTACATACAGAAACAGGAGGCTCCTGGTATGCACTGGCCAATCACTCTAACCTATGAGAGAGCATTAGGCAGAGGGAGAGACCTTGCCTCAAAAACATGGGTGGAGAGCAAGAGTTGACCTCAGATCTGCATGCATTCGGGCACAGGGAAGTGCATACCTGACACTTGCATAAACGCAAAAGTTAGGAATAATAAATAAATAAGTACAATGCTAAACACTGTCATATTTAATAGGCAATTTCTTATCTGGCCCCCATTCCCTGGGAAGATATCATGAGCACAGCCTCACAGCAATAAAACTTCACAAATAATAACAATACTGAACATGTTTTATCATTTACCTATTCTTTCTCCTGTTCTGAGTGATGAAGGTTGTGTCTAAGCGTTGTTTTCTTGTTGTAAATAACATTAAAATGAATATCACTATGCATCCATATCTGATCACTTCCTTAACAATAGATAGATGGATAGATATAGATAGATGGATATATGGCTATTTTACTTTTATTTAATAAATTTGTTTCTATCCATATAGAGATTTGGATATATATAACTCAAACTCTTGTCTAGGTATCAGTCAGTGAATCAAGCTATCCATTTTTCCTCTTGATATTGGTTATCCGAGCCTGGCAATTGAATTTCTATTTCTGTTAGGTTTTTTTTTAACTTTCTCCTGTGGCTTGTAATTTTTATTTATGAGCTCATGCTCAGATGAGCACTATGTGGGAAAAGCATGAGCTAAAGCTGAGATTGCATTTCCAGAAAGAGTCTGCTTTAGACTTTCTAGGTATCCTACAATGTTCTACCTTTTTAAAAGCATATTTTAAACTGATTTTCAAAACATAAAAATTGTACATATTAATGAGGTCTCATGTAAAGCATGTGAGCATTGCATGAAGTTTAATTGGTGAACCGTATCTCTCTCCTCAAACATATACCATTAGAACAAGTTTTAAGTTGTTAGCTGACTTTGCCTTTACAGATATAGACAGGGGATATAAACTCTAGCCTCCTGCAGTGGGGCCGTGGCTCAGTGTGTAAAGTAGGTGCTGAACAGGCAGGGAAGACCAGAGACAGTGTCCTCAGCACCAGCACACAGTCAGGTTTGTTATCAGCTTCGAATCCAGCAGGAAGCAGCAGAAACAAGCAGATCCCAGGAGCTCACTGACCAGCCAGTCCAACCAGGTTCAAGTGAGACACCCTACTTCAAAAAAATAAAGTGCAGAGCAGTAAAAGAGACCCCATATTGACCTCTGACTTCCACAGATGCACATGTGGGCACATGTGCCTGCAGATACTACAAACACATGTGCACATGCACTTACACACACACACACACACACACACACACACACACACACTAGTCTCAGGTCTGCTTAAAGGTGATCTAAAATTATAAATTCTTATGGAATGTGATTTTCTATTCACAAACTAGCAGAAAACTATCATGTGTCCTATTTCTTTTAATGTCAGGTTTTGTCTTGTTTCTAATTTGCCTTTTATTGAGAACCCAGACTTCTGTCTGGGAATTATGTGACACAACGAGGTAGACTTTACAAAGACTAAGGCTCAGGGTGCTTCCACTTGCCATCCCAACACATAAACCAAGACAGATGGATTCATCTCCGAGGCAGAGAACTTCACCCAGACCTGAAGATATTGAGAGACACTCAGGTTTGGGCCGTGGCTTCATTGTCTGCTATTCACCTTCATATCCATTTCCCTGAAGAATCTTTCACATTTTTTGAAGCTTCCATAAACCATTTAAAAGGAGGTAGACATTTCCAACCCTGTTATTTGTACGACTTCTATAATAGAAGGTTTTTGCAGAATATCTTTTCTACAATATCTCCGGAAGTAGCTCCCCCTGGCTTCTAGAGCCCTTGTCACACTCTCCCTCCCTCCTCAGGATTGTCAGCATCGCATCGATCCCCTCTTCATTCTGAGTCACCTCCGTGTTTATGTGGGTGACTCATCCTTGGTGATGTACATCTCCAAGCCCTTTGAGCCCCCACACTGTGGGGCCCCTTCTGCAGGGACAGAGCCACCTGAATGCCTTGAATGCATCATATCACTCCTGCATCATGAGCTTTTGTGTTTGTAATTGTCTGATTCATCCTCTCTGCCAGTTCCGGACTCACAGTTCTCCATCCCACGCACCAAGACCTCTGTGCTCCCTTTCCTCCCACCCAGTTGCCATGCAGGGCCCCTGCCTCACTCTCCATGGCTACTCCCCTGTCCTGTTGTCCTTCAGTTTCATCTGTCCAAGAAGATGTCTGTAACTTGGGTGACTCTGAGTCTCTTTTAAAAATCTGCAAGTCATTCCTCTTTCATTCCACGAAACACCTGGGCCTGTCTTCACAGTCCATGCCAGGAGAAACAACTTCCCATCTCACAGAAGACATCAGCACCAGAGGAGGCCATCTTTTGGCTTTCTCTTAGCACATGTCAACCAAACCCAGCCTCTCGAGGCTGCCTTTCAAGATGGTGCATAAGAATCCCCATTTCTCTGACCAGGATGCAGACTAAGACTCCCTGGTCATGAACAGAGTACAGCAAAAGTAATTATGTAGGCCTGGCGAGGTGGCTCAGTAGGTAAAGCACCTACCACACACAAAGGAGGATGTGAAGTGGATCCCCCAGCACCCATGTGAAAACCCGGAATGGTGATGCATGCAGACAATCCTAGTGGTGGGGTGGCAGGAGCAGGAAGATCTTTGGGCCTTGCTGGTCAGCTAGTCTAGGCAAATCAGTGAGCTCCAAGTTTAGTGAGATTCAGTCTCAACATAAGGTAGGTAAGTGATTAAGAAAGACACTTGTCATCAACCTCCACCCTCCGCACACATATACAACTGTATGTGCACACATGTGCACACACAAACCCATGCAGAATGATCAAGTACCACCATGGAGAGAAGGCTGCCTGCCAGCTGATCATGGCTTCCATCTTGCCTGCCCTTGCTTGCCTTTCTTTCTGTCCCTTAGAGAAGCTGGCTGCCACGCTGTGCGTTGCCCCATGGAGAGGCCCACGTAGCAAGAAGCAGGGTGGCCAAACAGCTGCTGGTGAGGAGCTGTGGTTCTCAGGCCAACAACTCACAGAGGACAGAAGCCAGCCAACAACTACGTTAGTGAGCTTGGAAGCAGGGCCTCCCTGTCCAGCCAGCAGTGACTGAGGTCCTGGCAGAGACCTTGATTGCAATCTGGGAGCGATGCTGAGCCTGAGAACCCACCTACAATGTTCCTGGACTCTTGACCCACAGAGACCATAAGTGGTTTTTAAGCAGTTCCATTTGGGGGATATTTGTCACATGGCAACAGAAAATTAATAGACACACCTAGGTCTGGTTTTCGATGAGAAGGGCTTTCCCTCCAGCCCACCACCTGTGGGAAAAGCCCCTTTTCCTGATCATGTTCCCATGACTTACTTTGCTGCTAAACGGCACATACTGGAAAGCTCACTGAATTTCTGAACTCCTTATGAGTTCTCATCAGGCTCATCCAATGCCTCTTTCCTCATTCTCCAACCTACAGGATCCCTATGTGAAGACAGATCCATGCTGGACTGCTTCCCTGATGGTCTCTCTGTCTCTACCAGCATCTTGGGGCAAAGTTGGCCCTTGGCAACTATAGTGAATGGATGGGTCATAAATGGATGTGAACATTTTCCCCCATGGAGTCCAACAAAATGTCTCTGGCAGATTAAGAATACCCCCACTAACCTGTTTATCATGTATATTTAGACATACCTAACAGAATAATTTGAGAGTTTATATTTTTGCTACATCTGGGTTTTTTGGGTTTTGTTTGTTTGTTTGTTTGTTTGTTTGCATGGTTTTGCTTTCTACTATGAGTTGTGGAACACACCTGTAATCCTAGCACTGGGGAGCCTGAGATAGGAGAATCTAAAGTTTGAGTCCAGGCTTGGGCTATATAGTGAGGTATTGGACAAGGGGATGAGGAGAATGTGTGTGAGGGGGACTATTCTCTGCAAATTAAAATTTCCCTCTCCTTAGCCAGAACCTCGCTGAGACTTTTTCAGACAGTTTTGAAAAGCATAATGTGACTGCCGTAATGGTCACTCTTGTCAATGCAGTTGGGCTTGAAATCGACATATATTCATTTTATTGTTTTGTTCCTCCAGCAAACCCTGACTAATGCAGACACCTTTCCCTCTTGGAGGAAATCAGCCTTACTTATAGCATTCAGGGTACAACCTGGATTTCTTCCCCAGGTCATGTTTATCACATTTATCTACATGAAACAGAGTTTTATGGCGATCACTCTGGTACCCAAACACCTTCAGCTGTTCTCCTCTAGTGGGTGGCTGTTCTAGTAGATAGTCTGTAGTTCCAGACCTTGCACAGGACGGTTCCAATGTGTCTGTTTGGCATCTTTGTTTCTCTCACCTGTGACTCCAACCAAACTTAAAACTTCCCTTGGTTCTATCATCTTAATACCTATACTCAGCTCTGCTTTCCCTGACTGAGGTTTTCTTCCCCATGCTATTAGTATGTGCACATGTGTGTGGGGTGCGTGTATGTGTATGTGCAGGTACATGTTAGCATGTTGAGTCTAGTTTGTCTAGAGGATGTCTACCTCTATTGCTCCTCATATCATCATCATCATCACCATTCTAATTATCATTGTCATTATTATTCCTAAAACAGGACCTCCCAGGGGACTCTGGAGCTCACTGATTCAGCAAGACTGGCCAGAAATGCCCAGGGATCATTACTGGGATTAGAGGCAAGTTCTGCTGCTCTTGGCTTTTTTTTTTTTTTTTTTTTTTTTTTTTTTTTTTGGTGCTAGGAATCAGAACTTGGTTCTTCATGCTTAGATGGGGAGCATTTGCCAACTAAGCCATCTTTCCAGTGTCCTCTTTCTTTTTTATCTGATAATTTGAAGTCTGGCATGATCTCTAACATCCATTGTATTTCCCCTTCCCCCAAAAGAGTCCCTGAGTCTTATGCCTTGAATTCTTTTCCCTTCCCCTGTCCTATTTTGAGATTATACTCTTGGGACTGGGGAGGTGACTCAGTGGGTAGACCATTAACTGCAAGGGTAAGGCCCTGAGTTCAAATCTCCTTCACTTGTGTAAAAAAAAAAAAGCAACCTGTAACTACTGTGCTGGTAACCCCAGTGTTGAAAGGCAGAGATGGGGTGATCCCAGGAATTCATTGGCTAGTCAAACTAGCCAAAATAGTGAGCTTCAGGTTCCATGAGAGACCCTGTCTCATGAAAATAAACTTGAGAGCAGTAGAAGAAGAAGCTTGATGTCTTCCTCTGGCCTGCACAAATGTGTGCACAGGCACATACATCCAAACACTCACATGACTGCACATAAAGTTAAAATATATATAATAAACAAATCGATTATATTCTCATGGCCTCATGCTAACAGACTATTCATTTGAAGACACATATTTCCCAATTGTGAGTCCTGAGGAAGGACCATGTGGTCAACCTTCTTTGTACCTTCCCCTCTTCCTGGCACAAGGGTACCTTTACAGAGCACACAACAACAGAGGAGAGCCAGCCGAGTTCCTTCCCCCAGCAGATTCACCACTACAAAGACCAGTGTCTCTTGAACAGCATGTGGTCATGAGTCCGTGTCCAGTTTTTACTTTAGACAGGTAAGTGTTGTGTGTGGCGTGGTGTGTATACATATGGTACAAGCATGTTCTTAAAATTGGAGCTCTAATATCAAAACCCAGCTTGACATTTCAACTTCTCACAAAAAGAAGTTACCAGTCTCACAAAAGTAGATCACAAATTCTGAAAGCTAGTTCTTCAAAGGACATAGGTGCGGCTCTGACAACCAAGGTTTGGCTCTCTGCTTGTGCACTCTAAGTTTTAAAGAGAATGCGTCTGCCATATGAGTTTTACCACAGGGTTATTGTTTTCAAGTAAGTTTCCACTGAAGTTTAAAACAGCAAATCTTGTCTTCCCATGGAAAGAGGTTTTGAACTGAAAAGCTGAACATTAGAGGCAAGTCTCTAACTGGGCCCAGGTACACAGTGATCAGCATAGTACTCAGTAAACATTAATCAATGGGAAGCTCCACAAACTTCTGGTTTAAGTTTAGGTTCTTTATTTTCCAGGGGATGTATTTAGAAAACTCGCTTTTTCAGGAACAGAAAATCTTGTGATTTGGAAAATACGTCATCTAGAAAAAGCGTGAGAAGAAAGACCTTCCAAGGCAATGTCCCCGAGAGCAGTGTGTTAAACAGCAGCCTCCTGTCCTGGCTGTCCCCTGGGCGTTATATAACTCAAAGGTAATTAAGAAACTCAGCCTTGGACTGTAAATCCCATCCCACAAAGACTAATCCAGCGTGAAGACATCAAGTGCGCAGATGCTCCGTGTTCCCAGCCAAAATAAAGACCGCAGCCTTGGGATATATACATCTGCGCTAATCCTGCCGGACATCAATTTAGAAGGATTCAGTTTAGCCAAGGACATTGGCTTTCTCTGATATATCTCCTTCCAGAAAAGCGATTATGCTGTGCTGGCTGAACACAGCAACTCTAAACGTTTCTAAAAACTTAAAAAAAAAAAAAATTTTTTTTCACAGACTGGAACATAGACCTTCCCCCCTCTAAATTGAAAACAAATGTCCACTTAGTAAGACTTAATGTACTTAAGAATCAATTGTCTTCTGAAAACAGTTTATCCCAAGAGGGAAAGAACTTTTATTTAACGAAAGAGTCCAATCGTGGTTTTAATAGATTGGAGGATAAACAAACACTAAGTCATTAAAAACAAGAATTAATGGAAGAGTTCTTCTTAAGGCCTTGACAAGAGAGAACTGCTCCCCAACACTTTGGTTTTTCTGTTTTCAATGGAAACTATTCAGCACCAACATCAAGTTCCAGATTTCAAATTTTATCAGCGTGACCACTGCGCCATCTTGTGCCCAAAGTTCAAACAACAGCAGGGAAGGTGGTGGGTTGGTTGGTTTGTTTGTTTCCCCTCTCTCCACTTTTAATCATTTTTTTCAACACCTTGAAAACTTTTTTGAAAGCAGATTATCATGGTGAGCATAAAGGAGGGATCATATGTGAACAAGCTTCCAGTGTGTGACATTTCTAAGAGCTCTAGAAAGCTCAGACCTGGTATTTGAAAGATCATATATAATAGATAAAATGATTAGAAAACCACAGGTAAAGAGAGGAATAAGCTGAGCTGTTTAGTGTGTGTGTGTGTGTGTGTGTGTGTGTACTTCAGAGACTGACATCCTGTGTCTGTCTTCCTCCATCACTCTCCAATTTTCAATTTTCTCCCTCCCTCCCTCCCTCCCTCCCTCTCTCTCTCTCTCTCTCTCTCTCTCTCTTTCTTTCTTTCTTTCTTTCTTTCTTTCAAGAATGTCTGTCACTGAACACAGAATTCAGCAGTTGGGCTAGACTGGTTTGATCAGCAAGCTCTGGGGATCCCCCTGCCTCCCCCACAGCTTCTCCAGTGTTGCAGGAGTGTGCTGCCACTTTTAAAAAAAATGAATTGTAGGAGATCAAACCTAGGCCTTCATTCACTATGAATATGAACATATCCTTAATGAAATCACCTATTTGCTGCAAAGGTTTTCAAAGCTGTTAGCTCTTTGTCTAGTTACAGTTCTTAGGGATACTCCAACTGGACACTGTGCCATAATTGCTTGTCAGGTAAATGTTAAATTGAATGTGGCAGCTACATCTAGCCATTCTCGACAGATGAAAATCTGGCCAAATCTCCCAGGTTTCTGTTAGAACCATTATTTTTCGCTCTTTTTTTAAAGAGTGTTTGGGTTATTATTTTTTTTACTGTGTGTGTGTGTGTGTGTGTGTGTGTGTGTGTGTGTGTGTGTGTGTGTATTGAACCAACAGTATGAGTCCAGGTGTTAGAACAGAAATAAACATCTGGAATAACCAGTACATGGTCTTCTGGGGCTTTCTTGAGTCCTACAGTGGGGGTCCTATATCTTTTGAAAAACATTCACCCCAGATTTCCAGTTCAACCAATTTAGAAGCATTGCATTTCTACCAACACACACACACACACACACACAGAGAGAGAGAGAGAGAGAGAGAGAGAGAGAGAGAGAGAGAGAGAGAGAGAGAGGGAGACAGAGACAGAGACAGAGAGACAGAGACACACACAGAGACTCACACAGAGAGATTCCACATAAAACACTTTGCACCCTGGAGATGCATTTTACGAATACTGGTAAACAATTCATCCTTCAGAAAATCCAAGCAATTAAATAGAAAAATAAATGTAACTACAAGTTTTAAGCCTGATTGAATTCTGAGTGCTAGTATGTTGAATTAGGTATATAAACCCACTCACGTTGCTAAAGGAAAATGCTTTCAACCTAAACTTTAAAGTTGCACAGAAGACAGACCCCAAAGTGTTTTGTCACCTGCAGAGCCAGGGCCATTGAATGACCTTGAATGAGGCTGGAACTGTGCTTGTTTCTAATCAATAGAAAGTGGCAATGGGAACAGGTTATCACGCTGTGACCATGTCACACTGCACAAGAGTGAGAGATTCTCCTTCCTGAGTTGAGAAAGGGACATTGAAAGCAAACACAGATGAACATTACAATTTTGGCCACTTGTTTCTGGCTGACTTTACAAGCCCTCATTTTGGGGATCACACTGTTACAACCCTGCCCTTGGGACTGCACAAATGTCCTCATGGGTGAACTTTTTACCTTAACACCTGAAAGCCTACACTTGACTTTCCACTAACACAGTTTTCTGAGTTGTTTGGATTGGTTTTACATATGCAGGGGTTACCTTGTCTTTAGTCACATTCTAGCCTGGGGCATGGCTTGGAGGATCAAATGCTTGCCATACAAGCCTGACTCCCTTTGTTTGGTTCCTGGAACCCTTGTAAACATAGAAGAAGACAACAAACTCCAACAAGTTGTCCTTTGACCATCTAAGGACATTGTGAGACCCTCAAGTAGTTTAACTTGGTGGCCAGCAAGATATGGGTCCTGCCTCTCACAGCCCTGCCATCTGTAACCTCTTCTACCCATGGCCTTTGTCTCCAGGACCAGGAAGGTTCCAAGCAGGTTTCTCCTCCAGGTGAGAACTCAGACCTCTGCTCCCTTGCCCTGGACTTAGGAAAATTCTCAGCAGAGAACCCAGATGGATGATAGTACCAGGTTCCTGGCCCAGAAAATGTGGCTTGAGTTAGCTACCACGAGAGTAGAAATTTACTCTGCACTAATTGGAAAAAATATTCACTTATCCATTAAATAAAACTCACAGCTTAGAGCCAGCTCTGGGTCTCTAAGCTCAGCTAAAGGGATGTACTGGACCCCATGCAGAGATCAGAAAGGTGGGAAGAGTTCAACACAGTCTCAGGGGCTTGGAGAGAAAGCAGACGTGCAATTAACTTTGAAAAGTCCAAGTGGGAATACAGGCAGGAAAACAAACAAACAAAAAACCCACAAACCAAAAACAATGGGATGAACTGAATAGGAAATGTTTCAACACGAATATTTGCAAGCACAGAAAACCTAGATCAAGTCTACTTAACTAAAAGGACAAACAGGCAAACAAAGACAAAGGGAGAGTGGAATCCATGAGTTCACAAAACCAAAGTGGAGGTCAGGGTAGCCTTTGACTTGGTTAACTGAAAACTCTTCTTGCCTTCACTCTCCCCATCACATGTTAGAGACAACAGTCTATGATCAGAGAAGAAACTTCCTTTTCATAGTCCTGTGCAGCTGAATTGGAACACACACACACACACACACACACACACACACACACACACACACACACAGACAGACACACACACACACACACACACACACACCCCAAAAAACACTAAAAAGTCTAAAAGATGCCATTTTTGAGTTAGGTAATAAACATAAATACAAAACCAAGAAAGTATAATGCTGGATTGTTCTTTTTAAAATCCTAATTACATGGCTTCCCATTTTTTACCTTATGTAATAAAATAGCATAGGCTCATAGCAGTTAGATAAATTAGCGGACTGATGTGTAATAATTAATCAATATGAAAAGTGGTTGAAAAATACCTAATATCTTCTAAGCAGAGACTCCCATATTGGAAACATTAATTTTCCAAGATTATAAACTGTGTTATAAGCCTAACATTAAAATAGTATGGAAATCAGGACTCCAGTGAAAAATGGCTAATTCGAAGGCAGGAGCAGGGAATGCACAAATGAGCAAGGAGCGACTCCTGACCAGAAGAAGTAAAGAAATGCTTTGTAATGGTATGGAGCATAGCAACAGGGCGCGGAAGCCAGCTTGCACAGGACTCTCAATAGCCGAGTACAGAGAAATTGGGGCAACCAGTAATGGGTTATGACATATAGGATAAAATAAATAGCCATGAACTCACATGAATACAAGTAAATTAGAGTGGATGAATGAACAAACAGCTCAGAAATAGTTGCTCATCTTTAGAATAGAATTCCAGTTCATACATGTAAAGGAACCATAGAAATGGAAAGACCATTTAGCAAACACCATGGTAACTGCTGCCGGAAGGAATCAGTGAAAGCTATTAGTAGCTAATTGGATACATTTGCTCAGATCTGTAGATTAGTTCTTGGTATTTTATCAATGCTTCTTTCCTGGTTTCAATAATTGTGCTGTGGTTTAATAAGATGTTATCATGGTGGGAAGCCGGGAAACAGTACATGAGACTCCACAAGCTCATTGCTCAACAGTTAACATTTAACTCATTGTGATTTTGAAAGTTAAAAAATATATTTAAAAAAATCAACAAAATCTTTCTCTTTAGGTCTCAGGGTCATTCTACAAGCATGAAGTAACAATTTTAAAGCCATCACATACACCTGAATAGTAGTTTTAGAGGGCCAGGGTTTTGACAATTGAATGGAGACTCAGTTGCTAAAAGTGGTTAAAATTATAAACAGGGTAGGAGCTTTTCTAGAACACAGGGGAAATCTACTGCATCTTCCCTAGCATGGGCACTTCACTCTAGTCACCACTGTGCTGATCCTTTCCACTGATGAAACTGCTGTGGCTGCTGCCAAAATGTATCTACAAAATGTGAGGGGATACCGGAAGAACCGAAGGAGGTGGAGAGCCCAGAGGACAGAAAGGCGCTGCGCACAAGATGCTGGTTGCCTCCCCTGGACCTATTCTGGGGGCTATACTGCAGCAGCATTATGATGGCCATTAAGCAGGTCTTCAGGTATGTGTGGTACAGGCCTGCAAACCCAACATTCAGGAGCTGCAGCATCCCAAGTTTGAGACAAAAAACAAACAAAAAAAAAAAAAACAAATAGAGCCATCAATATGAAGCTAATGGTAAGTTTCTTGGGTGGTTTTGGTGTGAAATATACGATGCTGTGCTGTACAACATTTCATAGAATGAATGTGATACAAAGACACATTCCTCAGCCACCCCATGGCTTCACTCAGACAAATAGCCACCTCCCTTCTGGATACAGGGACAAATCATCACTTTAAAATGTCAGCCATGGAGCTGGGGAAATGGCTCCATGGTTAAGAACACTAATGCTGCTCTTGCAGAGGACACTAGCTAGATTTTCATCACCCATGTTGGGTGGCTCACAACTCCAACTCCAGGGGATATAATGTTCTATTCAGGCCTCTGCTCTCACCTGCACATACATGTACACACACACACACACACACCCCACACACACACTCACATACATATACACATATAATAAATTAATAAATAGGTAAAAGATAAGAATTAAATCTTAAGGGATATTTATGCAACTTCTATGAATGAGAGAGAGAAGTGTCATTTGCAATAAGCAGAATCAAATTATAATGTATTTATAATTATAACTTACATAATTATAAATCAGAAATTCAAACAGCCTAGATAGAGGTACTTCACATACTATGCTACACATACCACATTCTAAAACATGTAATATGTACAATCTTAAAAAATGTAGACACATTGAAAGTTTTCAGGATTTACTATCCACATACCAGAGAGGTTTGAAAATCAAAGATTAGGCTGAGAGAACTTTGAGGTGGAATGTGTGGTAGTCAAAACAGACAAAACTCTACCATGGTGGCAAAATATTTCCAAGCATGTGGACTTGGTATCAGCAAAGTTTATTTCTCAGTTGCATTAAGTATATTGTGGACCAGGTTACTCTCCAGGGAAATTGTCTTTATATGACACATCAGTTGGTGTGTAGACGTCCTATCCTAAACCTGTGAACTCCTTAAGGAAAGCGAGAATTATAGATGAGCGTTTTGGTATGGCAGCCCCTAGGAGACACAGCTTTCCTTTCCACTGGCAGAATGAATCACACAGCCCCACCAAGCTGCAAAGGGAGGCAGGGAAGTGTGATCCTTTCTCTTGGACATACAAGTGCACTAGTCATTCCTATTAGAAAGGGGTTGGGAGGATTAGGGCACTACTAGTCCAGAAGAAAACATTCACTAGGGGAAAAATGCACGTGAAGATAGCAGAGAGAGGAGAAGTGTAGGCAGAACTGAGATGAGAAGTGTATGCAGAACTGAATGGATCAGAGGCAACATCAGATCACCTCTGTAGATCTGATTCGTGAACTCTATAATATGCACTAGAAAGATGCTGTGGTGACCTTTGAGTAGGTACAAATAGCCACGGTGTTTTCATTAGCAGTTCTTGTCTCTTTACACCAGAGTTCAAGGCAACAGACATCTACTGGACTCTTACAGTGTACAAGGAACATGCCAGGCTTGAGGTATATCCATTCTAAAAGTGAGGATACAAAAGCATATCAAATATGGAAAAATATTCCCTGAAAATATTAGAAATATCCAACAAATCAAAGGCACAATTCTGCCTGTGTTCATAGCTATCTACATTTAACATGTGCACTGCCTCCTAGAAACTCTCGCCAGGTGGTGGTGTCAGCTCAAACCTTTAATCCCAGCACATGGGAGGCAGAGGCAGGAGGATCTCTGTGAGTTCTAGACCAGCCTGGTCTACAAGAGCTAGTTCCAGGACAGGCTCCAAAGCTACACAGAGAAACCCAAAAAGCAACTCTCCCACAGGAGAGAGGGATGAAAGAAAGAGATTTCCTTCACAAACATAGCTTCATGGTTCTGCACCAAGCCCCTCTACCCAGTGGATGCTACAGCCTCATTGGGATTGTTAAGACACTCTTCCTCTCTCTATTCCCAACTCCAAGAATATTCAGAATTCTACTGTATCCAAGCCACATGTTGATAGGTCAAAATTTGAACACAGGAAACCACGAAGAGGGAAGTTCACACCTCAGCTCAACAATTTATGTCCTGGCAAGGTTCAAGGAGGAGGCTCCTGAGGAGAGAAGCCCCCACTTGAAGCAAACTGGCATTTGAAAATCTAGGACCAAAGCTAGCATGGGAAGAATTATGAGAAGAGACGTGACTGTTTTTCCACTCCAAATAGGAAAGCTGGGGAAGCCATGATTGTACTGGTTATTTAGATCCCTGGAGTGTTCATGAGCAGACACCCCTAAACCACAGCTGCTGCTTTCAAAATGACTCCAGTGACTTGGGGACCAGAATGGTTCCACATTGGAACTTATAATTAAGAATTCAAGAAGCGAAAGTACTAGTGTGACAGGAGCAAAGCCATTGTCCAGTAAAGAAGCAACAATGACCAGGATGGGGAGATTAGGAGGGACAAGGCAGAGTGCCTGGCTGCTCTGATAATTTACATTACCAATAAGATACAATCTAGAATGATCTTGAAACAGTCTCAAGGGATTGTCTAGATCACAATTAGCCTTCCAGGATGCCTGAGAGGAATCTTCTTAATTGGGCTAATTATGGTAGCAGAAGTAATGATGTCAATCTGTCCAGTTTCACCCTGTCCTAAGTGAGGAGAACCACTAAGTTCCCTCTCAAATACCTTTTACTAAGACAGAAGCTCATATAGTGGAGGCTGACCTCGAACTCTTGGTCCTTCTGCCTCCAATTCCTATGTGCTGGGATTACGGGTGCCTACTAGCCCCCCCCCACCCCCCACCCCCCACCCCCCCACACACACAGAGAACTGCAGGCTCCAGCAACTCTAAAGATGTATTGAGTGATCTTATGCTGAGAGGAGCATCTTGTATTACACATGTTGCCTCAAGAAATTAAGAGGCTCCTTTTGAGAATAAGCTAAGGGACAGAGAGGAGAAAGTAGTCATGATTCAGAGGCAGATTGACACACTTTGAATATGGAAGAAGTGGCCCATAGTGGTTAAACACTGACTGCTAACTTGACTTGATCTAGAACCAGCTAGGAGAAGAGCCTTCAGACCTCCAGACACACCTCTGAAAGATGATCTATATTAGATCAACCTTTAGGCATGCCAGTGAGGGATTATCTTAATTGGAGTTAATTGAAATGGGAAGACACACCTTAGCCGTGGGTGGCACCATGCAATGGGATCCTGAGCTAAATCAAAAGGATAAAACAACCTAAGCACTACCGTTCATAACTCTCTGCTTCCTACTGCAGATGCAATGTAACCAGAAGCCTCCAGCTCATGCTGCCATGCTGTCCCTGCAATGATGGACTTGACCCTGGAGTTGTGAGCCAAAATTAGATGCTCTTTAACTCGCTTTTGTTGCAGTATTTTGTCATTGCACCTGAAAGTGTAACTAATACTGGAGCAAGGCTGAGGAATGTGACAGCCTTGAAAGATGAAAAGGGCAAGGAAAAAGCTGCCTGTTCACATCCTGATTTCAGAATGTTTGATTTCCATGGAGGTAAGATGAGAAGTTGCTATTATTGTATGGGCGTGATGTGCTATGGCGGCCTTGAAGAACTCACACCCCTTCTTTCTATTCAGCATCATCCCTCAGATGTCCAATAGATGTCTCACACTCCACATGTCCAGCATGAACTGTCAAACTTCACACCAAACCCCCTACACCTAAAACCTCCACTTGCTGATAACTATCCATTCACAACCAGGCCAACCCTTCAGAGCCAGGCTAACTCAGCTCTACTAAAGACTGTGTCAATTCACCTTCCATTATCCCACTACTGGGTTGCATTTCTCAGCACATTCATCACTATCATGTGTCCTGAGCCTCCATGGTGTCTGGCCTAAAGCATAAGAATGGCCTCAGGATCCTCATTTCCACCTTTATACATACCTGTCCATACCTTTATATATGCAGCACAGTGCCAGCAAGTGCTTTCACAGTGTTGAGTAGGGCCACCTACCTCCCCAGAGTGCCATGTGAGCTGAGTGGCAGACCACAGGCTCTTCTGTCCCACACCTCTCAGATCTCCCTGCAGCAATCACACTGGCCAGGCTTAGCAGGCTCCACTTCTGGGTCCCTCTGTTCCTGCTTTTCCCGGAACATTCTTCTGTTTCTGCTGGCTGCCTATTCTCAGTCTTTGCCCATTGTCCTGGTCTCATCACCACACAACCCCACCTTAGGCACTGCTGGTTAGGGTTTCTATTGCTGCAAAGAAACACAATGACTAAAAAGCAAGTTGTGGAGGGAAGGGTTTATTTGGCTTATACGTCAGCATTATTGTTCATCACTGAAGGAAGTCAGGATGGGAACTCAAATAGGGAAGGAAGCTGGAGACAGGAGCTGATGTGGAGGTCATGGATGGATACTGCTTACTGCCTTGCTCCCCATGGCTTGCTCAGACTGCTTTCTTATATCACCCAGGACCACCAGCTGATGGGTGATACCACCCACAGTGGGCTGATTCCTTGTCCATCAATCACTATTTGGGAAAATGTCTTATAGTGGATCTCATGGAGACATTCGATCAACTGAGGCTCCCTCCTCTCTGATGACTCTAGCTTGTGTCAAGTTGACACAAAACCAGCCAGTACAAGCATCTTCTTCACAACTGCCTCTCCCTGGAACTCTCAAGCTTCCTTGCATTGTCCCGCCTCCTGCTTTTTCTAGAACACTCTACTACTTCCTAGCAGATTACATCATGTACTTAAGCATGGTGTTTAGTCTGTATTTGCTGTCTTCCTCCTGGACCATTCGGACAGAGAACCTGGTCTCAGTTTGGCTTTTGGGTCTCTTCTGACAACACAGAACAATGTCTACCCTATAGTAGGTGCTCATTAAACACAAGCAGAGTGAGAGAATGAATACATGAAAGCTAATATCCTTTCTTGCAACTAGAAAATGCTTCATCCGCATCTATTGACCTGAGCTGGCATTTTAGCTAGCAGACCCTGCCAACAGGGATGGATGCCTTACACCACAGTCTTTTGTAGCAATAAGGAGCATCCCCTACCTGTGAGCATGACTCATGTGCCTGGGGGATAAAAAACACATCAATACAATTCCCATTATACCTCCCACACAGAAGGGTTTGTTGTGCTAGGTTTGCAGCTGTTATTTTTAGGGACTGTTATTGTTTGTGACTTTGCACTTAGATTCTGTCAAAGCCCCCTCTTCTGATCAGCAGCCCTTCCGAGAATCCTGTCTGCTGGGCCATGGTACTTGCCTGGCACCTGCCCATGGGTCCCCAAAATGGTCCAAACAAGCAAGTGTTCTCTCATCAGCAATGCAGCCCAAATGCACTGTTTTTGTAAGCCCTGCAATTAACTCTTGCTTTTGATCTGTTTTGTGTAGGGAAATTTTGACTGCAGATTTCTGTGGCTCAAGCCTATAATCCCAGCACTTGTGAGGCTGAAACAGGGGAATTGCTGCAAGTTCAAGGCTCGCCTAGGCAATATGGTGAGTACCAAGTCAGCTTAAGCTATAAAGTGAGGACTTGTCTCAAACAAAAAACAAATAAATAAAAACATATTTATTAATAAAAAGTTTTTTTTACAGGAACCCCCCTCTCATGAGGTCCCATAAACATACATAAGATTTAAAAATACAAAATGACTCTATCAGAGGGCTCTAATATAGGGGAATAAAGTATATAAAACCAGTAATCATATTAGAACTATATATCTTGAGTATTATTTGTGTGAGTGTATGCAGACATAGAGTGTATAGATTAAAAATGAAAAAAACTAATTTTAATAAGCTGAGTTTGAGTTCAATAAGCCAGTTCAATAAGCTGGCTTACTAGAAATGAAATTTCATAAACTAAACAAGTATAATTTAATGTTTGAAAAAATTTGTTGATAATGAGTTTGCACCAGAGAACATGATTCTGACTTTGATGAAATTTTACCAATTTCTAATATGCTGTAAAAATTAAAAATAAAAAAAGAAGCAGGACCAGCAACAGGGTTCAGTGAGTAGTACAGGCTCTTGCTGAGGAGACTGCTGACCTTAGTCAGGTCCCTGGGAGCCTCTGTGACAGTCGAAACTCTCCTAAGTTGGTCTCTGACCTTCACATGTGTAGTGTGCCCTATACACACCACACACACTCACACACATACATTCACACACCACACATAAACACACTCACACATAAAACATCACACATGTAACCACACTCACACAGTCAAACCACACACACAAACACACATACACACACACACACACACACACACACACACACACACACACACACACGAGTAATAATAATAAAAAAATGAGGTAACTTTTAAAAGAAAAGAAAAATGAAAGGAGTCTGCAGTGATTCTCAACCTATTTAATTTCAGTGTTTACTTTAAAAAATTGTGTCTGGCTGGGTGGTGGCAGCGTACACCTTTAATACCAGTACTGGGGAGGCAGAGGCAGGCAGATCTCTGTGAGTTTGAGGCCAGCCTGGTCTACAAAGCTACAGAGAGAAATCCTGCCTCGAAAAAACAAACAAACAAACAAAATGTTTGTGTGTGTGTGTCTGTGTGTGCATGTGTGTGTCCCATAGTGCTCAAATGGAGGTGAGAAAACAATTGTCAGGAGTTGGCTCTCAGTTTGTCAGGTTTGGCTGCAAGTGGCTCCACTCACTGAGCCATTTCTCCAGTCTGAGGTGTATACTTCTGAATGACAGTTGCCATCTGGATCACTGTGACATTTTATTGCTAAGTCATTGCTTAAAAAAAAAAAAACCTGTAGTAAAAGATACGTGACATACAATTTACTATTTCAGCATTTTTTTTCATATGTGGGGATAGGGGGTCGGAGAGGGTCAAACCTATAGCCCCCTCTTACATGCAAAGGCAGCACTGTTCCCTGGAGCTACACTACAAGATGATTTGGACCATTTCCAGAAACCTAAAGCATATCCATATATATATTCTCCATTCCCAGAGCTCTTCATTCCCAATACAAGCACCTGTTAAACAATAGTTTCTTGTTTCCCCAGCCTCCAGAAACCTCTAAGAATCTTCTTATCTACATATCTTTAAGACTGCAATGTTTGTTCTTGTGCCTGGCCTTTCACTTAGCGTGTTTCCAAGGTTCACCCATGTTGTAGCATGTTTCAGACTTTTATTCCTCTTGATGTCCCAGCAATATTCTGTTACATTGTGGCATTGTTGACACCACATTTTTTTCTAGCTACTCCTTGGCTTTTAGAGGAAAAAAACCTGTGGATGCTATCTTAGCTATGTTTTTTTTTTCTTTTTTTACAATCAGATGCCAAGACATGAAATGCACCATACATACTTGAAGACACAACGATTAACTGAGGAAATTCAGATGATGTATACTCAATCACAGAGATCACCCAACATGCTGGAGAGGTATGTCACTGAGGCTGCAAGACCACAGAGGGGCAGAGATACTGGCCCATGAAGTAGCAATGGCTGCCTAGGATTTAGAAGAATGAGCAAATGTTCGGTGCAGAGCAAGATGCCCTGGGCAGCCACAGAGGGCTGCTCAGCATGAGGAATCTCACCCATTGCCATGTGTGACAGACCCTCTTCCCTGTCAACCTGACTGTCTGTGGGTGCATTTCCAGAAAGGTTTAACCAAGGGTGGGGGACTCACTCTGAATGTGAGTGATGCCATGCCATGAGCTGTGGCTCCAAACACAATGAAAAGGCCCTTTTCGTCTCTCATCTGCCCAGATGTGAACAGTTCACATACCATACCTGCCCTGTCAAGATGGACCATTGCCTCCAACCATAAACCAGAATAAACCAGTTCCTCCTTTAGGCTACTTCTTGTCTGGCAATTTCTACAGCAATGAGATGAATGCAAGGTGAAACGGGAGGGCTGTGTGGAGCACAGGGCGTGACAGAAGTTAGAGGGAGGAGAACTGCTCCAGACCACCAGCTGGTTGCAAGTTGAAGGGTAACATGAAAAGCCACTTGTATTTCCTCAGATCCTTAAGCCTGTGGTTAAAGGTTCAGCCACACCTAACTCTCCCGGGCTCCCTACCCCATTTACCGCTGTAGGCCTCCTGCCCACCCCCTCCCCCAAAAACCTTTTTCCTGCCTTCACTTCCTCTCAGAAGTCACTGCCTTGAAGACCGTCTGACACCCCATATGTGTCACCACTAGTTCTGTGGGAGTGTGGAGACCACGTCCAATCTCCAATACTCTACAGGGGATCCTGAACATAGCAAAGCACCATGTGGTTTACATGTGCTCAGCCTGAAGCAGCCCTGCAAATCCAACCCATGTTAGCCTTGTAGCTCCTTTCACCAAAGCCTGAGCCAGAAACCTGAAACTCACAACCACCTGAAACTCCAGTCCTGGGGATATGCATACAGGAAAGAAAAGAAAATTCCTGTTCTCATGAAACATCTTTCTATCCTGTCTGAGTGTGTGTGTGTGTGTGTGTGTGTGTAGGCAGTGGGGGGGGGCAATGAACAGGCACAAAGTTCAGTGTAATTAGGCAATTTTAGTAAATTTTATGTTTAATAACAAAGGACAAACAGGACATGTGAGCATGGAGGAGCATGGCTGTGTTAAGTGGCCATGCATGAGGTGGAGAGTGGAAGGCTCAGGGTATCTGTAGGTGCAGCTCGGCCCTTTTACAAGAACAATTGGAGAAGAGAAACCCCAGATTCTTTCCAGCCCTCCCTCCGAACTACATGTGGCTTAGCTCTCTGTATCTCATTTTGTCTTCTGACCAGAACCTCCAAGAAAACCAAGAGTGGGCCGCAGGGCAGCCTGACACTGTGTGAGCAGCCTGTGAGACTTCATCTCTGAGCAGTTAGACTAAAGGAGTGTGTACTGTCACCTTTGCCATATCCAAGAACTACTTGCGGATGTTTGATGGACTGAGGGTCTTCACACACACAACCTCAGAATTAGAGAATGTCATATGGATGTTCCGGTGGAGTGTCACTGGAAGAAAGAGGTAGATACCACATTCTGGACCCTAAGATGTGGTGACCAGACTCTTCTGACAGAAATATGATGGGTCACCAGTACACACACACACACACACACACACACACACACACACACACTATGTCAAGGTGAGAGGTGATCAGGGCCTTCTATGTCCTTGCCTGTGTTTGAGGTGGGCTTGGTCTGGCCTAGGCTGGCAGCTGCCAAGCCTAACTGGGCCTGAGCCTGATTAACTGGGCTGGCGGCCAGGTGTAGGAGTCTGGCCAGTTTGTCACTTAGATATCCCCAGAGTCCTTCCTGGTTCTGAGTTTGGAAGCCTTTCAATTCTTGGCATCATGCCCCTTGCTCATGCATGGCAGTCTGCACGAATGCAGGCACATGTGCACACCACCTTGAATTTTGTCTTTCAGTGACCCAGGGTTCTTACCATCTCTTCTCCTATCTCACTTGTCACTCACACTGCCCCCCTTGCCAGAACTAGTTCTCTCCCTCCCTCCCTTGTCTGTTACCTGCTTCAGCCTGACACAGTTCAGATGTCCACACCTCTTCTGAGTAACTATTTGCCAACTGCAGTCCAGACTAGGTCTCTCTCCTATCATACCCACATTATATTAGATTTCAAGGTCATTGGAATGGTCTTTTAGGCAACAGAAATAAATGCCTAGAGAATAAATCAACACCCTCTTCCCCATCTTTGAAAGAGAAATCTTTTTTTTTTTTTTTCTTTTCTGAGACAGGGTTTCTCCTGGGAAAAGGGAGGCAAAGACAGGAGAATCCCTAGAAGTTCAGGAGCCAGATAGGTGGCCATGAGCATCAGCAAACAACAGATTCTGTCTCCAACACAAGGTAGAAGATGAGGACCAACATTTAAAGTTATCTTCTGATTTCTGCATGTGAGCCATGCTTCTCCGATCCCCCCCCCAAAAAAACACACACATACACACACACACACACCAAGATTTTTAAGAATGAAAAGAAGTCAATGTAAGTTTGTGGCAAGTGTCTTGGACCCTCTCAGTTTTGTGTATACATTTACTCATGTATTCATTGAATCAGCTTGAAATAAAATTTCTCACCTGGTGTTATGAATGTGCAGTGCAGTACCTCAGCTAGCTGTGTGTAAGTCCTGAGGCTATCTCATACCTCTTGCCATTCTTAATTGGCTATCAGTCACATGGTTTATAGATAACCTAATTTAAGATATGGATAAAGATAAAGACAAGCCTATGGTGTTGGCACAGGCCTGTATTCTAAGCACTAGGAAAGCTGAGGCAGGAGGATAGGCAAATTCAAGGCTGAGCTACAAAGCAAGACTCTGTCTCAGAGATAATAGATACAGAATAAAATAATTGCTTTGCTTTCTATTGAATTAACTGACCCATTAAACTGATTCGATAGAGCTATAGGGTGATTTCTGTAAAGGCAGATTTGCAACACAGTTTTTCTCAGTCTCTCTTTGCATCCTCAGCCATGAGACTGCAGTTGTTAGTATAAAATCAGTTGTATTTTAATAAACAATACTGCATAGTCATTATTAAAATGTAAAAACACCTCAAGTACTAGTTCTCCTAAGCAATTCCCATATGGAGAAGAATCTTTATCTTGGTATTTTCATAAAAACCCTAATTGTAACTCTCCCTGCTGTTTCTTAGTAGTGGAAAACAACTGGCATATTTAGCAAAGATCACTATATTGCAAAGTAAAGAGCGGAAAGAGAAGGAGTTACCTACCATGCCCATGAATGAATTATGTTCTTTCCTTAGGGGGAATTGTGTTCATTTCCTCCCTCCATTGTCTCTTCCCACTGCAGACCTGGCAAGACTTAGGAGTGGAGTGGGGGAGGAAGAGATATCAGATCGAGTTACCATTGACCACAGCATTGCAAAGCAATAAATAACCATAAATTGTCTGCTGCTCCCCCCCTTCCCTTCTCCTGGTATTTTCTCAGGAAGATCTGTGAGAATGTTGAGATAGCATGGCCTCTCAGTTGGCCCAGGAGATCTGAACTCTGAATTTCTCACGTATAAATTGGAATGAGCCTAGTTCCTGTGGGCTGTAAAAGCACACATATGTTATAGTTGGTGTCTCCATCCCATTCCAGGCTCTCTCACAGAACACTAAGATGAGGTCATGCCTTACCTCACACAGCATCCTCTTCCATCATCACCATGGGTGGTTGGTTCCAGGAATGAGCATAACTAGTTAAAAACTACTGCCTCTGCTTTTGCCTGCCAGCTGTACCAGATCTGTTTGCTGGCCTCTGACATAGATCTTCCCCTCCTCCCAGAGAATGAATGGGCTGATCAAGGCCTAAGCCATCCATCCCAATGGGCTTCTAGCTACTCCAACATTAGGGAGGTGTTTATGTATCATCAAGCTACCTGGTCATGAGCACTGGACCATGGTTTGCAGCAAGGTACTATAAATCTCTCCGAGGGTCTGAGAATATAAATGTCCATACACTCAAAGGCCAGTGTGGAAACAAAGGATGGTGGGGTGATTTTTTTTTAATCTTATTTTACATACCAATCCCAGTTCCCTCTCCCTCCCATCCTCTCACTCTCCCCACCTTCTCTCCACCCCACCTGCAGTCCACTCCTCAGAGAGGGTGAGGCCTCCCATGGGGAATCAACAAGTCTGTCACATCACTTGAGGCAGGACCTAGGCTCTCCCCGTGTATCTATGCAGAACAAGGTATCCTTCCATAGGGAATGGGCTCCAAAAAGCTAGTCCATGCACTAGGGATAAAAACCTAGTGGGTTCCCCTGCTAGTGACCACATAAACTGCTGAAGACCCCCAACTGTCACCAGTGGAAAAACAGCTTGATCTCTCACCACAACAAGACTTGCTTGCTCCTCTTTGCCTCTCCAAAAAATGTTTGGAAAGTGATTTAAAAAGGCAAGGGGTGTGTTAATTAGCAAGTTAGTGGATTCTCTGTCTCTCTCCATCACGGATTGCAAAGGCTACGAGAGTGGAATTTAACCTAATCATATGAAAACATTTAACTTGACCTTTACTAAACCTTATTAGACCTGAAGATAAATCAGGATTTGCTGCTAGAGCTGCTCATGAGTTTAGGATGTAATGTTTCTTTTTCTTTTTCTTTTTTTTTTTTTTACAAAGGTATGATTTATTTTTATTTCATGTGTATTGGTGTTTTGTCTATATGGATGTCTGTGTGTGGGTGTCAGAACCCTTGTAACTGGAGCTATAGGCAGGTATGAGCTGCCATGCGGGTGCCAGGAACTGTACCTGAGTCCTCTGGAAGAGCAGTCAGTGCTTTTAACCACCAAGACATCTCTCCAGCCCCTAGGTGTAAGGTTTCTAATGCAGGTAGGATATATTTCTAGGATTAAGGGAAAGGAGTGGATGAAGGGTAGATTGGAACATTTTGGAGAAACAAAAAGGGAAATAGGGTTTCCTTACATAATATTTTCTATATGAACAGATGGGGATGTAGCAAAAAAAAAAAAATGAACTCACTACCTAAAAGCCTAAAAGCAATGGATATTATTTTAAATGTGACCAAAAGTCCAGTAAAAAAGTATTCTGCAGTTGGTTTCAGCAAGACCCTAATAGTCTGTACATGTAAGCTATTCATTCCCTTTAGCTCACTTTCAACTTCTAGAGAGTAAAAACAAAGACACTGAGTGAAGAGGGAAAAGAAGAGATGGGGGAGGGGAGGAGAGTGGGAGGGGAGGTGTCAGTCTGCTGCTCCCAACAGGAGCAATTGGTGCTGACCCTGAATGATCCCATCCATCCTTCAAGGGTGTCTTTAGAGGAAGACCTTCAAGTAAAAAGACAAAGAAAAACAAAGGCTAGAAAGGGCTGCAGCTTATCCACCGCCCTTAGGCCTAAGCTTTGCCTGTTCAAGTCTTCTCTTTCCCTTCAAATGTGTCACTTTGATATCTGTCTCCAGGTTAAAAAATAAATAAAAATAAAAACAAATGAGCTCTGCACTTCAGAGGTGACAGCATGGCAGCCAAGTGAGAGAGAGAACATATGAGCCTAAAGACTGGAGCTGGGGCCTTTACCATGTCTAGAAGGACAAGACTAAGCCTGTGTGGCACAGCAGCGCCTGAGCACAGACTCCTGGTGCTCCTGGGACTCTCAGCCTCAGGTCTCCCTCTCAGCCACACAGCTGACACTGCCATGTGTGCCAATGTCACTCCTCACCCCACCCAAGCTCCTGTCCCCACAGGTGAAGGAACATCACCCATCCAGTCATCTGAGTGCTCACCAGCAATTCAGATTTTGGATGCACGCACACACAGACACACAGACACACAGACACACAGGACAGCCATTGGTCCCTTCAGATTAAAAATAAAATTATCCCGCATACGTAAAAGCTTGTCAGACTAAATGAATATTTTTCAGAGAACTCAGCCAGTTCCTCTTGCTCTGTTTAACTGAGGCCAGGACGAGGCAGGCCTTTCATTCTGGCCTCCTTTTTATTTCAAAGAGAAATGTGGTCTCTCAGAGGGAGGAAGACAGGACAGCGGCAGGTCTTCCCCTGCCTCTGTGTCTTGCTTTGATGAGTCCCTGACCTACTTCTCTCTTTTTTAATGTAATTTCTCTACTATTTTCTTTTTAGAATTTCATGTACATACACAATGTGTTTTGAACATATTCACCACCCTATCTCCTCCCGCTTCTACAGTCTCCATCCCTTTCAACTTTGTGTTCTCTTTTTTAAATTTTAATTTAATTTTTTTGTGACCCACTAATTTCAACCTGTGCCACCCATATACTCCTAGGTGAGGGGCTATAAACTGGAGTATGCCCTTTCTTTTTTAAAAGTACCTTGCTTGTCTTTAAATGACACACATTGACCCATAAGACACACTGTCTAGATAACAATGATTGAACCCACAGCACGGCCCAGCAGCCAGTCTGAAGTTCCCACAGTGACCCACTAGTGTGGGAAAACCATAGTTTCCACTCAGATTAGCCTTTGAGCTGAGAGGCTCAAATTTTAGAGTAGTTATAAATCTCTCAGCTTCTCCCTAGAAGAGTCCAAGATGGGAAATCTAAACTAACATCCAGAGGGGTGACTGTATTGACTTTTCTATACACAGTCCCTAAAAGTGGGCAGTTAACACTACCTCATAATAATATTTTGCTGTTTCATTTTCCCCTCTCCAATTTGCCATCTAGAATTCAGAGTGTTTTCCCTAGTTTGGGTTTGTCCCTCAATTGTTATTATTTTATTATTCTATTAATCTAGTTGCCTTGGCTTCTCTCCTTGCATTTAGTAAATGTTCTGTAATGTAGCCCGTGTGCTACATTAGCTGTTCCCTTCATTAGCTGTCCCCTGTCCTGTAACACTTCTTGTGCCTGGCACCAGGGGGCACTGGAGATGTCTGGGCCAAAAGTCTATATACCCTTATGTCTTGAAATCAGTAAGTGAGTTTGAAGGAAGAAAGTCTACAATGAGCTGGGATTAGATTGTGTTGTGCCTGGTGCCACAACATTCTAATCACAACTAGAGAATGACAGGGTTGGGGCACAGCTTAGGTGACAAAGTGCTTGCTTCATATGCTCAAACCTCAGCATTGAAGGAACCAGAGCTGGATGGGTAGCAAGCAAGGGAGTTCAGTAATTGTCTATCCAATGAAAGCCCTAAAATATATCCCCTTCCTGTAGCAATTTCTTAAATACCATGAGTTTTCACTCTCCTTTCTACTATTGTTCCAATACTTCAATGAAACACTGCAAGCAGATAATTACTAAGAGTAAAAGGTTAGATTTTTTGAAATTTTCTTTCTCTTTTTCCTTTTCTTCTTTTTTTGGTTAATTAAAAAAAAATAAATTGTGGAACATCAACTTGAGAAAACAGGTTTTTTTTAAAGCTAGATGTCAATGTGCCCTAAAATCTTTTGTGTCTGTGATTAGATCATATGTCATGAAACCATCCTGAGGTGATAATTAGATTTTATCTCTGCATGGAGGTGGAGGATGGAAGTGGGTGGTGGTAGAAGCCTTTCACCAAAGCAACAAGACAATTTACTTGATATGTAGGAAATAGAAGTCACTCAAAAGGTTGGGGTATGGGGGACAACACTGTCTGACCAAGTCAAGTTTAGCATGACAAATGATGGAATATGAGCACATATTTATTTGCTCCTCTGCTGGGACTTCAAAATTAAGAATGCAAACTGGAATCAAAAAGGCAGGAAAAACAGACAGATGTATAAGATGTAACCTCTCTTTGCTGAGTGTCATCGTGGAGAGAATAAAAAGACCAGGAAGTTCTTGGTGGGGGGCGGGGGTTCTCCTCATAAGTTTTCAACAGTCAGTTAAGTTAGTTGTTTCAGAGCTAACTCTAGGCATCGAGGGAGGAGGCAAAGAAACCTCGAAGCAGCTGGTGTTAAAATGATACGGCTCGGGCTTCCGAGTAAGTGATACCTCCAGATCCCCACAATAGCAAGGATTCCAACGACAGAATTTTGCTTCCAGCAAGGTGATGTCCTACATTTTAAGTCACTCTCAGGAAAAGCACCTCAATTTCACAGGTGTTCACAGTAATATGACCTGACTGAAAGACTCTGTTTTCTGAGTTAAAATTAAGCTCGGCAGGCTCATGTTCACTGTGCAGACAAGCAAGGCAGGAAGCCTCCCACACTAGAAAGGGAAGATAAGAATTATCAAAGCCAGACGTTTTTTTTTAATTGAAGGCCATTTCAAAGCAAAGTATAGACATATATGGCATGTGTGTAGATCCTGTGTGTGTGTGTGTGTGTGTGTGTGTGTGTGTGTGTGTGTGTGTGTGTGTGTAAACATGCACTTCACACATCGAAACTCGTTTCTTGCCTGAGTAACAGAAAGTACCAAGAACAAGGTGAAAGCAACCAAAATAGGAAAATTAGAAAATACTTCCAACTCACATAGCAGCCAGAGGATTGTTTATTACCCTCTAGGCATCAAGAGCTAAGAAAGAATGCAAAGGAGAAATGAAAAAGATATATGCGTTGAAGAACTTCACAGGCTGGGAATACAAATGGCTAGTCATCAAATTACTCAATGGTGACCAGAGAAATATAAAACAGAAACAAACTTTTTACCTCCTTCACCAGCAGAGACAAAGATCCTCCACTTGACCAAACTTCAGTTAGGCTCCTGAACCTTCTCTTGACCCATCAGCTGTGAGTCAATTCAAACACAGACACTGTAGAAGCAGAAGCGCCTTATTTTGGACCTGAGAATTGCAATTTGCGATCCACGAATTCAAGCAGTTCAGAATGAGCACCCCAAAGACACTCACATTGCAGGGGCTTTGAGAGGCAAGGAGAAGCTGGGAGCAGAGGAAATTTCTCAAGATGCACAACAAGAAAGATGACAGATGCAGAGAAGCCTTCCTACCCCAAAGCTGTGCATCATTGGGCCACCTAGGGCTAGTAGCCAAGATTCTCCTTAGGAGTAAAGTTGGTGGTGGCAGTTTGCTGGTCTGTAGCCTCCAATAAAAGATAATAATGTTTTAGCAAGCCTGAGCCCAGTTCAAAATTGAGCATTACTGGTTTGTTCCCACCCACCCACCCCCACCACCACCCTGGGCAGCAGTCTAACATTCTTATCAAACTGCTGGAGCAAAGAACCAGCTAAGTCGGTTAGTAGGAACTTCCCACTCTTCCCCAATGGTATCTGGTCAACCCCATCTGTGTTCAATAGAACTGCTAGGTTGGCTTAACCAGCCTCTCTTCTGTATCCTCCTGTTTCCTCCCCTTCCTGTTCCTTGTCCTTCCTGTTTCCTCTCAGGGATTTTCCAGCCACAAACTCTTAACCACAAATTCTCTTTTCTTGCTGTGGTGGAAAGGCCCCCAAAGGCTCATATGTTTGAATATTTGGTCCCCAGCTGGTGGAACTCTTTGGGAAGGATTAGGAGGTGTCTCCTTGTTGGAGGAGGTGTGTCATGAGTCAGGGTGAGAGGAGGGGGCACTTTGGGGTTTCAAAAGCCTCCCACCATCCCTAGTGCACTCCTCTCCTCTTGTTTGTGGTTCAAGATGTGAACTCTCAGTTACTGTTCCAGCCACCTGCTGGCTGCTGCCTTTGCTCCACCATCACAAACCCTTATCCTCCACAATTCTGAGCCTTAAATCAACTTTCTTCATAAGTTGTCTTGGTTATGGTGTCTTATCACAAAATAGGAGAGTGACTAAGACAATTGTTGTAGTCAGAGTTGAGCCTGGTTAGTTTTTTGTTTGTTAGTTGATTGTTTTGGGGTGGGGATGAGGGGGCACACAGTGTTTCCTTCTTTACTTCAAAATCCTATAGCAATGGTTCTCAGTGAAGTCATCCTTACCTTAACCCACATCTTATGGAATAATGTTTGCCTCAATAGAAGCTTTAGATGTTCCTGACAAGAAAACAGACCTTCTTGCACTCTGCTGGGTGTGCGAATGTAGAGACCTGGAGATGGCCTATGAACTGGGAGTCTTTGAAAAGAATTAGGCCCATGTAGGCAGAAAGGTGTGTATGCCTAACTCTTACTCAACACTGTAGTCATGATGGTTAATTTCAGCTGAGTGGGGCTATCCCTGGGAGACTAATACAGTGTTCTTTTGGAAGCATCTGTGAGGGTGTTTCCAGAGACACAGTGCATGTGAGACAGTACCTTTTGGGGAAGATGCTCTCTTAATGTGGATGGGAGTAACCTGATGGGGAGGGGAGGCTGGATGGAACAAAAGAGGGCAAGGAGGAAGCCAGCTAGCCTATATATGCTTCATCCCCTCTGCTTCCTGGCTGGTGGGAGGTGAATGGCTTTGCTCTGCAAAAACCTTCAACAAGAACTTTGCCCTCACCACTACTCATGGGGCAAGATGACTATGGATGGGAACCTCTGAAATCCTTAAGTTGATTTTCTCAGGGATTTGTCACAGTGACTTGAAAAGAAGGAGCAATGCAATTGTAATACTACAAGTTTACAGAAATGTTAAATGCTTGCAACAGGGAAGTGCTTATATAAAACACACAGCCATCAGATTGTCTGAAACCTCTGAGAATGAAGGGAGCCTGGTCATCTATACCGACATCAAGGTACACTCAAGAAACTTTGGAATAAAAAGTATTGTTTCCAAGGAATGTGTATGCATGTGCCCAAATTTTATGGAAAAATATTTCTTCATATTTATGTGTCAAGACAAGCCTGAGTTGGGTTATCTAGGAATGAGGTTAGTGAACACAAGAACTACTCTTTTTATCTACTACATATCTGTACTGGCTGAATGCTGTAAGAATGTGTCTAACGGGGGGGAGGGCAAGTGTACATATGTGGAGCTTGCTGGGTCTGGATAGGTGGAGGGCAGCTGTTTTATTCACTTACAAGGGGAGGTTGTTAGGTAAGCTACTGTCACATGCTGTTAATGACTGTTTTCAATTCGTTTTCTAATTTCTGCCTGTTAGTTAGCTTGGTGAGGGACACCCTACATACTTGTGGGTTTGCTCTTGCACTGATATGGGCCAGAGTGAAAGAGCCAACCCTCAGACTTGGCTTTTCATCAAAGGACATGGCACCTCTTTGCTCATTCCAAGAAAGCAATGGCCTCAGGATGCTGTTGTCACTTTTTACCTCATTCTTGGCTCATTACTGAGAAAACATGCATCTGCCCTTAACTCTGGGCCTACTCCTTTGTTATTCTTTTTGCAGAGATTTTCTTTCCTTGGCTACCCCTAGCCCCCCTCCTCACTTCTCTGGGGACTTTATTGGATGTCATGTTCTCAGCAGGACCTGCTTTCTCCATCTTTAATGGTGATCTTTTCACCTTTACCTTAATGCACTGTCCCCTTCCTTGGCTTTCCTGTTTTCACAATACCATATTCTTTACTTTATTTATTATCTTTCTTCCCTGACAATGACTCTTTGCCTGACCAAACTCTAACCAAACTTCTTTGAACCTCTCTCTCTGGCTGTCTTTCTTTTTCACTTTGACTTCTTAGTTTTTGAGACTTGGTCCCTTGTGGCCTGTGATGATTTTGAACTTTATATGTAGCCCAGTCTGGTCTTGAACTCATGATCTTCCTGCTTTAGCCTCTAATGCTGGGATTGCTATCATATATTACCATTCCAACTTTGGCATCTCCTTTTGGCTAGGCCTCAGCCCCTGCCAATAAAGAACTGAGCAAAATCTGACAGCTCAAGGTGACCCTTGAGTAACCTATAACCTTATTAAAAATGGTTGTCCTGAGAAACTTGGGGTTTCAAGTAATTTACCTCATCCAACACTAGAAGAGCCCCAATCATTAGTCATCTTCCCATGTCCCAGCCTCTATGGAAGGGTAATTTCTTGACTTTAATAGGTACCAGTAAAAAGCAAACAGAACAAAAACACACAAACAAACAAAAAATAATGAAAGCTGGGTACCTTGGGTCATTTTATTGTACTCTTGTAACTCCCGCTTCAGGGAAACTGGTATCTTTGTCTGGCCTTTGTGGGAACCTACACTCACTCACACAAACCTTCACAGACATATCCATATAATTTTTAAAAACAGTCTTTGAGAAAGAATAAACGAAGCTGGAGAAAACTGACAGTGTGACCAAGTCCTTAAACACTTGGCAAGGGCTGTTGGTTCAGTACTGCAGCCATGCAAGTCTTCCTAAACGTAGTTGCTTTTACTCCAAATCGATATCCATAAGCTTACAGTACCACCTGTACGCATATAGGGGGCAATACAGAATCTTGTGTTACTGCAGGTTAGGAAAGGAAGTCCTCACTTGAGTCCCAGCTAGTGATACTATTTTGCAGGATGTTGGACTAGTTTATTACTAACTGGGGAAAAAGCATGGGCTTAGCATGTTCAAGACTTGGGACATCTTCAAAAACATGGTAGAGAACTCAGCTAAGAATTCCATCAGTTGCAAACCAAAGGTGTCTGTTGTTTGTTCCATAGGTTTTCTTAGGTGGACCATGGGATAATTTTCATTATCCATGAAAATTCTTCCCCTCTACACACACACACACACACACTTAGTTATGGCATCACTATTTCAGGTGACTAAAAACAGCTCCAAATGTAACCATGTACTTCTAGGAAATGCTTTATAATGCTATGAATGGACTCATGGAGATGACAAAAACCTACCTCTCAAACAATGCATTAAAAGAGAGGAGAAAGAACCTATGCTCACATGAAAAGTTAGATTTCTCCTTTAGGATAGCTATTCAAGATGTTTATAAACTGCCACATTATTGACACTCTCAGAGAGCCAAAGTGCTCAAGTGGGAGTTGTAGCCTGTTCCCTTATTATATCTGTCAGGTCAGGACATTCCCAGTGATGTTACAATATCAACCACTGTCTTCATTAGGGTTTCTACTGCTGTGAAGAGACACCATGACCATGGAAACTCTTATAAAGGAAAACATTTAATTGGCCCTGGCTTATGGTTTCAGAGGTTTAGTCCATTATTATCATGGCAGGACATAACAGCATGAAGTCGGGCATGGTAATGGAGAAGGAGTTGAGAACTCTCATCTTGATACGCAGGCAACAGGAGTCTGTCCACACTGAACGTAGCTTGAGCAAATGAGACCTCAAAGCCCACCCCATGGGGACACACTTCCTCCAACAAGGCCACATCTACTCCAACAAGCCACACCTCCTAATATTGCCACTCCCTCTGGGGGCCATTTTCTTTCAAATCATCACAACCACCATCAACATAGGCTTATTCCTTTAGCTTCAAAGCACATTCATCAAAACTCTCATTATTCTCCATGCCACCAACATTCTGATGCTAAGGTGTATTCCAGTTTTGCCTTCCTTAGAAGCAGGTTCATGTCCAACTCACCTAGTGCCAATTCCCAAGCCTCTCTTCCTCCATTTCTGTTATCTCAGCCTCAGCTGCAAATATCAATAACCTTAACCTCAACCTCCTTCAATATTGTCTAATTTGAGTATGCAAAGTACCCCACAGCTGGAAAACTTCCCCCTGTTTATTCATTTCCTTTTTTCATTTTATTTATTTATTTTATTTTACATTCCAATCACAGTTCTTCCTCCCACCCCTCCTCCTGCCCCCCACCTACCCCCAGCCCACCCCCATTCACTCCTCCCATGGATTTCCCATGGGAAATCAACAAAGCCTTTCCTATTAAGTTGAGGCAAGACCAAGTACCCCCCTCCCACTAAGACTGAGTATGGCATCCCACCATAGGAATGGGCTCCAACAAACTAGCTCATGCACCAAGGAAAGATCCTGGTCCTACTGCCAGGGGCCCCTCAGATAGACCAAGCTACACAACTGTCTCCCACATACAGAGGCTCAGTCCCATGGAGACTCCACAACTGTTTCTCTAGAGTTCATGAGTTTCCACCAGCTTGGTTCAGCTGTCTCTGTAGATTTCTCCATCATGATCTTGACTTCGCTTGCTCATATATTCCCTTCTCCCTCTCTTCCACTAGATTTCTAGAGCTTGGCCTGGTGCTTGGCTATGGATCTCTGCATCTGGTTCCATCAATGACTGGATGAAGGCTCTGTGATGACAGTTGGGGTAGTCACCAATCTGATTAGAGGGGAAGGCCAGTTCAGGCAACCTCTCCACTATTGCTCATTTTCTACTTTACATTTCATGCATTGGGAACTCAATCATCTTAGAGGACAGATCTGGGTTTTGACTTTTCAGTGACTTTTAATTTTAAGTTTAAAAAATTAAATTAAATTTTTAATTTTAAAATATTTTAATCTTTGTTTTAGATGGGGATATATATATATATATATATATATATATATATATATATATACATACACACACACAACACACACACACACACACACACACACACACACATATATATATATATATATATATATATATATATATATATTTCAAGTTGGCCTCAAAATCATGGCAGTTCTCCTTCCTCAGACTCCCTCGGTATTATAGGTACGAGGCATGACATCTTGCTTAATCTTTGGTTTTGAAAATCTCTCGGCTTTTAATCCTGTGAACTAAAAACTGTCCAGTTTTTAGTCCTAGGAATCAATTCATATGGACATTTTTAAAGAAAAAGGTCCTATGTAGGTAGAAGATCTACCGCTTGCCCTCCAAAGTGTCAGGGCTTTCACCTACTACCCAATACTAGACAGTTAAGTTTGCCAAACAGAAAACAAAAATGGTCTTTGAAGCATCATGGGAGTCTTTATGGGTAGAAGTTAGAGGAACATTAGTGAAATATTATTATGATATTAGGGCTTTGGTCCATGGTTCCTAGCTTATGCCTCCCTCTCTAGGGGTGGTCATAGAAACTAGAATTTCTGTCCCCCTAATCTTCCCTCAGCACTCTGTCTTGGAGCTAACCATAAAGAAATATTCCAACCTGCCATCATCTATGATAATGTGCCATAAAACACTCATTATTTCAAAGGGTACCACTTCATACTCTTGAGGGAGGAATACTGCCAGGATGTTGAAGCATACAGGCCTTTCCAGATTTCCCTATTATTAGCCTTCCACAAGCAATGCAATCTCCATGGACCCCCCCCCAACAGGACATGGTGCAGAGGATTCTGGTAGACTAACCTGTGGCAACTTGCAGGAAGACAAATGAAAACTCATCCCCAAAGAAGAAGGTGGTACACTCCAACTCCACAGGGACAGAAGGACCTGTGCCCCAGGCTCTTCCAGATCTTGTCCTACATATCTTTCGTGTGGCTATCCATTTGTGGCCCTTGACATATCCTTTGTAAAGAACTCTAGATGTAATTACAGTATTTCCCCAAGTCCAGCAAGTCATGTTAGTAAGTTAATAGAATCCAAGGAGGATGACATGGACCCTCCAACTTTTGTCTGGCCCACCAAAAGTTCTAAGTACCCAGTTTTCATGACTGGGTCTGAAGGGGTTTGCTTTGGGGACTAAGCCCTCGATTTATGGGTTCTGTCACTATCTCCAGGTGGGAAGTCTTAGAAGTAAGTTGAACTTGAAGATATCTAGCTGGTGAATTACTTCTTGGTGGCAACAGATCCTTCATCTTTTAGAGTGATAGATATCTACTGTTGGCTGTGGTGTAACAACACAAGAATAAAACTAATTATTGTTTTCTCCCAATGGAATTAGTGCTAAAAAGACTCCAACTTTAAAATAGCTGACAGGTTCACATGTTTATTAAAATCCATCTGTAGACCATCGTTCCCTTCAAAGGATAACATGGGCCAATAGCAAGAGACAGCTTGGAAGCCCACTAGGAACTTCCTAAGTTCAATTCCCACGCTAAACCTGTTATATTTCAATAAGAGTTCAGGTGCTTCATAAACGTGGTCATGTGTGAGAAAGGCTGTTTTATACAGCTGTCACTAGCTCCCATGTGAACTTGAAGTGGGACCTCTGGTAGACAAACATAACTGACTGAAGCATCATTCCAGTGCTCATGTAGCAGAAGACGGGATGGTAGCAATAGCCTTTTTCTGCCATAGCTAATTAGGACCCTCATTTCTCATCCTTTGTGGTGAGCTCATTGCCCATTAACAGAGCAGCTGGCTGGGCATAATGATACCAAGCTATAATCCCAGAATGTGGAAAGCCAATTCATGAGGATCACCAATTGAAGTCCCGCCAGGCATACAAAGGAAGATCCTACATCAAAAACAAAACTGAAGTCCAGGTATGGTCACTCGTGTCTATAATCCCGCTTAATTCAGAGGTAGAGACAGGTGGATCAGGAATTCAAGTTCTCCGTGACTACACAGGGAGTCTGAGGTCATTTGAGTCTACATGAGATTTTTTTTAAACCCAAATCCAAACCCAGCAAGTTGAAGTAAACAATGAAAGCCTAGAGCTGCCAGGTGCCAATGGTAGAAGCTTCCATCTACTATCGAGAGGCAGCTGAATCAAACTGAGACAGCCCTTCACCCTCCCCATCAATACTTTAACATAAGCGGGGCCCCAAAACATGAACATCAAGAGAGATTTGGGAGGAAGAAGACTCGAAGAGCAACTGCTCAAGAAGGTTCATGCAGTAGGAGAAGCAAGACAAGGAGTCAGGTAGCCTGAGAGGAGTGGCATGGTGGGGACACTTGTATGTACAGCCTGATATACAAGGCAGATTTTTCTAAAACCAGAGGGCTCAAAACACTTCTTTCTCTTGAAGTTGCTTGGCAGCTGCAGACTCCCTCTGGAATGTTCCTGTACTTGAACAATCCTTTCTAGTTTCATATTGGCTTAGGCCCCAGAGCGTTCTGAGCTGCCAGCCCTCTGGGGATTTGTCAGCTGCCCAAGGAACAGTCCTTCCAGTGAATGCCCTCAAATCTTGATCTTGGTTACCATATGTGACCTCATGCCAATCCTTGTTGAGATGTATCTGATCAAATGAAGCCAGAGGAATGCCATTTTACTGCCCAAACAGGTCCTTGAAGTCAGGTCACCATCCAGAGGATGTGGTCCCTAAAGGGGAAAGGTCTAGATCAGTTTTACTTGCATGTGGCTCCATTTGGAGAAAGACACAGGCTTGAACCCCCGTGTGATACTCCTAAAGTAATAGGGAGGCCTAGAAAAATGCCTTTAAGGGATACTCTAAATGGAAATAGGATGTAAATGGTGCCATGGCAACAGGTACCAAACAGTCTAGGATGGAGTTAGTGAGAAGAACATTATATCCTCTAGGAAGAGAAAACTGGGCTTCATGTAGATCTTCTGGGATATTTCTGATACTCAAACCATAAAATTTGACCCTTATGAACCATAATCCAAAGTGTGGCTCCAGTCTGCACCTCAGCCAATGACATCTATCACCCATCCTATTCTTATCTTGTCCCATAGAACATCTCCATCCTTGTTTGCATCCTTAAACCTCCAATGGCCCCACTGTGTGAAGGAATACCTGCTATGCAATAAAGACATATTTGTATCAAAACAGACTTCTTAGTTTACTCTTTTCCTTATTTGTTACCTTGATAGATGTCTAGCTTTTCTCAGTGACACTTACGCCTCCAGGAAACCAGGAATTCCCCACTTCCCCTGCCTTCTGAACATGAGACAATGAAGGTTTCTCATGTGCTTTTGGTTCTTCCACCAGCCATCCAAGAACTTCCCTCTAATATAATCACTTGGAAACATCATCAACACAAGTCCCACATCCAAACATACATTGTGACAAGAGAGCTAGGCTATTTGGCTCTGGCTGCATCTGAGATCTCCAGTGAGTCTCACTGCTGGTTTGGTTTGAAGACAGGTAAATTTAGCTTTGATAGTAACACATGTATACAGAGGTAGAAAAGTCTGGGATGGATGGGTGGATGAGTAATACAGATAGCATCATGGAATAATTGTCTATAATCCCTTACAGTCCAGATGTTGAAGCTCTAATCTCTCATGCAATGGTATTGGGAAGTGGGTATTTGAGAGGTAACTGGGATTAGAGGAAATCAGGAGTGTGTGTCACTAACGAATGGGCTTAGCATCCATAAAGGAAATTTTATTTAATCTCTCTGCCATGTGATGATCCATCAAAAAGGCAGCCATACATAATCAGGAAGCAGGCCCCTGCACAATGGTATTGGCAAAGCCTTATGATTATGTTGTCATTGTCTCCATGTTGATGCGGCGTCCATGAGCTGTTTCTATGAGAGGTGACAGACACATCCCCAGGTATACATGAGCAAAAGGTGTGCACTTTGAGGTTAGGAGGATGTAAGTCTGAGTCCAGAACTTCCCTGCCACCCAAGGGACATGGGTGTCCTGACTCACCTTTTAAAACCCAGGTTTCTTATCTCTAAAGGGGCTGCTATGAAGATGGAGCCTGTAGTGCTTGCAGACGGACCAAGACTGCATTAGCCACAGTGTGCTGCCTCCTGACCCTCCTTGCCCACAGTCTGGGATCTGGTACCAGCTCAGCATTCCCAGGAGCCTGCAGAATTCCTATATCTAGGATTCCATCTCCACTGGCCTCAGGTGGGACAGAGAGCCATCACTTTCTCGTGTAGCTGTGACCCAGTGAGCCTTGTGCAGTGGGTCACTCCCCTGGAGGACCTAGTTAGTTCATGAACAGCTCTGAAAAAGCAAATACAAACCTCTGCTACTTGGTTATATTTTCATTTTAGGACATTTGGAGATCAAGTTTTTACCTGCTCCTATATACATATGATAAGCCTTCAGGTAGTTGTTGGCTGATAGCTTGGTATCAAATGAACTGACTTCCAAGTCACACCCAATCTACTGAGACAATGATCTTGGCCTCCAAAACTATGAGAAGTAAATTTCTGTTCTTGTAATAGTCTATGGCATGTTTATTATAGCAGTTGATATGCACTGAAATAGCTGCATTAGTGGATAGGATGAGAGAGAGAGAGAGAGAGAGAGAGAGAGAGAGAGAGAGAGAGAGAGAATCTCAGAAATACAAGGTGATGGGGAGAGGGAATGTCCTCCCTAGCAATTCCTGACTCTAGGCCTTCAACACAGGAACTGCTCTTGAATCCCTGTATACCCTGGGGCGGGGGACTGAGTGATGTGACAGACCTAGTTATCCAAATAACTGTTTTTACCATGAAACGGTCCTGACAAGACACAGAAAGATATTCCCACCTCATGGCCATGACCCCTGCTCTTTCTGCAATGCCTCCTTAACTCTTCCTTGGGGGCAGTAATCTGTTGCTCTCAAAGGCAGATCCAAAGAGCTACAATGAATTAGAGCCTATATAAGACAACAAAAACAGCTGTCAGACTGGGGCGATAGTTCAGTTGGTAAAGTGTCAGGCTTGCAAGCACAGGGAACAGAGGTCTATATTCAGAACTCACCTTAAAAAATAATAATGTAGGTATGGTGGTATGCACTTGGAATCTCAGCACTGAGGTAGGCAAAGATGGGTGATCTCTGGGACTCATTGGCCAGGCAACCTAACCTAATGGAAGAGCTCCAGGTCAAGGAGAGACTATCTCAAAAATAAGACAGACAGGGCCATTGAGGTTACTCAAAAGGTAAAGGCACTCACTGCCAAACCTGATGGCCTGAGTTCAGTCCCCAAGACCCACATGGTTGAAGGAGAGAACCAATTCTTACAAGTTGTCCTATGACCTTATACATATGACAGAACCTGCGCAAACACACACACACACAGACACAGACACAGACACACACACACACACAGAGAGAGAGAGAGAGAGAGAGAGAGAGAGAGAGAGAGAGAGAGAGAGAGAGAGAAGAGATTCCAAAATATACAGACAAACACACGCAATCAGTCATAAATTTTCTTGACAAAGCAGTGTGCTGGACAGTACTGGATGTCAAATACTGTTGTGATCAATAATATTATAATTGGAATAAGCATACACTCCTCTGATAGACCAACTATGAAAGAAGGATTCACATATTAAATCAAGCAGAATTTTTATGACTGTCTGCTGAGTCTTCTGGAGTAGAAATCCAGATTCATGGAGCCATCACGTTGAGGAAGAAGAGCTTAAAACACCCTGATTATTAATGTTTAGTCCACTTAAATGACTATTCAAGAGAAGTTGCACCCTTGAAGAGGTCCAGCCTCGAATTCAGGTGGTGAAAAATACATGTGAACACTGAAGAAGATAGGACAACATTCACTTGCTTCACAACCAAAAGTGATGTTAGCACACTCTTCAAGAATATGAGCCACTGATCAAAAGCAAATCCCTATCAGGGCCTTCGAGATTCTTGACTCACAGTCCAGAGGTCTAAAAGGGCACATTGTCATTTTCAGAAGTCTTAAGATTCTTCCTGTTAGGGCAGATAGGTAATGGTTAATATTCTTTTCTTTTTTTCAAGACTTCACAGAGGCACTGAGAAACTTGCAAAGTAAGGGTTATAAATGTCAAGATTTAGCTAGTTGGTCACAAAGTGAGTTAGGCTCACAAACTTTTCTAAGGCAAGCCAGTACAGCCTGCTTCTTTGTGCAAATTTCAGCTAGTGTGATCAAAGATTATGACTCATCCACTGAAGTGCCTCAGTGTTTTTTGTTTTTTATTTTTTCCTGAGCCTCGCTGTAACTGAAAGTACGTTTGAACTTTGAGACGTGCTATGGTTCTTACACATAAGTAGTAGTCATAATTCAAAACCTGAGTAGTTTTCGGTTAAAAGAATGGATCTAATTAGTGATCCCTGAAGGGTACTGGTCCGAAAATATTGTTATAACTTGACATGTTGCATGTACCTTAAAGTGGACAGCCAGTTAGCTAAGGACTCAAAAAACTTTTTTTGGCAAAAGAGCTTCTGATTTGAGTGTGTGTGTGTGTGTGTGTGTGTGTGTGTGTGTGTGTGTGTGTGTGTAAAGTGTGTGTCTGTGTGTCAAGTGTGTGTTTCTGTGTATTCATGTGTGTATATTTGTGTGTGTTTCTGTGTGTCAAGTGTGTGTTTGTGCATATTCATGTATATGTATTCATGTGTATGTGTATTCTAATGTGTGAATGTGAGTGCACATGCTAAACACACATGTGAAGACCAGAGAAGAACCTCTGGTGTTGGTGCTCTCCTTGTGTGTTTGTGATAAAGTTTTGATTGCTTGCATTGCATATGCCAGGCTATGGGCTGCACACTTCTAACGAGAACATTCAAGTTTCAGCCTCCATGCTCTCTCAGGGAGCAGGCTAGGGGCTTACAGCAAGCTGGTAAGGCTTGTCAAAAATGAATCTGAGAGTAAAGGGAAACAAACCGGCTCACACATACATTCCTCTCATGGCTCTTTATTATTCAGTGAAGGAGGCTTTGTGTGTGTGTGTGGGGGGGTGAATCCCACTATGGAAAAGGGGGAGTGCTACGGTTTCACAGGGTTTTATAGGGATGACAGTGACTATTCATTCAAAAGGCAGCTATCCTCAAGGCTTTGCAAGTGGGGATTTTTCTCCAGCGGAATTCTGATGGGTAGCCTGGTTTGTCGACTGTAATCTCACTGTATGAGCTTGTGGGCCACCGCACACTTCTGGACACCCTCCAGTTTCTACCTCCCATCTCGAAGTGGGAGATGAAATTACAGAGGCTGTATTATGTGTCCAGCTCTTACACAGATTCTAGGAGTTTCCTCGGGTTCTCTCCTTGCAGGGCAAGCACTTTTATTCACACAGTCATCGCCTCAGTCCAAAAGGCCTGCTCACCCTGATGTTCTCCCTCATGTGGTATTTTTGAGTTTTATTCTCCTTTTTCCTGGGGTGTCTGTGAGCTGTTTCTATGAGGGAATGGCAGATACCCCAGCATGCTCGAGACAAAGAATATGCACTTTGAAGTCAGGAAGACGTGGGTCTGTGTCCCTCCCATACTTCCCTGTGATATACGGGACATGAGTGTCCTCCTCCAACTTTTAAAACCCAGGTTTCTTATCTCTAAAGGGGCTGCTCTGAAGATGGAGCCTTACCCACAGTCTGGGATCTGGTACCAGCTCAGTATTCCCAGGAGTCTGCAGAGTCCCTATGTCTGGGATTCCATCTGCACTGGCCTCAGGTGATACAGAGTCATTACTTCCTCTCCACAAACTTTCTCCCATGGCTGTGGCCCGGAGAGCCTTGGGCAATAATGGGCCCCTCCCCTGGAGGACCTAGTTAGTTTATGAGCAGCTCTGAAAAAGCAAATGAAATCCTCTACTTGGCTCTTCTCATTTTAAAACATTTGGAAATCAAAACTTCAACTTGTGCGAACGTGTGTGTGTGTGTGTGTGTGTGTGTGTGTGTGTGTGTGTGTGTGTGTGTGCATGCACTTTAGGCTACTTTTTGACAGATGTTTGATGTTAAAAGAACTGACCTAGCTAATCCATTCATCAGTGCCTTAGATATCTAGCAGGCACTTGTATGCCCTATATGTACCAGACCCTATCCTAGGCATTTGCAAAAATAAGGAAAGCCTGACTCTATCTGTGATGTTCTCACAGCATATGAAAGGTGAGAGACCCGTGTATTCTGTGAAGGCACCTTAAGCAACTTTCATGCCAAAGGACACACTTTACCCAGAACCAAGGTCTCTTTTCTCACCTTTCACCCCCACAATCATCCAGTAAGCAAGGTGTCACTCTTACTAATCATTTCCAGGTCAGCCATAAGGAAGTCAAGTACAGGGAGGGGAAGTAACTTGACCAAGATCACAGGGAAGATAACCACGATCCTATGTATGCCTTGCCTGTATTCTTCCACTGTTGTCAGGGCCTCTCCTGGAACACGCAGAAACAGGACCAGACTGTATTTCAATCAGACTCACAAATGCCACTTGCAGTGTGCTTCCATGAGCAGTCAGATACAGCCCCCTCAGACTCTGGCCTTAGCCTCCCTGCTACATCCTTCTTTTTCTTTTTTTTGCATCAAGCAAAGCCAAACAGACTTCAGTCATGCCAGTTGTCTCAGACCTTAATGTATTTTCTCAAATACTCCTTTTCTCCATGTGTCCAGCTCCATGTTTTGGTTCTACTTTCTGCAGAGAGGGAGAGAGAAAGTGTGTGTGTGTGTGTGTGTGTGTGTGTGTGTGTGTGTGTGTCACAGTCTCTGGGAGACCCTTTCTGAGGACCTTTCTCAAGCTATTTTCCCATCTGGCTACAGGGCCCTGCTCATAGCTCTTATTTTCTTATTGTGCCATGTTTAGCTTATTGTCCTCTTTGCCCCACTAGGCCGTGGGTCCCTTGGGGGTGTCTCTGCAGCCTGTGTGTTTGGCACATTAGTTTTACCTCTTACAGCAGATAGGGCCCAGAATGAATGCCCAGCTCCACACCAGTCTCTGAGCCACCACAAGATAACTGGCCCAGCTAGACTACCCTGTAGAAGGCACCTAGCTTATAAATGACAGTCACCACCACGTGGTGACGTATTGCCCATAATGCATGACACGTGGCTTTGATCCCTAAAGAAACACTGCCTCTGGCTTGCATACCCTTTCCAAAGACCTTTTGTGTTTAAAAGTCTTACATCCAAGATTGCAGAATCATAGCTTCTTGCTGTCATGTGCCCTGTGCCTAGAGTAGTACCTGGCACCCAGTGATATCAAGAAATGCTAACTTAATGAAAGACTGAATGGATGGATGGATGGATGAATAGACAACACGCATGCTTAGTTCCAGTTTGGGACAGGATGGGCATCTTACAAGGGAAGCTAATCCACAGGCTCCACTGTGCCCTGTGATCTACATCCTGCTTTAAAAGGAGATTTCACCAAGTAGGACCTTTCTTAAGAATTTGAACAAGGAATTCTTCCTCGGGCAACCACAGACTCAAGAGATTACAGAAGGAAAGGTCTGAGTGTCCCAGGGGTGGGTAGAGTGTCCTGCTGTGTGTTACAACAGAGTGAGGAAGCCCATGTGAGGGCGGGAAAAGGGCTCAAAGTAGAGAGGAAGAAAGCCTGTTGGCAGAGAGGCTAGCAGAAGCTGTGGGCCTGATGAGGTCATGCCAGCCTTAAGAAAGTAAGAGAGAAAGAGGAACTGCTTGTCTAAATTCCTGACAACTTTCTTGGTTTGGACCCAAATCAAGTGCATCCTGACTGAGGAGGGACCACCTAAATCACAGATGAAGCAGGTTTTTCATGAATTTCCCTGAGCTCACCCGATGCTTGTGTGAGAAAGCACCTTTTGGCTGGGCAATAGTTTTCTGGCCCAGCTGCCAAGATGAGGACATTTTCCTTTCCTACTGTAAGGATGGGATGGGCACATATGTCTACACCAGATGCCTAGACTGACAAGGGCAGAAGGTGGCCTGGATTTCAGTCTTCTAGTACCTGTTGCACCCAGCCTGCTTTTACACTGTCCAAACTGGCCTATCTTTGCCAGCCAGGTAGCCTTATTGTTCTGTGACTAGGCAAAGACAGAAAGTAAACTTAAGACCAGATGCCCACTGCTTGGCAAAAACTAACAAACACAAACCCCCTGTACTCTGAATTACACAAATGTGAAGTTAGCAGGTGTCCTCGGTTGATAGCCTAGAGCATTTCCGTCCAGCCCAGAGACCATCATCATGTTTTAAACAAGACTGAGTCATGGATCCAAAACAGTGTCTGTCCCTCATACATTTCTCATGCAGCTTCACCAAGACTTGCTGGATGCTATTGACGGGGATACAACCTGAGCAGCATCCTGGCAGCCTCTGCTGACCAAACAATCCTGTGAGAAAAACACATCAGAAACTCACTCCAGTAAAGCTCTGAGTGAGGAATAATACTGGCAAGGTTGGTGTAAAAATTAAGAGAAACCCTGAGCACATACTGTGAGAACTTCATTTCAAGATTCCACTTTTGAAAAATGTTTTGCCAAAATATTAGATTTCAGAAGTCCAGAGTTTGGTTAATCCCAAAGGCCTGTGAGTTTAAAAACAAACAAAAAGACAAAAATCAGTCTGAGCTCTTATGATACAAAAGCAACCCAAATTTGACTTTCTAAGACTACTTATTCAAAAATATTGGGGCTTTTATCCATCTTATATGGATTTTAAATTATAAATTATAGATTTTGCTGACAAAATGCATGTGTTTTATGTGGAAAAATTGACTCCTGAATCCAAAAGTCAAATACATAGCCCCTGAACTAAGGTATTTTCCTTTAGAAAATCTAGTGATAACTCGGGGCAATGAGGAAAGCAGGGGTTCTTAGGATGTCTCCATACACTGCTGGCACCTAGTAGGCCTTTAAAAATGGTTGGCATTGAATGACCGTAATTGCAACAGTTGGCAATTTTAGAGGCTGAGTCTCAAGGATGGACAGAAACTAGGGCGGGAGGTGATACGATGGGTGAAGGCAGGAGAGGTTGGTCGTTTGTCTTGGAGTAGGTATTGTCTGATAAGAAGAAAATTCCCTCTTTCTCTTTCTTTTCCTCTCTATGGCATTGCCCGAGATGATTTCTCTCCTTACTTGACGCTCATCCAACATCAAGGACTAACACCAGGGAGTGTTAAGAGTATACAAAAGGATTATTCCACAGCAATTAGAAGTGATCTTACTGGAAGAACTCTTTGACAACTAGCTGAATCAGGACTGAACGAAAGGAAAAATGCTTTGGGAAGGTGTGGTAGAAGGGTTAATAAAAGAGAAGGGAGAAGGCATCCGTGCTTTAAGCTTCCTCTTGCTTAGGTCAACTCTGGTCACAGTATTCCTGTATTTCGGAGCCAAAAGAAAGCAAGTCTCGTGTTTGCCTATGCCTTAGAGTCACCTGATGCCCAGGTTGCACCTGATGACAATCATAGGAGAATCCCTGAGATGGACCCATCCAGAAACTGTTATTGTTGTTTTCTATTTCCCCAAATAATCCTAGGTATAGTTAAAATTGAAACTTAGTGTCTGAAAGAAAGACTTCTTAGATTATAAACATTTTCAACGAGGCCACACCTCCTAATAGTGCCACTTCTCATGGGCCAAACATTCAAACACATGAGTCTATGGGAGCCATTCCTATTTAAACCACCACAAGCTCAGTTTTGAAAGTAGAATACAGCCTCCTGGAAGAATTGCACTCTCCTACCTGAGCACCAATAGGCTGTGATGTGGGGGACAAATGAGTTGGAAGCTGCGACTTCCTAATATCCATTATATTGATGTGGGAAAACCAGACCCCCAGTCACTGTCACATAGCACATGTGCACCCATGCACATTTAAAGTTCTTACTGTTATTCTCCTGCATGCAGCTTCAATTCCTATCTTTAGAAACAAAAACGTGAGACACAGTTTACTTGTCTACAGTCACCAACTAGACTACTATTTACCTGTCTCTTCGGGTCAGTGGAATGGTTAATCTTTTAATCTTTTTGAAAAGTCCGTCAAGATTATCTACAGTGCCAATTCTGTTTGCCCCCAAAGCAGAAGGCAAAATGCTTTTCCGAGTAACACTTTTCACAGAGTAAATTCAGAGGAAGAATCTGGAGATGGTTCTTTGTGGTGAACATCTCACAACCTGAACCCAATGATACTGATGTTTTTTATGCAAGGTGATCTTCAAAATCAGAACAGTAGCAATACTGATGCTCCCTGAACACACCGGGTACCAAAGACCGTATCAACAAAACAGACAGTTCTGTGTCGAGCAGAGTAAGGTAGCTCAAATAGAGACGGACCGAAATGTGTTCTTTTCAAACTAGAACTTGGCTTTGGGTAGAAATGAGGTTGAGTTCAAGACCATGGAAAGGGATGGAGAGAAGGCTCAGTGGGTACTTAACATCACGTCTGATGATTTGGATTCCATTGTCAAGGCCCTGTAAATTGACTTCTATCTTCTACGTGCACGCCGAGGTGTGACTGCATGTGCACATACACAAATAAATAAACGGGGGGAGGGGTGTGTTCAAGGAAGGCATGATCCCAGAACACGGGAAAGGTGCAGAGTGTTTTGGGGGGGAGGGTGCAGTTCGCTTCAGCAAGCCCTTTCTTGAAACTGGTCATTCTTGTGTTATCGGTGACTAGTTCCGAACTCCTGTGCAGCCTTCATAGGTTGAAAATTATTAAAAACAACCTTGGAAACTGGACACATCAGCTGGACGAAAAGACAAAAGTTCTCCAGTTCTTAGGATATTTAAATAATGACTTAATTCACCTAATGTCTCCACAAGATATAACACACGATCGTTCCACATTAACCACTGAGATATGAGAGACAAAGTTAAGCGATTAGTCCTCCATCACAAAGCACAGCCTGGGCAATGTCAGGCCTCAGTGAAGTTCCTGGTTTTTTGCCCGTCCTCAAAGGACACAACGCAGAGGTTTGCTCTACAGCAGCAATACTGGCCCCAGGCTTTCCCGAGAAGAGTGAAGCAGATACACACGGCCAGGCCAAAAGTCTCATTAACACCTCCATGGGTTCTCACAGTCAGGGAAACTCTAATCCCAGGTCCTCTAACCAGCAAGCCCGATAAGAAATCTCTCTTTCAGAAGCAGGAGAGAGTGACTGCCAGAGCTTCCAAGCCCTGTATTAATCCCAGCCCCTGAAGTGAGGGGACCACACCCTTCCGAGGGACCACAGTCATGCCGAAGACCGAAGACCGGTTAGCCCAAGAACCAAATTAGCCCAAGAACCAAAGCCAACACCGGTGCCGCCTGGCGCCGCACAGCGGAGGAGTCCGGGGGAACCCGCGGAAACCGCGCCGCGCTGCACCGGCGCAGGAGAGGCGCACCCACTTGGGCGCACCCACCGGGAGCCTGCCCCTCAGGGACACCAAGCTTCTGCAGCCCAGCTGGAGGCGGCGATGTGGGGACAGCAGCTTTCGTCCTTCTCTCAGTCCCCACCCCCTACCCCTATCCAGGGATGATAGCCACAAGGCGACTGCCACCTGCCCGTGGCTAGCCCTCCCTGGGTCACCACAGGCCGTCCCGCGCCACTCTTACCTGAGCCGGAGATGTGAACTCGGAGCGGGCGGCCCCTGCTCGAGGCGGACGACAGGTCGCTCTGGGAGCGGCCGCGGGGACTTGGGTCCCCGGGTAGCCAGCGCAGGGCAGGCGCTGGCGGGCCGGGAGCCTCGGGCTCGGGGTCCAGATCCACGGCTGCAACTGCCTCCTGGCCCGCTGGCTGGTCCGGGGACATCTCAGGGCTCTCGCTGGCTTCCGCCATCGGCCCTAGGCGCCGGGAAGGAGCGAGCTCAGGCAGGGTGGGGCCGGCGCAGAGGGCTGCGCTGTCCGCTGCGGCCCCGCGTGGAGCCCCCGGCCGGCTGGTAGGGCGGGGAGGCGGCCGCAGGCAGCGGTGCGCAGCGCGGGAGGAGGAAGAGCACAGAAAAGTTTGCACAGGAAGGAGCCGCCTACAGCCGGCTCTCGCTCTCGCCGGTGACAGCCGCGAGGCCCCGAGCCTGCTGCCCTCGGTGCCCGGGAACCTGCCTGGCTGCTCCACCCCCAAGCGCGGCCCCTGCACCGGAAGGCAGGGGTCTGCAGCCGCTGGCCCAGCAAGGCTCACCCAGCCGGTCTCAGTGAGTGGAGTTTAAGCTGCAGAGCTGAGTTGCAAGGTCAGGGTTAACAGTACCATTTGCAGTCAGTCGGGGAGGGGTGGGGATACCCGTGCACACACCTGACGGCTTGTTATAGGACAAGGATCCAATGACTGTCATAAGTAGTTTACAGGTGCGAGATACTGGCGCCATAGGGCTCTGGGTTTGCCCTAGGATTCCTGGCAGATCTGGAGTCGCTTGTGAAGTCTGGTCCTTTGATCCTCCCTCTACCACCTCTTGCCCTTGTCAAAGCTCTCTCTCATAGCCCTACATTCCTGGGCTTCCGTCTGTGCTGGGTCAGACTCGAAGGTCGTGGTTTTTTAAAGATCGGTCTTCTAAGTGACACAGATGTGATGTCTGAGTCGATGCTTTTCAATGGAAGAGCAACTGAGATGAACTGGCAGCCAGTGCCTCAGTAGCCAACAAAGGAGCAGTGATTTTGCTGATTGGAATGCCAGCTTTATCAGTTTCACGGTTAGGTACCCAAGTAGTGGCTGGCCCACAACTGAAAAGCTGTAAACCAGAGCTAGGTAGCTGAGCATCTCTCCAAGTTTCTGACAGTGGAGGAGTGTTTCTGGGAGTCATCTAGGGACCATAGACAGTGGCAGGAAGAGGAGATTGAAGGTGAAGTCAGCTATTACAGCTACACACACACACACACACACACACACACACACACCAGATGCTTCATGAAACGCTTTGTATTTAACATTTAACAATTTATTTAACAAGAAAACAAATCTAGGCATAAAGTTAAAGAGAAACAAAAGCTAAGAGAGCAAAGCTAGACAAACACAAAGACACCCAAAAGGCCTAGCAACTAGGTCATGGTGTTCACAGTGAGTCCTCGACAACTGAAAAAGGCTTGTTCTCACTCAGCAACTCTGTGTGTTCCTGTGTGGGTTGGGGGTGGGGGGATCTGATTAATCCAGCTTTGCTGTGAAAACTGTCCAGATTCAGATCCATTTTCACAGTCAGCCAAAGTCATCCAGACTTGTTGTATTTCCTGCTAACACAATCTGTGCATCTACGCTACTCCAGAACCAGTGAGAGGGCTAGGCAGGTATAGGTACTGTCTGCGGCAAGCTTGAGGACCTGGGTTCAGTTCCTATGACCTACATACTTGAAGAAGAGAACTGGCTCCCCCAAGTCCCCCCAAAGTGTCCTGCACATGCATTCTCTCCCCCCACTCTCTCTCTCTCTTTCACAATATATAGTACTCTAAACTTACTCTACTTTCTTGGAATCTTGTGTGGTTCAGGAGAGGAAAGTTCTGTGGTTCCAGAGAGGGCAATGATAAGGTTGCAGGGGCAGTTAGATCTTATACTTAGCCCAAATAATCACTCTTGGGGTGTGCCAAATCATAATTAGATTAGTCCATGAGAGTAAAACCTTGTCACCAAGTTTGCTAGTTTGCCATCCATTGTATCCTACAGCTGCTACAATTGTCCACATTCTAATGGTGTCTTTCCTCTGGTGTTCTGTCCCCAACCAGCAAGCCAATCTTCAGTCTGAAACATGCACTCCAGTTGCCCACCCCAGGGACTTACCAAATCTGTCCCTTTGCTTGTTCCATGAGTGTGCATATATCCTTTAGGCTCTGCCTCTCCATCCTTTGGTTAATCCTCTGTGTCATCTCTTGTGAAGATAAATAGCTAATCAAATGCTTTAGAACCTGAGAAGTCTTAGGTTCATTATTCAGCTCATTATCTATCTGTTTAGCAATTCATCATTTCAACTTCATTTGACAAAAGTTGTTGAGTGCCTTTTATGGGCCAAACACTGTGCTAATACCTCTCGCCCTGTATTCATCTCTTAGTTTCCCCTTCATCCCCATCATTTCCACACCCCTGTTGCCATGTGCTCATCTTCTTTGTCTTCTCTGTCGTTGCAAGCTGTGTTGTGACTTCTGACCCCACTACGGCACTGAGCAGCATTGGTAGCGATCAAATCAGAGCACCTAGATGCCCATGCCTGGGAACTTCCCATTGCTACTTGTTCTGACAGGAACGCAATTGAACACTGGCTTCTTTCTGGACCCTGCTTTCCTGGTATCTAGAACACTCATCTCCCCTGATGTGTGATTCTAGTCCAGCTTCCCTCTCATCCTCTTGTCTGCATCTCTTTGTTCCACCTGTGTTGGGATTGAGTTACTGACTTTCAGCAGCAGTCCTCTTCTCCTTGCTTTTGACAAGCTTTGCTGGGAAATTTTACCCAAGGCTTTGAGCTATGCAGAGACAAGTTCGCAATGGCCCCCTCCATCTCAGGATCCTAACATCTGGTGATCTATTGGACCTCCTTCGTTCTTTCCTCTTCCTGTTATTCCCCCCTTTCCCTTTCTTTTCTTCTTCTTCATTTCTCCTCCCCCTTTCCTTCCTGCTCCTCCCTTCCCTCTTCCTCTTCTTCCTTTTTTCCCCCCTTTTCATAGTCTGGGGGCCATATGTGGTGTGTGTGTGTGTGTGTGTGTGTGTGTGTGTGTGTGTGTATACTCACGTATGCGCATGCACGCATGCACAAGTGCATGTTTACAAGTTGAGGGTACTCTTCTCCCTCATTTACTGAAGCAGAATCTCTCAGGCACCCAGAGTACTCTGTTGCTGGTGGTTTCTTTCCCACCAGGTTCTGCAGCCACCTTGTCCCAAATGAACACACAGAGATGCTATATTAATTATAAAAGGGTTGGCAGATGCTTTAGGCTTCTTATTGGCTAGCTCTGTCTTAATTATTAACCCATATCTATTCATCCAAGAATTCCCATGTGGTCTTGACTTGCCGGAGATGGCCTGGACCCGTCATTCCCTTGGTGGGCTACAAGGCATCTGTGCTGGCCAGCTCCCTCTGCCTACCTTTCCCAGAATTCTCCCTGTCTCCTAGTCCTGCCTATCTCTTGCTTCATTTGGCCAAACAGTGTTTTATTCACCAATCAATAAGAGAATCATATATACAGAAGGTCACCCACTATTAGTACTCTGATATGGATGGTCTCTAGTCAGCCTGCTCTGGGGATCCGTCTTCCCTGTCTCCATCTTCAAAGGCTGGGACTACAGATGGGTTCCTATGTTCACCCAGCATTCACATGGGTTCCACTCTAGGGCTATAAACTCTGGTCTTCAAATTTATGTAGCAAGAGTTTTAAACTCTTAACCATCTCCCAACCCCCCCTTTTTTTGAGACAGAATCACACACAGCCTAGGTTGACCTCTAACTTACTATGTAGCCACTGACCTCCACAAGCTGGGGGTTAGGTTTACAGTTACATGCCACCGTACCTGCTCTATGCAATGCTGGGAATCAAACCCAGGACTTTTGTATGCTTGGCAAGCATTCCACCAACTGAGCTACATCCTCATCCCCAAACCTCCATTCTTCATGTTTTCTCCACACTTCGAGGTCAACACACCAAAAGCTGAACTATCTCTCCCGGGCCGTAAACCTGTTCAGCCGATTCTTGACATTAGGAATTACATACTCACTTTCCTCCTGCTGTTTATTGTACTACCCCCTCTTTAGCTGGGATCTTCATCTTCCATTTTCTCTCATGGAAACTCTCAGCCTCTGCAGTCACCTTTTTCTACTCTACCCTATCATAGCCGTACGATGATCTTCTAATATAGCTCACAGGGCCTTCTGCCCCTCCATGTAAATTCTTTCAAAAAGGCTTTGAGTGTAGCTGAGGGACCCAGCATGTGTTCAGCATGTGTGAGGTCTTGATGTTAAGACCCAATATGAAACAAAAGAAATAAATTCTCTGATAACAAGTATCCAGGACACACAGGTGACTTTCCTTTTTTCTTTTTGGCCATGCTAACAAGTGTTCTGGGAATACTGCCCTAAACTCTTTTCTTGGAGCTATTATACCTACTTTGCTCTATAGCCATGCATACCCCACTGTAGTTCCTGAATGTGACTTGGTATTTTGGTTTTTTGTTGTTATGCCTTTGCACTCCCATTTTCTTGGCCTTCAGGTGTCATTTCCCCATCTTGATAATTGGGCCTAACTGACCATCACTATCCTTCAACTTTCATGACATGTGTCCTCATAGGAGCAGCTTTGTTGTCTGTGGCCTTCAGGTAACCCATAATGACCCTCCTGAGCAGTATCGTAAAGCCATGGGCATTTCTCTCTATGTCACTTCCACATGAGATCTCACTTTAAACAGGGGCACAAATCTGTCTCCCCGACTGCCTCTGGCCTTTCATCTCTGAAAGAGATGATTCTTGCCTTTGTTTTTCCGGCACCACTCTGGGTTCAATGAGTCTAGCAGTGAGGCCTTTGGGGATATAGACATAAACAAATAATTACTGGTAAACCCATGGTAACTGTCAACACTGAGCTGTAGATGAAAGGTGATGTTGACCCCAGGAGAAGCAGATGCCTAGAGGGTTATTAGAGGAAGTGATGTCTAAGATGCCAAGGCACCCTAGGCCAAGGCTATAGTGACACAGATGATTGAGGAACTGAGCTCCTTGGGATAGTGTGATGCTACAAAGAAGTGCAGAAGAAAACATCACATAGTGGAGGCAACCTCTAAGTCTCTTCTGCTCTGAGATGTCATAGCTCTATGAAAATCATTGATGTTTGTTTTAAGGTTAAAGATGATCTGGGTTTTATGGCATTCCCCCATATGGTACTTGCCTGAAAACCTAAAAAGCTTGGTCCTTCTTTCTTTCCCTTCCTCCCTTCCATTCTTCTCACTATGAAAACAAACTCATAGAGCTGGAAACGATGGCACACACCTTAATCCCAGCCCTCAGGAGGCTGAAACAGGAGAGTTTTGAAAGCGCCAGTGTAACCTGAGTTGATGCACTGCCTCATAAACAAACAAACAAACTTGAAAATAAATTCATGGAAGTAGAGTAGGACGGCAGTTATCAAAGTGTGGGGTATGGGGTATGCTTGGAAAAAGGCAGGAAGCAGTAGAGAGGAGGAGAGGGTAGAAGTGCCTGGAACCTTATAGGAGAGGAAGTGCTGAGCCATGAGAAAGAAGCCATAAAGCTGCAGTTTCCAACTTGGTTTTCAACCCTTTTGTGAGGTCAAGTGACCCTTTCACAGGGGTCACTGAAGACTATCTGAAATATCAGTTGTTTACATTACAATTCATAACTAGCAAAATTATAGTTATGAAGCAGCAGCGAAAATTATTTTATGGTTGGGGAGATATGTTACAGGGTTGTAGCATTAGGTAAGTTGAGAACCAGGGCTGTAGAGAATTCAGGCAAAATATGACAACCTGAGCATCAGTATCTTTTCTTCAATTTTGACATGAGATATGTATATTTCATGTGTTTCATTGCTTTAAAGAGTGAAGGAAATGTGTATCAGGTGCCAAAATCTAAAGACTGGAATGCCATAAAAGCTCAGTCTATGTCTCTTAAGACATTTTGAATGCCCATTTTCCTCCAATTCCCAAGGCTACCCCAAATTCACTTCCCAGAATCCATTCCTCTTTGGACCTAACAAGGACTTTTTGAGCCCATAGGTCTAGGAAGATGGGCTGACATTTCCATGTTGCTAGTCTACCACAGTGCTGTGCTGCTTCTGATCCCTCCTTCTCCTTCTAAAGGTAGTTCTGTAGTGGCTCCTGCCACCTGTGCCAGGACCAGCCACACAGTGCTTTGACAAGATTTCAACAGCATCACATGCAAAGCTCTGGGCAGCTGGGCCGCCAAAACTACCTCATCCGTGTCCCAATCCCTTCCAGAGGGACTCTATGGGAGGGAGGCTAGCATGGGTAACACTCAGATCCTGAAGGTCCCCATTACTACTTAGGAACCAGAGCTGTCTGGGAACTGGGCTTTCCTCAGCTCTTCCCTCAATGCACTGAAAACTGTGGCTGGTAGGAATGCAAAATGGGCTCTTGGTTAGCAGCCACACACACCCCTGCCCTGCCCTGCCCCACCCGACTGGTGGTCCAGTTTAGCCTGCCAGCCATGTTGCCATGTTCAGCCCGGACTCTCCCGTCTGCCTGCTTCCTCTCTTATCTCTACAGTAAAAATCTTCGCCATACTTTAGGAGTAGTCATGTCCTCCTCCTTTTATTTCATTTCTCATCCACTAACTAAATGACAGCGTGGGACATATAGACAGGCATCACCAAAGGATTATGGGACACTGGACAGAGCCATAGGTGAGGTCAGCTGTGGATCTGGAGCTGGCCATTTGGCCTGACATAGGTGTTGAGCACACTGTGGCGGTCATAACTCGGGCTAATGTTAAAGTACATGGGCACAGCTGTTCAGCTACCAAGCTCCAGCAGCCACATGACACCAATTGTCTTGTGTCTTCTCTATGATAAAACACTCTTGACAAATGCATCTTAAGAAAGGAATGCAAAATGGCCCCAGATGTGGAAAACCCTGGAGCAGTTTCCTAGAGACGGAGATGTGCTTTCGCCCTACCCTAGTTGGCTCTCTATTGCTGTGATGAACACCATGACTGTTTTTAGTCACGGTTCTATTGCTGTGAAAAAAGACACCAGGACCAAAGCAACCCTTATAAAGGAAAGCATTTAACTGGGGGCTTGCTTACACTTTCAGAGGCTCAATCCATTATCATCATGGCAGGAACCATGGAGGCACACAGTTGGACTTGGTGCTGGCAAAGTAGCTGAGTTTTACATTCTGATCCAGAGAGAGAGAGAGAGAGAGGGGGGGGGAGCGAGGCTGGGCCTGGCAGGGCTTTTGAAACTTCCAAGGACACACTTCCTCCAATGCAGCAACACCTCCTAATCCTTCTAAACCTATCAAAGTATTCCACTCCCTAGTGACTGAGCATTCAACTATATAAGCCTATGAGGGTCATTCTTATTCAAACCACCACAATGGCACAGACAATTTAGGGAGGAAAGGGCTTATCTCACCTTAGTGCTTACAGTCCATCATGAAGGGAGGTGAGGGTAGGAACCAGGAGGTAGGAAGACCATAAAGAAGCACTTTCCTACTGGCTTGCTCCTCATGGTTTGATCAGCCTGCCATGCTTACAACTCAGAGCCATCTGCCCATGGGTAGCACCAAACACAGTAGGCTGGGCCCTCCCAAATAAAGAAATTTAATCAAGAAAATACGTATGGGCAAATCTAATGGGGGCATTTCCCTTAGCGGAGTTACCAGATTATCCTGACTTGTATCAAATTGACAATAAGTAAGTAAATAATAAAATAAAAAGGAAGGAAGGAGGAAAGAAAGGAGGAAAATCTAATCAGGAAACACTCTAAAGACCCAATCATACTACTTTGAGTGATGGATCCAAATGAAACAAAAGCTTGTATCCATGCAAATCTGTGAGAGCAAGTGTTGATGGCACCATTATTAGTGCTCACCAAATCAGAAGGCTGCTCATTAGGAACAACCATACAGGGGAATGCTACTCAACACCAGGAAGCCAAGAACCATTGTTGCATAATGACTAGAGTCTTGCATTCCACATGGTAGAAGATGCCAGAGTCTAAGGCTCTAAAGGCTACCTATTACACTATGCAGTTTAATTAACATTGTAGAAAAATGAAAGATTAAAAAATAGATTAGCAGTTGCCAATTGCTTAGAAGTAGGGAACAGGATGAAATTTTAAGGTAACAGCCTTGTTCACAGTGTGAATGTCATGGTGACTACTCACCTGTATTATTTGTCAGGAAGCAAGGTCTAGCTCCCTGTCTAGAATGGAGACAGACCTTTCATTTGTCATTCTTGTTCCATCTTTATTTAGCTGCATGGGAATTGGAGGGGGAGGAGAGAGAAGAAAATGATGAAGCAGGTTGGTTTAGGGTTTATCACTAGGTATTGTCAATATTTGATCTGTTTGCTTTTAAGCTCAAACTTCCCAAAGAAGGAGGGTACCTGAAGGAGGAGGACCTTCAAGCCCCCAGTGAGCCTGAACCTGCAAAAAAAGCAAGCCAAAGTGACTTCTTGATAAACTTCCCGTCCTACTGTATCTCTGGATCACATCCCACCCCAGGATTTGATCGCCAGATTGAGGTCTGTTTTGGGAACTGAGGGTGCAGAAAGTAGATTGTATGGAGTGGCAGAGAAGAAGGCTGAAGAAAGGCAGCTGGGGTATTAATTTGTGGATTGAGTGGGCTGTAATGGAATGAAGTTCTCTTGGCTCGTGGTTCAGAAGTGCAAGGTCAAGGGGTCGGAGTAAGCCTTCTTGCTACCTGAGACCTGAGATGATGCTGATATCTGATGGTGAGAGACAAATAGGGAGCCTGCCTGTGTATGTGGGACTCTTCTGGTCTCTCTCTTCTTATGAAACCATCAAAATCAAATCATAGGAGCTCTTCCTTAGTAACTTTACCCAACTCTAAACTCCTCCCAGTGATTCCATATGCAAACACTACAGTCAGATGACATTTCCACCTCCTTAGTTCCTGACAATAGGGATTGGATTCAAACATGGAACCCAGGGAGAAGCACACAAATCATCTACCAACCATAGCAACAGACAAGCAAGGCAGCTTTGCGTGTGTTACTACTTAGAGGGAAGTAAGTGGGATGATTTACCAGGAAACACATAAAAGGGGAGTACTCAGCCAGAGTGGTCTAAAGGCGGAAGCTTTGAAAAGACTGGAACCACAAAGCCTCATACACACCAGGAGAGGAAGGAGTCCACAGCAGGTTAAAGGAGCCAAGGAGGGGTGTCATGAGAGAGTATTAGGGCTAAGGTGACACACAGACATTAGTGCACAGACTCTCCTAGTCCAAGAAGAAGAAGTGGACCAGGGATTTGAAACAGGCGATGGCATTAGCCAGATGACATTTTAAATAATTACTCTAGGGCTGGAGAGATGACTCAGTGATTAAGAGCACTTGCTGCTCTTCCAGAGGACCTAGGTTGGATTCCTAGTACCCACATGGTGGCTCACAACTGTGTGTAATCCCAGGTCAAATGGATCTGACATCCTCTTCTGGCCTCTCATGTCACCAGGCATACAAATAGTACATAGACATACATGCAAGTACACACCCATATGTATAAAATTTTTTAAAACTACAAAAAATTAAAAGTAAAAATTAATATAATTGCTATAGACTTTTAGATATATAAATACCAATTCAGTAAGGTGGCTCAGCAGGTAAAGACACTTGTCACCAAGCCTGATGACCTGAGTTCAATCTCCAGGTCCCACACAGTAGAAAATAGAAAAAGCACACAAAGAAGAAACAAGAGAACTGACTCCCACATTATCTTCTGACCTCCTAACATGTGTGTTCATCCCCCCAACACACAATAAGTAAATAAATGTAAAACAACAACAGCAAAAACAAATATGGGTGGTTTGCAGGTAAACAGTAAAAGAAGCAGATGGCATGTGAAGATTGTTTTTGTTTTATTTTTTGTTTTGGTTTTTTGGCTTGACATTAAATTTGATTTTTTTAAGGGAATAGAAATGAGAGTAACTTGTTTTATTCAATGACTTTTGAAACAAGACATAGCTATAATAATTAAAGCCATGTGGCATTGGCACATGAATAATGATGGACAATTATGTGATGTGGCCAATGCTCTGGGTACCACTCCCGTCATTTACATGGACAGCTGAGGGAATCCTAAAACTGAAAAGACAAACATCTCACAGCATTTGTTTATTGCTTAGGAATTCAGGTACAGAAAGAGGAAGCTGTCGCAAGACACAAAGCTGCCTCAGAGATCAGGCTCTACAGCTGCGCAAGATACACTCTACCATAGCTTTCTCGACTAGAGGCTATAGGTCAGACGGCCAGGCCCACAGACTAGCATATGGATCAGAGGTCCCAGATATGTCTAAATCTTAGTCCATCCTAACAGCACCAGCTAAACTCCATGTGAATTGGTCTGTAATATGTTCCATTTCCTAAGGATTCAGAAGTTTTTTTGTTGTTGTTTTGTTTTGTTTTTTTAACTTTCCTTTGGCACATTCACCAAGACACCCTGATAAAAAGATGGATTACAGAGTTAAATGCAAAGAAACCAAGAATCATTAAGCAATCAAATATAGATAGAAAAACACTTTCTAGGCAATGAGAAAGCACACAAAGAAGAAACAAATCTTTGAATTGCTTCCCTCTATAATCTTTCATTTTTATGACATTTATTCAGAACAGCAGAAGAAGTAAATTGCATTTCCCAGACTGTATGCAGTGTGCACTATAGCTCACAAGGCTACCCATTTCCACCCTGCTCAGTATTGGCTACTACACCTCACCATTCCATGGCTTGACATACTTTAAAAAATAATAATAATAAGTTGATGAGAAAAATGATAAGTTTTGTTGTTAGATTAGCATTTAAAATAAGATCTGATGACTGAATATTTCCTTTTGTGCCTAGGAGCTAATCGTCTCCCCTGTTGGTGGTGGACGGCATAGCCACACTTGGTGTCTGTTAGTCTGTAGGGATCTTACCTTATCGATTGCATGAGCACTTCAGAGATCAAGAAGACCATAATTATTTCATATTTGTAGAAAATGCATTTTGTTTCTCTGTTGTCTGCCTCTCAGTTTCTCTTTTACATTTTTGCTGCTGTTGCTCATGGAATTTTTTTTCTATTTTCAAGGCAGTGATGCATACAAGAAAACTATTGCTTCTGTGTCACTGTCACTCAACTCTTGATGAACTCTGTAGCTCTAAGAGATCCTCTTGGAGCCACAGTATGTTAATCCCACCACGTAAGAACAACAGCACTACCACAATTTGTGAGCCATATCTGTGAGCCAAGCTTTATTAAATACTGGCCAGAAAAATGGACACTGGCCAAGTTCATTCCCAGGACTCCTAGAGAATGGCATCCTGTGCTTATAAAGGTAAAACCCACAAGGCCACATGCTTCCTGCCTTCGTCCAATGGGGGCAAGCATACCTCCTTATGTACTTCCTGCCTATGTACCTCCAGCCTATGATCAAGCACATCCTGTACTTTTGGAGCAATCAGACTTGCTTACAAAAGTGAAAACACAGCTGGGCGTTGGTGGCACACCCCTTTAATCCCAGCATTCAGGAGGCAGAGGCAGGCAGATCTCTGTGAGTTCTAGGCCAGCCTGGTCTCCAGAGCAAGTGCCAGGATAGGCTCTAAAGCTACACAGAGAAACCTTGTCTCGAAAAACAAACAAACAAACAAAAAAGTGAAAACACTTGGCTTTTTATCTTACATGAATAACAGCCTTTCAGCATTCTAGGAAGTTATCTGTCCTTGGGCAAGTGGGCCTTACAGGTTAGGGCAAGTTTTGTTTTGTAGATCGCTTAAGCACCTCTGATCCATATGCTTAATTAAAACTTAAAACATAGCATTAGCCCTCACAAGTACAGAGGCAAGGGTGTCAGGACACGGTCCAAGAATGAAGCTCTGTGAGATTTCTGACAGCTTGTAAGAAACTCCAATTAAACAAGACAAGAATCTTGTGACCTCTGTTCCTCCATAACATGGGTTGTTCTTGGAATGTGTTTCCACGGCCCTCCCAGGCACAATAAATATGAGTGGGATTTACTTCAAATTACCCATCATCTTACCTATTATTATTCAGAATGATGCTTCCAAGCATGAGTTGTCCCCCTGACCATATAAGCCTAAACTCATGTGGCATTGTCCTTGGAACTTAAACTCAAGTGAACCTCACTCACATGACCCTGCTTAACCTTCAAAATACCCTTAGAATATAAATTGTCTGATGTCCTGAATAAAGTTGACTATGTGCATGAGACTTCAGTCTGCCTCATTTTAGGCTCTGCTCTCCTGGCTCACGACACCAAATAGAGTGAAAACATAAAAGAAATATTTTTTTCCTCCCTCCTTGTCTTCCTTATGTTTCTTCTTGAGATTAGATCTCAGTTAGCCCAGGCTTGAACTCACTATGCAACTGAAGGGACCAGCTCCCCATTTCGGCAGCCATAACAGCCAAACATATGCTTTACGGACAAGTGCACAGCAATGACGCACAAAGCATAGCAACCACCCTGAGAGGACCTATGGGCCATAACCAGTTGACCAATTAACACAGGGCAAACCCTCCAAGCCTGGAGGCACACAAATCGTGAGCCTGTGCGTACCCTTAGACACTCCCCTTACGCTGCCCTATAAGATCTCTATGCAGACTCTTCTAGCTGTCTTTCCTAGCCATCTGCCATGGTGGATGGATGGAAGGCCCAAGCTAACGTGGGGTTAGCTCGTTAAACAACTATAATAAAGCCTTGTGCTGTTTGCATCAAGCTTTCGGCTCTGCCTGGTGATTGGGGTGACCTCGATCCTGGGCTAAGATCCTGGAGGCCTGAGCTTCTGGGGGTCTTACACAACCAAGGCTGGCCTTGAACTCTTGATTCTCTTGCTTCTACCTCCTAGTGTTGAGATTACAGACATGGGTTATCATGCCTCATTTTTTGACCCCTCCTAATAATTGAACTCATTCCCAGGGAAAAAATGCTGATAATAAATACCACAGCTTTTCTTAATTCTAGGAGGAATGCTTCTAGAATTTCACTATTAAGTATGCAGCTGACTCTAGGCTTGATACAAATATTTCTTATTATCTTGGGAATAGCCTGCTTTAAGGTGTTTTCTTTTGATAAAAGCATTGTGTCAGGATTCTCTTAGCTATCAAAGATGGTAATAAAAATGGCAGCAAAATGTCAAGCCTCATGTAGAAAGCACATTAGCTTTCCCACACACTCAACTTCTACCTTATTGGTGCCTTTCTTTGTGTCTGGGGCAATATTTTTTTTTAAACAATCCTTTGGTTTTCCTTTAGGAAATATCTACTTTTCTCATTTTAAAACTCAAATTCATCTAATTCACACTCAATAGAGTCTGTTGAGTTCAAAATTCATTTGGTGAATTTTGGTGAATGGATACAGCTTTGAAACTACCATGGTAGCAGCAATGACAATATCCCATCAGCCCCAAAAGAGTCTTCCTGTGTTCTGCAGTCCTTCCCTCCCTTCCCCCTGACCCACAGCCCCAGGCAACCACTTATCTGCTTTCTGTCATTCAACTTGTCTTCTAAAACGGTCCATAAACAGACCCAAACTGTGTGGCCTCTTGGTTGTTTGGCTTCTTTCTCTTAGTTCTACCTACTTCTAGAAGTGTAGGCATGGCACCTTGAGAGGTTCATGAGAGCTTGAGTTACTGCAGGTGTCTGTCCCTCTCGAGGGGCCATGAGCCCTCATGGATGATGCTCCAGGGATAATCACCTCTTTTGGGGAATTTGTCAAGAGCTACAATGCTGTGTTTAGAGGGGGTTTGGTTAGACCATCTGAGTGTGTTCAAAGAAAAGATGAACATTCTTCTTTTGGCATTGAGTCTTACTCCCTGAGAAGCGAAGGGAAAAACAGATGCCAGAGTCAGTGAGGAGTCCATTTGCAGACCTAACAATGAATCAGTGCCTGGAATTCTGGAAGCTGGCCAATGTGTGTGAAGCAAAAGACCTGACCTCGGGGACAGGAGCATGTTGGCATTTAGGAACACTACCTCACATGTAACCAACACTGATGATCATGGAGATCTATCCCCTAGAAAATAGCTTGGACCCCCTTTGGGGGAAGTTACTTGAACTCTATCCTCTGTTCAGTGCCTGTGACTGTATCATAAGGAAACTGCATGGGGTGCTTGGTGTGGAATATATGGAAGGTAAATAAGCAAAACAAACAAAACAAAACAAAACAAAACAAAAACAAATAAAAAACAGTGTCTGTCCCATAGAAACAGTAAATAAGTTTTTTTCTCCCCACTGTTGGTGGCTTGGTGTCTCACTGCCCTGCACATTGTCTGCAATTGTGACTTAGCTCCATATTTCATTTATTTCTTTTCATATTAGTTCATCTCTCCTGGGCTTACTGACAGACAGCTCTTTAAAGTCAAGAATATTCTCTGCTTCAGTCTTAAATCTTCTGGACTTGACATGTTCACTATCCTATGCTTATTGCTCAAAATATATTTGTTGAATTAATACATTTAAGTTTTGATTTTAGGTAGATACAACAAGAATATTAGAAAAAATCCTGTTATATTTTAGCATATCTTTAAAAATTGGGTTTGTGTGTGTGTGTGTGTCTGAGTGTGGGCAGGCTGTGGGTCCATGTGTGCAATAAATAGCACATCACATGTGTGGAGGTTGGAGCACAATTGTGGGTGTCAATCCTTGACTTCCACTATGGTGAGGCAGAGTGTCCTTGTTTACATGATTACCCTGCATACCATGTGCTAGCCAGCCAGAGAGTTTCTAGGAGATTCCCTGTCTCTGTTTCCAATTTTGCACAGGGAGGCGGAGATCTCACACCTATGCTACCACTCCCAGCTTTTGTAAAGGTTTCAGTGATCCGAACTCAGGTCAGCATGCTTGCTTGGGAAGCGTTTCTCACTAAGCCTTTTTGTAGGCTCCTGCTTTCCACATATCTAAATTAGGGAATCAATAAATCAGCTGTAGGAATCTTCGGTGTTCTTTTGTGTAGCCATAAGTCCAACATTGCATTTTTTTTTTTTTTTTTTGGTTTGGTTTTCTTGTTGTTGTTGTTGTTTGGTATTTTCAACAACAGTAACAAAATACAGGAACCATTCCCTGATGCTGCTTTGTATTGGTTGCTAGCATCAAAAAGACATTGGCCTTGCCTTTTGAAATACACAGGAAGATCTCTTGTTAGGTTCCAGAAATTGTAATGAATACTACATTTCTATAATCCCACTTTGCTCCATATGTGGATGTGTACCCAAGTGGTTTTTTGTTAGCTTTTTACTTTTCATAAATAAAAGTCATACATACTTGAGGAAACTGGGAAAGCAAAAAACATATAGTAAACCCACTGATGATAATGGGAGTTTTACTGTTTAGTGTGTGAACGCTTAAGCAGTCCTGGGGTAAGATGATAAAATGGGCTTTACCGATCTGAGAAGGAAGGAAGTGGATTGGTTTTATTGTTGTTTTGCTATGTAGTCCAGGCTGGAATACAATCTTCCTGCTCCAGGATCCCAGATCAAGTCCTGGAATTACATACATGCTCCACCAAGACAGTCTGCATGAAGTTTCTTCTGATAAGTTCTTAATGTATCTGTATCCTTGGATGAAAGGGATGTGTGATGAAGACAGAATGGTGGCCTCTAAGTGCAAACAGTAAGAGACTGCAGTCCTGTGTGTTATGCATGCAGCCACAGTCAACCTGCCACAAGTTTCTTCATACAATTATGGGGAAGGATCTCCAGCTTGGTGCCAATCTGGAGAGCAGGACATCTCTTTCAACTGGATTATTAATTTATTTTCAGTACCATGTCACCATAAGACAGCTTTATAGGCCTCAGTCTTACATGGCCTTTGGTTGTTAAGAGGAGAATGCCATAGCAATTTCTTCCTTCTCAGAATGTTCACAAGACAGAACTATCTTACTCTTAATTCCCTCTGGGGCTCTAAATGATTAAACTCCTCTGTCCACCTCTCCAGGAAGCTATTAAAGGCTTATTTAGTCTTCCATGTGATTCTTGACATGCTCCATTTCCGACCTGGTCCGGTTCACCCCTCCTTAGGCAACCTGGTGGTTTCCCGTTCCCAGGAACTCACCATATTGATACTGAACTTAGTATGGACACCCTATAGACATAGCGCACTTCAGCCCAAAGCTCCTGTACTCAAGCAATCCTGTACTCCTGCTCAGCCTCCTGAGTAGCTGGGACTACAGGTGTGTGCCACGGCACTGGGTCAAAGTCATTCTTGTTTACAGAAATGCCTGTGGTGATATTTTGTTTATGATATAACAAAGAATACTTGCCTGAAGATCAGAGTGCAAAGCTAGCCACAGCCATAGAAGCTAGGCAGTGGTGGTACACACCTTTAATCCCAGCACATCCCAGAGGCAGATGGATCTCTGTGAGTTCAGGGTCACCCTGGACTGTAGAAGAGTGAATCTAAAAGAGAAACAGAGCTCATCCCTTTAATCCCAGCACTAGGGAGGTAGAAACAGGAGTGATGTGGCTGGGCAGAGAGAGTAATATAAGGTGGGAGGAGTCAGGAACTCATTGCAGTCTAGGCAGAAGGCAGCCTCAGTGAGTCTGAGGAACAGTGCAGTCCAGTCTGCGGTTCGGTGGACCGCCCCTTTGGTAGAGCCTCGGTAGAGGTGAGAACTCTCTAGTGACTGGCCGCTTTGCTTCTCTGGTCTTCAGCTTTAATCTCAATATCTGTCTCTGGGTTTTTATTATTCATGCTGCATATAGATTTGAATCCATTCCTCCTCTTCCTCCTCCTAGCCCATTCCCAGTTCAAATCTCCACCAGCTCTGATGTACACTAGCACTTCCTCGGGAGTTTATTCTGTCTTGACTTTGGAAGGTTCATGAGTAGTTTAACATTCTAGGTACCTAGGTGGGTACACACCTTTAATCCCAGCTCTCGGGAGGCAGAGGCAGGCAGATCTCTGTGAGTTCAAGGCCAGCCTGGTCTCCAGAGTGTGTGCCAGGATAGGCACCAAAGCTACACAGAGAAACCCTGTCTCCAACCCCCCATCCACCCCCAAAAAATCTGGGTACCTAATCCAGACTGTTGACCCTACCCCTGCTCATTAATTATCCATCCTTAAGGTCTCCATCAAAACTTATTTCTTCATGAAATACTTTCTGATGCACAGATTCAATAGGGTCCTATGACATAAGTTTTGAGAACATTCTACCTTTCACCATATGAACTCCAGCTTTTAACATAATGTATAGAAGGTTATTTATTTCAAGTCCACTAGAGAGATGACATATGAAAGACAGAGCTATGAACACTTTCATTTTCCTGGCTCAGTGTCTTGAACAAAGTAAAGGTTATCTTGACCTATCAAAATAACCAAACAAAACGTGTTTTGTTTGACCTATCAAAATAAATTGGATTAGTGAATGCAAGCATGGTTTCATTAATACAACACAAGAGTTTACATAGTTTTTTTTCACATAACAGGATGATTGCAACACAGGACCTGGGCTATTTGGTGAGGATTTAAGTCTATGTGCTTCTATCCTCATATGTAGATCAAGGATAATAAAACTATCCTTTGAGAGCAGCACTACTTAGCTAGTAAACATGCTTGCCACTGAGGTTGATGACCTCTATGGATCCCTGGAACTCAGATGCCAGGAGAGACTCCTGAAAACTGACCTTTGTCCTCCGAACTCTACGTGTGTGCCATGATGCCCGAAACACCCATCCTCATACAGATACAATGATTTGAAAAAAGATATTATATGTGTGAATGTTTGCCTGCATGTGTGTATGTACATGATGTGCATGCCATCTGTGCCTTTGAAGACAAGAAGAGAGCATTGTATCACCCTGGAAAAGAAACACAGATGCCTCTGAGCTGCCATGTGGGTGCTAAGAACCAAACATCAATCTTCCAGAGGAGCAATAAATACTCTTGGCCACTGAGCTATCTCTGTGGTCCAGTAAATATTTTTGCTCAAGTACTTTTTGGGATACTTTATAAACCCTGAAGGTATCCTATGGAGATTTAATGAAAAAAAATCACATGGAATAGTGCCTACCATGTTGCAAGCAAAAATAGCACATGCCAGCCTGCACTGTAAAAACCACCTCACTCTGGAATTATGTACTTCTTATGATCATTGCATCCACTGCTGCCATCTGAATGCACTTAACCTGCCTCACATTAATATAAATATTTAATTTAATCTCAGCATATTTTTAGAACTTATTATTTTGTGACTCTTAGTTGTTCAGGACTGTCTTATCGATTAGGTACAAAAGACTCTGTGCCTGTACGACTTGTAGAGACTTATAGAAGTGGTTTGATTCATTCTAAATTAGAATGGAAACAAAAAGAACCTTTATACAAAGATTGTTTTAACACATAATATTAACATATTTACCTGTCAGTGTAGTCTGTGTGTGTGCGTGTTCACATTTTTGGATACAGGTTCCTGTACAGCCCAGGTTAGCCTCAAATTCACCAGTTAGCTGAGAATGACCTTGAACTTCTGCTCCTTCAGTCTTCACCTCCCGAGTGCTGGGTTACAAGTAGAACCACCTAATGTGGTGCTGAAGATTGAACCCAGGTCTTTGTGCATGCTAGTCAAGACTCAACCAATTGAGCTACAGCCTCCCCACCCCAATATTTTTATTCTTTTGTTGTTATTGAAAGAGGTAGCAGCCTGTTGAGGACAAAGTGCAAGGCATGGCAGTACCCAGTGATTCTTAACCTGCCCTCTGATTCAGTCCTCTCATTCTGATTTTTTTCTAGAGAAGGAGAGAAATTCTCCATATGATGTCACATGACTGTCACCTTGGCCATGCTTTATGCTCAGGGTGGCCTGATCACTGAAAAGGACACCAGAGCACTAGAAAATCTATGTCCAGTCCACCCTCCCAAGCAGTCAGCTGTGGGCCTTAGGGAGGTCCCTTCTGACTCAGTCTTGTTCTTACTCACCTACTCTTTCCAGCATTCCCAGTCCTTGCATCTACCACGTTCTTCCTGGCAAGCCACCCTCGGAGTGCTTCCATGCTGTACCTGCAAGGCTCTCATACCACGTTTCAGCCTTATCTGTCCTACTGTCCCTTAAATGTCTCACACTGCTTTGCTTCTATACTTTTACTTTTTTTTTTTTTTTTTGGACTTTGTTCCCATGTCTTAGGACTCTAGAATATGATCTCCTCCTCCCTAGCTTCTGGTTGCTTTTTGACACCAGTTCTAGTACACTTTGCTTCTCCTGTCATCTTTTTGTGGTTTTATGGCCCTATTCTCCTATGTTTAGTTCTCTTTTGTTTCTTTGAAATAAATGCACCCCCTGTTCCTCTTGTCTCATTTCTCCAGTAGTTTTCCTAAATCTTCTTCTTGAGACCCAACTTCTTCCCTCTCACTCCTTTCCATACCATGGCTGTGGAAACTCCCTTGTCTGCTTGGACTGGTACAGGAAGGTGCTGCCCTTTTAAGTCACAAGGGCCATTAAAAGCACATGATGTGTGAAGAAGATGGTTCTTCCATCTACCTGTGGCTGCCTGTTGTGCAAAAGAGAAACAAACCATGCATCTTCTTGTATTTATAGATGAGCTGCTTGCCTGTTGGACCAGCACACTCCTCTCTCTGCCTGGCAGACCAGCACACTCCTTACTCTGACATCATTTACATATCACTTATTTGGTGGCATATTTTATTGACAAATCTGCACTAAACTTAGACAAATACTGATAGGTAAGCAGACCCATTAGCAAATGTTTGCCTTTTCTCTGGGTAAAACCTCTCAGTACTGAAGATGCCTTGCCAGACCCTGCACTTTGGTCAGGCATGTTGGGTGTTTGGACCCTCAGCCTTTCCCTGGTCTTGGGAAGAAGCACAATGCTTTTGCCTCCTCTGGTTGTGGGGTCCTAACACCTGCCCTTCAGTTATTCCCAGATGAAGCCTGACGTTCTTGCCTGAGTAGGGCCTGGAGTGTGATAAGGTCCTCTGACTTGTGGCTGTGAACCCCAGTCATTGGCAAAGAGAACCTGCCACAGAGAGCAACTCAGGCCACATATCTTGTAATGTTTCCAGATAATTCTGGATCATGTCTATGTCACTCAAATATCAATGTCATTCCAGGAAAACTAAAAAAACCACACTGTGTCTAAAGGGAATCCAACCTTATTGCACTTGCCCATCAGCCTACAAGCTGCTATGAAATCCTAAATGGAAACCAGGATGGAAATGCCCTTCCCTCAAGCTCCCCCTATGTTTCTAAGAGCAGTGATAGTACTAGCTCACAGAAGAGGATCTGCCATTTCTTGACCCTTTTGGCATCTGCAAGTGCAGGGTAGAAGCTCCAGGGTATTATGGCTCAGTGAGCAGAAGCTCTAAGCACAAAGACTAGCTTGGCAAAGCATTAGTCCTTGAAAGATGGCATGGGATATACCTCAGTGGCCTCTCCATCAGAGGGTCTGCTAACCCAGTGGTGTGACTACTCCCAATCTGTGTTCTGGGTGCTTCTCCCACTTTGTGGCCCTTTTGCTTATTCCCTGTACTCCTTCTTGTTTCTGTTCCTCTTCCCATGAACCAGGAAAAGGAAGGAAGGTTTTTCTCCTCTTTCTGTCACATCACTTGCTCTTCCTATCATGAACCTGGGTTATTTACCAAATAAAGACTGGACAGGGCTCTGGTGGTTCTTGGAGCTTTTCTCCCACACTTCAAGAGGGAGACAGAGGCTGTGTGCTGATGTCAGCTGTGAAGCAATCATTTCATGTCTTCCACTGTCCACTTCAGAGCAGTTCTGGGAAGTGCTGACACTGGTTGGTGGCTGCCATCCAGCTCACACACGCAAATCCAGAGTGGGTCCACCAGGGCTTTGCTCTAATGTCAGCTTCACCCTCAGCAGCTGGTGACATCTCCAGGGATGGCAACACCAGGACTGTTTCCTCTTGGCAGCAACCAAGATTTATCGAGAACTATCCCTCCCCCACCCATATCCAACCTCTCCTACTCGCCACGCTTGTCAACACTTACTGCTGCCCTGAGTGACCTATCTGTTGATACAGGGACAAGACCTCATTCTTAATTCATCTGGCACCTCAAGGTGACATTGGTCAAACAAGGCCATGTCAGGACTCCTTAGCTGTGCTCCCCACTAAGGTACAAGGCTCCCTAAAGATTTTTTTTTTTTAAGCCATGCATACCTAGATAATCTGGTGTTTTCAGATTTCTTCATCCTTTTTGGCATCTGCAAGTGCAGAGGGGAAACTCTTGTGTACTGTGGCTCTACTGTTTAGGGAACAGAGGCTCTAAGTATAAAGACTGGCTTGGCAAAGCATTAGCCCTTAACAGATGGCATGGAGTCTACTATGGGTAGGCCTCTCCATCAGGGACCATGTTCTAAACATCTCACAGATTTTTTTTTTCCTTTCATTTAGCACCCCTCCCCCAGTACAGTTTTTTCTTCTTTTCCATTTCCAATACTATTTGGTGTTCCATATGATCTTCGGCTAGAATCTCAATTTGCTAGTCTCAACTCGCTGCATCTTCAAGGGGGCTAAGTGAGGGTTGAGATGTTTTTAGTATTTCCTAGACTATAATTTTAGGATAACATTGTGTGTACTAGCTCAGTATTTCTTTGCAGTCATATGAAATGATATAATAACCTAAAATGGCATTTCAGGAACTCAGGTCTGATGGTCAGTCTTAAACTGAAAAATCACATGGAAATATAAGTAATTTATACCTGCTAAAATAATTATTACAATCTGAAATATTTTGCTCTGGGGGTTCATCTAATGCCCCAGTACTGCGTTGTCACCACAACAAAATCTATGAGACCTTCCCCCAGCCCATGGCACAAAATTGAAGGTTATTTTGAAATCATTGAACAGACTTTTGCTTAGGAAAAACATAGGATGCGTGCAGTGGTCGGGAAGCCTGTTGTTTTGTTTGAGTGAGCAATGGGGATCAGCAACCACTGAGAGATTAGATTGTTTTGGGGTTTGTGGTGGTTTGAGTGAAAATGGCCACCATAGACACATAGCGAGTGGCATTATTGGAGGTGTGGCCTTGTTGGAAGAAGTGTGTCAATAGGGGTGAGCTTTGAGGTTTTAGAAGCTCAAGGCAGTTCTGTTGTCTGCCCATCTTAGTGTAGAATTCTCAGCTACCTCTCCAGCACCATGTCTGCCTGCTTATCACCATGCTTATTGCCATGATGATAATGGACTAAACCTCTGAATTGTAGGCCAGCCCCAATTAAATGCTTTTCCTTTAAAAGAGTTGCTGTGGTCATGATGTCTCTTCACAGCAATAGAACTAACAGGGTTTTAAGACTAGGTTCTAACAGTTGTTGCTTTTGAATGAAACTGGGGCCAGTGATAGATTCCTTGAGTCCAGTTGTGGTGGTGAATATTGATTTTCAACTTGATAGACTCTAGACTCACCTAGGAGGCAGACTTCAGAGCACATTGTGGATCAGCTTCCGTAGAGGTGGGTGTCTTAGTTACTTTTCTGTCGCCAAGAAAAAACACAATGACTAGGCATGTTATCAAAGGAAGCATATAACGTGGGTTCCATAATTGTGCTGAATAGTTTTAGGTCAACTTGTCATGAGCTAAAGTCATCTGAGAGGAGAAAACCTCAATTAAGAAAATGCCTCCACAAGATTGGGTTGCAGGCAAGCCTGTAAGGCATTTTCCTAATTAGTGATTCATAGGGGAGAGCCCAGCCCATTGTGAGTGGAGCCATCCCTGGGCTGGTGGTTCTGGGTTTTAAAAGAAAACAGGTTGAGCAAGTCAGTAAGCAGTACTCCTCCAAGGCCTCTGCATCAGCTCCTGCCTTCAGATTGCTGCACTGTTTGAGTTCCTGTACTGACTTCCTTTGATGATGAACAGTGATATGAAAGCCAAATAAACCCTTTCCTTCCAACTTGCTTTTTTGGTCATGATGTTTTATCACGTTAAGAATAATCCCAACTAAGACAATGGTCACCACGGTGGGAAGCATGGCAGCAGGCAGGCAGACAGGCATAGTACTGGAGCAGTAGCTGGGAGCTCACATCTGATTCTCAAGCATGAGGCAGAGAAAGAGAAAGCCCACTGGGAATGGCATGACCAAACCCTACTCCTAGTGATGTACCTCCTCCAACAAGGCCATGCCTCCTAATCCTTCCCAAACAGTTTCACCAACCATGGACCAAACATTCAAATATATGAGCCTATGGGGGCTATTCTCATTCAAAGCACCACAGTGGGAGACCTGTGGTAATTGTAGGTGGGACCATACCATATGTTAAGGTCTGGGAGAAAAATAAAAAGGAGAAAGATTGCTGAGTATCATCATTCATCGATGCCCACTTGCTGAGTGTGGACACCAGGCCCCCAGCTGTCTCATTCCTGCCGCTATGCCTTCACTTCCATACAGACACTTTAGGTCAAAGGAAACCTTTCTTTCTGTAGGTTGCTTTTGTCAGGTATGGTGGAGCTGGGGTCCTGGTAAGTCATCTGCATTGCATGGAGAGGAGAAGTGTCCCCACACTTGTATACACAGTGGCATCTGTTGCTCCCAGCTGTGCAGAAGAGGGAACCACAAGCAACAGCTACTTAGTGTTACTTCCTTCTTTGTTCATTCAATAAGGAGAACTCCAGTCCACCGAGGAACTCCAGAAAACACATTGTAAGTGTTGCTCAATGCCAGACTCTGCTCATGATCGCATGGCACCAAACAAGTCCCTGTGGATGTCCTTCAGAAGTTCACTGCCTAAGAGTAATGAGATCATTAGTCACCCAACTCCCAAATCACCCGTGGATTCCTGTTAGTGGTGTTAGGATAAGGTGTGTGTGGGGGGTGGGGGGGGGAGACGCAGGAGGAATAGGATGTTATATGAGGGACTGCAAGAAGCATCCTGGAAGAGGTGACATTAGAAGTGGGCCACATAGGATAGGGATTTTGCTAAAGCAGCAGTGGAGATTCTGGGTTTAGGTCAGAAGCTTTTAAAAAGCTTGAGGATTCGAGTTCCTGAAGATGTGCTTTAAAGACTATTCTAGGTGTCTGGCTCCTTTCTTCTAGTCTATATGCAGGTTCTCTCTCTCTCTCTCTCTTTCTCTCTCTCTCTCTGACTCCTCTCTCTCTCTCTCTCCTCTCTCTCTCTCTCTCTCTCTCTCTCTCTCTCTCTCTCTCTCTCTCTCTCTCACACACACACACACACACACACACACACACAAACCACCAAGGACATTTATCCTCCCCCTCCATTCTCCCTTGCTTCTTTCCTCATTTTTTTTTTTTTTTTTCCAAGACAGGATTTCTTTGTGTAACTTTGGAAGCCTGTCCTGGAACTCACACTGTAGACCAGGCTGGCCTCAAACTCACAGAGATCCACTTGCCTCTGCCTCCTGAGGGCTGGGATTAAAGGTGTGGGTGACCACGGCCTGGCCTCCTTCCTCATTTGTTAGACAGGGTCTATAGAGTTAAAGACGGCCTTGGACCCTGATCCTCCTGTCTCTCTTCCCATACCGCCATGGTTACTATCACTCCAGTTTCATTAGGTGTAAGTGACAGAACCCAGGGCTTCCTACTTGCTAGACAAGCACTCAGCAAATCAAACAGGTCCCCAGCAGCTCCTTGTATGCAAATTTCATAAACATTCAGTCTACTTTAGATGGCCTTGTTTTCCTAATGCAGTTTCTAAGAAAAGTTTGTTCCACCAACCAGCAAAACCAGAAATACTAACAGCCCAGGTAGAAATGCCAATTCCTGGACCCCAATCCAGACTGACTGAACTTAAAATTTGGGATTTCATTTGCAAATTCGAGATCTCCAGGGGCAGATTCAGAGCCCCAGGGGCTGCTTCAAAAGTTCTGCATGGGGGGGGGGGCAGATCACGGGGTTCCTGCCATGGTGGGGCACGCAGCTCTGACACAGTCAGCCACCAGGACCAGGAGGTCGCGCTGACTTCTTGAGAGGTTTCTGTAAGAGTCCCGCGGGAGGGAGGTCAGAGGCCTTGGTCAAAGATCACCCTCGGGTTTTTGTCTCACAGCAGACAAACCCGGAATCTTGGCTAAGAAGGTCCGGTCTGCCTGGGAAACAGAACCAGGGCTAGTATGTCGTAGCTTGCTAGAACCGACTTCCTTGGTTGTGTACCTGAGTGACGCAACCTCCTTAGGGTCTTTAGGCAATCTGAATTCACCACACCCAACTCCCGGGGACCGCAGCAGTCAGTCATCTGACCAATCTGGCCTTGGTCAGGTGACAGCGGCGGAGCACACTTGGCAGAAGACAGGAAGGCCAGCGCTCGGCCACCCTCGGGAGCTGGTTAAGAAAGTCAGGGGCTGTCCTGGGGCCATGCGGTTCCCAGAGATCCCCGAATTGGTGCGCATGCGCTTGGCGCTCCTGTTGCTACCGCTTCTGTCACAATGCGGGGCCAAGAGCTCCCGGCGCTACGACCCCACGTGGGAGTCTCTGGACCGCCGCCCGTTGCCCTCCTGGTTCGACCAGGCCAAGTTCGGCATCTTCATCCACTGGGGAGTGTTCTCCGTGCCCAGTTTCGGTAGTGAATGGTTCTGGTAAGTGCATACCCCTGCCCAACACACACACTGGGCTTTGTGCCTCCCAAGCAATGGCAGACAGGAGCCAGCCCACCTGGCATGAGTTCTGCCTGCTTGTCGCTGTTGTAGCCATGGATCGGTTTGCACTTCAGGTGTTGAATGCATAGTTTCTTGACTGAGTGCCTCGTCTACATCAACACTGAATATATGTGCTTCCTTGAGTTCCTGGGTACACCTAAGGGATCCTGGCTATAGGGTGTAGCTCAAGGGCAATGCCTGTGTGCAGAGAGCAGTGTGAGTCCCAGAATTAAAAAAAAAAAAAAAAAAAAAAAGTGCTTCAAAGGGGATGGAGAGGTTGCTCACCGGTTAAAGGCACATACTACTCTTGTAGAGGACCCGAGTTTGGTGCCTACCACCACACTGGGAGGCTCACAATCACCTGTAACTCTGGTCCCAGGGGACTCCCATGATTCTGGACTCCTTTTAAAATAAGTAAATAAATCTTTTAAAATAAGTAAATAAAATAACATAAATACAACCTCAACCTCTTTTTTTGTTTGTTTTTTTTTGTTTTGTTTTGTTTTTTTGTTTTTCAAGACAGGGTTTCTCTGTAGCTTTGGAGGCTGTCCTGGAACTAAGCTCTTGTAGACCAGGCTGGTCTCGAACTTACAGAGATCCGCCTGCCTCTGTCTCCCGAGTGCTGAAATTAAAGGTGTGCACCACCACCGCCTGGCTAAATACAACCTCTTAAAACAAGTTCTTCATGGATCAGGTATGAAATTAAGATCCTTGCATGCTAAAGCAACAAAGAAAATCGCAAAGCAAATAAAGGGTTAATAAGAGAGGCACATGATCTCACCTTACCTTCAAAGTCACATGATGTTTGCAGACAGGCATCATAAACTCATTCACTCTTTTAACCTTTCAACCAGAAAGCCAGTTTCTCTCTTCATCAGGAATTCCCAGAACCACCAGGTGGTGCATGACTTTAGTCCCAGCTGTTAGGAGGCAGAAACAGGCAGATCTCTGAGTTTGAGGCCAGCCTGGTCTACAGAAGAACTCCAGGACAGCCAGGGCTACAGAGAAACCCTGCCTTGAAAAACAACAACAAAGAAGGGAATCCCAGAATCTGTCTGATCCACTAGGGGGCCTGGGTCGCTGTGATGGATGTCATGAAGTATGCTCATGGCTTTGGGTCAGGCATAGGACATGCTGCTTGCTGTCTGTGAGGTCTTTCAGTGTAGTCTCAGCCACACAAAGCTGTCGTCCCACTGAAGAGGCAATGCTGCTTGCTTATTTACTAGGCCTATGGAACTGTTTCCCCCTATCTACCAAAAATGTTTTCTGTTAATGAATAAGACTGGTGCACGTTATGTTTTAGGCCTGTTGTCTTGTTTGAAATCATAGCTACTTAAGTTCCATAGGGAGCTAATGCATGATGGCAAAGATTATGTCATGACTTAAGCGAAGAATTAGGAGGATCAGTGACTGGATTAACAGAGGACATCAGGAGGGACAAGATGAAGAACAAGGAGAGAGTATTGGTTTGCATACGCTGCCCTTAATGCAAAGTTGCACTGGTAAAGAAATGACAGAGAATATAGCAATAATCTGCCTGTGTGTTTGTGTGTGTGTGTGTGTGTGTGTGTGTGTGTGTGTGTGTGTGTATGCTCTCGGGGTGAGGAGGGGGGAGGAATGACAGGGTAAGCCCAGGCAATTACTTCAAGTATTTATTTTCGTGACATCCATGTGCTCTTTCTTTTCCTCCCATAGGTGGTATTGGCAAAAGGAGAAGAGACCCAAGTTTGTGGACTTTATGAACAATAATTACCCTCCTGGTTTTAAATATGAAGATTTTGGAGTGCTATTTACAGCCAAGTTTTTTAATGCTAGCCAGTGGGCAGATATTCTCCAGGCCTCTGGTGCCAAATACCTTGTCTTAACTTCCAAACATCATGAAGGTAAGCAGGGCACATACAATATATGCCTGCAAAGGTTCGGGAGTGTAAGGTCATTCTTTTGGGTGGAGACATTAAAGCCAATTAATCCTATGAAACCAGCTTCTCTGGGAATAACCAGAGGTGGATATTTGACAGTTGCTTACAGCCTAAGGGTCACTTCAGTTGGAAAGCATTATGGACCCAGACAGCTAGTACCACAGAATGGGAGGAAAGATGAGCTTGGTTTTAAAGTGCACGTTTGACCATTTAAATAAGTAACCGACTTTATTTAAAGCTGTTTGAAGAGAACGAGTGCAGCCAAAGTCTACAACCAGAGTCACACTTCCCTTCCTGTTCTTTTGTTTTATTTTGTTTTGAGACAGGGTTTCAAGTCTGGCTGTCTTGGAACTCACTCTTTTTTTGGGGGGGGGGTTGAGGCAGGGTTTCTCTGTGGCTTTGAAGCTTGTCCTGGAACTAGCTCTTGTAGACCAGGCTGGTCTCGAACTCACAGAGATCCTCCTGCCTCTGCCTCTGCCTCCTGAGGGCTGGGATTAAAGGTGTGTGCCACCACCGCCCGGCTGGGATTCACTCTTTAGACCAGGCAGTCCTTGAATTCAGAGATTCACCTTCCTCTGCTTCCCGAGTGCTAGGATTAAAGGCGTGTGCCACCACTGCTGAGTTCCCTTTCTCTTCTATAATGCATTCTGCATTATGGGGCTTATGCTGCCTTAGTCTTGACTCCATGCACAGTTGGCCATACTTTAGGCTAACATTTATGTATGCGAGTAGTGGGTAAGTTGCTAGTAGTGAAAGAAAGAGAGAGACCTCCTGGGAAAAGTTAGAGACTTACAATAGTGTCCAGAAATATCGAAAGAATATAAGGTAACACAGGAGCTGTGAATCAATTCTGCTATAACTACTCAGTGCCCTTAAGACCAGAGAAGCTCTGGCTCATGTTATCCTACACTCATGTTAATGCACAAGGTAGTTTATTTTGTATAATCTTCTTTATCTCAAAAAGTCACCTTATTATGTTCTGCAGGGGTGGGAAGGAGGCAGGTGAGATGAACCCAAACCAAAAGTCTGAAGTTATCCTAAATATTTCCCTTTTGACCGCAGTCTGGTAGCTGCCCAATTTCCTCCTCTAGATATTTCTCCTGACATTGGGAGATGTGTCAGTTTCCTGCTGTCTAGGAACTTTCCCAACTATCTGACACAAAGTGAGTTCATTGAAAAGAAAGCCCAAATACCTTTACAGCAGTGGTTCTCAACCTTCCCAATGCTGTGACTCTTTAATATAATTCTTCATGTTGTGGTGACCCTCAACTATACAATTTCTTTTGTTGCCACTTCTTAACTGTTTTGCTACTGTTATGAATCATAACGTAAATATCTTTGTTTTCTGATGGTCTTAGGTGACCCCTGTGAAAGGGTCGTTCTACTCCCCAAAGGGGTCACGACGCACAGGTTGAGAACCACTACTTTACACTATGAGGACAGGATGCAGACAGTATGTGTTTGGGTTCAAGGACCTGTGCTGCCAAACACTGCTAATAGGAACTGTACTGTTGGCTTCAGCTAGGAGGAGGGTCACTGTGTTCTTGGGGTAATGTACTGAGATGAAGAGCCACGTGGCCTTTGTACAGCCTGTTGGACTGAAAGTTTTGAGGCAGTCCTTAAATGTTGACACTGCCTTCAAGCTTCTGGCAGACATCCTTAGATAAAGATAAAGGGCAAACTATTTGAGGACCTTCTTACAATGAATTTAAAGACGGAGTCGTTTCTCAGGCTTGTCCTAACATAGTAGTGATGTGAATGGCAATGGTGTCTTGTGAATGTCTATTCATGGGAGGCAAAAACAGGTGGATCTCTGTGAGTTTGAGGCCCGCCTGATCTACATAGCTAGTTCCAGGACAGCCAGAGTTGTTGCACAGAGAAATCCTGTCTAGAAAAACAAAACCAAACTGCCGGGGTCTGGCCTGTATCAGTCCCACACTGCAGAGGCCATCTATTCCAGACTGATGTCTTTGGGGTGAACCAGGTGAACAGCCCCAGGTCTGACCCTGAGTAAGTGTGGATGAGGGAAAGCCTAGCTACCCAAGGACGTTGAGAGACAGAGGACAGAGACATCTAGCCATCTCAGGAGGGCTCTCAGTTAATACTGGAGACCACTGTTATTCAAGCATCCTCTTAAATAGCTTTCTAAAAGCAGGCAGAAGACATCTATTGTCATGTATAGAGCTGATATCAAAAATTTCCTTTAATCCTAGAGACACTCATAGGCCTAATTTACTCACTAGCCTTCAGGGTGGGCATAGACTTGCCCAGGGCCTAGGTCTTTGTTACACAAACTAGGAGCCTTTCCCCACCAGGCCAGGTACCCAGAGGTAATCAGCTGGGATCTGAAAGACAATAGGAGTTCTGAACTCCTAGATTTCTTGGCTGGGCCGAGCATATTTCTAAGAAATAACATTTGGGGCCCCAACAAACAAACAAACAAACAACAAACAAAGATTTTAATGGAACAGTAACAAAGTTCTTAAGGGCCTAAGGCATGTTCTTAAGGGCCTAAGGCATGCGTCAAAATTTCTGAGGATTTTCTACTATTTCTTCAGCATCTCAGTTAATCTATTTCGTCTAACATTTTACATAAAATGCCAATTCCTGTTGAAATGGGAATTACTCCAAACTGTAACACTGTGTGTTATTTTTCATACCCTTGTAGTTAGTAGAATACTCAGTTTGGGGTACTTTAAGAAACTATAGCCAAGTTTATGGCTTTAGAGTAAGATGAGGGAGGTAACAAGCACAGAACTATTGGAAATAGCATATCTTTTCCCTCTCCATTTAAAGTAATTATCAAGTACCAGAGGTCCGCTTCCTGTCTTCACTGGTACTCCGAGAATCACACTGTAATGAAAGCAATCCAAGCAGCAGAGCTTCCCCTTGGTTCAGAAAATGCACACAAATCCTGCAGAAGATACACGTTGGGGCTTTACTCCGAATAGTGGAGCTAATGGCTCAGTGTGCTAATGTAGAAGGTGTCCCTCTCTTAGAGGCTATCCACTATTATTGGTTATATGCTGTGCTGATAGTTGGCTGGAGGGTGTAGCCAAAAACCATTGCAGACACCATGCTGTTCCCCAAGAACCTTAGCTCTGTAAACTGGAGATGGAATATACAGCTCTTACAATGCATCCTGAAAATTACTTTAAAAACACCAATCCCACGTTATTTACATTCTCATCTGTTTGTTTAGATTAGTACAAGACAGACTGAAGTCTGCCAAGGAACAGTTATTTGGAGAAGACTTGAATTGTGTGTTCCATTTGAATTGTTTCATGGGTTGAAATCTATCAAGGTCAAGGTAATAATAATAACAATGATTATTACCAAGGCAATAATGCTTCCAGGGGTTTTCCATTGTCATTTTCCAGGTTTTACCTTGTGGGGGTCAGAGTATTCCTGGAATTGGAATGCAGTTGATGAGGGGCCGAAGAGAGACATTGTCAAGGAGCTTAAGGTAGCCATCACGAAAAACACTGACTTGCGCTTTGGACTGTATTACTCCCTTTTTGAATGGTTTCACCCACTCTTCCTGGAGGATAAACTCAGTTCATTCCAGAAGCGGCAATTTCCCATTTCTAAGATGTTGCCTGAGCTCTACGAGTTAGTGAACAAGTACCAGCCAGACATTCTGTGGACAGATGGAGATGGGGGTGCACCAGATCGCTACTGGAACAGCACAGGTTTTTTAGCTTGGCTGTATAATGAAAGGTATGTACAGTCATGCATCTCTACTTGCCTCAAGCAACTCTAAGTGTATATAAGCCTTTACGTTTCTGTCTTTGTGCTTATTTGTGGTGTGGAAGGAAGAAATATTATAGACAATGCTTTTTAGCTCAGTCAGGATTTAGTAAAATTAATCAGGAGTAAACAACTCAATTACAACTAAACTGGTTTTGTAATCAATTTAAAAATCAAGGAATGATTAGAACCATTCACTTCAATTTGTGAGTCAAAACTGCCCCTGTAAGTGGAGTCCTGTTCCCTCTGCTTTATCCACCAGACATAAAAAATTTGGGGAGTATATTTCACATGATGTCAGCATTCAGTTTTTCCGAGATTTTCCAATAGTAGGCACAAATTATAAGAGAAAGGCTAGGAAAGGTGTATAAGGCTATTTTGTCTTGGAAAAAAAACACTTGTCTTGAGTATTAATTCAGCTTAGTGTACCATTCACAACATGAGAATGGCAACTTCAGGTACTCTATAGTGCTGTCATGTACATTCTCATCGCTGGACTCAGGTTATTTGCCAGTTATCTGTGCTGTAACAACAGTGAAGGAATTCATTCTTCAGAGAAGTTGAGGAATTTGCTTCAGGCCTAGAAACTGGAAGTTGAGAGTTAAGGCTCCAGTCACCATACGTTTATTTGGCCTCGGAAACACAGGCTTACTGACTTATGTCCATTTGTAGGGAGTGGATTTGGAGAAGATTTGTTTGTGGTGACAATACCTTTTGTTTCAAGAGTGCTTTTCCTTGAAGAAAAACTCCACTTTTCATTTCAGCCCGGTTCGGAACACGGTAGTCACCAATGATCGTTGGGGAGCTGGTTCCATCTGCAAGCATGGTGGCTACTATACCTGCAGCGACCGATATAATCCTGGACATCTTTTGCCACATAAATGGGAAAACTGCATGACAATAGATCAATTCTCTTGGGGCTACAGGCGGGAAGCTGTAATCAGTGATTATCTTACAATTGAAGAATTGGTGAAGGTATAGTAAAATATTTTATAGGGGCTATTACTCTGGAATGTTCTTAATGATGAGGTGGTTACAAGGATTTTTTTTCTTATGATTGATTGGGATAGTATAGTGCCACAAACTTAGGGCATTATCCTCTGTATTTTTGTATGAAGTGATTATCTATTTTACATATATATGCACACACAATACATATGGATTAACACATGGGAGATGAATTATTTTTTCTGTTTCAAACATTATTTGTTCCTTTTTTTTTCTCTTTTAGCAACTTGTGGAAACAGTTGCATGTGGAGGAAATCTTCTAATGAATATTGGTCCCACACTAGATGGCATCATCCCTGTGATTTTTGAGGAGCGATTAAGGCAGATGGGAATGTGGCTCAAAGTCAACGGGGAGGCTATTTACGAAACACAACCTTGGAGATCCCAGAATGACACTGCCACTCCAGATGTGTGGTAAGTTTTCCTGATTAACAAGTACTGTTTTGATAGAGGAAAACGCTAAATATCTGAGCTTGAGAGAGAGAGAGAGAGAGAGAGAGAAAACAGGATAAAAGGAGAGACTGAGTTGCTGCTACCTGTACCACACATGTTCCAACTTGACTCAAATACAAAGAGAAGGGGTAAGAATTAGAGTGTCATTGAACATATTGTTTATCAAATTCTGCTTAAATAATACCTAGATATCCCCTAGTGGTGGGCAATGACTCTTGCAAAATTGGAAGACATTTAGACAAGTAAAGAACACTGAGTGGTTAATGTAAAACTGACTTGTATTTAGTCTCTAGTAAATCCCTAGTTTTTCCAATATTAAATCCCATCAAATTAGCAAGCAAGAGATACCCAAAGGCAAAACAAACAGTAAGTTAACATTAGCCAAAGCAGAGTTCTGAGAAGATAGTAGAGTAACAGGTACCAACTGCCCCAACAGAGACCCTAGTTGTGGTGGCAGGATTTGTATGATGGTGGATGAGCATCAGAAATGATACTTAATGTCCCATTAAGGAACTTCAGGTCAAATGTAAATGAAACTATAACCAGAAATCATCTCATATCCTTAAGAATGGCTATTTTTTGTTTTGTTTTGTTTTTTGAGACAGGGTTTCTTTGGGTAGTCCTATCTATCTTGGAACTTGCTCTATAGACCAGGCTGGCCTGGTCTGTCTGCCTCTGCCTTTTGTGTGCTGGTATGAAAGGCGTGCACAACTACTACTTGGTTTAGAATAGCTGCTATTTTAAAAAGTACAACTGATGACCTTGGAGGGATTGGAATTCCTGTACACTACAGTGTTGTAAGGATACAAAATCACCACTTCTGTGATGGGCAGTGTCAGCCATCAAACATTAAAACCAGAATTACTCCACGACCCCGCAGTTCCACTTTTGAGTATATATGCAAACAGAATGATACCAGAAGAACTCTATTCCCAGAAACTAACATTTGAGAGCAATGGAATCCACTTATGGGTGATTAAGCTAAAGGAGTATGCATACACACTGTGGTATATGTATATTATTCAGCTTTGGAAGGGAAGGAAATGCTACAATGCAGATGGATTTTCAGGAGTTTGTGTGAAGTGAAAGAACCAAGTCACAAAGAGACAAATATTATTTCTGAGATACTTAGAGTAGTCAAAATCATAGAGACAGGAGCTAGCTGGAGGAAAGAATGGGGAATTGTTCACAGGGTGTCAATTAATTCATCATATGTACCCTAACTCCCTCCCTCATTTATACTCATTTGGCAGAAGATTGCCTTTTGGTTCAATCTTGCTGTACCTTCTGAGGCTGCCCCTGGACTGCTAAGTGTGACTAGACCTGCAGTCACATATGGACCATGTCAAACTAGCACACATTTGGCTTTAAGCCCAGCAGCCCGTTTTCTCCCTCACATCCCAAATCTTCCAGGCAAGGATGTAGCACAGTTTTCTGTTTCCACGCCCCATTTCCAGTCCTCCACTTTCTGCCCTATCCTTTCTACTATTGCTCCTTTTGTTGGGGTGGTGTTTAGGGCATGTGCATGTACTTGTGGTTACAATGTACACATACACACAGCATGCATGAGTCCTTCAGAAGACAACCTTGGGTATCAGTCCTCAGACACTTTTCACTTGAGCCATTTTCTCTTATTGGCCTGAAACTTCACCCCATAGACCTGGCTAGCTGACCTGTGAGTTTCCAGGTGTTCATCTTGCCACTGCTGAGATCATGTGTACCATTGTGTTCAGATTTTGATGTGGGTTCTAGGGATTAAAACGCAAGTCCTCACACTTGTGAGGCAAGCAATTTCCCAACTGAACCATCCCTGAACCCTGGTCCTTTTTATATGGTCTCTAGAGAGCAATCAGAGAAGACTATTGATTTATGGTTTATTTATTTAGTCAGCATTTTATGATGTAACCAAGGTTGATGTCATGCCTGGCTTAGAGTATTTCCATACCCAAATTCTTCCAAGGCTTCTCGTCTCAAGGGAGAAGTAAGGGCTTACAGAGGTCTTCTTGGCCTGGTGAAATCATGTCCTTGTTCTGTCTGCTCTGCCTGCCTCTCCCTCTCCTCCTGCCCCTTGCTGCTTTCTCTGCAAGGCAAGCACGCTTGTGCTCTGTGGCTTTGTGCTGGTCTCTCAGCCTGGAAGGCTCTCCTGTATGCTTGCACAGAGCTTCCTGTTCTTTGGGATTCATGGCTGCTCTCTCAGAGAGATTATCCCTGCCTGTTCTGCTCAGTGTTGTACCGAGGTCTACTTTTCTAACACTGTAGGCCTTGACTTTCTGTGTGTTTTTGTTTCTCTGTGTAGTCCTGCTTAGCCTGGAACTTGAAGAGATCTGCCTCATCCTGGGATTGTACTGGCTGGTTTTGTGTGTCAACTTGACATAAGCTAGAGTCATCAGGAAGGAGCCTCAGTTGAGGAAATGCCTCCATGAGATCCAGCTGTAGGGCATTTTCTCATTTAGCAATGTAGGAGGGCCCAGCCCATGGTGGGTGATACCATCCCTGGGTTGGTGGTCTTGGATTTGATAAAAAAGCAGGCTGAATAAGCCAATAAACAGCATCCCTCCATGTCCTCTGCATCAGCTCCTGACTCCAGGATCCTTCCCTGTTTAAGTTCCTGCCCTGAGTTCCTTCAGTGATAAACAGCAATGCAGAAGTGTAAGCCAAGTAAACCCTTTCCTTGCCAACCTGCTTTTTGGTCATGGTGTTTTGACAGCAATAGAAACCCTAACCTATACAGAGATTAAAGCCTTGTACTCCCATGCCGATGTCCTCATGTTTAGTCAGGACTTCACATACATTCATGTGGTCATTCTTGTTTATTCCACTGAAATGTGGGCACATGAAGTCAGGGACTGTGTTCGATGCTGTATCTCTAGCCTTAACTGTTGTGTACGTAAGCAACACAAAAGAAAAAGACACCATGCAACAGACCTCATGTGGAGGGTTGCTCTTTTTAATTAGGGGAAAGGGAATAGGAAAAGGGGGGAGGGGAGGTGACCAGCCTCTGGGGACAGGAGCTGCAGATGAGAAAAGAGAGGAATGGGGGGGAGTGCAGAGAGACAGGCAGAGGAGGAGAAGAAGAAGAAGAAAAGAAGAAGAAGAAGAAGAAGAAGAAGAAGAAGAAGAAGAAGAAGAAGAAGAAGAAGAGAGGAGAGAGAGAGAGAGGAGAGAGAGAGAGGAGGTGAGCAGGGCCCTTTTAAAAGGGAACATAGTGAATGTGCACAGGTGGTGCTCTTAGTGGCTTCAGCTGAGGATGTATCCTGTCAGAACGCCAAGGACAGGCCAGTACAGATGCCTGAGTACTAACACAACTGAGGACTGTTTGCAGATTTCTATAAATACTTTGTTGAGAAATTGGGTGAGCACATGAATGTATCTTTGTCTAGAGTGAATTCATCTTATCATTTCTAATATTCTCATTTATGCTGTGACTCGGGTTAAATGTGTGTTTCTTGGTTAAGAAGTGATGTCCCATTCTTTAAAAAATAAAAAGTTCCTTTGTGGTGGTTTGAAAGAAAATGGCCCCCATGGTGTGGACCTTGTTAGAGTAGGTGTGGCCTTGTTGTGTTACTGTGGGGGTGGGCTTTGAGGTCTTCTCCTATGCTCAAGCTAAGCCTAGTTCCACAGTTGGTTCTGCTGTCTTCGGATCAAGATGTAGAACTTTCGGCTCCCCCTCCAGCACTGTGTCAGCCTGCACTTTACCATGTGGTGAAGCTGTGGTGATAATGGACAAAACCTCTGAACCTGTCCAGCCCCAATTAATTGTTTATAAGAGTTGCCCTGGTCATGGTGTCTCTTCACAGCAATAGAAACCCTAAGTAAGACACCCTTTATTTCAATTTTTAAGTTTTCTTTTCTTTTATGTTGTGATTCGAAAATTGTCTGATTTTTCCATTCTAGCCTAAGCCAGAGAATGGAAAATAAGAATTATTTATATAAAAATAAGAATTGTGTTTGGCTTTCTGTAGCATCCCTAATAATAAGCACACTACATACATATCCCTGTGACTTAGAGTCAGCAGGAGGAAATCCATGCAGCTCTACTTACCTCCATGTGAGTGGTATGGGTAGGGATATTAGCTCATGAAGCTCTCTCCCCAGAACTCCCCTTTAGTCAGGCATAGCAGCATACCTGTAATGCCAACACTGAAGAGGCTGAGGCAAGACTAGCGGTGAGTTCAAGGCTAGTTTTAGTACAGATTAAGACCCTGTCTTTCTGGGCAGTGGTGGCACACACCTTTAATTTCAGCACTTGGGAGACAGAGGCAGGTGGATCTCTAAGTTCAACGTTAGCCTGGTCTACAGAGTAAGTTCCAGGGCAGCCAGGGCTACAAGTCTTTTTTGTTTTGTTTCTGTTTTTGTTTTTGTTTTTGGTTTTTCGAGACAGGGTTTCTCTGTGGCTTTGGAGGCTGTCCTGGAACTAGCTGTTGTAGACCAGGCTGGTCTCGAACTCACAGAGATCCATCTACCTCTGCCTCCTGAGTGCTGGGATTAAAGGCGTGCGCCACCAACGCCCGGCCAGGGCTGCAAGTCTTAAAAAACCAAAAATAAATAAATAAAAGACTCTGTCACAAAACAGAGCAAAAAACAACTTTTTTAATATTGGAGGGCTGGAAAAGGGAGGCACTTTTTATACCATGGGATTGGGGTGGGGATGATAGGCCTTTTTATATTACCAGTGGTGACTTTGTCAAATATCTGTAAGACAATTCCAGATGTGATCCATAAATAAGGAGAAACATGGGGTATAACTTGTTGGCTATGCTGTTTGTTTGTTTTCTGTAACCAGGTACACATATAAACCTGAGGAAAAAATAGTCTATGCTATTTTTCTTAAGTGGCCTGTCTCAAGAGAGCTGTTTCTCGAACAACCCATAGGTAGTCTGGGGGAAACAGAGGTAAGAAAGAATTTTATCTTGACTATTCCTTTAAATTGCTGACTAAAACATGCTGGGGAGAGCATAACTTGTTTTAACTTCAAGGGGAAACTTCCATGGGATCCTTTTGCACCTAAGAAAAAGTTACTTTAAAATGAGTTCAGACAATGCAACAATGGCAGCTGTTTAGCCACAATTTTTTGAAATTCTAAGAAATCTGAACTTATAAACTACAGTACCTCCATGTATAATATAAAATAGGCATCATTCTTCATACTCTGTGGTGTTCAAGTTCACTCCATACATTGAAAATGAGTTTTTCATAGAACTTTAATTGCTTTCCCTAGACTCCTCACCAAGAACACATCTGAGTCAAATAAGATGTTATGATTTTATCTTAATTCAAGGCTTGTCATCAGACCCAGTGAAGTGCACTTTGATATACCTTGGGGCCCTTAAGAAGCTGATAACCTCTTTGGAGTAAAGTGTTATGTGATTTCCCTTGTGTTACCTTTCCACATTTTATTTCCAACACTGGAGGATGACCAGGCTGAAGGATAGATTTCAGATCCAAGGTTAAAGCACAGCCTCAGCCTGGATACGGCAGCGGTTATTCTTTTTATCCTTGTCTTGCATGGCATTAATTAATTAATACAATTAAAATTTAGGGGTTTTATTTTGTATTTATTCATGTGATAAAATATTATGGTTCAAATAGCCCTTGGGTATGTATAGAACTACTTATGTGAATTCACTTTGTATGAACAAAACCAAGACTGCAAAACAATCCTAGGTATCATTGGCTAAATTCATATGCTACTGACAGTGGAGTTCACTGGAAAATCTAACAGTGGGGGCTGATCAGGAGAAGGAAATATTTATTCAAACTGCCTAAGAACTGGGCAGGCCTGAATTGGGCAAATTGCTCCTAATTATTTATTTCCTATCTCTCATCCTCTCTTCAAGCACTCTGGTACTCCATTCTCCTTTCCCAATCTCTATACATATTTGTTTACCTCTTGAGGGTAACATGGGAATAGGCGTAAGATGTAAAATAGTATGTGAGTGCTAAAGGGAAAGATGGACCCTAGAAAGTGGATGTCACAGTGATGTACTTCGGAACATTTGTACATTGTCTGTATTTCTAATTACAGGTAGCATTGTTGGGTGAAGGGAAGCCACTGACCTGGACTTCTTTAAAGCCAAATGGGATCATAGTGGAGTTGCCACAGCTGACCCTTCATCAGATGCCCTGTAAATGGGGATGGACTCTTGCACTAACTAATGTGACTTAACTTGCAGCTTAGAGACATATGCCACAGGTATCTCTAACTCCAGGAAATTGCAGGTTTTTTTGTTTGTTTTTTGTTTTTTTTTTAAATAGGAACATTAAAGAAATCAGGGTAAAAATAATAAGACAAAGCAAGACATTAGGCAACACAGCCTCCTTTCCCTCTCTTCCTAAATTGCTTACATTGCTATCTGAACATTTCTGTGTTTTTCTACAAACTCTCCTCTTGCTGAATTCATTTCACCTGTGAATCCCAGGTGGCAATCTGTTCTAGAGAGCTTAGAAACTGACAAGACCCTGGACTGAAGTTTCTCCCAAGTCCTGTACTTATTCTGTGGCTGTATTTGGAAACAGAACAATTGAAGAGATGACTAAAACTAAACCGAATCATAAGGCTAATCCTAATACAATAGGATTTGGTGTCCTGTAAGGAAAAGAGACAACAAAGATGCAGGAACACAGGGGAAAGCCATGCAAAGTAATAGCAAGAGGGCAACCATTTGCAAGCAAGAAGAGTGCAGAAGAAACCAAATCTCCCAACACCCAGATCTTGGACTTCTGGCCTCCAGTAATGTGAGAAGAAATATTCCTGTTGTTGTAGCCATTCAGGATGTGTTTGATTTTCCCCACTAACTCTGTTATTGAATCCTTATATATAATGTAGGCAGTATGTAGTAAATTTGTTTGGATATATATGTTTCCAATAAATTCAATAATTATCCTTTTATTTTTGTTTTGTTTTTTGAGACAGGGTTTCTCTGTGTAACATTCCTAGCCAGTAATTATCTTTTCATTATAAAGACTTCCCTCTTATTTATAAAACTTCTATTTGCTGTAGACATTTAATATTAATACTAAAAATATACCAATATTTTAATATATATTCTCCCAATTTGGAGACAGAGTAAGACTGGAGAGCTGGGTTATTTTTTAATAATCGCTAAAACTCAAGGTGCAAACCTAGTTGAACATTGGGCAGGTGTTATTACTTTTTTTTGCTGTGATGAAACACCATGACCAAAGCAATGTATAGAAGGAATAATTTATTTTGGCTTACAGTGTCAGAGGGTTAAGGGGCCATCATGGTACCAGGCAGGCATGGCAGCTGGAGATCACATCCTCCATCACAAGCATGAGGCAGAGAGTGAACTGGGTAAGGTGAGGCTGGCTCTAAAGTAGTGGTTCTCAACCTTCCCAATGCTGTGACCCTTTAGTACCTTTCATGTGTGGTGACCTAGCCATAAAATTATTTTTTGTTGCTGCTTCATAACTGTGATTTTGCTACTATTATGGAACATAATGTAAATAGTTTTAAGGGTGTTGTAACCCCACAGATTAAGAACCACTGTTCTACACTGTCAAATCCCCCTGTGATATACTTCAGCCAGCAACGTCACTCAACCCCCACCAAATAGTGCCACCCACTGAAGACCAAGTGTTCAGATACCTGATTTCTATAGAGGGTTTTTCTCATCCAAACCACAAAAGGCTCCTTAGATCTTTGTATTGCTTTTCTTTTGCTGTGACAAAACACTATGAGCAAGGCAACTTCTGAGAGACAGAGTTTAGATGGGCTTGTGCTTGTGGAAGATCACAGTCTATGAGGGCAGAGCAAGGACTTGGAGATTGGCGGCTGGAGCAGCAGCTGGGAGCTCACATCTTGATCCACAAGCAGGAGGCAGAGAGACACCGGGAAAGGTGGTCAGCTTCTGACACACCTCCTCCAATAAGATGGCCCATTCTAATCCTTTCTAAAGTTCCATCAAATGGGTTCAAGTATTCAAACATTTCTGTCCCTGCGGAGCCATTCTGTTTAAACAACGGCAATGTTCATGTAGAATGAGGCAAAATAATAGAGATTCTGACATGAGTTTAAGGAAAAACTGAAGAGCTCATTGCCAGAAGATGTTCAATATGACCAGATGTGGTGATGCACACCTATACTCCCAGCACTACGGAGGCTAAGGGAGGAGGATCATATGTCCAAGGCCAACATGGACTATATACAGAGACCATCTCAAACAAATGAAAAACAAAATTTGTAAATGGTCATATCTTTTTTTTTAATGGTCATATCTTATGTATGAAAATTCATCATTTAAAATGTTCTTTTAAGTAGAGACAAATAAAATACCATCCACTAAATTTATCTCCTAAAATCACTCTTTAAACCTCCTGGCTACATTAAATCAGGGGCAAGTGTGCATCCTGATGTATTTCCTGCCCCTGAACCTCCCACCCACATGTGACAGACAAAACACACCAGGGGCAGATGGGTCAACCAAACTTGTGTTGTATAACATGGCTTGTTATCTCCCATAAACAATAGCCTCCAGCATTTCAGGAACCATTTGTCTTTGGGCAAGGGGCTTACAGATCAGAGGCATTTTCCTTTCATGCATCTCTTAGGCATAGTAATTAAAATGTAACTTTGGCTTCACACTGCCGACATTGTCAGGAAGCAGAAAGATGAATGCTTGTTCTCCATTCGCTCTATATTTCTATTCAGTCTGGGATTCTAGCCCACTGAAGGTTGTTGTCTCCCACTTTCAGGGTGAGTCTTCTCACCGTAGTGTTCATGACCAAAGACACATTTTGGCAATTCCAATCTAGTTGACAATGACAATTAGCCATCACAATAGCTATGAGGAAGGTACATAATAAAATATCTCAGTATTCAGAGGGGCTGATAAAATGTACAGCTAGGCTAGACAACTAGACTACATAACAAAATGTGTGAGAGCCTAAATTCAAATTTATTCATGGTTTATCTTGCTTACATGTGGAACTTACTGTGCATCTGTACAATTAAGGATTCAAAATGACTAAAAAAATTATTAATATCTATGTTATGGAAGACAAGAATTACAAGGACAGTTAAAAGTCAGATCTTCAATTACCTACATCAGGTTAACTTTTTTAGTCCTTCAACCTAAACTAATCTTTTTCCTACAGTTACTAAGAAGTACAAAGCTGTTTTGTTTGAATTTCAGTAGCTTTTAATTTACACTTACTATCTAAATATTGAAGGCAAACAAAGCTAGATTACTGGTTTGTATAACATAGGGACTGATGTTGGCTTTGCCATTTTAAATATATGAATTTATCTTATGAGTTGCCATACAGAGGCAACACAATGGTTCCAAATGGTCAGAGTACGCAAACAGCTATGAATTAGGAAAAACTTCATATAACATAGGGACTAATGCTGGCTTTGCCATTTTAAATATATGAATTTATCTTATGAGTTGCCATACAGAGGCAACACAATGGTTTCAAACGGTCAGAGTATGCAAACAGCTATGAATTAGGAAAAACTTCATTTTCCTTTTGTTAAGTTAATAACACTACTAGATAAAAAGTTGCCAGCCTTATTTCCAAATTAAAAAAATGCCTTTCAAAGTTTTAGACATGTGCAATAACAAGTACATTTATTATGTCTTGAAGGGGAAATAAGTAGAAGCAACTTCATGTCCATTTAGCCAATGCACTAATTCACTGATGCTCATTTCCTGCTCACTGATGTCTAGGATAAACAAAGGTTTTCAGTGAGTGGCACACTCTGCACTTCCATTCCCATGGGTTGTGTGTGTACCAAAGTTGAGTTCTGTGGCTGCAATGGGCTGAATATATCTAATCTTGAACCTCTAAAACTTGATCTCAGAAATAAAGTCTTTACTAATGAAATTAAGTTTTGAAAGCAGTTCATATCAGATGGGGGATGCACACTATCCTTAGACTTTAGAACAGGACACAGACACAGAATTAGGGTTATATTTCTACAAGGGAAGGAAGGGATAACGTCACCAGAATGTGAAGGAGACAAGCAAAGGATAGAAGGATTTCCCCTAGAGCCTTCAGAGTATCACAGGCATGCTGACACCTTGGTGTTAGATTTCACAGCAGAAATGAAAGAAAAGAGATTTGAAGTTTCAAGTAATCCAATTAACAGTAATTTGTTACAGCAGCCCTAGGAGACTAATACAAATGAATTATGCCAGTGGAATATTTCATTATCTTGACTGTGTAAGCCAATGACTGGAGCGCTGCAGTTTTCTTGACAGCTAAGTTGAATACCGTGGAATGACTATATGAAAGAGTGTTGCTTTTAAACAAAAAGATAAAAATAATTTAAAAAAATAACCCTATTGGTTCAATGTAAGTGAAATAGTACTAAAAGATGGGGAAGTATAATAAAAGCTACATGAATTCTGCATGTGATTCATACCAAAAAGACAATAGAGAACACTTATCAGAGACTTACAGAGAAGAATGAATCTGAGTAATTACTACTGAGGATACAGTGGATGCACCCTGAAAAGTCCGATGAGATACTATGGGAAATATTTGCTAATTAAGTGTGTTTGGATTTAAAATGGCTAAGGATTTATGATAGCCTGTTTTAAATCATTTTCTAATAGTTGTCTCTGACACTATTAGAAGCAAATTAGAAATATGTAATGCCAGTTAACTCCAAATAAATAGGTTATTTATTTCATTTCTTTTAAACCTTGCCACCTCTTCAATGGTCTTGACTCTATGGATATTGCTGATTCTGGGTGATCACTTTCTGCTGTATCATTTTCCTCTAACAAGGCTGTATCTGCACAATCTCACAGTTTCCCTGATGTAAATCTGGGGTATTTTTGGAAGAGATGCATGCTACACATTTTCTAATACTCCAAAATGCAATTTCCTTCTTACTCAATTAGAAATGACAGTATTAGTATATCTTATCAAATTTTAAAAACGTGTCCCCTTTGTCATCTTTATACAAAATTGTTTTGTAACAGAGCTCAGCTAAGCTTTAGAAAGCCCTTCACTATTCATTTTTTACCATCTCCTACTTAGCTATATTACACTATGTGGGAAGCACGTAAAACTATGTTCTGAAAACAGTATTACTGAATATAGCTAACCCATTGCCGACACTGATTCAGTCAGTTCTGCCTTAATGCCCCTCTAAATGAAGAACCACAGATAAACTAGAGACAAGGAATAATTTACTTTTATTTACATTTTTTTCTGAAAAAAAAAAGTTAGAAGAAAGCACCAACTATATACCAGTTAAAACTTAAAACTAGCATGCTCTCTTTAAAAAAAAAACCAGCAAAAATATTAATAACAAATAAATTAATGGCTGAAAAGTATTAACTGAACAAAACTATATTTTATGAAAATAGTTTATTGCAACAAGTTATTTGTTGTACTCAAAATCAATACAAAGTTATTAAAATTATTTATACACAAATGAAACTCTGTAATTAATAATTGTGAGTAAACAACATGAACATAACATTAGACTATAATTCTATATGCAACTTCTGAGGGTTGCTAAGAAAGCTTTAGAAAATGCTGCAAATAAATATTGAAGAAAAATAGCAAAGGAAAAAAATAGCTGATCAGAGGTTTCAAAATGCACTGATTTCTAGAGGATAAGCCCTCTGTCAAGGTGTGTGAGACAAATCACGTGACTGGAGAGAATCCGGCTTGCTCTCACTTCAGAGTCCAGCAAACTTCATGATTAAACATATCTTCAGAGTCCACACATCCTAGATCTACTTTTCAAGACAGATATGTGTGAAAGGACATCACATTCCATTACATGTATGTATAAAATTATCTACTTGGTTTGGATCAGCTATCCAGGCTGAAACAGATCATGAATGATCCCGATGTTGTAATTTGTGCACCAGTTAGATACACCTGATGAAGTAGACTGCTGATGAATTAAAAATACAATAAGGTGCCAAATGAATCTACTTCATTATGAAATAAGACTTTGCTTAAGAATATATTTTATTAGGCATTTTGGTTGCAATTGTCACTCTAGGTATAGATGATTTTAATGTAGATGGATCCTAGCTCTTCTTGAAGGAAGAAAGTCATTTCTCCAGTTGTTGGGGGGTACTAAAAGCTTCGTACACGTTAGCAGCAAAGTCTTTTACTTGCTCCATCATCAAAAGATCCTAGCAAAAATGGTAACAGTACAGTTCGTAAGACATAAAGATGGTGTGAAATTCATCTCTACAAGCAATGAGTCAGTCTGTCTTGAGGGTTTGTGTACTTAAGAATGAGAATAAACTAAGGAAAGGGATGTTTTTCTTAACTAAAGCATAGAAAATACTGTTTAGTTTCTTATTTCTATAAAATACAGTAATTTTTTTCTTTTATTTCTTTTTTTTTTTTTTGGTTTTTCGAGACAGGGTTTCTCTGTGTAGCTTTGGGAGCCTATCCTGGCACTCAATCTGGAGATCAGGCTGGCCTCGAGCTCACAGAGATACACCTGTCTCTGCCTCCTGAGTGCTGGGATTAAAGGTGTGCACCACCAAGGCCGGGCAATTTTTTTTTTTTTGAAAACTGTGTGTTCCTTTAAAATGGTATGTTTTCCTGTCAGTGCTTGTTTTGTTGAGGTTACTTCTGCACTATGGTAGCAATGCATCTCAAACATCCACAGACCTCTAACAAGTGTAAAATAAAGTCCAGGACTCCAATACTAAGATATTTTTGTTTGGTTTTTGAAGTAGGGTCTTGCTGTACAGTCCAGACTGGCTATGAACTGGCACTCCTGTTTCAGCCTCTGAGTACTAGGGTTATAGATGTGCCTCCCTACATCTGCCTGGAGCTTATATTATTTTAATGTGTAAATGAAAAATGCACAAATGTCTTAAGCTTAGAGCTTTTCCGTAACTAAAAAATAAAACTTAAGCAGGGCACAGAGACATATCCTGAAATTCCAGGGACTCGGGAGACTAACAGAGGAGAATTGTTTGAATACATCCTGAACTACTCACAAAAATAAACAAAAAAACACATTTATCATTAAATGGAATCTGCCCTACAAAACCCAACACACCTTACTAAATAGAGCCGATGGTTACTAATTCATTGATTTAGTGTAAATATGGAACTGCCTGCTAGCATTCATGTTTTTATACATTCAATGTTCTTCTACCTGGTATGCTATTAAAAAAAGAAAAAAAGATTCTGTCCCAGCTTTGGAACCATTTGCATGTGGGAGTGAAGTAACCTGACTTGGTCTTCATATGAATGATTTTTCTGTTGTTTTTTCATTGCCCCTGTAGTTTTCTCCTTAATTCAAAAGCACAGTTTAACACTACATGGGGTCACCAAGAACATGCACATAAATATAGATATGTGCCTTAAGTTCAGGGACATTTTATCTTGCAAATGATCCTGTGTGAGTTTGCGTTTTCTAATTCCATAAGTATCAAATAAACTTTCTCCTCAACTTCTTGAACTCCTGAAGTCATGTCTCTTAAGTCCTGAAGAAGCACTGGTTGAAAGCATGCTTCTTTGAGCAGCTGGACTGAACATATGAAGCTGAGCATGCCACGGGAGCACATGGGCCAGACTCCATGCCTGGGTCCCTCATGTTCCAAGAGGCTTCAACCTTCACTATCATGGATCCATTTGCAGTTTGGTGAAGCCCACGAACCCTTATTCAGAACCATGACTACTAATGCAGACAGTAAAACTTATACTTTTTTGTCTTGTTTTGATTATCAGTTATACAGGCTGAAATGTACAACTGATTAAAATGTAATGCACAAATTACTCAAGCTTTAACGATGTGGTTGCTGTATTATACATACTCTGTTGTATTTTGCATGAATTTGCCAAAATGGATGCCTACAGGTCATCCCAGAGATGTTGGCAGAAGCAGAAAAACTGTGAGACTTTCAGTTCAGTGACATGCCATCAGCCTTCTTTACTGTTTCTTCTGCAGGGTGAATGGCCAGCTTTTAGGGGTGGGAGGAGGCATGACTACAGAGAACAGAGCAGGGCCACCTGGATGTAAAGAATGGGCTAATGACTGGCCAAGGCAGGAAGAAGTTCAGTCCTTAAGTGTGGGCAGTGTGCATTGTGCCAAGAGGGTCCAGTCTTTGTAGAGACACACTAAACTGTTTCAGACCACGACACTAACGGACATCACATGTGCATGGAGGCCTTAGACGGCATGGTGCACCACTGCAGCACTTTGTTACTGAGGCACACTGTAAAACATTGTAAACTTACAACAATAATAGTTCCCAAGTCTGTCAATGCCTGAAAACAGTACATAGATTCAAAGTCATCCTTTTAATAAAATGCTTCCCAAATAAGTTTTGAAGAAAAAATGGAGCTGTAAGTATTCTGATAAAAACTTTCCATACCTATGATTATGCTTTAGTGAACAGATTATTGATGCACTATTAACAGCTATTTTATTAGATGAAAACACCTTATTTTGCCATGTATTTTCAGTTTCTTTCAAACTGTGAAGAACTGAATTTTTAATGAAAAGTCTAATGCTTAAGGAGAAGGCTTGTAGACTCAAAATACCTTTATTCAAATACCAGCCAAGCACAAGCCAGAGCGTGCCCAGAGGCAGCAAGGCAGGGAGGCCAGAGAGAAGAGGTCTGCAGCCCTTTAAGAACCTAACATCCTGACCTCCCCTTGACCACACCCTGACAGGTGTGGTCAAGCACACCTGTAGCCAGCCCTCAAGAGGCGTGGTTATGGTGTCTCCCTACATAATGCTTAAGTTTGGCCAACCCTCAGAACATTTGCACCACAGTCTAGAGTTGGATGGCATGGGAAAGGTAGTGGAATGAATTTGCTGTCAAGCACTGCTTCTCTTGTGAGCATGCTACCACTCTGAATATGGTTGCGAGCTTCTGTTGTAAGCTGGTTATCACAGCAGGGAATGTACATTTGTATTGGAAACAACCACAGCATGAATACAGCTTGTTTTCAATATTCCCAGCATCTTGCTTACCTGCACAAAATGACTAGGTGTGTCACTGCAAACTGAATGGATCTGTCCGTTTACTATGGGAATTATCTTAGCTAAAGGCAGGCTGACACTGGACAGACTGAAAAACAAACAATAAAACAAAAATAACACATTACCACAACAGCTGTTTTCTGAAATTATATCATAAGCATTGAACATTTTAATTATAAAAGTATATACACATCATTGAAGAAATGTACATAAATATGTTAGTAGAAAACCAAAACATAACTTCCTCATCTGACTTCATGGATATTTTCCTCTAGCAATCTTTATACATTTTTATTATTTTTTAACTTAAGACCATATTTTTGTTCTAAGTGTTCTCCATAATGTCTACTTCTGTATGTTGTCTTCAGTGATTAGATGGCAGTCCATGCCATTACAACGTCACCAGCTTTTTAGAGCTGGCACTGAAGTTCTTGCTCAGGTTTTCTTAGTATTTAAGTGTCTGTCCAAACGTGGAATTTGGGTGTCAAAGGGTATGAATGTAAGGTCTGCAGTATCCACGCCGGATGCCTCTGGTCTCATTGGTGTGGAATTCCTGCACCATGTGTCTTCTTCCACATCACACAGTGTATCTCTGCCTGCCTGACAGGCAGAAATGTCTTTATTTCTGCGAAATTTCAGTCCATTATCTGACCACCTGTCCTATCACTTGACAGGGTTAATACCAACAAAACAACTGTCTTCCAGTCTCCAATGGAGTTTCAATAATATTTTGTCTATAATGTATAATAATAGATACATTTTAGGAGAAGAATTTAACCTTCTTAGTTAATTTTCCTGGGTTTGTAAATATAAAGTTCTGTTACTGTCACTTGATATTTTTTTCCCATTAAAAATGACCTTACATTTTGAAAGTATATGCTTAACTTAGGAAATTAAGAGTCAATTAAAGTTTATTAGTTGTCTGTCTTAAAGATAAATATAGAAAAATTCAATGGTACTCCTAAATTTTGGTGTTCTAAAGCAAAAGTCCAGTGCTAAACCGACGATCTTCATGCTGCTTCTGAATTTAATAATAATTAAAAAAAAATGCCAGTTACTGTTTCCTTAAATGTTAGCAGGCGCATTTACAATCAATCAGCACTGATTTAGTAATTCACTATTTTTCAAGCGAGATATAAAACCAGAGGTTCTTAAAGAGTGAGGAGCCTGACAGAAACCAAGCTTGGATCCTTGTATCAAAGGGATAGACACAGTGAAACTACAAAAGAAATTGAACGAACTACGTATTCCCAATTCTATAATGATGTAAAGTGAATCTATTTAAGCATTTTTGGAATAATTATTGGAATATAAATTAAATATTACTGTATGGAAATAATTCACCAAACAAGAATCTATAAGAATGACTAGTTATTACCATGATCAGACCACTGAATTAAAAAGGCCAATAATGACTATATTATCAGCCTTTTATTCTAAAGACTTTTAAAAAATGGATTTTGACTTAATAAAAAGGTAGTTTCACAATGTAACTCCTTCACTGTAGTAGCAAATGTATTGTGGGAAAAGTAAGTTTTATTATTAAATTCAGATGTAATGAACTTCTGTCAATGAAGTCATTTGTTTGCAAGAGTTTAATTTGCTGAAAATTCAGGGTAAAGTTTATCATTTAAGATTTGTTTTTATCTGGTACAAAAATTTAACTATATCCAAATCATCAGATATGAGTCTGTGTTCAGATTATACTCTCTTATATACTATCTTACCTATTTATGGAGTTACCATGTTGCAGATCCTGTTCAGTGGGCCGAAAGAATTCTGCCATGTTGTCTAGTAGCCGACTGAAGCCTCTGTTTAAACAGGTATTCAAAACTGTACTAAAATCTGGACTAGATAAAATAAGAAGTGTATTAGGCTTCCCAGTGGACAAAGAAAACAAATTCAGAATCCTTAATATTTCTAGTTACAATCTAGTTTTAATAGCATGAAAAACTGTCTAAATTTATTAGTTTTTTTGAAATTCAGCATAAAAATCAGTTGTATTGTTTGGCCTGATATGATGAGACTATTAACTGATTATCACATTTTTTTTCATATTAATATGCATTTGGGACAATGTTATCTTTAAAAAAAAATAGCTGGAAAGACTACAAATGAATCTAGCCACTATAGACATCAGATGAAGGTTCCTCAAAATACTAAAGTAGACCCATCATGTGGTCCAGCTATGTATGCCACTCCTACATTTATCCAATAGGGTACAAGTCAACACATCACAGAGGTCCTTGCATACTGGTGTTTACTTAAGCATCATTTAAAATGGCTTGGATATGCAACCAAACCTAGGTGCTCCTCAACAGAGGAATGAATACAGAAAATGTAGTGTGTAGAAAATTCAGTCATAGAATGAAGTTATAGTGTTTGGAGGAAAATGGATGCACCTGTAGATAATCAAGTTAAATAATTTAAGTCAGTCTTAGAAAGACACGTTACATCATTTTCTCTCATTTGTGGGTCCTACATTTTATGCAGGCACATAAAATCATGTATTTATGTGATACATGAAAGAAGCAGCAAATCGGTCTAGGGAAACAAATGAAAGTATTGGTTGCAGAGATGGGTGGGGTGATAAGGGAGAGGGCAGAAAGGCATGGGAGGAAATAATCTAAGTACACCATAAGCTTGCATGAAAATGGACACTTGTAAACTACTTTAAAAAACCAACAAACAAGCTGGGTGGTGGTGGCACACGCCTTTAATCCCAGCACTCAGGAGGCAGAGGCAGGAGGAGCTCTGTGAGTTCGAGACTAGCCTGGTTTACAAGAGCTAGTTCCAAGACGGCCTCCAAAACTACACAGGGAATCCCTGTCTCAGAAAACAAAACAAAACAAAACAACAACAAAAAACCCCCCAAAACAAAAACAAAAAACAAAACAAAAACCAACCAACAAACAACTCTGCTTCCTTCTACTTTATATAGGAAATCTTACCTAAAGGAGGGGAATAGATTAAAATTTTAATTTTCACATAATATATTGAATATTTGATCAGGAAACATTAGAAAATGGCCTTACTTACATTGAAAATACAACTACATTTATGTAGACTCTACATACCTTTCCAACATGTCTCTTGTCTCATTGAGAAGTTTAATAGTGGTAATATCTCTTGGAGAAAGCCCATAGGCCTGTAAAATAAGAATTCTAGACTTTAGGGTTTCAAATACTACAAAGTCATGAATGAAATAATCACTTTAAAAACTTGAGGGTTTGGGAAATCTGAATGTCTCTGTTTTGTTAACAACCCAAACTGTTAAATTAAAATTATTTATGTGTGGTGATACTTTTTTTATGATCTAACAAATAAAGCTTGTCTGAAGATCAGAGAGCAAAGCTAGTCACGCTAGTTAGCCATTGAGGCCAGGCAGTGGTGACACACACCTTTAATCCCAGTACTAGAAAGACAGAGAGAGGCAGAGGATCTCTGTGAATTCAAGGCCACCCTGGTCTACACTAGATTGAATCTGTCTAAAACAGAAACAGCTCACACAAAGGTTATCTCAGCACTTGGGATCACATGCCTTTAATCCCAGCACCAGGGAGGTAGAGACAGTGATATGGGCAGAAAGAGGAATATTATGTAGGAGGAAACAAGAGAGAGATGCAGTCTGAGGATTTGTGGAGACAGATGCAGTCTAGGCAGTCAGTCTGTGGCAGCAGTCTAGGCAGTCAGTCTGAGGATGCATTCAGTCTGAGATTACTAGAGACAGTATCGCACCTTTGGTCTAGGGATTCAGGACAGGTAAGAACTAGCTGGCTGTTTTGCTTCTCCGATCTTTCAGCTCTCCCCCCAATATCTGACTCCAGTTTTTTTTAAAATTATTAATACCAATTAGAATCCATACTACATTTATGTAAACATGTAAGTAGTATTTCAAAAAAATGAATTAAAGTATACTTTGTTAAGGCTTAATTTTTTTTTTTGATATTTCCAGCATCCACAGACAAAGAAAAATAATAGACATTAAGACTAATAGGTCTGGGGTGCTGGCTCAGTGGGTAAGAGGCTTGTTCTACAAACCTGTGGACCTGGGTGCAAATCCCCAGTGCTCATGTAAAAGTCCAGGTATGGATTCACATGCCTATAATCCTAGCATTAAGGAACAGATACAAGTGGCTCTCAGAACTTGCTGGCCAATTAGCCTAGCCCAAATGTGAAGCTCCATCTTCAGTGAGGGCAGTAGGGTGCAGGGCAACAAAGGAAGACAAACTTGCACTTGCCTACACATGCTTGTGTACTGGTGCATTCACCTACACAGTTACATGGGTGCGTCACACACTTTCACCACACAGACAGAGCGCAGACCAACACACACCAAACAAAAAGTCTTTCTTTTCTTGCACTATTGAGAAATTTTATTAGGATGTGTGAGGTCCCCTCCCCTTTTCTTTCTATTTAAACTATTGTGAGGCTCTGTGTGTCCCTTTTATCTAAAGTTTCATGCTTCATTTCAATTCAGTATGACTTGGGTCATCATTCCTCTCTTCATTCTTCACATCAATTTTACTTTCACTGTTGAATTCTAATATTTGGAAATAGTTTTGTGAGTTTATACTGTTAAGATTCTCTTGTTGAATTTCAATGAGATCCTGTTTTATGATAACTTGCTGATTTCTTTCATTAATATCTCTCTTCTGTTTGAGATGAGGTCTCCCTATGTTGCCCAATCTGGCCTGGAACTTAGGATACCCTGAAACAAGTGATCCTCCTGCCTCAGTCTCCTGAGTGTATGACCACGACTGGCACTTTCATTAATTCTGTCTCACCTATCCTCCTTGTTCAAATTAGTTTTAATCTTTCAACTCTTAAGATTCCCTTTATGGATTACAACTTTTCTCTCATTTCCTTCCTTCCTTCCTTCCTTCCTTCCTTCCTTCCTTCCTTCCTTCCTTCCTTCCTTCCTTCCTTCCTTCCATTATTTCTTTTTCTTTCTTGACTAATCTTGAATCTAGTGTCTCTCAGTACCCAAACAGATCATTATTTGAGTTCCTGGGGAAGAGAAAACTCTCAGGCAATGAAAATGAACATTTTAGTCTACAGGGCCCCCTTCTAAAAAACAATGTATTCCAGGCTTCTTCAGCTGTATATGACAGCTACTCTTTTTCAATGGCAGAGAAGGGATTCAGTTGAGCCTATAAATAATAATAACGTAAAAAAAATAATGTAAAAGTGGGTTATATAATCTGAATATATAACCAAAAACCTTCGGCATTTGTATTGTTCTTAGTGAGTATCTAAACACCTGCTCAAGACACACTAGTGCATTAATAGCAGCAGACCTGGTGTTCTAACAGGCCTTGTTTGCGTCTCAGCTGAGTGGCCAGAGATTTTTTCAGGTTGCTGTCCCACAGCCATTATTCATTCTTTTTAAAAAATATTTTATTTTTAATCGTGTGTGTGTGTGTGTGTGTGTGTGTGTGTGTGTGTGTGTGTGTGTGTGTGTGTATGAATGTGTGTGTGTATACACTCTCCTGTGTTCATGCTCATGTACATGTAAGTGCAGGTGCCTGAGGAGGCCAGAAGAGAGAGCTGGAGTTCCAAGTGGTTGTGAACTATCCACACTGAAGTCAGATCTTTTACAAGACTGGTAAGCTCCCTTCACTTCGGAGTCATTTCTCTAGCCTCAACTACTCTATTTCTCTTTTTTGTATTCTTACTTTCTTAAAGATTGTAATTACATCATTTCCCCTTTCTTTTGCTTCCTTCCAACTCCTCCCATGGTACCCCTCCTGCCTTTTTCTCATTGAAATTCATGACCTCTTTTTTGTTGTTGTTGTTACGTAACTGTGTATGGGTGTGTGTGTGTGTGTGTGTGACACACATATATGTCACAATAATTAAGCAAAAAGAGGCCATGAATTCAAGCAAATTTGAATGTAGTCTTAGTGTCATTAAAATTGAATTTTGTAAACTAAAGTGTAATCTTTTTATCTAGATACAAAGAGTTCTTTATGATCTTGTCTCCAGTATGATCTTCCTCTGGGTTCTGTTTGATCTTATATAAACATTGTTAGCCAAACTAACAAAATTTGTCTCTTAAGTTCTGTAAGTGTAATGAACTTGTATTCTCCTTTTTATTCACAGCATATATATATCACAGTGCTTGAAATCTAATTATGACAAAATAAAAATATGTTTAATACTCATTATAAGTGGTACAATAAATTGTATTTATAATTTTTCTAATGACTAAGGCTTTATTTAAATTGCTGTAATACAAGATTTACAAATCTGTATTTTAGAAGAGTAACAGATTTATAAAATATGGAATATGAGTTAGACAATACAGAAATGGTTATGAATTAAGTACCTGAGCTGCTAATGGCGTTTCTTCATCTGGCATCATGTATTGGCACAGAGAAGACTTGGATACATCTTTATCAATCCAAGAAGGAGACCTATGCTGCTCCACAAGAATTCTAATTTCTTTTAGTTTTTGCTCCAAGTCCAAAAGGGACAAAGAATGTTTAAGAGAAACACTAGAATAGAGAAAAGAGAGTCAGGTAAATTGAAAGGACACAACACCCTTCATAGCACTTATTTCTTAATAAGCTGGTATCTGAAACCCTGTTCCATTTATTCAAACCTGAAGCTGCTGGACTGGAATGGACTGGGAAGCTAGCCACCAGATAAGGGCCATTACTATAGCCACAGTAAGCCTTTGCACAGATTTCACAGAAAAGTCCTGTCACACTTTTAGATCTCATTAGTGTAAGGGGGAGGTAGGCAGGTTTTTAAATTATTTTTTCTTAATCTCATGAGTCACTAATTCATTTGGGAGTCACTCTAATTCATTTGGAAGTCAATAAATAGACAATAAAATCTAAACAACATCCCTCAGTATGAAAAGGCTGACACTGACAAAGTAGATCTTTATCAGGGCTGGTGTTCTGTATCAGATTGCAAAGAATTTCACAAACTGGCCAGGTCACCCAGTTCACTAGGACTTCCATCCCCCTTTACTCTGCAGTACTGAGGAGTGAAAGTAAGGCCTTAAGCATGAGTGCAAAGCAAATGCTCTCACAAGTCCACCCTACTTTTTTCTTGATTTTAAATTTGTAGACAGAGGCCACCAAGCTGTCTAGGCGGGCCTTCAACTCACTCTGCCAGCTAAGCCTTGAACGTGGGATCCTCCCCCTGAGATAATGGGTTTACAGAACTGTGCTACCACAGCCAGGTCTAACTCTTATTCACCAGAATCAGGAAGTCAGAAAAGTCAAAGAAGAAATGGCTTACCTTCCTAAAATCCTCTGTACAGCTTGTTTAATGACAGTGACTAACTCTGTTAGGCCTATTAAAGGAAAATCAGAGTCTGTTCACTTAAAACTTCCCTCAATAGTATAAACATGCATGCTGCCGATTGGAATCTTACCATCTCCAAGGAGGTGTTGAATACTTGACAAATACTGCTGCTGTACATCTGGTGGAGCAAGAACTGTCTGTATGGAACAGAAAGGAGAGTTAAACGAGCTAAGCTTTTAAAGGAAAAACGTCTTTAATGTGCCAAAAAGTCTACTCTCCCAAGACAACAATTACAATGCTACAAATTCAGTCAGGAAATAGAAAAGTCTGTTCCTCAGAGGTGATTAATGGTTGAAACTGTACTCAGAATAAGTTATATTTAGTTACCCTTTGAACAAAGAAAATGCAGTGTACAATGGAGTCTGTTAAACTTACAGTGCCATTTTTTCCAACTGTTGCATTATCCAGGTAAATATATCCACCAATTATGTTTAACTGGACTCGCAAAAGAACGACCAGCATACACGTGCTATATACAGCTACAATACTTCTTGTGAAACCTTCAGGGAGAAAAGAAACCCTTTGGCATTGTTTTAGTAACAAAACATCAACATTTTACTAAAACACCAATGAACATATAAAATCATGACCTATCCCTATGAACTACTTTTAATAAGCCGACTTTAGCAAATACATTTATAAATGGATCAAGCACAAAAATATATCAATTTAAAATACTTTATTTCTTTATAACCTATTTAGAATAAGTTATGTCTCCTCTTCTTCCCTTCTCCCTAGTCTTTTTTGTTTTTAAGCAGGACCTTATTATGTCTCAGCCTCCTAAGTGCTGGAATTTCAGGCTGGTGTCATTATACTTGCTTAGTTATGCTTCCTAGTGGTCACTTGGCCCTGGACCCATCTCAAGCATAGGTGTGGGGATGGGGCAAGGCAAGGTCAGATCTGACTAAGCTGTGTCTGCAGAACTCAGATGTCCAGAGAGCTGGCTTAGAGTAAAAGAGGGCTGGGCACGGAAGACTCATGCTTTTAGTGTCAGGGAAAGGAAAAGAAGCCCAGTAGAGAACTGGAGGAGGTAGAGAGGATAGGGAAACAGGAAGACTTCGCCTCCCAGCAGCACTGTGCTAAGAAGTGTGGTAAGTCAAAAAAGCCCCAGTGGATTCAGAAACACATAGATTACTTCAGATGCCTATGAGGACTGCTTGCGTAGAGACAAGAGCAGAAATTAGGGTGTGGTATCAAATATCAAAGAGTGAGTAGGAGTGAAGAAATGAAGAAAGAGAATGTAGAAATAGCTGCTCACAGGGCATGTGAGAAAGGGCATCAGCTGAAAGGAAATACAGGACACTCAAGAAGTTTCATTTGTCTTCCAATAGCATCATTCAGTAGATATGTTAGCTGAAGTAAAGAAACATGAAAGCTGGTATGAAGGTGTGATGCATATACACAAGTCCTAGGAGTGTTGTTTGATTCAAATTTTTATCACTAATGAAATTTTGCATATAATAGCAAAGTAAAGTTGTTACTTGGGATGGGTAAAAAAATTCTTTTAAAATACAATGTTAAAAATATAATACCTAATATAAGCACAATAATATCACCATTATCACCCAATAAGTATTGTCTGAAAACAGACATTGATCACCTTACTTTATGAATATTTATATTTAAACATGACTATTCAATGAGGTAGGAAAAGAAGAGTCATGGACATACTGTGGTATAAAAAGTTCCTGTTATAAATATCTTAAGGGTGTGCTGTTACACAGAATATGCAGGCTTACTTATTATCTTTAGGTCCTCCCATATTTCCAGCTTGTTTGAAGGCCTAAAGAAAAAAAACAGAAAATATGAAAATAATAATCTATATAAGCAAATATAACTGAATTACACAGAGCTATATTCCCTTTTAAAAAGTAAAATAACATACAAATATTGAAGTAACAAAGCACATAAGATAGCAAAAAAGTGTAATTCTTTTAAGCAATGCTAACAACCACACTTTACCAGTGTACATTTTTCCAATCCTTTTCCTCTTCCTGAGCATATGCCTGGACATACTAAAACAGTAAAGAAAACCAGGAAAAGTTTCTTCCCTCTGCTTATTATCTTACACATAATTAAGTAGATCCCGTGACATCAAAGGAAAGTGATACTGTTTCGTTGTTTTGCAGCATCATTATAAGCACACAAATTGACACACACATTTGAGGCACAACAAACTGAAGTTATTCTCTCCCTTGTTCAAATCACCACTGGAGGGCTATTTAGGTCAGCTTAATTTTTAAAAAGGAAAGCAGTTCTGAGTTGATCCTGTTCTAAGCTTTTTGCAGCTCTGAAACTATTCATTTCTTTAAGAGTCCTGGCTCCTGGTGCTGGGAAACATTAGAGAATACAACAGCTTCAGGATGATTAAGCATGTCTGCTGCTTCTGGTCAGGTATTATTTCTCATCATTTTCAGTGTGCTAAGCTGGTGCTAAGGTTTGCTTTACTGTCGTCTCAGAGGATTGTACATGAAAGGCTCGATAATCAGACTGACATAACTGAGAGGCAGGGGAACCTTTAAGACTTGGAGGCTACAGGGAGGTTCTGTGTCATTAAAGACATGCCTACCAGGGGATTTGGAGACCACGGCCCATCTAGTATTCTCGGCCATTAGGTGGCAGCTTGCTCTACCTTGCCTGGCCCACAACTGCCATCAGAGAGAGACCCGGGGCAGCTCATCTGCCTGATCTGTATTGGAGTTTTCAAAATCACAGACCAAAACAACCCCTTTGCAGGAATTTTATTATAAGGAAAAACCAACTAATAAGCTGTTAGTGTGTATATATTATTTATATGTACACATTTAAAGATAAATTCTATTACAAGCTAATACTGATTGTTTAATTCAAAACCAGCTTTACAGGATTTTAGCTTAATTTTGTTGATCTTATACATGTATTTTATTTGGCCCATACTAGAAATCAGTGAAAACAACATAGATATTAACCTGCTTCACCCCTCAGTTAAAGAATAGTAGTCTTATAATAGTGCTGATATTCAAGTTCTAGGTAACTGGAGTTTTATTCCACTATGGATATTTAATAATTGCATAAAACACTTAAAGGGCTATAAAGCCAAATTGATACAACCTTGTATATTGAATACCATGCTTCTTTCCCTATTCATAGATGAGGTAAACATCCTTTCTTCTTCTATTGTATTGCTTTATATAAGCATGTGTGTATTATTCAATGTATTTAAAACTGCTCCTTAAATAAATGCAGACATGGAGACGTACTACATAGTTTTTAATTTTCTTAAAAAGAAGATAGCACCGGGTGTTGGTGGCGCACGCCTTTAATCCCAGCACTCGGGAGGCAGAAGCAGGTGGATCTCTGTGAGTTCGAGGCCAGCCTGGTCTCCAGAGCGAGTGCCGGGATAGGCTCCAAAGCTACACAGAGAAATCCTGTCTCGAAAAAACCAAAAATAAAATAAAATAAAAATAAGATAGCAATGCATCCAGATTAGTCCATGGTAGCACAAAAGCATACTCGTTTAAAAATATATTTACGGGGAGCTAGGAGAATGAGAAGGGGAGAAGAGTAGGGGTGAGGAGGACATGAGGGAGCAGAAAGGTTGAGTCGGGGGAAGAATAGAAGAAAACAAGAAAGGAGATACCATAATAGAGGGAGACATTTTAGGTTTACAGAGAAATCAGGCACTAGGGAAAGGTCTGGAGATCTACAAAGATAATACCAACAATCTTAAGAAACAGAGGAGAGGCTACCTTAAATGCCCTCCCCTGATAATGAGATTGATGACTTTTTTTTTTTTAAGTTTTATTTTATTTTATTAGTTCAAATTAGGAACAAGTTTGCTTCAGATGTCAATCCCTTCTCCCTCTCCCTCCCCTCCCCCAACATCCCACCTGCCCCTAGCCATTCCCCCTCCACTCCCCTGGCAGGGTAAGGCCCTCAAAAGGGGCTCCCCAAAGTCTACCACATTGATGACTGTCTTATATGCCATTCTATAGCCTTCATCCAGCAGCTGGTGGAAGTAGAAGCAGACACCCACAACTAACCACTGAACTGAACTGGAATCCAGATGCATAGAAGGACCAGTGAAGAGCAAAGGGGTCCAGACCAGGCTGGTGAAACCCACAGAAACAGCTGACCTGAACAACGGGGAGCTCTTGGTCCCCAGACTGATAGCTGGGAAACCAGCATGGAACTGATCCAGTCCCCATGAAGATGGGTTTCAGTGAGGAGACTCAGAAATCTATAGGACCTCCTGTAGATAAGTTCAGTACTTATCCCTACCATAGGTGTGGACTTTGGGAGCCCATTCCACATAGAGGAATACCCCCTGAGCCAAGACACACGGGGGTGGGCCTAGGCCCTATCCCAAAGGAAATGATAGACTCTGATGACCCCCCTATGGAAGTCCTCACCCTCCCTGAAGAGAAGAAAGGATATGTGATAGGTAGGGTTTTAGTTGGGGGTGGGGGGGTGGTGGTAGGGGAGGAGGGGAGGGAGTAGGAACTGGAATTGACATGTAAAACAATCTTGTTTCTAATTCAAATAAAAAACAATAAACAAAACAAAACAAAACAAAAAACATATTTATGGGCCAGCAAAATGGTTCAGTGGGTACTAGGTGCCTGCTGCCAAGTTTGATGATCTTGATGAATTCGTTTCCAGGACCAATACAGTAAAAGGAGAGAACCAGCTCCTGTAAATTATCCTGTTACTTCCACACACAAATATATACATATGATGTAATAAAAATAACAAAAAGTATTGGAACTGCGGTGTAGCACTGGGGCATGTGAATGTAGATAGACTGCAGTGCACCTGTGTCAAAGGACACGCATTTTTACTATTTTCAATTTGTCATAAATATTTTTATAAAATATAATGAATATTATTTACTAGACCACAAAGATACAAAACACAGACCAATAATCCTTATTACTGGGCATAAATTTATGTTTCAATAAGAAACTGAGTTATGGTGCTGGAGAGATGGCTAAGAGGTTCAGAGAAAAAACTGTTCTAGAGGGTCCGAGTTTGGTTCTTGGCACCCTCACTGGGTGGCTTACAATTGCCTGTAATCCCCAGAGGCATCTGATGTCTCCAGGCCCCTAGGCGTATGCTAGCGAGTGTGTATGTGTGTGTGTGTTTGTGTGTATATGCACAAATAATAATAAATCTTAAAAATTTAGTTATTATTACAATTAAAGCTGGGCCAGTATTACAAGACAGAAGTACTTAGTAGCAGCAATCCATAAAAGGACAAATTAGAGTGTGGGAGCTGAATCTGTACTTGCTAAACCGTATTTCATTTGGGGGTATTTGGTGTGTGAGAACAGAGTGAGCAAACCAGGAAGGGCTGTGTATTGGCAATCATCCTAAGACGGCAACTGTAGTTTTAATCTGTAGCTCAGTGGTAGAAACCTTGCCTATCATGTATGAGCTCCTGGTTCAGATCCCAGGATCATATAACAAACAAAACAAAAATGCAAAAACACGTAATGATCTTTTTAAGAGATTCTGATTTTAAATCATGTAGGATAGGGAAAGTACTTTCTATGTAGATTCTGTTCAAAGGACGCTTCAAGTAGACATCCAGTCCAAGTTAAAAACAACTCAGCTTTTTACTATTACTAAAATATCTACCTAAAGCTCGACCAGTGCTTGCTACAGTATGCTGCTGCTTATGAGAAGGGTGTGTAAGAGTCTCCGCCAGTGGTGGTTCTCATTGCTACCATGTACCTGCTGAAACAAGGCAATAGATCATTTGTTTATCCCTTATCAGTTATGAAAAAACTAATTTAAAAGAAACCCAACTTGCTTGGCAAGTTTATAGGAAACCAGAGTTGACTGGACTCTAATATAAAAACAATCGTCAAGTTGTAGTTAGTCCTTTTTATACAAAATGCTTTTAAAAGTGGACATCTACCAACGGCAAAATAATTGCAATAACAAAAGAAAAGGCAAAAAAATAACATTAAGGTGCATAAATGTAAGAGTGAGAAGAGCCACAGCTCACCTTAAACTCTAGAATGCAGGAAATTCTTCGGCTTGCATATTGAGTCAAGTTTTTCATATTATCTTGCAAAGTCATACTTTCTCTCAACTCCCACATTCTCCTTTAGTGTTTGTTTTACCACAGAATTAACAAAATTTGAATTGTACTATATTTAACCCATTTCCCCCTTTGGCTGTCAATTCAGGTGCCTCAAACTTAAAGCTATTTTATTAGGTTTTTATTGTCTCTTTCTTGGTGCTGAAGACTGAGTTGAGGGCCTTGAGAATGTGAAGCGTAGGCTCTACCACTGAGCTATACACCCAGGCCCTAACTTCTAAGCATTTAGAATGGAGGACCTTGTAGGAAACAGATTTGCCAAGGAGGATCAATGCCACCACATTTATTGTAACAAGTATCCCTTTTTTAAAATAAAAGTTGTATTCACTTAATTTGTTTTTGGTGCCTAAATATGACTAAGGCTTATGGCAATTAAAATATATTTTGTTCTTTACTTACACATATAACTAGTAATTAGGTATTTATTTGATTGAGATTAATTTGTTCATATATACCTGTAGCTAGTGTTTCTGTCTCATCAGATTCTGTAGCCCTTTAGTCCCAAATAAACACACAGAGGCTTATATTAATTATAAACTGTTTGGCCAATGGCTCAGGCTTCTTATTGGCTAGCTCTCTCTTGATTAGTAACTCATAACTACTAATCTAGTTATCTCCACTTTGTCTTGGCTTACCAGTGATGCTGGCCCTCTTGCTCCCTTGGCAGCCACATGGTGGCCCTTCTCTGCCTTTCTTCCTCCCAGAATTTTCCTCATCTGGTAGCCACGCCTATACTTCCTGCCTGGCTACTGGCCAGTCAGCATTTATTAATCAACCAATAAGAGAAACATATTCACAGCATACAGAAGGACATCCCCCATCATATACTTTCTTATATAATTATACAAAGTAATTTATAAGCCACACTTTAAAACCTGAGGAGATTAAATTCAGTCTACTTCTGAGAATGACAATCACCTGCCATTGGTATTATATTTTAATCAGATACAAAATTTTACTGTAAGTTCATTGTCATTTTGGGAAGTGTTCCTGCATAATAGAAAATGTTTCAAAGAGGGCTGGGAATGTAGCTCAATTGTAGTATTTGCTCATACAGGTGAGGCTGTGGATCCAGTCCCCAGTATTATAAATGAAACAACAAAACGAAATTGTTAAGTTTGTTGCTCAACCTGTCTATTAAGTTTCTGTTTGCAAAGTGCAAATGATAACATCTGCCTCACAGACACATTGTGAAAACTGCATGAGAGCATGTATGTGTAGAAGGCACCTAGCACCAGAGCTGCCACAGACTCTGGAAACAGTACTTCTTCCCCCACCACCTGGCTACATGGAAGCTCATTATAGCCAAGCAATAATTCAGCACAACCATGTTACTGAGATTTACTTGGTTTAGGGTGTAACTCAGTGGTGAGCATGTACTTAATACAGATTAAGTACATGCTCTGGGCTGCTGGGTTTGGTTCCTCATCCGTGTCTCTCTCCTCTTCTCTCTCCCTCCTCTGTCTCTCTCACAAAATTTACTTAGTGAAACCACCACTGCCCATATTTTGCTCATCAAAAGCAGCAGCCATTTGTTTTCCAGAAGTCTCCTCAAACTAATACAGGACCATACTAACTTCTAATGCCTGTGTGAATACCACAAGCCACACACTAGTTCATGTATGTGGGTAGTGCTTTCTGAACTGCCATAATAATTTGTCAGTATTACACATTCATGTTATATTTTATATCATTTTGTTATTTATAAATTTATGTGCCTTAGCCAAAACAATCTACTACATTACTAACACTATGAGAAACACAATATTGAGCATAATTTTATTAGCTTTATATTTCTTGTACAGGAATATATTCTATAAACCCTTGTGGTGATATATTGTTTCTAATTTAATAAAGCCACAGGAGATCAAAATGCAAAGCTAGCCACAGCTACAGGGCCAGGCCATAGTGATACACACCTTTAATTCTACCAGCCACACTAGTTACTTATAGAAGCTGGGCAGTGGTGGCACATACCTTTAATCCCAGGACTCAGGAGACAAAGGTAGGTGGATCTCTGTGAGTTCAAAGCCACTGAGGGGTGTGACAGTGGTGGCATACACCTTTAATCCTAGCACTCAGGAGGCCTTTAATCCTAGCACTCAGGAGGCAGAGCCAGGTGGATCTCTGTGAGTTTGAGGCCATCCTGGTCAACAGAGGGAGTTCCAGGACAGCCAGAGCTACACAGAAAAACTCTGTCTCAATATACCGAGAAAAAAAAAAAAATGTATAACAAAGCCACCCAGGGTTACATTAGAGTGAATCAGTCTAAAAGAGAAACAGCTCACACAAAGATGATCTCAGCACTTGGGATCCCAGGCCTTTAATCCCAACTCTAGAGAGGTATATAAGATAAAAGTGGGGCATTCAGTATTCAGTCTCAGAGATTTATTCTCCAGTTACAGGACAGTCCTTTCAGACTGAGGTAGAGGGAAGAGCTAGTGACTGACTGCTTTGCTTCTCTAATCTTCAGCTTGAACTCCAATACCTGTCTCTGGGCTTTTATTATTCATGTTACAAACAATAAGTAAACTGCTGAATAATCTAAAAATGATATAAAACATTCAGATAAAGATAATATATATTATTGTCCATATAATTTGTATAATGAGGCAAAGTTTAAATTAAGATAAATATTGATTAAGTGATATATGCATTTACTTTTAAAACTGAGCCTATGTAAGCTATGTAAGGACTTATTAAAAGTATTTAGTTCATGCTATAAACTTCGATGGCATTCCAATAAGCCAAAGAACATAACTTGCTTTTACCTGTTTTTCAACAAAGCTGTTAGACTCTCAGAATTGAGTTGCTGCATTAAAGCCTCTCTTAGTGTTGGCAGCATGGACAGCACTGTAATACAAACAGAAAATAAGACACTCGCAAATGACATGAAAGCACTCGTTGAGCTAGTCATATGTTTTAGGCTATATGATAATAGTAGCAACTAGCAAGAATTGAGAGAAACTGTCCAGGCTAGAGAATTCAAATTAATTTATAAAACCATTACAATGCTAATAAACCATGCTTTTACTTATGTTACCAAAACAACATTTTATCATAATCACAGCAATGTAAACAAGAACATGCAGAAGACAGGAGGGAAAGAATTTTCCCAGCTGCTAACATTGGGATGTCTGGATGATGGTCTATGGATAGTTCCTTTTCCTTCTTTTCTATACACTCCAAATTTTTCAGTGTAAGTTTATTTCTGGTATAATGAAAATACCAAAGCCAGGATTTTTATATTCATATCTTTTGCAAATTAGATTTCTAATTCTAGAAAAATATTACTTATTAAATACAGTAAGACTATTTTATTGTAATATATGCAGAGGTGCATTCATCTTCTATTGAGTGCAACCGAGTTTCAGTTTGAGTTTTGCCAGTGGCTGTCACTCCCAGGAATAACATGCAGACAAAAGGAGACACAGGACTCTATAGGACAGTATGCACAAAAGTCACAGGAACCACTCTGTGCCTCTACAGGTGGCAGAAGAAATGCACACATAGAAATTAAGAAATGTTTTTATCGCGAGACAATGATTTGAAAAAAAAAAAGATTACAAATACCACCTTCTAGAAGATAAAACTTGGGTATACAATTTTCCTTTTTTGATGAGACAAGAAAATCCATACTTACATAGGAAATTTCGGGCTCTGTACTGTTCAACATTGTGCTTTAATCTTGCACACTCTATACTTTCAGTAAATGTCCTCAACCTGCATGTTCATATCTTCTTACATTGTTGAGATCATTAGCTACAGAGGTGCCGCAGAATCTGATGTTTTGGCTCTGTGTATGTGGCATATATGTTTACTCTAAACAGCTAGCCCCCTGTATTCAAACAATTTCCGATCAAAGTATTAAAAAATTATGTCTGTACTGAAAATGTGCCTACTTTTTTCTTGTTACTATTCCATAAATAATAACTACCACTTATATTTTATTATATAATAAAAGTACTCTAAAAATGATTCCAAGCATATGGAAGGGTGGCTACAGGTTATTGAAAATACTATGTTATTTAGTGTAACAGTTGAATATATTCAGATTTTGGAACCAATTCTTCCTGACTCCTAAGGGAAAAAAAATTACCTTACAGAGAAAAAAACAAGGCCCTAATCCCACATTCAGAAATGAGCATGTGGGAACTAGTTTAAATACTACGGATTTAACAACCTAGTTTGAAAAGTATATTTGATAATTCTATTTAGCCAGCTATATGAACATTGGTGAAATAATGTTTCTGTATTTTCAGTCATATGCTCTCCACAAAATTTTTAAAAATTAATTTATCTCATATGTATATGTGGGAGCCTGACTGCATATCTGTGCATCATGTATATGCAGGAGCCATCAGACAAGAGTGTTGGATGCCCCAGGACCAGAGTTATAGGCGACTGTGAACAACCATGTGAATGTTGGGAACAAACTCAAGTCCTCTGTAAGAGTAGTAGGTGCTCCTAACTACTGAGCCATCTTTCCCACCATGCTAAATGTTTCTAACCCAGACACAAATCACAGGAAGACCTGTAGGCTTTAATCTGTGTGGAACCGATTTAACCTTTCTGTACCTCAGTCTTCTCTGTAAACTGAAGGTAACAAAGGACACCTAGCTAATAGAATTGCTGTGGGGATTGAGACATTCAGAAAAGTATTAATAAGGTTATGGAAATGGCCTTAGTTACTATTACCATTCTTTTTGTGGCCTTAGTGATATAATCTAGCCACCTAATGGACTTGTATTCTGACTATCACACTCTTTATCCACACAATTCATTAGTATAGTTCAATTACTGTAGTTAAAAAGTCACAGTGTATTGTTTGTTCATTACAAATTTATGTTCCATTATAATTTTCAATCTTTTTTTTTTTGGTTTTTTTTTTTTTTTTTGAGACAGGGTTTCTCTGTGTAGCTTTGGAACATATCCTGGCACTCGCTCAGGAGACCAGGTTGGCCTCGAACTCACAGAGATCCGCCTGCCTCTGCCTCCAGAGTGCTGGGATTAAAGGCGTGCGCCACTAACACCTGGTATAATTTTCAATCTTTATTCAATATTCTGGATCATTCTGGATATGTAAAATTGACTTATCATACAAAAAAATCATCTATCACAGTCCAAAAAACAGAGTATTTGTAGTCTGAAACTTTATTAGTGATGTCAGCTATGCACATAAGCAAGCATCATGTCATGTGTATATTTAAACTCACAAAGACCATAAAGGCAAAGGACAAAGCATAGAAGCATTCCATTATCTTACCACACTCAAGGCAAAGTTAACCTCTCATGTATGCAACTAAAGTCCTTAGTAACTCTGTATATCCATCAAAGATTCCCATGATAGAAATTTACTGGTAGCCCCCTTGTAAATAAATACCAGGAAGTTAGTTTGTCAAGCTTTTTAGGGAGCCTATATTTTAACTACTAGTGATCATGGCATGCTATTTTTAATTGTCTGTAGTCTGCTGTTGCTGAGGGTGTGATGGTCATATGCATGTGAGAGCAGCAGAATTAACCAGCAGATTCACTACTATGTTTGCATTGTACTTAGCCAGTGAGTACTCAGACAGGTACTCCTCTATCAGGGACCAGGACTTGTAGGCTCCTGTTAACTTGTCAAGCTTTCTTAAAACTGTGGCAAGTAGTCTCAGGTTTTTTTTTTTTTTTTTTTTTTTTTTTTTTTTTTTTTTTTTTTTTTTTAAGAGTTGGTCTCACTATAGCTGTCCTGGAACATGGCAAAAAATGACCAGGCTGGTCTTGAACCCATAAAGAGCTGTTTGCATCTTCCCCCTGGGATTTTAGTATTGGGATTAAAAGTGTGCACCACCATGCCTGGCTCAGGCTCTTCTTGCCTCAGCTTCTTCCTTTCCCAAGTGTCAGATGTTCCTTAACTATTCCTGCTGCCTCTCTATTATTCTTCATAACACATTTACCCAAGGCATTGCTCACACATCTAATTTTATTCTGGTAGGCTCAATCTGACACAGGATCTTGTCAAGCTGAGATATATTTTGAGATCCCAAGAGTGACCTTTTACCTTTTTATAAAACCTTGCATAATAATCTCAAACAGACTATTCATATTCTCTAAAAGCTCACTGAAATGTCCTTAGTAGCAGTGATTTTCTGAGCTCATAATTTGCTGAGGGTCCCTGTGCCAAGCACTTTATGTGGTTTATCTTGTTATCTCCTCACAAACCATTTTTCTTTTAAAAGCAGGGACTTGCTATATGGCCTTGGCTGGCCTAGAACTTGCTATGTAGACAAGGCTGTCCTCAAACTTGAAACAATCCTCCTGCCTCAGTGTCCCAAGTGCTGCAGAGCTTTATGCTTGCTAGGCGAGCACTTTCACCAACTGAGATACATACCTAGTGGCTTACAAACCATTTCTGAAGTAAGTTTTATAATTGTGGTTTTATAGGAAAAAGCTGATGTTTAGGTTAGCTCAAAGAACACAGGAAATAGAAATCAAACGGGAAACCAGACCAGCTAAGCCTCTCCTTCAAGCCTCTGTCATCCTCAGGGTGCACGTGCGAGCTGTCACTACAGACAGGATTTCTGATTAGGGTTTCACAGAATAGAAGCATATGGCTAGATATGATTACCTCAATATAAAACTCACACTGGGCTGTGAACTATCTCTCCCTTTGATCTTTCTTTATCTGTAAAATGAGGCAAGTGAACTGTAATAAAGTGCTTTCAAATATAGAGGAATTCTACATGTAAGCTGAACAAGAAGCACTTAGCTTTGTAAATTCTAAATTATTCTTGAAGGAAATGTTAGAGAAAAATTAAGCTCTAAACAGTAAAAAGAATAGGCTTGACATATAACCAAGAAACTATTTTTCAAGGCATTACACCAGTTTGAACCTAACTTCTTGCTCTCTCTAAATATAAGCAGGATGGTTTTTATTGTGGTATTTTCCAGTAGGTTTTTGGTTCTGGTAGTTACATTATTACCATTAATTAAGTGATTGAGTAGACACTATTGTCTAATACTTGCATCCTACAGTGTCCTGCTGCAGATGTAACAGACTTATGACTTTTTGCTGTGCCTTCCAAGGCCACATGGGTCAGGCCTGTCATCTGTGCAGTTTTGTTTCCTTGCACCTATGCGTTTCTCTCTAGCTCCAGTGCTTGTGTGCTATTTCTCCACTGTCACAAGCATGCACTCACCTTGGGCACTGCTCTCTATGCTACTGCCAGGCTTCTCTGCACACGCCATCTCGTCAGAGGAATGAGCCCCTGACCACTCTCTCTAGAGGGCTGTCTACTCCTCACAGCTCTACTTTCCTCATAGGACCCACCACTACCAAAGGTTATTTATTCGCTGCTTACCATCTTTTCACCAGAACACAGACCCTAGAGGTCAAGGAATATTACTTTATTTTCTACTTCCTCAGTGGTAGGCACCCCAAATATCTGCCGAATGATAAAGAAAATATGTATTTATACTGGTTTTTAAAAATTCACATTGACCGGGCGTTGGTGGCGCATGCCTTTAATCCCAGCACTCGGGAGGCAGAGGCAGGTGGATCTCTGTGAGTTCGAGGCCAGCCTGGTCTCCAGAGCAAGTGCCAGGATAGGGTCCAAAGCTACACAGAGAAACCCTGTCTCGAAAAACCAAAAAAAAAAAAAAAAAAAAAAAAATTCACACTGAAATTATGTTTCTGTTAATAGGAATATTTGGTAGTTTTAGTATCCTTTCTTTGTCTTTTCTATAATGTAGGGCCTGAAAATATGTGAATTAATATAAACCAACAAGCACTTTTAAACATTAAATGCATGTATCTCTCTGCTTACCTGTCATGTTGCAAGTCCTCTGGTTACTTTCAAAATGGTACTGTCGCCGAGCTTGGGCAATGTATTCTGCAGCTTCTCTTTCTTGTATTTCTCTAATTTTTTTCTGTCCATATTTTCCTAGGATATATACTCCTAAAATCATTTTTTAAAAGAGTAGTATATTAATTATAGTACTAAAAATCTCAACCAATATTTTAAGTATTTTAAATTAAATCATAAGGTTTATAGAACAAGGGACAAGCTGAGAATTAGAGAATTATAGCTTCTAAAAAAACCTTAACTAATGAATTGAAAAGGGAAAGGAGATTGCATATTTTACTCCCTATTTACATGTATGCAATGTATTTCAATATGGCCAGCAACGAGTGAAGTGATTGGCAGGAAGGCACTGAATTTATAAAAGTCTGGCAGCATCTTTAATAGTTAACTGGAGGTATTCTAAATGACCACCAACAGAGAATAATTTAAATAAATTATGACCTGTCCACATAATGGTATCTTATGTAGCTATTAAAAACCACATTGCTAAATAATTAATGACTCAGGAAATATCTACCTTATACTATTAGGTGATAAAAGAACATCCAGGGAGTTTGTATTATAATGTGGATTTAACTTCTAAAGTAGAATAAACTGTGATAATTGTGTTTTCCCACTTTTGTTTGCTTTTTATATTTTACATATTTTCTTCAATGAAGAAAATCTCTTTAAAAAATCTCTACAAGAATTAAGATTTAAAGGAATGAAAGACAGGTATATAGTTAGGAAGACATGTGTTTATCCATTTGTTAGAAAAATCTGAGAAAAAAATATAATTGACATCATCTAAAAACTACTCAACCATAAAGAAAGCAGGAGGTCAGCATCATAACACACAGTATATGCATATGGCAGCGCCTTGCAGTTTTTAGCACACATAAGCATAGATGATATAACACAAATGGTACATTTTTGTCTATATTCAGGATGAACAGCCATCAGTTTTGTTTTTTTTTTTAACTGGGAATATGATAAACAACATCCAGTGTTAAAATTTGGTCAAGATATACTGTGGACAAATATATATTTGAGATCACAGTCACTAACTACTACCCTCATTACTCACTCTTATTTCCCTCCCACTCCTGCTGATCCACATTTTCCCCAAGCAGTTCCCCAATACCAGGTGATTTGTTTTAATCAACCATCTCTGATCAGCATCAGATAGCAGAAGTGGATTTTCACGGAATATATCACTAAGTGTCCAAGACACTGTATCAGCTGAAACATTTTAGAACCATGTCTGTGAACATGAATCTGTAGCTCTAGCAAGGCCTTTCTCCTCAGGGGTGGCTTAACCTGGAACCCAGAAAAGTCTTCCGAGTCAAATGAGTTACAGCAACAATAATTTTGTCTTTGTTTCAGGTACATGATTTTGTCATAGTGGGAAAGAACAGAATTCAATAAGCTTATAGAGCAGGCTGTGCTATTATCTCATCTTTGTTTGCTAACAGCTGTTTGTGTGTGCCAGAACTTGATTTCATTATAACCTGGCAGCAAGGGTAAAGGGGACTAATCATTTCTCACTTATCTCCACTATAAGTAGCTCACAGTATCCACCAAAAGGGCCTCAAGAATTATGTATGACCCACGTAGCTGGATTTGGTCTGTTTCTCACAAGGAACTGCATAACAAACACATCCTAAATTATTTTCACTAAGACAGATGTTGTACATGACCTAAGATGTTACACATCCTTAGATAGTTCTATAAAATCGTGTGCTAAATAGGTAGTATATGATTGTTGCTACTATGTGTATAAATATATGCATTATAATTAAGCTTGAAGAGCAAATAGAAATTCATAAAAGCTGCTCAATGGTTGCCTTTTCTGTAACAGCATAGCAGTATAGACACAATACCATTAGAATAAGAGAGACATGGTGGCTCATGCCCAAACTTCTAGCTGAAGCAGGAGGAACACCATTTTGAGGGCAGCCTGGAATATACTGCGAGAACCTATTCCCCCTTTCTCACCATTAAAATCATAAGAGAACAAAGAAACTGACTGACATTTAGCTAAATGACTGTCCAACAGGTAATTCTTGTGCAACTAATTCTGAATGCATTGCTTGTAGCTTATTGCCATAACATACTTCTGAAAGTTACAGGCACAGTGATCATTATCTCTCAAGTTATATTGTAAACTGAATTGTTGAGTTGATACTCTTTGCATAGATGATAATTTTTCTGGAACAGTGGTAAGTTTGTTATATGTATTTTCTTAGGGAGATGGCCTGTCCCTTTCATCATATTCTTAATAAAGCTGATTAAAAAATAAAACTTTAGGAATTTTGCATTTATTTGAGGAGTGCAGTATATTCTAGCTAAAGCTAAAAAGGGAAATGATATGTTACAGGTTGAATTGTGCCCATTCCCCCTTTATGCCAGGTTAATATATTGAAGGCTGAGCACCTAGAATGTGAGCTCAATACAAAGTGAGACCAATGGGCCCCAAACCAACATGGCCAGTGTCCTGTTAAGAAAGTGAAATTTAGACAGATATGTGCTGATCTGAGAAGACACTTGGAAGGTTCCTAGAGGCTCTCTGTGGCTCTATGGTACTCAGACTTCTGTTGCAGAAGACTGTGTGAAAACAAGATGGCCATCATGGGGCACAGCCTAGTACCCGTGACAGAAGCACACTCTGCTGACACCTTGATGGTGTACTATTAACTTTCAAAATTATAAGATAAACTTCAGTTTCATAAGGCACTCAGTTTGTAGGTCTTCATTGTGGAAGCCCTAGAAAAGTCACACATAAAATTGGCTTAAGCCTAGACCAATTGTTTTTCTTTAGTTAGCACTGATATTCCTATTCAAGGTTAGTTCACTTAGGATCCCATATACAAATTTATAATTGACTTTTTTTAGATTTGTTTCTCCAGGAAATATTAAGGAAAGAAAAAATATCATTAGCTAAGATATAATACTCAGGGCTGTACATACATCCCTGGCAGCCTGACTCAGGGCTAGAAAACAGCACATGAGGCAACCTGGTGACTTACTCTCCCTGTGGATGCATTTTCTTTGTGTGTAAAAATAAATAGTTTCAAATTCCCTCTGTAACTATAGCCTTCTTTATTAGCAATGAAAATATCTACTAAATACCAAAAAATAAGTGAAAATGTTTTGACATTTCCTTTCATGGTTAGTTGAGCAAAATATCGTATAGTTTGTTTTAAACACCACCTCTTAGTCTTGTCTCCCAGGACAAAAATTTCTACAGCACAATTCTTTTCTTCTTCTTCTTCTTCTTCTTCTTCTTCTTCTTCTTCTTCTTCTTCTTCTTCTTCTTCTTCTTCTTCTTCTTCTTCTTCTTCTTCCCTCCTCCTCCTCCTCCTCCTCCTCCTCCTCCTCCTCCTCCTCCTCCTCCTCCTCCTCCTCCTCTTCTTCTTCTTCTTCTTCTTCTTCTTCTTCTTCTTCTTCTTCTTCTTCTTCTTCATACAGGGCTTCTCTGTGTAGCCCTGGCTGTCCTTGAACTTTCTCTGTAGACCAGGATGGCCTTGAACTCTCAGAGATCCGCCTACCTCTGCCTCCCGAGTGCTGGTATTAAAGGCATGTGCCACTACTGCCCAGCCACATTTATTTTCTATAACAATAATGAAAACAATTAATCACTATCACTTCTAATTTGGCAGGTCCCCAGGTTCAGATGTTTTGATTCTATTTCAGTTTCTTTTTTCCAGTGCTGGGCAATGAACTTGTCAATGGTAGGCCAGTGCTGTATCACCTGGTGGTCCAATATGAGGCATTCTTGAACTGTACTACATCTGAAGGACTAAAATCCAAAGGGCAAATTTTCTGAAGCACTTTAAATGGTTTTCATCCATAGTAAACTCTGAGAAGCAACCACACATGATCCTGCCCACATTATACACAGTGAAGAAGGTTTTTCACACTTTATACTACTTTGTTTATTTCTACTCCTACTTTCCAGACTATAGCGTGAGTTCCCCAAAGTCAGAAATGGTGTCTCATTCCTTGTATATTCAGAGTTCAATATATTGTTCTTAATGTTGAGTTAAAAATGACAAAAAAAAAAGAAAAAGAAGAAAGAAAACCAAAACTCAAAGAGGTTAAACATTACAAGGCTTAAGGTACAGCTCTCAGTGTTCTGTGCTTTTTTAAAAATCAGAAAGACAGTAAGCCTGCATCTGGCTCCTTTGCTCTGTAACACATTCTCTTGTGCACTGGCTTTCAAAGAATGGTCTGGGCATCCCTGGAGTCTGTTTAGGGATCTGTGAGATCCACATATTTTTGTCATACTAAAATGTTGTCCCTGGCATTCTACACTCCTTCCTGAGTGGACAGGGGAGAATTTTAGAAGCTAATTAATGGGTGGTTTCACACATGACTGAGACTACAGAAGGGATTTGAATTTAGCTTTCTACAGTTAAGCCAAACTAAAGAGGTATGCAATTGTAAAACAATGCCATTCTTCTCAGTGACCGATGAAAATATCTTATGCTAATATTTAATAGGTTTACTACTGCTATTGAACATGAGCTAATAAATACTTAAAAAACCTCTTACCATATTTGTAGATTTTAACAGTGATAACTGCTAATAGATACAGACCTTAGGTGGCTTTGGGGTGGGGTGGGGTGCTTAGTATCTAAGAGTACAAAGGATATTTCCCATCAAACCATTTGAGAACAACTTCTCTTGGCCCACCTCAAATGGTCAAACTGCATAGACAGACATGAAGCAACTATCATCCAAAATGCAGGGAAACAAATTCTGACTTTTGAAGCCACACTACTTAAAGTTCTGCTTGCCTGTGTTTTTCCAGTACTAAATATCTGAACTCCTTTGATCAAGCATAATAACACCTTACTCAGCTTTCAAGTGTGTCAAAATGTGCCACTCCTCTTATGAAATCCTTTCTCATTTTATAAACTCCATATTGCTTTGTTTCAATCAATGCTCTGTATTCAACTCTATCATGGCCCTTTAATAGTATTTTCACTTATTTCTTAGTTCTTAAAAGATCAAAGAATCCACAAAGGCAGAGTGGTATAGAATAGTAATATGCATTGGGATCTAACACTCCTGGGGTTGAATTCATATTTCCTTGTTAGTAACTCAAACAGTTGGCAAGCTTCTTAATTCTATGGGCTCTATTTGTACATTTTTAAAATGGCATAAACATAACTATTCTGCTGTCATTCCTATTGGCTGGAAAGAGTTTAACATTGTGTTCAACATACAGTGGGCCTCTAATAAATGTTAATGATTATAAATTGTACCTATTCGATCTTACTACCTCTCGAAGTATAACCAATTAATAAATATTTCTTAAACTGAAATGTAAGATAGGAATTTCCACATGACACATAAAATATATGAATTCTTTACAAATCAAAATTAGATATGTTGAACTATTTTAAGACTTTCTATTTTGTTAGAAAACTGCAGTGTTTCTATTATGTGTCTTTTTTTTTTTTTTTTTGAGACAGTTTCACTATGAAGCTCTGTCAGTTCTGGAACTCAACTATGTAGAGCAGGCCTCCAACTCAAGTGATCTGCCTGCCTCTGCCTCCAAGTGCTGGGATTAAAGGCATGTCCCACGATACCCAGCTTTTCCTTCCTCTTAATCTGCAATTATAAAGCTCTCAATAGAGTTCCAAAAGAAAATCTATTACTATATCATATACTCTTTAATTTCTCCTGTGATTATTTCTGATTTGCCATTAGGTGTCACATAAACCTTAAGGGGTAGGATCTCCCCTCTGAAATTGTGAGAGACAATTATATTTCCTTTGGTAGGGCAAATATTTTTATTTATATGTATTCTGTAGTATTGGCACAATTTAAATACACCATAGATATTAGAGGCTGAAGGTAATAGAAAACACATTGTATCTATAAAGTATTTCTCAAAGGTGATAATCAGTCATTATCCAATTGTGCTACACTTCAGATATATGCAGAACAGGATATTGCCTTATCAGTGACTGACTATTTTAGGATAAGAGGAGAGTGGTGATTTTTTTTTTCAAGACAGGGTTTCTCTGTATTGCTTTGGAGGTTGTCCTGGAACTGGCTCTGTAGACCAGGCTGGCCTCGAATTCACAGAGATCCTCATGCCTCTTCCTCCTGAGTGCTAGGGTTAAAGGCGTGAGACACCAATGCCCAGATTGCTTAAAACTCAAGGTTTAAAAATTATTTTAAAGTTTTCAGATTACTTTTTTGTGTGATTCCAAAGATTTTCTAATCCCTTTTTAAAATCCCAGAATTATGAACTGGGTGTATTACAAAGACAAAGTGTTTAAAGTGTGTGTGTGTGTGTGTGTGTGTTGCTTCGGATCCAATGCAGTCAGCCTAAGCAAGCACTCTGCCACAAATATACAAGTCCACCATCGAGATTTTTATCCTATGTGTTTCTAACTTACCTCTCAGCCAGTGAACTCAACTATATTAGCAAAACGGCAATGGCCATAACCTTGATAAACTTGACAACACTAAAGAATAACTCAATCCTAAGCATGTTGTTGACGCATAATTTGTATTTTAGAATTGGGACAATCAAAAATACTTATTTTCACCCCAATTTATCTAGTGTATCTTAGAGCAACATGTTACAGCTATTTTCAAGTTAACTTTAAACACCACCCCAAAGTGCAGACTTAAGCTAATTGCCCTAGGATATTTCGAAACTCCTGTGAAAGGTTGAAAGTCAGAGTACTGGAGCGCCAACAAGAATGAAGAAATCTAGCAGGAAAGCAACAGAAGAGAATTGGGAAGCAAATGGATCTATACAAGAATAGTGATTTGAAAAGAAACTTCATTGGGGTACGTTCCCGAAGTCTCGTGGGGAAAAAGGGGGAGGCAGAATGAGGGGCAAAGGGCACAGAGAGAGCAGATAAAAGAGCCTCAGAGGTTCTCCTATGACAGTTGAGCCAATCTCCTCTACATATCCCTTACCAGGATCAGTGGGCCTTGCCTGTTTTAGAAGTCACCTCTGTCACTCCTTTCTGCCAACGTCCCCTTCCAAAGCACGTTGTCACTCACCTCCAAGAACTGTGCCCAGGAAGATGCATTTCTTTTTGTGACGTTTCAGAAAATTCCACATTGATCTCAGCATCTTCAGACTCTGGGTGTGTGGGTTGCCTAGGGGAGAGGGGCTGGCTCACCAGGAAACCGAGTCTTCGTCCACCTGGGCCGGACCTCCGGCAGGAGCGCGTTGGCAGGGCTCCGTGCTTTTCGGAAACCACAAACGCTTCTTTGCGCAGAGGTTGTCGCCGGAGCGGAGGAAGGGGGCGTGGACTACAGCGGAGCAGCAGCGCTTTCGGTCCTCCTGTCGTTGCTTACTGGTCCGGGACGCCTGGGTCCGTCCACAAATAACTCCCGGGTGCCTCACCTTTTTCTGTCTTCCCGGAAGCAAGGGCCCGCGCCCGCCGCGTTCCGCTGCTGTCCTCTCTTTCCCTCGGCCTGGGTCTCTTGAGTGGCGGCGATATGGAGGAGAAGGTGGACTCCACCACCGCTCCAGACGGCTCGTGCGTGGTGTCGGCACAGGAGACCGAAAAGTGGATGGAGGAGGCGATGCGAATGGTGAGGAAGCCGGCAGGTGGATGCTGAGAGTGCAAACTTTCTCCCAGCCACATCCAACCCCGGGAGCAAATGTGTCTGGCGCGCTTTCTTATCACCACTATGTATGGGCTCTCAAAATATCAACAGCTTGTTTTATTATCGGGAAATTTTCTTTAACTTTGTCTCATAGTAATTGGAGTTCAGGGAAAATACAGAGACCGGTGTGCTGTATGTATTACATGTAGCCCTAGCTGCTGTTCTACCTCCCTGCCTATCTTCCTTTCAAACCCACACAGTTACTTTATTTTATGCCTTTGCTCCCGACACCCTTGAACATATATAACGGAAGGAAGCTGAAGAAGTTTCTGGTAGAGGGTCATATGAAAACGTGTACCACTACAATGCTCATCTATCATTCACTTACTCCTTCTACAATACTTTTCTCTGCCCTTGTATTCCCTTTCTTCGATCCCTTTAGGGATTGCTGATCATGCAGGTCTCTGGTCATATTTACATGTTGTTCCAAGCTTTACCCATATTGATGTGTGCCAGGGATAGAAGTCTTTCTGACGCTAGGTTTTCATTCTGTGAACAATATGGAATGTAGGTTGTATAGCCGTTTACACACCAATTTGTTTACGTCCTTATAAAGGCCTTAAAACTGAACTCAGCCGTTGATGTAGGAATATTCTTTTTGTTTATTCTTTTACATAGTTAAAATATTTCAACTTTTTATTCCGGTGGTTACAGAAGGTCAAACTGATAGAAATTAAAGTCTAGAAGATTTAGCAATTTACATAAAAATTATCTAAAAGTCCAGACCTCAGAGATAACACAGCTAACATTTTGTGAGCATCCTTCATATATTTCTGTCCTTGTGAAAACAAAAACACATTTTTCCAAAAATGGAATATTTCTTCTTTTTATTATTATTAACCCCTTTCTTGCTTTGTGGTCTTTTTCAGAACCTGGGGTGAGATAAAGAGAGCCTTTGTTCTTCAGTTTTGAAGTTGAGAATTTGTTAGTTTAGGGAAGATCAAGTCACCATTTCAGGGGCAGAGCTTTGGCCTCTTCCAAAGAAGGCTGGCTTCTTAAATTCCAAGCCATCTACACAATGAGACCTGTTGTACTTGAACTCTTTTGCACTTTTGATCGGAGGGGCATTGGGAAGTCTCAGATAGGATGGAGTGACATGGATTTCCAGTTTTGTTTTGTTTTGTTTTGTTTGTTTGTTTGTTTTTTACAGGTTTTGAACTTATCAGTAGAGGAAATGTATGCACATTTTTAGTGCCTCTAAATCGACTGCCATGGACTCTGTATTCTTCTCATCTCCCTTTCTCTGGACTGCCATTACAGTTGCTCAGCCACTCACTCTCAGCATGGCCTAAAAGACCATTCCTTATCAGTAATGTTGTTTGTCTCTTTAAGGTGGTCCTATCATTTCTAGTGAGATAAATTTGCTGGAAGGAAGAAGAGAGGACCCAGAGGAACTAGGTACCAGTCCACTGTTGACCTGGGAGCAGAGAAAGGCTGCCAGCTCAGCAGTGCTGTGTACCATTGAAGGGACCAGCTCCCTGTTTTTTTGGCAGCCATAACAGCTTAACATGTGCTTGCCTGACCTTGCCTTGGTCACTAGGAGGTCAGATGCCCGCCTCGTGGCAAGGAACCAATCAGAAGTTAGCGACAGGGCTGTGTTGATGGCTCTGGGTGTGCTTTAAGGACAAGTGCCCAGCAGTGATGTACAGAGAACCACCCTGGGTGGTTCTATGGGCCATAACAACCAGTTGACCAATCAACACAGGACAAGTCCTCCAAGCCTGGAGGCACACCAATCCTGAGCCTGTGTGTAACCCTAGGCACTCCCCTCACACTGTCCTATAAGATCTCTGTCCCGTGGCTTGGGGGGGGGGTGGGTCTTTCCTTAGTCTTCTGCCATGGTGGATGGATGAAAGGCCCGACCTAATGGGGTTAGCTTGTGCACTAAAAGACTCAATGCTTTTGCATTGAAATGGATCTCTTGGTGATTTTGGGGTTCAGAATTTGGGCATAACACCATGTCAGGTACACAGTGGACAGGGCTCTTAACACCCCCTATCTCTTTCCTTCTACCTAGGTACTTCCTGCTTGGTTGGGGAGTTTAAAAATAATGTGTGTGTGTGTGTCTGTGTGTCTGTGTGTCTGTGTGTGTGTGCTTGCACATATATGTATAAAGATTAGAGGACAACTTTTGAGAGGACAGAGATTTTTCTCCTTCCATTGTGGGATCCAGGGATTGAACTCAGGTCATCAGGCTTTCACAGCAAGCTCCTTTTCCAGAGGAACCATATCACTGGCCCAGTCTGTGATTCTGTTCTGTGTTTTTGAAGCTGCTCATGTCATCACACC